>NC_142048.1:7472800-8672800 GCF_982192425.1 Myodes glareolus | reverse complement strand
GGGGTATTAGTTACAAGTTGTTATTGGTGATGATCAGGAAAAACAAGCTGAACAAAGGAGATTAGATTCAGTGATCTTGTTCTAAAAAAAAAAGGGGGGATATAGAAATCATAGGACAAAAGGGTAGATTATTGAACCTACTTTAATAGAAAAAAAACTATTAATCTCAAAACACTTTACATTGGTATGGATTTGGTTTGTTGATACAAATGTAAAGTTATTGTTACTATACTATGTATTTCTACTCTTATTTGGGATTTTGTGCTCATTTAAAAATTAATAAAAAATAAAAACAAAAAAATTTAAAAATAAAAATATAATATACAATCAAAAATACAGATAGTCTTCTATAATAGTCAAATATATAGTCAAGTTAGGTATGTTTTCAAGGATAATTTATATAGATAGATGGTTTCCTAACATTTATATAGATAGATGATTTATATAGGTAGATTGTTTATTTATATATTTATATAGATAGATGGTTTCCAAACATTTTATAGACTTGCAGATTGTGGCATTTAAAATGTTTTAGTAACTTAAAACTTTTCTTAATAGTGAGACACGTCTGCTTGTTTCTTAATAGTGAGACACGGCAGCACCAATTTACTTCAGAGAAGATAATGGGGCATCGACCAAACTCCATATGAGTTCGCTTTTCTTAAGGGAAATGCTAACCATTTGGGCAAAGAAACTGCCCTTATCTGAATATCTACTAGTATACTGTCCAAACTGGACCAGCAGAATGCAGAAGAAAACAATTGCTACACTTTGCCAAGACAAGGTAGGACAGTCCTTCAACACCTGCTTCTCACAAATGTCTGTCAGAAATACCAGATCTGTAGGCCAAAGTTGATGCCCCAATCATTACAGAAAAACTTAGGGTGACAGTCCAGATAGCCAGATGTCCCTGTCATTAATAAATATTTCACCCTTCTGGGATCTTTGACAGAGTTGAAGACTAGATAGAGTTTCCATTAATTATGATAAAAGGTAAATTGTTATAAAACTTTAGACTCACAAAGATAAGATAAATAATAGAGTACTTTCTCTAAACTTACCAAATGAAAATGGACTGAATAGTGTAACTGCAATTCTTAATAACTGTTTCTTGTTGTACATAATTTTACCAAGTTAAAGTTAAAACCTTCCTCTTTAATTAGACAAAAAGGGAAGATGTAAAATATTCCTTTATACTGTATGAGTATACGTTACTGTGTTTGACAGGTCAATAGCTGTACAAGATAAGGTTAGGTGGGAGAAACAGACAAAAAATCCTGGGAAGAAGGATGGAGTCAGAGGAGTCACTAGAGAGATGCAGACAGGAAAAAAGAAGTTCAAGGTGAAAGAAAGGTAATGTGGCAGAATGTAGATGAACAGAAATGGGTTCTTTTAAGTTGCAATAGCTAGCTGGTAATGAGCCTGAGCTATCAGTCGAGCATTTGTAATTAATATTGAGTCTTGGTGTTTGTTATTTGGAAATGGCAGGCAGGAAAGAAAAGCCCGTCTACAACTTATGGTTATGTGTTGCTAGTATGTTAATCTTGTAGTCTGAACTCTTGCTCAATTTACTATGAAATTCTGAGAGGCTTTTAAGTCAATTCCAAATACTTTGTATGCATAAAATCATATCTAAAAAAATAGTTTTCTCTATTTTTATATTTATTTCCTGTATGTGTTTTTTTGTTTTTGTATAGACTTGAAATTCTTGCACAGTGCCAAACAGAAGTGGTAACAGGCCTGGGTTGACTCATGGGCAGGGCCATCTACAGTCAGGACTGGTAAGAGAGCGACTTCTACTGAACCCCAACATATCATTTAAGAAATTTTGTAAACCAGGTCAAATTATTTTCTCCTCAATAAATTTGGTCCAGGCAAGTTATCCTAAACACTTAGATGTGATGTAGGATACAAACATAGTTGACAGAAGGATGGGCATTCTGTGTACCTGATTTCATCAGGTCTTTGCAATCTATTCTAACAAATATATTCCAGTTCACCTAGAGCATGTAAACTACAGCCTCCTTTATGAAACAAACAAACACTCAATTGTATAAATAACTGCAACTGTAATCTATATTTTGAATTAATCTCTTAATGTTCCACTCATAATTGAAACCTCAGTTCTTAGCCCTCCTAGCCAGCTATCCAAGCCCAGAACAATGTAGCAGGAGAAACTTGAATTCTTCTCTAACTTCTGAGAGTTGGGTGACTTTCATCAAGGGCAGCATGCACACTGTTGACATCATCTGACAGCAGCAAAAGTGACAGAGCCTGGATGCTTCTTCCCTCTTCTAGTCTCCACCAAAACTGAGGAGTCTTTGGCTCATGCAACAGGTGGGATGTATGTTGTTTCTACACACAGAGACTTCCGGTCTTCCACTAAAAACCATGTGTCGTTAGTTAGGTAACATTATTTTATTTGTCTGTTTTTAGATTTTTGAGAATTCCGTGCATATGCACAGTAAAATATGTTCATAATTCCCTTTACCACTAATTCTCCTCTCCAATGTCCTTCGAGTTTTCTCCTCTTCCCTCTTCTTCCCTCCTCCTCTTCCTTTTCTATTTTCTCCTCTTTTTCTTTTAAAATAATTTGTGAAGTTCATTTAGAGCTGTCCTACCTGTGTGGGTGTGGAGCCACACACAGGAACAGGGATAGCGTGCAAATTCTCAATATTTTTTCACATAGGGGTGGTGCTTTGTGTGTTTCTACCCCATGAATGCTGAAATTTCAGCTAATGTGATCTCATGCAGGTCTTATACTGGTAACCACTGCTGACAGTGAGGGCAAGAGCTCCATGGTCATGTTTCCTGAGCCTTGGTTATAGCGACTTAAAATTTGTATTATTTTGAACTTTCATATCATCCCTCTCCCCCAAAACTTCAGAGAAATGACAGAGTCTGTAATTTTCAAAGATTTATTTTTCATCCTTTGTCAACTCTGTATACACGAAAACATCTAGAATATTTACATTTCCTTCTTTCCAGGTCCAATTAGCATGTCATCCCTATATAAGATATGCTGTGGAGTAGTAAGATAAAGTAGGTTCTTGACAAAGAGTCAAGTTGACACCAACCTGAGATAAAAAGCTAAGGTGTTCTCTTGTCCTCCAAGAATCATCTCTGGTGTTCTTTGTTTCTTGGCTATAAGAAAAACATTATTTGTAAAATCAATAGCTACCCTTACGTGAGAGAGGCTTTAATAACAAGACAGCACACTAGGAGAAGAGGAAATTGGAGTGAGTGATTAGCTTATTAACAACTGTCTTCAAGAATCATCAGGGATTTTCTCACAGGGGACAAAGGGCATTTAAGAGCAAGGTAATAGTAGTGTTTCACACTATGTCTCTGGATTTTGAGATCTTTGAAGGCAATGGCTTCATCCACTGCAGGAATCACAGGAATTACAAGTTTTCCTGGCACTTTATGATGACCCATCAAATACTTGTTGACTTTTATGGAGTATTTGCATATAAAAAGCCTGAAAGGAGGCGTGTGTGAGGGAATAGCAAGGGATATAGTTAAAGACACAAATTGGGAATGATACTGCTTGAAGAAATTTTTATGTAGATGATTTTAGAATTTGCTATATAAGAAATTTGGAATTGCTAAACATATGTTAGTACAATATGGTGATCATAATGTTATAATGAAGGACAGTTTTGAGCTAAAAGAGTTTGAAGTTGGAAATATGACAAATCAGAGATGTTGTAGTATTCCTCTATCTGTAGTTTCTCTCTATAGCTTAAGGTATTTGTGATCAACAGCACTCAGAAAATTTCCAATCACCTAAGTCATAAACTTTCTACCATTCCAAAGAAGGTAATGAGCTGGGTGATGATAACATGCCTTTAAATGCCAGCACTCAGGAAGGCAGAGGCAGGCAGATCTCTGTGAGTTCGAAGCCAGTCTTGTATACAAAGTGAGTGCCTTGACAGCCAGAGATACACAGAGAAACCCTGCCTCAAAAACAAACAAACAAACAACAACAAAAAGAGGGTGATGAGAATTTGCAGCCTCTTGTCCAGTCTGGAATGCAAGTTCCCTCTTCACTCTGACCATTTGTATACATGCATCTGCATACCCATGTGGTCCACAGTGTTTTGTGCTGTGGTTAATTAGTCCTTTCAATTGTCAATGTGACAGGGGATGCCTCAGACCTTGACAGGTCTTTTTCAAGTAAACTTTATTTTACTCAGAGATGGATCCAAAGTGCAAGGATAATGTGACAATTTAAATATTTCCATGAGAGACCACAGAGCACTTTTTAATTATTATTTTGTTTCTTTTTCTATTGCTTTTATTGAACTATACATTTTTCTCTGCTCTCCTCCCCTCCTCCCCTCTTCCCTTCTACTCTCTTCTGTGACCTGCACACTACCAATTTACTTGAGAGAGCTTGTCTTTTTCTTCTTCCTATGTAGAGCCATGTATGTCTCTCTTAGGGGCCTCTTTGTTGTCTAGGTTCTCTGGGGTTGTGTACTGCAAGCTGTTTTTTTTTCCTTTTCTTTGTGTCTAAAATCCACTTATGAATGAATATATGTTATATTTGTCTTTCTGGGCCTGGGTTACCTCACTCAATATGTTTTTTTTTCTTGATTCATCCATTTGTCTGCAAATTTCAAGATGTCATTAATTTTTTTTACCACTGTGTAGTAATACATTGTGTAAATGTACCACATTTTCTTTATCGATTCTTTGGTTGAGGGACATCTAGGTTGTTTCTAAGTTCTGGCTATTATGAATAATGCGGCTATGAACATAGTTGAGCACATGTCCTTGTGGAATGACTGAACGTCCTTTGGGTATACACCTAACAGCAGTATTGCTGAATCTTGAAGTAGATTGTTTCCTAATTTTCTGAGAAATTGTTATACCGATTTCCAATGCTTTTGTACAAGTTTGCATTCTCATAAGTAATCGAGAAGCATTCCCCTTACCCTACATCTTCTCCATCATAAGTTGTCATTAGAGTTTGTGGGCTTTATGAAATTACTGTTGCTGTTGAACTCTAACTTTAAGCCATAGTGATCTATGGGGGTTACTCCATTTTTTTATTTGTTTCTGTTGAGGTTTGCTTTGTCTTGGAGTATGTGGTCAAATTTTTAAGAAGGTTCCATGGAATGCTGAGACAAAGGGATATTCTTTTATGTTTGGATGGAATGTTCTGAAGATGTCTGTTAAGTCCATTTGAGTCATAACATCTGTTAATTCCCTTATTTCTCTGTTAAGTTTCTGTCTAGTAGACGTGTCCAGTGGTCAGAGTGGGGTGTTGAGGTCTCCCACTATTGGTGTGTGTGCCTTAATGTGTGGTTTAAGCTTTATTACTGGTTATTTTACAAATGAGGGTGCCCTTGTATTTGGGGCATAGATGTTTAGTATTGAGATTTCCTCTTCATGAATTTTTCCTGTGACAAATGTGAAATGTCCTTCCTTGTCTCTTTTGATTGATTTGATTGATTTTAGATTGAAGTATATTTTGTTAGATATTAGGATAGCTACCCCAACTTGTTTCTTAGGTCTATTTGATTGGAAAATTTTTTCCCACCTCTATGCTCTGAGGTGATGTTTGTCTTTGGGGTGAGGTGTGCTTCTTGTATGCAGATAGATTCTGTTTTGGTATCCAATATGTTAGCCTGTGTCTTTTTATAGGTGAGTTAAGTCCATTTATATCAAGGGATATTAGTGACCAGTGATTGCTAATTCCTGTTTTTGTTGATGGTGATGTTATTGTGTATGCTTTTCCCTTCCTTGGGATTCTGATGTAAGATCATCTATTGCCTGTGTTTTTTTTGGGGGGGGGTATAACTAACTTCCATTGGGTTGGGATTTTCCTTATACTACTTTGAGTAAGATTGAGTTTGTGGGTAGGTATTGGTTAAATCTCGGTCTATTATGGAATACCCTATATTCTCCATCTATGGTAATTGAAAGTTTCCCTTAGTATAGTAGTCTCGGCTAGCATCCCTGTTCCCTTAATGTCTCCCTAATGTTTGACCAAGACCTTTTGGCTTTCATGGTTTCCATTGAGAATTCAAGTGTAATTCTGATAGGTCTGCCTTTATATATTTCTTGGCTTTTTTCCGTTGCAGTTCTTAGTATTCTTTCTTCATTCCTATGTTTAGTATTTTAATTTATTACTTAATTTATTATGTGGCAAGGGAACTTTTTTTGGTTCAGTATATTTGGTGTACCTTCATAGGCATTCTTCTTTAGGTTGGGAAAGTTTTCTTCTATGATTTTGTTGAATATATTATCTGTGCCTTTGAGTTGGACTTTTTCTGCTTTTTCTAGCCCTATTATTCTTAAGTTTGGTCTTTTCATGGTGTCCCATATTTCCTGAATATTGTGTTAAGCTTTTGTTAGATTTAACATTTTGTTGGATGGATGATTCTGTTTCCTCAAGCATATCTTCAGTGCCTGAGATTCTCTTTTCCATCTCTTGTATTCTGTTGCTTATGCTTGCACTTGTGGTTCCTGATCACTTACCCATATTTTCTGTTTCCAGAACTCTCTTGGTTCAGGTGTTCTTTATTGTCTCTATTTCGAATTTCAAGTCTTTAATTGTTTCTTTCACCTGTTTGATTGCTTTTCCTTGATTTTCTTTAAGAAATTTGTTGATTTCTTCCAATTTTTTGTCTTTTTGCCTCCACTACTTTGAGGGATTTTTTTTTTCATTTCTTCTTTAAGGGCCTCAAACATTTTCTTAAAGTTTTTTTAGGTCATTTTCTTCTGCTTCATCTGTGTTGGGGTATTCAAGTCTTGCTGTTGTAGAGCCACTTGCTTTTGGTGGTGCTCTTTGTGGTGTTGTGTTCTTACCTTCTACCCATCTTTTCCTCAAACTGGTGCATTTGGGGCTGTGATTCTGGTGATAGCTCCACCAGGAGGCAGTCAATAAGAGGCTCAGATGGTAGCTCCTCATGGCAGAGTCAGGGCCACGGTTCCAGTCACACTGGAGGTCGCTCAGAGCTCCCAGATATCAGGCCTGCCCATGCTGGCTCTGGAGGAGGTTGGGCAGGTGGGCAGGCCTTTCTTGCCTGCTGGCTCTGGCAGAGGTTGGGTAGGCCAGAGTACTTCTTTTAACTATAGAGCTATAAACTTTGTGTGTGTATATAAAACAAAAATATTGTTTTTGGGTATGAGCGTTTGTGGTTCCAAGCTTCAAGTGGGTGTCTTAGGACATTTCTCCTGTCAATAAGGACCAGAAATGAGGCTTTTGTGCCAGTCAATAGTAAAAGACTGTTCCCTAATCATGCTCAAGCATAGAGATAAACACAAGAACGTTGCACAGCCCCCAACAATGCCCAGCACCACCCTCTGCTGGACCTGTGAGCACGAGTGCTTGCTGTTCTTCTGTGCAGTTATGGTTCTAGTACCGCCTGTTTCCTTCTACCTCCTAGGCAAATGCTAAGACACACGGTTAGTGAACCAACTCCACTGTTTGGCAATAGTTGAACCATGGCAAACCACGCTTTCTATCTTCAGAATGGTCTACTAGAAATCATTAGTAATAATTGCCTCACAATTTTCATTAAGGAAATACCTTGTTGTTTTCTCCAAGTTTAACAGGATCTCTTGTTACAAGAAAGCAATTGTCATTCAACTTCAAAATTAACCTTCTATGTTTTTTAAATCTACTTTGAGTGGGTTGTGTATGGGTATATATAGTGGTATGTGTCATGTGTACCACAGTGTGCCTGTGGAGGCCAGAAGTAAACCTATGGGTGTCTGTTCTCTCCTGAGATCATATAGGTCCTTGGAATGGAACTAGATCATCAACCTCTGTGGCAAGCTCTAACCTGCTTGGTCCTCAAGCTTTTTTGTTCTCTCTCTCTCTCTCTCTCTCTCTCTCTCTCTCTCTCTGTGTGTGTGTGTGTGTGTGTGTGTGTGTGTTTAGTTTGTGGCCATCCATACTATGTTGTTTTTCAAATAGTAAAGATAACTCTTAAAAACAAAGCAAAGGAAAACAGACTCTTAAATAAGATGTGTGTTCCCAGGCCAGAGCTAAGTTTCTTTTAAAGGAACAGAGAAAACTCAGAGAAAGTTTTGTATTCTACCAATGGGTGCCAGACAGAGGACACAGGAAGGCTGATTCCAGCCTAGACCCTGTGGACCAACCCTCAGGCCTAGATTTCTACCTTTCATGAAGGAAGACAAAGTGTCTTTTACAAATCACACTGTGTACATTACAGCTAAGCTTCTGCACTCTTGTGGACAGTAATTATTTTGCTGCAAACTCAGTATGTGTTCCAGAGGGTTGTGTATATAACTCAATGAGGATGAGAAGCTAGTAGATGAAGACAGACGATCCTGGGCTTCAAGTAGAGATTAAGGCAACCAGAAATAATGTCACTGATGCTCAGGTAACATGGTGGACACCACCTGTCTCGAGCATGTCATGGAACAGGGGTTGTGAGATTAAGGTTAGGTTCCATGTTGCTAGGAACACCCAGTATGTGTTTCCTTTTTTCTTTCTCCAGCAGGTGGGGAGAGGCCATGCAAGGGGCAGTGTTCCCTACTGTGGGATAATGCTTTTGTACCCTGTAAAGATTTGTCACTCATGTTGGTTTAATAAAATGTTGATTGATCAGTCGCCAGGCAGGAACTATATAGATGGGGAGACCAGACTAGGAGAATTCTGGGAAGAAGAAAGGCTCAGCCTGTAGTCGTCATCCCGATGCAGAGGAAACAAGATCAAAATGCTGCACTGAGAAAAGGTACAAAGTCATATCGCTAAACATAGATAAGAATTATGGGTTACTTTAAGTTGTAAGAGCTAGTTAATGATAAGCCTGAACTAAAAGGCCAAATAGTTTATAATTCATATAAGCCTTTGTGTGTTTCTTTGAGACTGAATCAGGCTGTGGGACCAGGGACAGAAACTTCTGTCTACAAGTCTATTAAACTACATCTTTGATCTCCCTCTAAACAGAAGACTCTGTGGTCTCAAAGCTCCTGAAAGTGAGGAGCTCAGAGAATAAATACAGCTAAAGTTATGTTTACTCTTGTTTGTCCCTGTTCCTTCTTCTACTTTGGTATAAGCACTCACCTGCTAAGTTTGATATATACTTCTCCCTGGAAGTTTATTCAAGAAGTAAGAGATGGATCAGTGGACTAAAGAATGTCTCCATCACTCTGGACAAAACTTGACACATAGAGACACCTGATGGCACTGAATTAAATTAATATCTAAACTTTTTAAAATAAGGTAGCATGTGTAATGGGTTGAATATGTCATCCACAGACATTTATCTTTCGTTACTTTTATTTGTAGGAATTCCATGATTTCCGTGCATTCTGATTTCTTAATCTGTGGGTATGAAGGCACTGCTTAATCTGCACAGTTAACATCATTACTCCATGACTCAGTTTGCTTTTGCTAACTGGATTTTTATAGTTTTTAATTCAACACAGAAATATATTCCTAAGCATCACAGAGTGAAGTTATCTTTGATAATATTTTCTCTCAAGGACTATGGGTTAACTCTGTAGGCTCTTGAATATTTCCCATGGTCAACCAATCTCTCATTCAGACAAAAACAAGCAGCAGTATAATTTCCCAATCTTTTCTTATTTAACCCATGAAGTGACCTTTGAATTATTTTGAATACAAAAATGTTTCAATGATGAGGTCAGTTAAGATGCAAAATTTACTGTAATGATTTTAAAGCTTATGCACACATGGTTACCCTGTGCATTAGAGAGTAATTTCTACCCCACAGTTTGTATTTAAAAAGGAAACCATTGGCTTACGGGAAGCAACTATCAGAACAGTTTGATTTCAAGTGAATTAGTAGCAACAATAGCTCATGCATTTTGAAGATGATGTCTACAAATGATGAAATTCCTTCTGAACTGTTTGAATACAGTGCTACTTCAGCAAACAAAACACAGACCTTTCCATCATCAAAACTGTGCTATTTCTTCTAGCTGCTTACAGAAAAGAGACCCGAAATTTCATTTTGTATCTTCAGATGGATAAAACAAAAGTATATTTCTATGCAAAATGACATGAAATGCAAATCATGTTCCTACCAATATGTAAGCTTCATCAATCGCTATAGATTTGTGATATATAAACACAATAAGAGGAAGAAATGTGGCATTTGAAGTGTCATTTTCACAGTTTTCTTAATTTACACAGTGATTCACATGGTTTTATATTTATTGGTCAATGTATTTTGGTAAAATTCTTTATTAAATTATTAAATCTGTTTGAGCACAGAGCATCAGAACCCTGGAATTTTCCTACCCGAAGAGAGCTGGCATTATAATATTCAAGCAATCATCAATTACTTCTTACAGAAATACCCTTGAGTAAGAATGGCATTTGTACAAATGGCAGCCATTAGATACATTGAGGTTGAGATCTGAAAAGCAGTTATTTCTCCAAATAACAGAAAACACACATTCACTCTTTTAATTTTGGTGTGAGGTCAAAACAAATGTGCTAAAACCTTAAAAATGTTTTGTACTGAAATGTTTCCAGGAAAACAAAGCATTTGTTCCTAGTAACAGTCCATTTAATCCAGACTATGTTCCTGTATGAAACCTCCGTGCTGCCTCATGTACGCCATGGGGGAATTAATATGATTGGTGGGATTACAAGGCAGCATCACCAGAGGTGTTTTTGACTTTTAAAAACAAAGTTCTATATACTTAGTTTCTTAGGACAACATACATTTATTATGCTGTATTGTCTGAGGTTAAATGTCCAAAAGAGATCTCAGTCAACCAAAATAAAAATTCTATGCTCAAATGTATATGGAACATTCATTTTCTTCCCTTGCCTACATCCTAGATGCTCTCAGAATATTTTGACTGACAGCCCCTTCCTTCCACCACCCTGCCTCTGCTCTGTCAACACATTCCCTTGTGTCGTTTTATAAGGGTCTTCTGAGGACAGGGAACACATTTGGATTATTAAATACAGGATGAATCCTCATGTCCACATCATTAATTCAGTCCCAAACACTTTCTTTCTAGTGGAAGGGAAGCATAATAGTTTAGCTAACAAGACAGACTAATAGACAGAGAGGTTCAAGTGTGAGAGGATATTACATGCCTTTTCAGAGCGGTTAGTCAGGATGAGGCAGTTCACAGCGAACAAAGATCAAAGCAGATAGCAAATTCTCATCGTTCTGGCTCCCAGGCTAAGCCCATAACTGTGTCTCCTCTATACTCTCTCAGACAGGAGTTCCACAAACTATAGTAATCATGACAACAAAGGATCTGTCTTAATATTTGGACCTCACAAGTCATATGTCCTTAAGCAGTATATTTAGTATTCTGTGAGGTCAAACAGCATCTTTTGGGGATTTAGATGGCTCATTTTCACTAGTTGTTTTCTGATATAGACTTCATTTATCTTCTCTTACCTTTTTGCACTGCCAATCTTCTCTTGCTCTCTCTCTTCTTTCTTTCTCTCTCTTGCTCTCTCTCTTCCTTCCTTCCTTCTTTTTTTCTTTTTTCAATGCATATTTAACAGTTCGGCCTGTTTAGAAATTTTTATGAATTTCTAACTTCGTAACAGATCTGTTTACTAGCACTGTGGCTTGTGTCTTGAGGGGCCCTCAGAGCTCTTGGTCCCTCAGTCAGAGGCAGAAGTAGGTGCAGTGATTGCAATTGTGTCTTGAAAGTGTTAACTTTATCAATGCATTAATCCACTTATGTGTTTGTAGCTTAAAGAGCTGTTCAGAGGGAAGACCTAGTTGCAGAGAGTGAATTGCTGGAGGTGTGACTTTGAAGGTATCCTTTGTCCCTGCCCTTTTCTCCCACTCTTTGTTCCCCTGTTGCTATGAAGTGAGCATTGCACACTCCTTTCTTAAGACCCAGCCTTGCCTCAGGATCAGAGTACCAATACAACCCGGTGATTTGGGTGGAAGCCTCTGAAGCTGAGCTAAAACGACTCCTTTCCCCTTTAATTTAATCGTCTCGGGTCCTTCTTCACACTAGTGGCAGCCTGACTAAGACAGAAGTTCTACTCTAAAACGCCCCAAAGGAGGAAGGATCCTGAAACTCATATCCAAGTGAATACAGGGAGACATGCAAGATAGCAATACTGGTGCTTGCTGCCAGCCGCAGACATAGCCTCCCCAAGCCCTGTTAGCGCAGAAGGTTTCAGGACAATGTATCCTGACTTTACTGCACACGCACACCTCTGCTTACATATTCCTGTCTGTGTGACACTTTCTGTCAAGCCACACCTTATTAAACTATACAGTCCCTGTTTTTTATGGGATTTTACACTCAGAGGCATCCTCCTAAGTATTCTATAGTGGAGTATCCTATTGTCTAATATATTTACTCACCAGTTCAGTTAACACATTGGCAAACATGTTCCTAGGTGTAGAAGTTAACTCAACTCGGGAAATAACCAGTCTAGCTAAAAGATAAACAATTATATTTTTATTTATTATAAGGGGAAATCTCACAAAACCAGAACAAAAAGTCCAAGCTCAGCAGTGCAACAAGGGAACCACAAATATATATATATTTGTGTGTGTGTGTGTGTGTGTGTGTGAGAGAGAGAGAGAGAGAGACAGAGAGACACAGAGAGACACAGAGAGACACAGAGAGAGAGAGAGCACCTGGACCTGGCACCCGTTTTTCTCCAGGTCCCAGAAAACCACACCCTAACTTGGTCACACCTTTTTAAAATAATTGGTTAACAAAGCTTCTTTATCAACTGGGGATCATATTATTTTTTCCATTTCCCAAGGGTTCCCCAATCAATTAGGAAGAAAGAGCTCTCATAGACCAGTACTCTAACTCTCTGGAAATAATACCACAACCAAATCTTCTAGCATTATCAAATGGACCAAATAAGAAGATACATGTTCCTGGCAGTAAAATATACTACTGTACTTGTTTACGTATCTAGAGAAACATACAAAAGAAACCTGATCAGACAGAAGAAACTCAAAACATACTAAATGACTGCATAACCAAAATAAACCTTCCTCCTACATCCTCCTGCTTAACCAATCAGTTCCCTTCTCTAGATGTGACCACTTTTACAAATTTTATATTACCTAGCTTTCAGATATATTTTAAACATTTAAAATATTTAAAATGTTTGAAATTGATATTTGAGTTTAGAGAGATGGCTCAGAGAAGCTTCAGAAAATCAAATATAAAAAATATAGCTTCCCTAAATAAGACCTGAACAATATTAACACCAGTTGATGTAGATGGAGACTGCTTGTTCAATTTCTGGCCACCCAGGTCTGAACAATCACACAGAAACTGTATTAATTCCAACACTGCTTGGTCAATGACTCTAGCACATTCCTAACTAGTTCTTACGTCTTAAATAACCCATTTTTATCAATCTGTGTATTGTTATGAGTCTGTGGCCTACTGGTAAGGTTCCGAAAGTTCCAATGTGTCCTTCTCCTTCGGTAGCTACATGGCATCTCCTTAACTCGGCCTACTCTCTTTCTATATCTCTTCTAGCCTGGCTATATTCTGACTTGCTAGAGGCCAAAGCAGCTTTATTCTTTAGCCAATAAAAGCAACACATATACAAAAGGACTTCCCATATCATCTACTGATCTACTGACGTGGGAAGTCCTTCTGTATATGTGTTGTTTTATTGGTTAATCAGTAAAGAAGCTTCTTGGGCCTATGACAGGGTAGAATAGAGATAGGTGGGAAAATTAAACTGAATGTGAGGAGAAAGAAAGGAGAGTCAGAGAGAAGCCACTGCAGGATGTCAAATGGAACTTTATTGGTAGACCACAGCCATGTGATGATACACAGATTAACAGAAATGGGTTAATTTAAAATATAAGGGCTAACTAGCAATATGCCTAAGCGATGGACCAAGCAGTGTTTTAATTAATACAGATTCTGTGTGATTATTTCGGGAGTCTGGGCAGCTGGAAAACAAATGAGCGGCCTTCAACAACAGAGGCCTCTTTTCTGTTTAATTAAAAAGGAAAGCTTTAACTCTAACATAGTAAGATTATATATAACCAAACAGGCATCAAGTAAGAATTACAGTTACAATATTTTTTTGTGAGAGTAAAGTTTTATATCTAATTTATCCTTTATCATAACTAAGGAAAACTTTAACTATCTGTCTTCAACTCCATCAAAGACTCCGGAAGGATATAATATTACCTAAGTAAACAGGAAGTACATTGTAAGCAACTTCCAAAACTCTAGAATTGACTGCGATATCTCGCTGACTGGACAGTCACCCAAAGTTCTTCTGTAATATTGGGACATCTATCTTCAGCCTATTGGCCCATAATATCTGGCAGACTTTTCAGTGAAGCAGGAAATTTGAAGATCTGTTCTGCCTTGTACTGACAAAGTTCATCAGCTGCATTCTTCTGTGTCCTGCAAAGAGTCTAGCAGTTTATTCTGGGAAGCAGGAACCCATCTCACCTTCTTTAGGCAAGTTCAGCAGTAACTTTTCTGTAGGTCCTGCATGTCCAGTTCATACAGCATACCATCAAGCAGTCCAGACAAGAACAGTTTCTTGCCCAAATGGCTAGAAAACTCCATAAGGAACCTCTTTGATGCCCATCAACCTCTCTGAAGTAATTGATTCTGCCAGAAGCAGACATGTCTCACTTTCAAAAAAGTCCAAGTCTTTAAAACATTTTAAATGCCACATTCTGTTGGTTTTTGAAAGGTTTGAAGACTATCCATTTGAAATATATCTCTGTACCTCTAGACAACCTAACTAATGTGACTACAAGTTTGACTATTATAGATGACTATCTATTAATTTTAAATTATGCCTTACATTTTAAAATGAGCTGTCTAAACATAATACCTTATATTGTATATATACATATATTATATATACACACACATATATATATAGTAACAAGATTGACCATAAATTTTTATCAGTAGACTAAGATCCATAACAATGTAAAGTATTCATCTCTATATCATAACTCCCTGTAAATGAAAACAAACACTTATAAACAATCATTTTGGGAATGATTTTGGGTGTAGTTTTCTCCAAACTGCTTCCTGCTGTTTGTTGGGCAAAGTACTCTTAAGGTTCATGGAGACCTTTCGTGAGGCCTTGTTCCATTAAACCACATTAGCATGGAATGAATTCACAGGTTCCTATCCTCTGTGGAAACAAAAGTAGAGCCTCTTTTCCTAAGTAACATATCCTTAGACTCAAATTTTGAAGTCAAGATACCTTTAAGTTGGTTTAAATTAGCATCCCATACAATGAAATGTATCTCTGTACTTAGCTCATTCACAATCAAAAAATTCAAAGAAAAAAAATAATATACATAATCCAGACTCTGTATATATTCCATCTTTATATAATTTATTTTTCTTTAATCCTTTCACATACGATTGCCTGTACTCTTTTATATTACTTTTACTGTCTTTTTAAACACCTTTTTATTTTTTTAAACTATTTATTTTTTATAACTGTCTGTACTTTTTTCCTCTGTTTCCCAAACCTACATATATTTTTTAAACACACTATGCCCTATTCAGAGGTTTGTTTCTGTCTGAATCTGTATTTATTGCATATCTTGTAATCATTTTCTGAACAGAAACACTTTTACTTTTCAGTGCTAAGTGTTCATGATTAGGACCAACTCCGCCACCTTGTCTGTTTGCTCTGCCTAGTCCAACATGGCAGAGGAATGTTCACCGCCTCTGTGAGCCCAGCTCATTGCCACAGCTACAGGGACACAAGATGTCTTTGTCACCATCAAGCAACTAGTAGCACTCTGCTCACAAACCCCATTTAAGTTTAGGACTTCCCAAAAGAGTCAGAGTTTGTGCTGCCAGCACAAACCAAAAAGCTGACATTTCTTAAAGAAGCCATTGCCTCTGCTTGCAGCCAGCAAACAGAACCTGTCTGAAAAAAAACAATGCAGTACAAAGAAGCTGCAACAGACTCCCATTGTTGTGTGTCTAGAAATCCTTTTTTTCTTAAACATTTTTTAGCTCCTCGTTGGGTGTTATTCTGTAGTCAGAGACTGTTCATTTGTTTCCCAGAAGCTCACACATGAATAATCACACAGAAAATATATTCATTCCAACATTGCTTGGTTAATGACTCTAGCATATTCCTAGCTAGCTCTTACATCTTAAATTAATTCATTTCTATCAATCTGTGTGTTGCCACGAGGCTGTGGCCCACTGGTAAGGTTTCTAAGGTTTTGGCTTTTTCTTCTCCTTCAGCAGCTACATGGCATTTCCTTGACTCCACCCAAATCTCTTACAGTCTGGATATATTATGCCCTGCCATAGGCCAAAGTAGCTTTATTCATTAGACTATAAAACCAACACATACAGAAGGACATACCACATCAAACTGACATGTCAGTATGGATATGGAAATCTCACAAGTCTTCACCTCTGGATGTAGACCTACAGACAACTAGTGACTTCTAAGAGGGAAAATAGGTCTTACTCATGGAAAATATATTATGAAAAATAAAATATTTTTTAAATTAATATTTTGGGTGGAATCCAACAAGAAAGATGTTCAAATTTTTAGTTTATTATTTTATTCTAATGGAACAAAAGGGACCAAGAGCCTAGCTTTTAATCTTCTTAATCTCTTTAATAATTTGTTCTGGTTGACAATGCCCAGGTTTTCAATTTCTTTTATTCAAGGGACACAATTAAACTGAAAGTAGTTTACCAGGACGGAACTCTGTAGATTGTTCTCAGTTCTGCCATTTTAGTATTTCTAACATATCCATTAGTCATGATGAAACTAGGAGTTTTCTGTGATGAGAAATATACATTTAAGGCCTCAGATTATTTGTGGTATTTTCTTTTACTGAGTTACTAAACCTGCTACCAAGGAGTTGGCACATTGGGGAAATTAGAAGACCCCTGGGTAATGCTTTCTTACAGGTCAAATACATAGCATCTCTTTACCTTTAGAAGAGGAAAGGCAACTCTGAAAGAATACATCCCCTTAAATCACATTTGTGTTATGGATATTAAAATATTTTAATATACAGCATGATAAGAACTAAATAGTTGACGGTTATTGTACTAATCGCTCTATAATAATTTCTTCCAGCGTAATTAAAAATCCTTAACCTGAGGTATTAAAAGGAACATTTGATTTGAATTAATTTTAAAACTCTGAGAATGAGTTCCTCCCTAGTCAGTGACACAGTGTGAAGGATTTTTTTTTTATGCTTTGAAACTGATTAAATTAAATTCCATCCTGGCTTACTGAGAGTTTTTCAGACATTAATCATAGAAGAAGATGCATGATTTCCAGGTAAGAGAGAGAATAAATGCATGCTTGTTCATCAACTCCACATGAATTTATAATACAAACACAAACAAACTCCAAAAAATAAACAAGTAAAAGAAAATAAACTCCTCAAAGGAAAGTAGATGAGAAATGCTCTCTCCTGAAATTGGGGAGGGCTGCAATCTTCTCATGCAAAACAATTAGGATCAAGTTGAAAGATGATTCAAAGATGTAATTCAAATCCCTAGTTCTTGGGACAGACGAATGAGATGGAAATAAGAAAATTCACAGAGCCCATGTTTGACCATGGTAAAGTGTTGGGTGGGGTTCAACACAGGTGACAGAAAACCTCTGCTTGTGATGTATTTCTTCATTGCAGAGTGGGTATAATCAGTGAAGGAGACCCTGTCTGTCACATTATTTAGGCTTACTTCAGTCTTTCTGGTGTGTGAACCAATCATTGTATTCTCAGCCCATTAGTGATGCCTGATATGATTCTGCTCCCTTCCCTCTTCAAGTCATCTCCTTGACTCTTGGAACTCTGCTAACTCTGTGCTCAGCCTGGGGAGTGCATGATGCTTATGTCAACTTTGTCATTACTGTGAAGCCTCTGCTGTTGAAAGGTTTCTTGCTATGTTCCTCCCAACAGTATAAACCAATTGCAGTCTAGTGCAAAGGTCCATGCCTAGTCATATGGTACTCAGTGAGGGTTTCTCTTAGTTTTTATATTCTCAAAGAAAAACCTCCATGAAGATGTGAATTCAATTTAAGTAAGATTTATTTGACAAAGCAGATAATGCGAGCCAAAAAAGATTGCAACAGGGTTTTCTGAAGTGTTACGGTGGCAGAACAATGGTTCTGTGCTGTGGATTTATGTTTCATGAATAGTTCATGAATTGGGCATCTTATTCATGAGGGTAAAATGACCCTATGCTCTCCCAAATCAGAGCAGATACGATCTTTCTTTCTAAGGTATTCTTCCCTGCCCAATCCTCTGAAAAAGCATAGAGAAGAGTCAAAAATACAATGCAATGATATTAGAATAAGATATTAAGTGTTTCAAAATTCATCTGCTGGCCAGAACCAGCTAACACTGGTTTTTGTTTTGTCAGCCTTTTGATGTTCAGGGGCAGTGTTCTTGCATGGGTGTTGCATGACAGCATCTGGTTTTTTCTTTTTGCTTAAGCTGCTCTAAGCAAGTTTCTGGGTAGAAGGCTGTTCAGTGGCCCCTGCCATGGCTCCCACGAACTCCCCGCCTACTCTATCACTGACAACCTTCTTCAAGGTGCCTCCATATTTCAGTCTCTCAAGTGGGAGAACCACAAGTACACATGACTCTCTACTCCTGAAACACATTTCTTTTCTCTAAGCAGAGAAAGAATATCTTCCGAGGCTCTGTAATTTTTCATTATGAATCAAAGGAGTTCATCAGTTCCCTTAGCCTTTCCAAGACCTTTGATGTGATAGACATAGCCCCTGTTCCTGAAATCATATTATGACTCCAATGCCTTGAAATCTCTCTCAACATTTAATTGCCTTGTATAGATTGCATTGTCTTTTCTAAATATTGTTATATGTGATTATAACATTTGGCTAAATTTTTGGAGCAAAATTCTTTTGCAATTCCTTTTTCTCGAATCTTTATTTTGCTTGTGATTCTTTTTGTGTGTTGTTAATAATCTGTAATATAAACATAGTATACATAATAATGAGGCTGACAAGGTAGTTCTGCATGTAAAAAGGTTTTTTGAGCCTGAGTTCAATCCCTGGAACCCACATAGGAATGGAAAGAGCGAACTGACTGTACAAAATCGTCCTTTCAACTCCACACCTGCACCATGGCTTGTACACACAATGATAACTAAAAAATTCATTAATTAATATATGGCACAAGTTTTTAAACATTTTCCTAAGATTTTCTGCTATATCACTGTCTTCCAAATTGTTGTAAATTCATTTATGATCTCATATATTTGACAAAGTAAACGTAGTTTAATGGAAGTGGCACAGAGCTAAGAATCAAGAGGGTCGGTGGCAACCACTCCGTTTTAAAAGTTGTCTTCCAAGGCAAATTTGCTTTCTTGATTTTCAAGTACATTTTAAAATCATACCACTGAAGCATGAAAATTTGTATTTACTATCATATGTGAACTGCATGTAATGCCCCATATGCATTTATCTCATAATGAACACAAGCATCCCCCTTCTTTTGCCTTCAGATTGAAGCTTTTTGATACTTCCCTATAAGAACTGATTTTGGGAAACAGCCCTCTGGGAACTAGCCCATGCTGCTTGCAGGGCTTCTCCGACACTACCACTCTTTCCCACACATTTTAGATGTGAAACTGGACAGTCAGATTGCTAAGTTTCCACTGCAAAAACATTGTTAGCACAGGGTTCTGAATTACAGTCTGGTTTCAAATAATTGCTTCTAACTCAGTGGTTCTCAACCTTCCCAAAGCTGCAACCTGTTAGTACATTCATGTGGTGGTGAGCCCCAACCACAAAATTATTTTCATTGCTACTTCATAACTGTAATTTGGTTATTGTTGTGAATTGTAGTGTAAATATCTGATATGCGGGATGTCTCATGTGCAACCCCCAACAGGGTTGCGACCCACATGTTGAGAACTACTGTTCTAACTGCTTAACAGGGTGAAAAGAGGCATGTCATTTTGGTCCTGGAACACTCCACTAGCACTGTTAAATCTATCCCCTGCAGTCTCCATGCATCTTATCCGTGCTGCTTTCCGGCTTGCCTCCTCCACGGGCACAGTCCCAGCTACTCCGTTCCACTCAGTTTCCCTTTGGGCTTCTCCTCTGTCCGTATCCATACACTGCAGCATGCCCACCACCCTGCACCCTTTCCTTCTCTGACTTTCTTCCCCAACTTCCACCTATATCACCACTTTAGTGATTGGTGAAATTTTTTCTTTTAGAGTTGATTTGAAATGTCGCCATTATCTCCTAATGCACCTACAAATAACTTACTGGCAAGAATTACACCATGGATGTCTTTTTTGCTCTCTCAGTCTATTATTTTGATGCTGAACATGGCATAAAAGCTTAATTTCCACCGGCCAAATTCCTTTGAAATATTGACGCAAAAATTACTGAAGAGGCGCAAACATGATGCAAACATAACATTCCTGAATTTCAGTCTATATCTTTTTTATACAAAGGAATTTTATGTAATTATTTGTTTTTAGAGTTTTATTAGATATCCCCAAATACACAATAATTATTTGCACTGTAATACTATAGGCCTATGAGCTTGTCTATGTGTCCAAAGTCTCTTAGGGTGTTGAGCAGCCATTTCCTCTAAACATTCTCTCCTGAAGAAAGAAGGTGAGCTCATAAGACTGAGAAAGAAAGAAAGAAAGAAAGGAAGGAAGGAAGGAAGGAAGGAAGGAAGGAAGGAAGGAAGGAAAGAAGGAAGGAAGGACGGACAAGCGAAAGAAAGACCCAAAACCTTGAAAGTACCAGAAGTTACACGTTGGCAAGACCATCACCCCAAGGTTGTACAAATAGTAACAATCTCTGGGAAGTAGAGAGTGTCCTCCTCTCTGAGCTGCCTGCTGATCATGCAGGGAACTCTAGGCTGCAGCAGTTGTGACTCACCACCTGGGCTGGTGTGAACTTTTCTGTAAACAGTTGCCTTTGAGTCTTCCAGGCCCCTGCATAATCAATCCCTCATTCATGCTCTCTACACAAACCCTGTCAGCTCATTGGTTTGCCAAGCTGAACTCTGTTGGAATTCTCACTTGGTTCTGACCTTGGTAGGCTCTGTGGGATGAGTAGACATTTGTGTGTGTTCTACCGAGGAAATTTACACAACATGAAGATTCTTTGCCTATTAAATGCTTGTACGTTGTTAGACATTATCATATTAAAACTCCACAAAATTCATATTAGTTGAGAATTGTTGGATAATTTTCTGTCATCTCTAGCCCTTGAACAAGTAGTGAAATGAATTATCTTACTAGAAACAAAACATGGAAGATCAATGAGATACAATGGTTTGTGTAAACCTTCCCCAATAATACAGAAGTCTTTATTAGAAGTCAATGAATTCCAATTTCAAAGCCTGATTTTTTTTTCTCAATACTATGCAACTTGGGAACAATATTAGACAGTGTCACATAGTTACTAGGCACATATTGTGGTACAAGTAAGTAAGGTTTTCCTATACCAGTTACCTTGTTCATTGCCTTCCTGTTCAGAAAATTGACTCTGATGGTTTGAACGGGTTGACAGTAATGTCTTTCTTTTACAATGATGAAACTGAGTCATCATGCTGTGTCAGAGATCTGTTCAAAATGTGATTCAGAGCCTGAGATTGAACACTGAAAATTGAGATGGGTAAAATAGTAATGTGGGGACCTGGTGTGACCCTGGTGTTCCTACTTGAAGCAGATCTTACATGCATACACAAGAGTTTAACATTACAACATGGACTGAAGCTCAAGTTAAAGACCTGAGAGTCAAATCGTGGGTTTTAAATATACTCATCATGTCTGTGACTGGGAAAATGATCTAATCATAAAAAGAAGTCTTGTGTATGTTTATAGCCCTTCCCTATAAGAGAAAACTGGAAATCCAAGTCCTAAGTGTGTATAATATCTATACTTAAAGAAAATCCCAATTTCATCAAGAATATGGGAGACAATGAAAAGAGTACATAGGGCTTCATTATCATCTGGAAGTTCAAAGGAGGAATTCTGTTCCATGTCTTTTCTTGTTTCCAGGAGTAACCTACATTCCTGAACGTGTTTCTCTTTTTAAGTGCCAAGGCAGTGAGTGTCTGGCACCAGTTTATTATCATCTTGACTCAAGTGAATAACTCAGGCTAGGATTCTCATCATCTCAACTTTCTGAGCATAGTTACATCCATAATGTCCTTTCTGTTATGTAAATATTTCCTGGTTCCAGGAGCTGTACATGGAATCAACTAGGACATTTTTCTTGAACACCTGACTTTTGACAAAGAAACCAAAATTATACAATCGGAAAAAAAAATATCTTCAACAAGTGGTGCTGGCAAAACTGGATGGCGGCATGCAGAAGAATACAAATTGATCCATATTTATCACCAAACTCAAAATTCAAGTCCAAGTGGATCAAAGACCTCAGTTATGATGAACCAGTTAGAAGAGAAAGTGGGAAGTAGCCTTCAATGCATTGACACAGAAGACACTTCCTGAATATAACACCTATAGGACAGAACTGAGGTCAACAGTTAATAAATGAGACCTTTTGAAACTGAGAAGCTTCTATAAGTCAAAGGACACAGTCAATAAGACAAAACAGCAGCTTACAGAATGGGAAAAGATCTTCATCAACCCCACATCAGAGAGAGTATTGATATACAAAATACATAAAAAAAATTCAAGAAGCTAAGCATGAAAATATCAAGTAATCCCATTTTAAAAATGGAGCACAGATCTAAACAAGATAATTCTCAGCAGAGGAATCTTTAATGACTGAAATGCACTTAAAGAATTGTTAGTATCCTTAGCTACCAGGGAAATACAAATCAAAACAACTCTGAGATACCATTTTACACCTATCAGAATGACTAAGATTAAAAATGCTAATTACAGCCTATTTTGGAGAGGATGTGGAGTAAGGGGAACACTCCTCCACTGCAGGTGGGAGTGCAAACTTATATAGACACTTTGGAAATCATTATGGCAGTTTCTCAGAAAATTGGGAATCAATCTACCTCAAGATCCAGCTATCACACTTTTGGGTATATAGCCAAAGGATGCTTAATTATACCACAAGGACACTTGCTCAACTATGTTCATAGCAGTTTTATTCATAACAGCCAGAACCTGGAAACAACCTAGATGTCCCTCAACCAAAGAATGAAAAAAGAAAATGTGGTATATTTACACAATGCAGTATTACCCAATGATAATAAACAATGACACCATGATGTTTACAGGTAAATGGATAGAACTTGAAAAAAAAATCCTGAGTGAGATAACCCAGACCCTGAAAGACAAACATGAATCTTCATCTAGTAACTGATGGAAGCAGATGCTAATCACTGATCTGAGCTCTGGGAGTTCAGTTGAAGAGAGGGAGGAGAGATTATATGAGCAAGGGAAGAGTCAAGATCATGATGGATAAACCCACTGAGACAGCTGATGCAAGCTAGGGAGTCGACATGGAGCCAACTTAAGCACTCTGTATCTGGGTGGCAGTTGTGTAGCTTAGTCTTTTGTGGGGCTCCCAGTAGTGGGAACAGGACCTTTCCGTGATACATAAGCTAGCTCTTTGGAACCTATTCCCTGTGGTGGGATGTCTTGCCCTGACTTGATGCAAGGGGAGGAGCTTGATCTGTCTCAACTTGATATGCCACGCTTTGTTGACTCCCATGGGAGGCCTTACTCCTTCTGAATGGAGACAGAGGAGGAGTGGATGGTGGGAGAGAATGGTAATAGAGGAGGGAGGGGAAACTGTGGTTGGTATGGAAAATAAATTTAAAAAGAATTGTGTTCATGGGTGTGCACAGGTGTACTTGTGAGTGCATGCCAGCCTGTGGAAGTCACAGGACCTTTTGGCTGCTACTCTTCATATGTCAGTCACCATGAGTTTTTGGGACAAGATCTGCCACTGGCCTGTTATTCACCAAGTAGGCTAGGCTGACTGGCCAGGAAGTACCAGCCTTCTCAGGGCTGGGATTACAAAGGCTTACTACCAGACATGGCTTTTAACTTTTTTCTAATGTTTGTTTGGTGGGGGAGTACAAATCACAGCATGTTCCTGGAAGACAAAGGTCATCTTGCAGCGGACAGTTCTCGCCCTGCATCCCATGAGATCCATAGATGAAACTCAGGACCTGGAATCTCAGTTTCAGCTATCAGACTTGGCAGCAGGTACCTTTACTGATGAGACCCTGAGAGCCCCAATTATGTACGGTGTTTGTTTGCTTGTTTGAGTGATTTAAAGTGGTTCTTGGAAACAATGCTCAAGGCCTCATGCCAACAAGGCAAGCACTTTACTGATTGAGCTATCGTTCTAGCCTGATACATTAATAATATTGCCTAAATGACAGCCAACATTAACTCTCAAAAACATTTTGAAAGTGCTAACTTCCAAACCTTAGATAATTTAAATATGTTTTAAAAGATATCAAAAACTTTTATATTATTTATGAGGATATAGTGAATTACGATAGCTATTATCCTATTGTTTAGATTTTAACCAATAACCAATTTACATTTGAGATGGCACATAAGTATATTCCTCACATTGAAAACCTTCAAATATACTTTCAAATAATTTAACAATTGCTGAATCCTATGAAATCTTTTCCTGAAAGCAGAGTAATGGAGTAGTGCCAACTCACATATAATTCTTAAACCCACATTAAAAATTCCAGCCTTGCTAGAATATAGACTTTCAGTTAACAACACTATCAGTCCTTAAATATGTGTGATATGCAACAGATCTTGAAATAGAAGCATTTTAAAGTCAGTTTTTGTCAGGATGGCATGTGGCCAATGAAGGAGCTATTGAGAGGTATGAAAAGTGGAGAGATACCAGCCTGGGGGTGCAGCTCTGTTGTTCCATGATTGCCTAACAGGCACAGATGCTGGGGTTCCATACCTAACACCGCATAGACAGTGATGTCATGAATGCTGTAATCACAGGTCTCAAGCTGGCAGTAGATGATCAAGAGTTCGAAGTCATCTTTGGCCAAGTACCAAGAGAATCAGTCCCCAAACAACAACAAAAGGCTCAATTAAAAATCTGGGTAGATGCCGGGTAGTGGTGGTGCATGCCTTGAATCCCAGCACTTGGGAGGCAGAGACAGCCAGACTTCTGTGAATTTGAGGTCAACCTGGTCTAAAAGAGCTAGTTCCAGGACAGGCTCCAAAACTATGGCAAAACCCTGTCTCAAAAACAAACAAACAAATCTGGGTAGCCTAAATGCTTTTGCAGCAGTACCAGGAAGCCTACCTCTTGTGGAGAGAAGGAACACTCGGCACTCGTCAGCATCCTCACCATGTCTCTCAAAGACTCGTTTACTCATGTGTATCCTTGATTCATCCCAGAATGCAGAAGACCCACACCTCATAAGTTTTCCTTCTTACTCTACAATCAAAAAGTGAGGATTTTGTTTGTTTGTTTGTGTTTTGTTCTGCTATGTAGTATGCATAGAATGGATGTGTTTTGGTCTGCTGTGTTATGTATGTGTAGAATGGGTGTGTTTTGGTCTGCTGTGTAGTATGTGTAGAATGGACGTGTTTTGGTTTGCTGTGTAGTATGTGTAGAATGGGTGTGTGTATCAGTGAAACAATGGGCAGTGAGTGGTATATAGTATCAGCCACTAGTGTTGGAACCTAGAGGCTTTAGTTCTTTGTATTTCTTTTCCCCTCTGCTCTTGTCTCTCCCTGATCCATCCATCCTTTATCTGAATGACAACTCTGCACTACGTGGCATATGATGACACAAATGAAATTACAAGCAAATAGACATCCTTGGTTTTAGCAATAATTTGATTGAAACCTTATTTGTTTTTTAACTTTCTTAATAATGAAGATAGATACTTGAAGTATCACAGAAACTGAAAACATAAAATCTTTACTGACAGAAATTTCTAAAATTGATCTTTTAAATCTTTTTTTTACTGATAAGTGTAGTTTTTACCCCTCATCAAGGAAGCCTCTCTCTGTAGCAGACAGAGACCATCAAAAAAAGCCCAAACTGGTCAAAATACAGAGATACACTGGCCATGGGGTGCCTAACCCCAACAGACAACATCCACAATGTAACTCTTCTACCTAAGGTTCAGGAAACATTATAGAAGTAAGGGAGCATGTTGCAAAACCCAGCGGGCAATGAAGTGTTCTATGAGATTGTGTTTACTAGAAATAACAGAGAAGCTACAACAGTATGGCTGTCTAAACAAGATGCAAACAATGACAACACCAACTGACATGCTAACACAGAAAGGGCTTTCTCAGGGCACTCCACCCCTAGACAAAGAACTACAGGCAACTTAGAACTCCTGGACAGGAGAAATGGCCTTCCCCAGAGATTAGCCCACCAACTGGTTATACAACACCAAGTTGTCAGCCCTAAAATCATATACATACAAGATAAAGAAAATGTACGTTTATACAATGAAGCTTATACAACTTAACTTATACTTAGCTTATACAACTAAGCTATTAAAAACAATGATATCTTGAAATTTGAAGGCAAGTGGAAGGAACTAAAAATATTCTGAGTGAGGTAACCCAGAATCAGAAGGACAAACATGATATGTACTCACAAGTGAATATTAGCTATAAAGTAAAGGATAAACATGTTACAATCCAAAGACAAAAGAGGCTAAGTAACAAGGAGGTCCCAAGGGGGGTGCATGGCTCTCCCTGGGAAGGGGAAAGAGAAGAGATCTTGTGGATGAACTGGGAGCGGGTGAAGATGGGACCATGCATGACTGAGTTGGGGGCAGATGGAGGAGGAGAGCCCTAAAAGAGATGCCTGGAAAGGTGGACATTTGGGGGTCAGATAGACACCTGGTGCAAGGCAAACTCCGAATAATCTACAAGAATGGCCCCAGCTAAGCCTGCTAGCAACGGAATATGTGTAGCCTGAACTGGCCATCTCCTGTGACTAGATAAGACTTCCAATGAAGGGATTTGCACACTAACCAGCCACAAAACCTTTGACCTACAGTCTGTCCTACCTATGGGATGTGCTGGAGTAAAGGTGGCACAGAGATTGTAGGAGTGACAAACCAATGACTGATGCAATCTGAGACCCATGCCAAGAGAGTAAGATCACCCCAGAGGGTGTCAAAGACATCACAAGAAAGCCCACAGAAACAACTAACCCACAGAAATAACTCCTAAACGGGGCTGTCTCTAATGTCTGGGTTGGCTTTTGGGAATCTTTCTTTGTTTTTTGCTTTTTGTTTTTTTTCCTTTTTTCTGTTTTTGAGACAAGGCTTCTCTGTGTAGTCCTGACTACCCTGGAATTTGCTCTGTTGATGAGGCTGGTCCTTGAACTCAAAAAGATAAATCTTTCTCTGCCTCCCAAGTGCTGGATTAAAGGTGTTTGCCATCATCATGAAGCTAGATCAGGATTTTACAAATGTTTGATTCACAGTACTTGCCACATCAAGCTATCTCTTTACACACTAAGACATGCATTGTCATGGAAAGTGATAAACACAATGCCTTCAGTGGTCTCATTATTAAAGTCTACCCCCCAAAATATTGATTTTAGAAAGTAGAGGAGTGGTTATGAATGATCTTACCTTAAGTCTGGAGAATTGCTTTCCTCCTCTTCACAGAATGTGCTTCTAAAAATAACTTGAATGCTCTCATCTGTCAAAAGAACAACAACCAAACACAGAGAAACCTTGTCTTACAAAACAAAACAACAAAAACAAACAAATCCATCACATAAAAGTTACCTGTATGTAGTAATGTACAGGCAGTCAGTGAAGGGATCATAGATCACAGTAGTCACAATTCAGGAATTGTAAGTAATTGGTATATATACAAAACAATTTCAAATGTAGGCTTCATTTGCACTCAATTTTTTTGTTGTTAAAAGCACAGATGGTAATATTGAGATGAGCAAAACTTTTCTGGCACAAAGTGTGTGTGTGTGTGTGTGTGTGTGTGTGCGCACACACACACACATTTCTAAGAGCAGTTGAATTAAAATGTTCAAGATGGAATCCAGGTTACACTTGGCATTATGTGTGAAACTCAAATTAAAAGGAGTTAAACAATGGATTTACTGTTGTATAAACAAAACTTGTGATGCATGTAGTTTTCATGGCAGATATAGAAGAATCAAAAATACTACTTTACAATTTTAATATTTTTGAAGGTTAAGTGATGGTAACTTCAGAAATAAATTTGTATAATTTTAAAATCATGTTATTCTGTCATCTTCTTGATTGAAAAGCAATGTCTTCAAAATCTAAAGACTTAAAGAGTTCAAGGGTGGCTTATCAAAATGAAGTTCTTGCTAAAGCGATTTTACAAAGGATGCCTGGAAATCTGACTTTGCTATTTTGTTCTCTAAGTTAGAAAATTAAGCATCAAGTCAAGTCATGGTTCAAATCCTGATTCTACCATATAACTCTTACATGGCTTTGGACAAGTCAGTTATCTCCAGGCCTCAGTTGGTCAGTTGTGAAATGTGAATGTTGTTAATGATATTAATAAAGTATGAGAATGAAGGATAAAGCAGAATGAGGAGCAAACTGTCTGTAGCTCCTCCAGCAGGTCTGGGGGCAAAGGCTTTGACATGGCTGTTGATGCCCAATGATGAATGTCCTTATTGGAACTGCGAATATATCTTGATGGTGCTATTTAATTCCTGTAAGGTACAATAATCCAATATCAGTCAAATTTTTATAGGTTTATTGATTCACTTTAAGGAAAAAACAGAGAACTCAAAGTAATGATAAACTCCCTAAATTTCCAGAAGAGGAGGGGGTCCAGTTTATAGAGAATCAAAGGTCAAAACCCTAAGTCTCTTACATTCAGTGGATTATTAGTTTGTGCTAAGCAAAAGATAAAAACAAAACAAAACAAAACAAAAAACCCGATGATCCCTTAAGTAGGTCAGTTCGATTTTTAAAGATACATCATTTTTTTAATTTGGCAATCCAAGTTCTTAATTACATTTCTTTTCAGCTTATACTTTGACTGACAGAAGATGCACATGCACACTTATCTCTACTGTAAAGTCTCAAGTCAGTAGTAATCAGGCTAAGCTTGCTTCAATAACAAAAACTCCCTAATACAGGAATGTAGAGAACACGAAGACTCTAGGCAGACAGGAAGTCAGCAGAATGACTATTTCCTGTATAAAATTCCTTACTGATAAGACTAACAACTTCTGTGCATTTTTGGTGTGTTACAGCTGAAGTCACCCAGGGCATTATCTTCCTATTAGCAACAAGGGGAAAGAGCATGGAGGAGGTGAGTAGGAGACTTTCTGAGCCGTAATCGAGCAGTAATCACATGTATTCTGTGATCACAGTCCATCAGACAACAGCTCACATAGATAAATAACCACAGGGAAGTGCTATGACTGCTTTGGCTCTCGAGCAGTCTCACACATCTTTCAACGTCAGGGTACAACCACTTAGCTGAAGGAATTTTTGTATTCACTACTTTCTTTAGGGAGTGTCTCCCCAAATGTCAGAGGCAATTTGATCCATCCTGGTTTCCTACACATGTCATCTACTGGGAGAAAAAAAACAAAACAAAACTAGAGACAAAACTAAAATTTGATGCACACTCACTGGTAAATGTTAACCAGAGTAGGAACAAACAGAACACATGTCTATTAGTTTGAAAACTCCTGAAAGGGTTAATCCAGTCATTTCATGTTCTTGCTAGGTCACCATGGCAATAGAAATGAACCAGGTTCTCACAGGACAAAGCCTGCACTTCACAAATGTGATTCATAACAAAATAATTTTCATGTTCATTTTTGTGAAATGAATGTTCTCCTGATTCTAACCCCTTTTCTGAAGTTTTAGCCCCAATGAACAATAATAAAAATCTATGCAGAGACAGAAAGTTAAGGTATTTTTCTGCTTAATCTTATGTCTACTAAATAGTCACACAACAGAAGAAATCTTCTCTCTTTGTTCTGGTTAAATCTAGAGACACAGACAAAATGTATTGACACACGAGGAAAACTCTATTAATTCAGAAATGCATTTTATAGCTAGTTAAATAACCAACGGATTTGGACACTGGATGTAGTAAGTTAATCCAGTTCTCAATATTTTAGTGATGCTCTAAACAAAAGTCATGTTAGTTTGTCAACATACTCTTGTAAAAGAGATAGATTTAATTAATTAATTTCTTTATTATTTCTAGTCTGTGTATATGATACGTACATGTGAATGTGGGCATGTTATTCATTATGCAGCCATTCAATCTGATGACCCACCGTAGTATTTGTCTAAGCACGCTATAGCCACAAACCACACAGCCATAATGACCTCTGAGCTATGGCCAAGTGAGACAGAGATCTAGGCATTTGCATCAGAGATGCTCAGGTGTTACAAATTAAAAATCCTCTGTCTGAGGGTATGAGAGCTATTGTGATCTAAATTCATAAACATGGTGAAAATGTCCCCAATGAACTCATTATTGTACATAATTAGTATATGTATTTGGCCATTAAAATTGTAGTTTATGATAACAAAGTTTACAGAATTTGAGGAGTGAAAGAAGCTTGCCAGAAGTGAATTTCCTAAGGTTAAAAATGTATTCATGTTCCATTACTATTGAAGATGATATTTAATTTCTTTAAAGTTTACTTTATGTTTTATGTCTTGTTTTCTAACAAAACTCTGAGTTTGCCAAGGTAAATCTCATTTTGAAATTCTGTAATATATTAGAAAGAACTTCCAATACATCAAACTAAAGCTCTCGAAGAACCCCTTCTAACCATGCTTAAGTAATGTTCCAGTGAAGGCATGTTTCCAATTATAATAGATAAAACAGGAAAAAGAAATATTTTATCCAGAAGCATTACACAAATATTAACATTTAGAAACTTTTAAAATTGTCAACCAAATAATATTCTAAGACAATATATGATGAGCCATTGATATTGTAGAGATCTTGTATCTGTAGAGGTTTCAGGAAGACATAGTGCTGGTCAATGTAACCCTACACCACATTTTCTGTTCATCCATATAATTAGCAACATGAAGACTCCACTGCCTCTCCTTGTAAGGCAGGTAAGCTTGCTGAATTAGTTGGCCATACATAAACCTTTCCCCTGAGTTAAATCTTTGATATGAACGAAAGTTCCAAGGCAACAAAGACTATCTAGAATATTAAATCACTTATTTTATTAATTTTATTATTTAAAAGATGAATATACATTTTTAATAAATAGAAAAAATAGATCTACTCAGAGATAGCCAACCAATCATAGTAACATCCTATGATTCAGGAATATAAACATTTAGCTAATTCTTTTTCGTCTGAGATTGGGAAGATTTTAATTCTAGGTGCTGATATCTACTTTTAATCTTTGTTGGGTGGGTGTTTTGGTTCTTGGCTTCTGTTTCCTCTCTGGTTCTTAGGGGAGTGTGGTGGCTGTTTGCTGCCTGTAGGAAAATCATCTGGGGTCATGGTAGGTGTGCCACTGGAGAGCTCCAGGTAAAGTGCATTTCTGGGTATTGGGACTTGAGACTTAGGAATGGGGGTGGATTGGGTGCAGTGGAGGGGCTTTGTAAGAGGGAGGAAAGCTGTGTGTTCCCCCAGGATCTGCTTAGTCTCCAGCGAATAAGGAGTGGCAAAAAAGGACAGCAGAAGGTCTTCTAGAGAGCTGGAGATGAGATGGGGAGTTAGACTTGGAGGAATGGAGGGGGATGGGAGGGGCTGCAGTCAACCTACCTGCTTCCCTGACAGAAGTAACCTGTGGGTTCCCAGGAAACACTTGCTGGAGTTGGGGATTGAAATAAAGCAAAGAGTAGGGGGGGATTTGGGAGGGGGAAATCTGTGGGATCAACTGGAAAGAGGGGCAGGGTTGGGGCAGGGAGGTTGCAGCAGGTCTTCTGTAGAGTTGGGGATGAGTGGGGAATTGGATCTGGAGGAACGTAAGTGGAAGGGAAGGCCTGCAGTTAGCCTACCTTCTCCCCTGGCCTGAGTGGATTTTGTAGTCTGTGTTGTTTGTTGTTTGTTTTCACCTTGATGTGTGTGTGGTCAACTGCTGACACTGAAGGACATGTGTGTAGTAAGTGCATAGTATTCATGTGCTCGCATGCATACACATACAAGTAAGATAGAGAGGTGGGAAGCACTGGGCAGATCTACCTTGTGATATATGCCAGACACTGTAGGACTGAGAAAGGCTATGAGCTGGAATCAAAGATGAAGTGCTGTGGTTTGGAAGGCAAAGGTGCTATGAAAAGATGTCTTTTTTTTTTTTAAAGCTATCATGGCTGCCGTTTACGGTGGACTTCAGCGTAGAAGAGTCAGGATTCCCACTCATGTCACTCTGGACAAATTTTACTAGGACACAATGAACACACAGTGAACTTGAGTGATAGCAACTGAGACAATTAAGTAGATCCATGCCGAAAATTAACCTGAAACTCACACGCTGATGGTAGCAAAGAAAAGCAAATTCTTTCTTCCAGGCACAGGTTATTTCAAAGTTATACTTTAAACAGGACATCATTTGTCTTAATTGCCCAATGATTTATTAAGTACTAGAGGATGTATATTAAGTTAAGTTTGGTTCATTCCAAGCAACGTGGCCCTACATAATGAAAATGCCATTTGGAGTACTAAAATGGCATCTCGTTCTGCCCCTACTGATCTCCCTGGATGATAATTTTTGGTGTTTTAATTTCATTTCATTAATGTTAATGGAGGGAAGCCAGTTTCCATTTTTGAAGTCCACCACGGCATGTGATTGACAGTGGCCTATGACCTGGCTACTTTTGAGATGGACACCCACACATTAACTGCATCTTTCTTTTAGTCTTCCCTTTTCTTCTTTCCTCCCTGCTGAAGACTCCACAACACACCCATTATCTACAAATGCCAGGCACCTGGGTCCCTTGCTTTAGACTTGAACAACTAAACATTAGTTATTTTGAACTAGTTGTTGAAACTAATATATTGAAGGTAATTGTTTATGGCTATTGCAAATTGGGTCAAGCATTAATTATACTTTCCAATGCATACTTACAGGAAACATTGTATAAAGGTTACATCCGCAAAGTCTTACCAACATGACCTCCTAAACATGAACTGAACAAGAACAATACATAGACATGCCTAAGTGGACAAAGAAAAGGCCTGGAGTTCTTCAACCCTGTACAACAGGCAACTAAGAAATGGTGAAAGCAGGAGAAATAGTTTTACCCAGGGAAGAGCACATGAATTTCTTGTCCAGTGCCAAATGGTCAGCACTAAAAATATACATTTGAGTAGCATTATACGGACTGGATAGACTATACATGTGTGTGTTTGTGTGTGTGTGTGTATGCATGTAATAAAAGATGAAAAAAGGTCATAAATTTGAAAGAAAAGAAGGAAGGATTTGTGGGAGGGTTTGGAGCGAGAAAAGAGAGGAAAGAAATGCTGTAATTATAATCTCAAAAATTATATCGTATATTGATATATGAAGTAAAGTATTTCAACAGAATTATATTAATACATATTTTAAGGTCTATTTTGAAGTAGATCTTTCTTATTCATCCAGGCACGTATTCAAAATTAAACCTTCATCACACTTCATTAATTTCATAATTTTAATATTTGAGGTAACTGACCTAAAATATTCTGGCTGACTCATGCTTGGCCCATCAAATGCCAGTGAGCTTTTACCGCACTTCCACCAACTTTGCTAAGTTTAGAGAGGTTGATGAGAATTCCGAGGAACCAGAACTCTCGGTGCAGTAGGTGGGAATTAAAACTCAGGGGAGCTGAATTTTCAAGTCCTTGGTGACTGTGTTTCTTTGTGCTCGTTTGTCATATGACTGTCTTTGATGAAATACGTGTTCAAATCTTCTGTCCCTTTTTATCAGATTCTTTATATTCTTGTTAATGGGTTTTCAGAGTTCTTTATGGATTTTGTATAAGATGTTTTGCCAGAGACATGCTTCACAAAAGACATTTCCTAACCTAGAGTTCCTTATTATCTTCTTAATGGTACCTTTTGAAGGTCAGAAATTCTCAAATTTCATGTAGTTGAATATAATCATTTATTCTTTCTCTCTTTTTTGGCATTGTATCTATAAAACGTTTGTTTTTTCCGTGGTCACAAAGATTTTCTTCTGAAAGTTTAAAGTTTTTAGATTAAGATCTAGATCGATGATTCATTTTAATTAATAAATATAATCTTTAGTATTTAAAGTTATCAAATATCAAGGAACATGAGTATTCGGGGGATTTTTTTTTCAAATATTGCAAGCTGTCTGTTTCAGATATTTTATTTCAGTTCAGGTTCCCTAGGAAACAACTGGATTTCTCTGTGCAGTGAGTCTTTTGGGAAATGCTATCCTGTGAATGAAGACACAGAGGTCAAAGAAGGAATAACTTCAGTGTCCTCCTGGGGGTACTGGCACAACTGATTTTATAGCACTCGGGGTGATGAAGCAGGAGACCAAGGCACTTAAGGCCAAGGATTGGTTGCATAGTAAGAGCTTATCTCAAAATGTAATAAGGGAGGAAAGAAGACAGGAATGGGAGAGAACGGAAGATGAAAGAGAGGATGAAAGGGGAAAGAAAGGAAGGCAGGGAGGGAGGCTGGAAGGAGGAAAGCATGTCCCAAGTACACAAATAAATCTCATAAATAGAGCCACTCTTCCACATTTGTTACCAACTGAGTGACGGGGAAGGGGTTTTGCATCGCAAATCACTCAGTCATTTGATGAAGGTCATCCTTGGGGAAATAATGTCACCTTAGGTGAAGTGGGAACAATCTATAAAGAGAAACTTGCTATGCGGCCTCTGTAGTCAGCATCTCCGGTGACTGGGGACTGAGTGTTAGGTACCTGAAGAGGGGAAGATAATAGTTCTCTATTTTGTCAAATTTTTTCCCCCAAGGTGACAATGAATAAGATGAGCCACACTTCTTGCGTAGGTTGCCTAGAGACATAAATCTTGCTTGAAATGGAGATGGAAGCTGAACTTCCCTTTGGAAGGTTTGGCAAGCAAAGAACTTGTTTTAAATTAAGAGAGGCTTTCAAAATAGTATAATGAAAGCCCATCAAGCTGACTTCAAACTTCTAAGTCATTCTTTTATCTCCTCAGAAAATGATTCATGCTGACAGAATCAATTTATTTTATATTTTAAATAAAAATCTGTCCTGCTGAAAATTAAGATGCGTAATAGGAAAATGTGTATTCATAGCCTTTCTAGATAGTCATAATTTACATCTATGTTATTAGCACAAGTAGGTGAGTTTGATGAAGACTCTAGAGAGCTGTAGGCCAGTGTTGGTGGCTTCTAAGAGGGAGAAGCAGGTGAGACAGACCAGGTCCGAGAACACTCCATTTAATCTAACTGATTAGGAGAAAACAGAGCAAACAAATCCTTATTAATGAGTATACCCAGTGTTGATTGTTGAGTTTCAGAGACTTGATAAATTAATTTCTGACAATAGATTTAAAGCTTGGAAAACTGTGCCATTATCTAAGTTGCATAAACATTACTGCCACTTTTATTATTTAAGGGGTCTGAGTCGGTGGCTCAAACCTTAAAGTGCTTGAAACCATGAGAATATTGGATCCTCAGAACTACAGGAGAAAAATGTTTAACTTGGAGGTGCATGCCTATACTCCCAGAATTTCAAGATGGAGGCTAGAACAGCAGAATCAACAGAAGCTCATTAACCAGCTAACCTGGACCATGTGGCAAAGTTCCAATGTAGTAAGAGACTCTGTCTCAAGCAAAATGGTTGAAGGTGCCTGGGGACTGATATCCAAGATGACCTCTGACCATACATCCACAGATACACACACACGGTGGGGGGGGGAAGAGATACAGATATACACACAGATACACATACAGATATACATACAGGGTTATGTATAGTTTTCAATCTTTATAAATCTAGTCTTTAACTTTTGGGCTAAAACTATTTTAACATATTTCAGCATAAAACCACCGTATGTACAAACTCATAGGATAGGATAAGAGTTCTTGGAATTTAAAGTAATAATAATCTGTCATATTGTTTAAAAATACTAATTTCACCCCAAGGAAAGTAACCCAGACCTAGAAAGACAAATATAGTATGTATTGCTTATATGTGAATATCAGCTGTTAAGTTAATGATAACTAAGTGGCACTCTGTAGAATTCCAGAGATTAGGTGGAGAGAGTGAGGGACTAGGGAATACAGGTATATCTCATGAGAAAAAATGACATAGAATATTTATATTATGGATGGATGTAAACGGAGGATAAAGTAAAGAGGTGAACAAGTGAGGGACTATAGAGATGGATAGCTAAAATTAAGGGCCATGTGAGAGGTAGTACTAAAACCTAATGCAGTGGAAGCTTCCTAAAATATATACCTATGTGAAGATGAAATAAATGTAACCACCAAAAAGTTATCATCTTTTGTCATCAATGAAACTTCTAGTGTAAAAGTTAACCCAAATAACCATGCTATCTTAAAGATAAACAATTATATTTTTATTTATTATAAGAGGAAAAACTCACAGAACAGGAGCGAGAAGTTCAAGCTCAGCTGCGCGATGAGGGAACCACAGAGAGAGAGCACCTGAGCCATGCACCTGTTTTTTCTCTGGGTCCCAGCAAGACACACCCTAACTTGGTCCCACCTCTTAAAGATAATTGGTTAACCAATGTACCACCTGGTTCTGCGGTACCCTTCTCGGTACGGGTCTCGCGCCTTCCGCACCTTACGCGAACTTGGGCAAAGGCCTGGAGATTGAGCAAAAGACACAACACACAAGAGACCTGGGTCATTCATCAAGAGATAGCTGAATGCCACTTTATTCAGCTAAATGCAAAGCTAATATACCTTGGCCCCAGTAAAGGAATTCCTTCCCAGCCAGGGGGCGAGGGAAACCTGCGCGAGTGGGAACTCCTTCCCAGGCAGGGGTTTGGGGGTGGAGAGCAGCAGCAGACAGTGGGCCAAGCGGAGAAAGAAACTGGCGCCTATAGGAACTCTCCCGGGCAGGTAGGAAATTGCCATACCAAAGATAAAACAAAGCCCTACAGCTAAATCACCAGGCTAGGGCAGAGATAACAGAAACTAGCAGGAAGCTTACCTGGCTGACCAGAACTGTCCTCAGAGACGCACCCCAGGGAGTAAGGGGAGACAGGGCCCAACAAACCAAGCTTCCCCATCACCTTCCCCTTTTGTCTAAACAAGAGTGATTCAAACCTGATACAAAACTATATACAATAGGAACAGATATCAAGCATAGGATTACAAACAGCATAAACAATATTAAGCAAGGAACACATGATAAATGTTTTAATAAACATTCGATTCCAAAGAGTCTAAGCCTTGTATCGGAAATGAGCTTGGCTAAATCATAAGAGGAAGGTAACTATGACTGTCTAGTCTTCAACCCCATCGAAGGCCTGGGAAGGGAAATAAAAATATTACTTGAGTTGAGCAGGAAGTACAATCAAGCAGCTTCCACTCGGAGTTTGTGGAGTGTCTTTGGTGCTCAACACTCTCTTGGGAATAGACTAGTGCTGCCAGGAGCCATCATGTCTCATGTCAACAGTACCCTAAGTTATTTAAAAGCTATTTAAAAGTCATATTGTACGGATCCTTGAACTGGCTGAAGATTACCTAGCTAGGCAGAAAACAATCTTTGTGTATCTAAAGAACTTAATTAATCTGACTGTATGTATAACAAACATGAACAATTATTGACCTATAATGTTTAATACCTGTATAACTTAAAGACTAAGATTTTATGTCTATAAGGGAAAAAACTCACAAAACAGGAATGAGAAGTCCAAGCTTAACTGTGTGGCAAGGGAACACAGACAGAGCACACCTGGTCCCAGCAAGCCACACCTCTTATAGATAATTGGTTAACCAAGCTTCCCCATCACCTCTAGTACTGGGATTGAGTTATATCTAATTGAGTTGTTGGACAAAGAGATCACACTGGAATCCTCACCAATCCAGATGGTTATCAAGATTGTAGGATGCTCTTCACAAACTGACAAGTCTCCACTTTGAAGATAACACCTACACAACTCATTCAACATGGAGATGTCAAGCCGATGCCTGCATAGAGCCTTTATTGTGTTCAAGCACTATGATACAGGAAGGTATTCTGCATGTTACCAAAAAAATAAATGGCAATACCAAGCCAGCCACAAATGCTTTGTTGTTTAATACTGCCTTGATTGCAAGATATGCTAGGACAATGGTGGTATAAAACTTGTGTAAGTAACCAACCAATATCAAATTTGACTTAATGTCCACTCCATTAGGTGGAACTCATACTTCTGACACTGGCTGGGTGATGAAGAACCAGAAACTAGACAGGTGAGGGACCTAGGGTAATGTCAAATACTACTGGCCATAAAAAAGAAAGGAAGGAAGGCAAGTGAAAACAACAACAACATCAACAAAAACTATAATATAATGACTTCTAATGACATTTTGATATATTCTTATATCAGTGACTTGCTCAGTCATCATCAGAGAAGCTTCCTCCTGCAGGAAATGGGAACAGATACAGAGGTCCACATTATGCAGATAGTGAAAGACCCTGGAACACTTAATCCTAAATGGGATAACTCCATCAAATGCCACCTTTCAGGGCTCAGAGAACCCTCTGGAAGAAGGAGAAGAAAGAGTGAGAGCCCAAACGAATGGAGGACATGAAGAAAACAAAGCCCTCTAAATCAACATGAGCAAAGCTCATATGAACTCAGAGACTGAGGCAGCAGGCCCAGGGCCTGCAGGGGGCTGTGCCAGGTCCTGTGTGTATATATTATAGTTTCCAGTTTAGTGTTTTTATGGATTCCTGAGTTGGGAAGGAGTGAGGCTCAGTTTCTTTTGGTTCTCCTGCATTCCTTTATTGCTGTTCACTTCTACTGTCCAACTCTGGTGGGTTTGTTTTTGTTATATTATAATTATATGGTATTATATTATTATCATTATATTGCATTGTACTATTATCCTTTAGAAGCCTGTTCATGCTCTAATTAAAGAGAGAGAGTGGATCCAGATGGGGAGAGGTGGAAAGGAACTGACAGACGTAAATTTAGGGGAAATGAAGATACATTATGTGAAAATAAAACTAATTTTCAGTAAAAGAAAAAATGGAAAAGTATGAATTCCTTAGTCCTCTAATGCTCCTTCCCCATGCCTTCATGGTGTAGGTAGGGCTCCAGGAACACAGATTATAAAATAATTATTTACTGGGATTCTGAGGCAGGCAATTCTACAGGAAAGAACTTTGTTTACAAGCTAGTCACTCTCTGCACAAAAACATCAGTATTTGGAAATCAGTAAAGCGTGAAGCTTAGATAAATAAAGCTCTTGGCATTAAATCTTCAAAGTATGCTTTGGATTATCTCAAATGTCAACCACAGCACTCACCGAACCCAGTGCTTCATCATTAAAAAATAGAATCAACTATTCAATATCTAACTAACAATTTTTCTTATAATTCCATATATTCTTGTTTTTCCATATATTCTTTGATCATCTCCTCCCTCCACGGGTACATTGCTTCTTCATGGTCACTACCTGAAGACTGTCTGAAGGTGGAGAAGAGCTACCAGCCAAAGGCTTACTTTCAAATCATTAAAGCAGGGAATCTCTTGCTTCCCTCAGCAACAGTGAGCCTTCAACTCTTTGCTGCTGTAAGGCTGAGATCCACTCAGCTCCAGCTAACTGGCTAGATTAGTAAGGCAGGTAGCGAAGCGCCAGGAAAAAATTCCATCGGCAGAATCAAATCTGAAAGTCTATGACGAAACATGGGCTGAGTCTCTGAAATGCCCCATGTTCCCAGCTTGTAGCATTGCTGTCCTTCAGAGAACCCGCCTGGGTGTGAGCCCTCCAGAGCAGCACTGGCAGCTGAGGTAGAAGAAGGCCACATACGAGAAGCAAGTGGAATCTGAGTTATTCTTGGTCTGCGGGATTTGATGGGAGGGGCTGCTTCACGATGAAGACAAAATATATCTTTTCCTTTCCTTTCAGAGGTCAAAGCCCTCAAGCCAGTTAATTAAGTTTGAAAGAGTTACTTTTAAAGCTTATCAGGTTTATTTCGTGGGAAATACAGAATAAATGTCTCATTTATCTAAGACAGGAAACATATTTATCAGTAATAAAATAAATTCTCCAATAAATTTTCTAAGATGTGTTTGGTGTTAAATATGCTGTCTAATTTGATGTTTTTAAAGGCACAGTTGAAGACATCCAGGGTAACTGTGGAACTCAGAAAGGAGTGGCTGGGCTCAAGGACAGGCCCAATGCCTACTACAGTGGCTATGTTCCTTGAAGCATTATTACAAATTGTCTACAATAACCATAATACATAAGGGATATGGATTCAGCCAATCAGAGGTGACATGTGTATTTGACATGAATAAGACTGTGAGTTTGACTCCATATACCTTAAAAAGGTAAGTGAAAGGGGAAAAAAGAAGTGAAAAGGGAGAAAAAGAGAGAAAGGAGAAAAATATTATAGAAAATGGGAAAACTGTGTCCGATGAAATGAAAGCCACATCAATTGGAATTCATTTTCAAGATTGCTGACACATGGTACAACATTAAGCCTGTGTACCTACTGTTTGATCTAGCACTGCGTCATGTGAGCTTTGCTAACTTTTACGGAACTTATCTTAAGAATATTAACATACCTATGCTCAATTTCATAATTTAGTGCTTATGACTGGCTACTCAGGTTGTATCATTAGCTACTATAAACTACAAGAGAGCAGTGAGGTTTTCATCTTTTGCATCTTCTCATCAGGTGAATGGGAAGAGGAGGAGTGAAAGGCAGCATGATGGGAGGATGGTGATGGGCTTTGTTCTCAAAGCTGAACCAGCTACAAATGACAAAATAGAGGAAACAATGGCTTTTGTGAAAGTGGGAATCAAGGAAGGGTAATGACCCTAAAAGAGAAGAAGCACACACAAAATCCCAGCAACTGGGCTCGTCTGACTTTACAGAAGAACACCCTGGATAAGTCCAGTGTGGGGAACCAGGTGGACTTTGCCAGGCTCCTGAGTTGAGGAGACAGCTGAACAGCCAGGCATATCAAAAACAGTCTACAGGCTGCACACTCTTTCTTGATGACCACACAGTTAGGGTCCGTGCATGTGTATGACAAAGCTGTCTGTGAATGAGCAAAAGAGCCACCAGAGGACTGGAAGCAGTGAGGCTTGATGCTCACAGACACCTGAAAACAGATATCATGTGGACTTTACAATACCCTGAGCAAAGAGGAGACAGTTCAGAAAGGTCTTGACCCCGAAGTGCAGTAGATTTGTTCTAATAGCAAATCAGAAAAAGGTTAAAAAAATTCTAAAAAAATTTTATTACATTCCAACGTAACAATGAAGAATATTTGTAGAAAATATTCGCAGCATAAAATTTCTGGTATCCAAGATCACATTCAAGGGAGAGAGGAATATATGTTCCTTGCTGAAGAGAAAAACAATCAATTGAAGCCAGCAGGAGCTATAATTAGGATCCAAGGACATTAAAATAGTTATTGAAGCTATGGTTGAGATATTCAAAATATTCAGAACATGGAATTATGGAAAAGAATAAACCAGTTTTTTTCAACTGGGGATTAAGGCACTAAAGGAAAAGCAAACTGAGTGGGTTAAAAACCAGTTATAACTAAAAATGTTGAGATTAGTAAACGTGGAGATATAAAAATAGAAACCATCCAAAATATAGACAAAAAGAAAGTTAAAAAAAAATCCTTCTCTGAGGAAATGTCTTGCACAACCTTTACATGCCTTTAGAGAGCCTGTAGGTGAGGGGCAAGGCAACAGCAGACAGAAAGCGGAAATAGTAATGACCACAGGCATGTTTGAGGCCAGCCAGGCCACGAGGAAAATGCTTTCTCAAGAAAGAAAAGTACCACATAACTCATAAGTGAAAACATTTTTACGAAGTAATTCTGATGTATGACTCAAGCTATTAAATCCAAGAAGAATAATGACTTCCCAAGCACAGGAATCATGGAAAAATACCTCAATGGGACGCAAAACACAAGGTTCAAAATTAGTAGTAGAGTGACCATCTTACAAACATGTGTAGGAAAACTACATGCTACCCACAGGGAACACAGGGATACAGAGGCAGAGAAAAACTTCATGTTCCCCACAGAGAGCACAGGGAACGGGAGGCAGGGATTTCAGCTCAAATCTGGTCGGAAAAACAATGTCAGCAAGAAAACAATGGACCTCCTGCTCAATTACCTGAGAAAGAGCAACCCTACCAGATGGAATTCTACCACCCAGTCACCAAGGCTTTCAAAAGTGAAGCTGGGACTCAGGTGTTAGAGTGCATGTTTATAGTCCCAGCTCTAAGGAAAATACTTCACAACTCAAGTCTAAATCTAAGGATATGGCTCTTTTGTAGAGCACTGCCTATAATGATCTAGGTTCTAGATTTGCTTCCTAGCACAATAAAATAAATAGATTAGTAAATGAATGGATGACATCAATAGTAAACACTCAAAAGTGTGGTCAGTTTATAGTCTGATACATTGCATTTACTCCTCTTAATCTATCATTATGTAACATAATATCTTAAAATACCAAATTGATAGGGACAGGTTCAATGCTCAGGAGTGCATATGTTACTCAAATTGGCCAATTCGCCAGAAGCTTAAATAACCCTATCCCATTTACCTTGCAAAAAAAAAAATGCATCTTGCAGTACCAGCTCCCATTTTTCCTGCCTCAGGCACCACCTCCCACATGGGCCTGTTAAGTAATCTTCTCTTATCTGAAGTAGAAGGAAAAGTCTACCTCTTGTCTAGCCAAGTGTCCCCCCCGCCCCGAGTCTGCACTGCTATCAAAGGAAATGTGAAAGTAGGAATATTAAAAACACAGTGGAGATTGGTCCTGACCATCTACGTACATATTTACCTTTTGCTTGTTATCTGCTTAGTACTAAACACAGTAGCTCTTAAGGCTTGCCACAAAGGTTTCAAATCAGAGTCAGTCAGTGGCATAGACTGGCAGGTAATAGAAGTTTGGAAGCTATTAAAGTTTTAGCAGTCTTTCCTTAAGTGCTGCAAGCTGGTAGGGTCCCTCCATCACAGCCTCCCTGCAGCTAGCTCTGCTCACAGTGCCTTCTCAGTCTTCCTAATTTCACTCTCTTTTCTTGAACTCAAAGCCTGCATGGGGAAACAGCCCTTTGCTCTTGGTAGGCGTGAAGTGCTGAGCCATCCCTAGCTGAATTCTTTATATTCTGCTCATCTCTTTGTAAGAAGCCCATTCTTTGGCTGTGTTAGATGTTAGATGTGCTAGATACGAACTTTGATAGTTTTGAACATTCTCTTGTACCTTATTTTAATCCATCTTCTTTTCCCATATTGGAGCCTGAGACAATAATGTCATAGTTAGAATTTAAATTGCAGATTAAAAATCTCTATTAAACTTGGCATCTACAATTCCAAATGTTCTAAAATACGTTGTTAAACTATTTCTCTTTCTTTGGTTAAAAATATTTTACATCTACTTATTTAATGTCTATGCAGGGCAAGACAGTATGGAATTCATATCGAGGTCAAACTAAAATTTGCAGTATTTTGGTTCTTATTTTCTACCATGTTGGCTATAAGGGCTAAACTCAGGTTCTCAGTTTTGTCAGCAAGTATCCTTACTCACTGAACCATCTTGCCAGCTTCTAAACTGTTTCTTCTGGGTTTCATACAATGTCAATAAGTATCACTTTGAAAATGGGGAATTTTTTTTTTCAGAAAAATGTCTTCCTGCTAATATTTCACAAAAGTCGATTAACACCAAAAAATATTGGTCCAACAGTGTTCCAAATAATTTTTTAATGAAAGATATAGAACATACCCCCCAGTTTTGTTGAATTTATGAGAGTTTTGGGGTTTATTTCAAATATAACGAGAACTTTCTATTAAATTGTAGAGACATGATGCTTGTTATGTGTTGTCAGTCTGGATGAGATACCCCTCAAAGGTTCACAGGGAGATTTTGTGAGAGTTAAAAACGTTAGGAAATGGGCCTTACCCAGCGGAAGTGGCTCGCGGGAGACCCGCCTACATAGTTTCTTCTTTCTCCTGCTTTATCCACTGCATGGGGAGTGACTTTACCTCATGCTTCTGCCACCATCGTATACTGATTTATTTGGGTCCAGAACTAAATCTCTTCACAGCAATAGAAATTCTAACTAAGACAGAAGTTGGTACCAGCGACTGAGATGCTAAGCAGGACCCTAACTAAGACAGTTACCAAACAAATAAATGTCATAATCACTTCACACCAAATATTAGTGTTAAATTAGTTACCCTTTCCTCATTGCTCAGCCTTCATTCTTTGGGTGCATTAACTGAAACGATACCACGTATGTTCTTAGAGATATAAATAGATGTTCTAGTTTGTGAGACTCATTTATTAATAGTTGATCCAGGAAGCATAAAAGGAATACTTTAATATGCTAGTGTCAAATTAAATTTGTCAAAATTTACAATGTGCAATTTTTTAACATCAGGAAGTGGAAAAGTAGTGATGGATTTTATCTGCTCAGGCCCATTTAAAACACTAAAAGAGTTTTGTGTCAGATGAGAGAGACGACTTACAAAGGTCCATAAGTGATGACTTCCGTATCCTGGTGGGCCCATGGATAATTTGAAATTAGTTGACTATTATTAATGGAAGAATATAAGTAAAGAAGCAAGATACCAGTTGTCAATCTAGTTTGCCTCTGGTGCTAAGTTCTGAACTACGCTCTCTCTTACTATCTTAACTATATTGTCCTTGGGACTATATTTCCCCTCAATCCGTGCTATCCTGTAGCCAACTTTTCTCTCCCCTTGATGTCTCCCCTATAAGGCATTTTATTCTACTTCCTTGCAACCAATGCTCACAATGTAACTGTTAGAAATATTTTCCTAATGCGAGCTCTCTGCGGACGCAAAATCCCAATCAAGCCAAATCAAAACAAGCCAAATTAAGAAATATCCAGGTTTAATGGGAGTTCTGTAATCACAGGTGGTCCCAAAGAGGCAGCAAATGCGACCACCGGGAGTAAGGAAAAGGACCACGTGTTCCTCTTTTGGGAGTCCATTTAAATACTCTGTGGGAGTGGTCTTGCCCCCCCACCCCCCAGGAAGGGGTCAGGACCTGGCCTGCTGGGATTTGGAGTCCAGACCAATATAACTCTCAGGCCTGGGAATTAGGATAGATACAAGAAGCTGGGGCCTACGCTCCAAACTTAACAGTAACTGATTCTCAACATTATTAATCATCGTCTCGTTAACCTTCCCACTAGGCATAGTGACTAAGCAGTTGAATTCGGTCTCTTTAACCATCTGAGCAGTCACGCTGGTTCAGGAGATCCAGGAAGAAAGCTACATCAGTAAGATTGAGCAGTGAAGACATGGAAGCCTTGCTGCACTTTCCCCACACACAGTATAGAGTAATTTTCAGACTCTGCAATGACTTTAATATTTTCTGTGTCAGCTTTCTTTCTCCCACTGAGTTGAAGAGATGAAATAAGCTATTGAAGACTGGGGATTCAAGCCTTTGCTTTTATAAACTCAGTATTTCTATTAACGTTTTTGATAAGTTTAAGTAGAAAATCCAAAGTTGGGTATCTCTTACTTTTTTTTTTTTTTTTACTAAGCATAAACAGCTTTTCTTTGTCAAATGACTATCATATTGGAAAGGAAACAAAACAAAAATTCTGTTAGTAATAACTTGATGTTTTAACTATGGTAAATGTAGAAGGACTATCTGCATAAGGGTTGGCCACCTTTAGAATGCTATTTCTCAATTCAAACTGGGAAATCATAAAAGAACAAGGGGCTTTATTTGGGGTCTTGGGAACCACAATCCAGTAGACATGGGTTCAGATAGCTGTGAATCAGGGTTCCAAGGAAGACAGAGATGGGAGCAGCTCAATATTGAACAAATGGAGTTGACATATTTCCAGGAAGTAGAAATTATTTTGTGGGCAAACTTCTGTCAGAAGCTGTGACATGATTCTAGAAGGTAAAGAAAATTGTATACAATCAATAAAATGCCCATAAAATTGAGAACAATAACCCTACTTTGTATATCTCAAGTCTCTATGCACACTGTATTCACCAGTTATAGATGCCAGCATCCAGATGACCAAGGTCACACTTGTCCGTCTTGAGTCTCTATGTACACTGTATTCACCAGTGATAGATGCCCGTGTCCAGATGACCAAAGTCACATTTGTTGGCAGCAGTTGGGATTGTGCATAAGCACTGTTGCCAAGCAGCCTCATTAAAAATGTGACCGCAAGGACAACAAGATGGCTAAGCAGGTAAAAGACACATGCTGCCAAGCCTAGCCACCTGAGTTCAGATCCCCAGGACCCACACCATGGAAGGAGAGAACCAATTCCCACAAATTCTCCTCTGAAATGCACACACACACACACACACACGCGCGCACACACACACGTATATAAAAGCACAAGCACATGCACACACACACGATACATTAATAAGTAAATAACTGTTTGAACACAGTGTAGATTTCACCATAGTTCTTCCGTTTGTTTCATTGTGTAGACCAGATTTTCTCTGGAGAAATTTGTTTCCCTGTTGTGGTACCTTCAGCTTCTCTCCTCTGCCGCAAACTGCCTGCCATGCTGGACTGGAACATCTGAAACACTGAGCTAAAACAGCATCTTTCTCCCGCCAGTGTTTCATGCCAACTATTCGTCAAGGTGACGGATGAGAACTACCCAGAAAAACGGTACTAGAAAAGCGGGGCGATGGCTTTAGATTCAGTCTCATCATGTGGTCCTCAGCCTTAGTGTGAAAGAAAACGGCCCCCAAAGGAAGTGGTACTATTAGTACACTATTAGGTGTGACCTTGTTGGAGGAAGTGTGTCACTGTGGGGGTGGACTTTGAAGTCTCTTTTGCTCAAGCTTCCCTCAGTGTGACTGTCAATCAACCTGTTGCTCCTGAGTCGAGACATAAGGACTCTCATCTCTAGGACATCTGTCAGCATTCTCCTATGCTCCCAGCCCCTTGATGATAATAGATTGAATCTCTGAAATTGTAAGTAAGCCCCTACAATTAAAAGTTTTTATTTGTTAAGAGTTGCTGTGGTCATGGTGTCTCTTCACAGCAATAAAAACCCAAACCAGGACACTTCTGAATTAGTTTGTAGAAAGAACTTGGAAAAATTAAGGTGTGAGGGCTAGAGAGGTCCTGCAGTGCTGTAAGCAGAGCTTGACAGGTGGCCATTCTGGCGTTCACACAGTATCAGAGGCTCCAGATGCTAGACAGGGGGCCCCGGGATATAGTTTCTGTCCTACTGAGTTTTCGTCTTCCTTTGGTCGCTCCTCTCCTCTCTGTGCCCTCATTCCTTTCTTTTGGAATAAAAGTGTTTACTTGGTGCTCTTGAATATTGGAAGAGTGTAATTTTTTTCAAGAGGTTCCAGAGCTAAGAGTTACCCTGAGTCTCATAGTGGACTTTGGAGTTGAACTCTTTCTTCAGTTATAATAAATTATATATACCTAAATATGTTTTTGCTAAGGGGGATTTCATGTCTGAAAATATTTATTGTGTAATGGTAATTTCTAATCTTAGTGCATGAGTGGATTTTCACCTTTTGGTTACACTAATCCACATTTTCCCTGTGGCGGCTCTTCTTGTTGGTCAGCTTGACTGCATCTGGAACTAACTATAGCTCAGGGGTATGGGTATACCTGTGAGTGGTTTGTCTTAATTAAATAATTTGAAGTGAGAAGTCTTACTTTGAATATGGATCTTTTGAGGTGGGAAGATGCACCTTGAATCTGGACCACATCTTCTGCTGGCAGCCTGTATAAAGGACGTGGAAGAAGGAAGCTGGCTCTTTTTACCTTCTTGCCCTTACTCTCCCTGGCAAGTCTGTTCTTCCACTGGCATCAGAGCCTATTTCTTTGAGATTCTGGCATGCACTGAAGCCCAGCTGAGACATTCAGCCTCATATACTGAACAACTACTAGATCTGGGATCTTCCATTGGTAAATAGCCGTTGTTGGACTAGCTGGACCACAGACTATGAGTCCTTGAGAGAGAAAGAAAGAGAGAGAGAGAAAGAGAGAGAGAGGATATCCATGTTAGAGAGATTCATCCTATTAATTCTGTTCCTCAAAGAACCCTAAATAATACATTACCTTTCTTTTTTTTTAAAATCTTACATTATGTAAGAGCCATCCTTGAGATTTTAGAGAAATATAGAAAGTACACGTTTTAAAAACTTGAAGTAGGGAAATTAAGAGCACTTAGTGTTCTCGCAGAGGACCAGACTTCAGTGTCTAATACCCACTTGGACACTTAGAAATATCTAGAACTTCGGGCCTAGAGGATGTGGTACTCTCTTCTGGTCTCCACAGGTACTAGAGATGCACTTGGTGCATATAAAATAAAAATAACTAAGCAAATTGATAGAGTAAAGTTCAATCTCATCTACAAAGTTTTAGCCCTTAATTTGCTCTCTTCCTGGGGCCTTACTGTCATCTGCTTTAGAAGTATCAATTTTACTGTGGTCATTTTAAGCCTAATTATGTAATTTTACATGATAAAGTCATCAGGAACTTTTATATCATCAGGAAATGACATTTGGTCACATTAAAAGTGTTAAGCATATTTTTGAGGTACTTTTGAAAGCTTCCTGTAGTGTAAGTGTAATAGCACTTCATGCACTGAAATACTGAGAAAACCACACAGATTAGGTACAAAAGCTGTCTGATGTTATAAAGTTTATAAATAACATTGTAATGGCCTAGGCATAGAACATAAAAGTTCTTAAGTCTCCAATTGAGACACGATGCCTACACTGTACTTTAAGGAAAGATTGTGAATAAAATATTTTGAATATCATAAATTTTTTAATCTGGAAATGAAACAGTCCTTTAGTTATAAAGTGGGGGAGTAAGAGAGTCCCCAGCAGTGTCTGAGTTTTGTGGATCCAGTTCTAAGTTGTCAAGATGATACATGCTGTATGCATTCCTCATAAACCTTTTCCAACTTTCTAATGAGTGAAGGAGACTCAAGCCTTCCCATAGTCTTGAACAGGGAAGTTGCACTTGATCAGAATTTTGAAGACTAATTTTATTAAAAATTCAAAAATATCTTTATAATATTTGAGTGATATTTATTACTTACTTGGTTTCCAGTGCTTCCGTTTCTGGACAATGTGATTCTTACTGGCATTTTGGTAATGTGAGCTTCTCTTCATGAAAAAATTTACTATGAGTCTTTCTAATGTGCCACTTTTACTAAACCTATTTTCTTTTAAAATTTTTAACAATTGCATATATCTATATATCTATATTGTACCCACACCATTGTTTCTATTCTCACATTCCCTCTTGCTGAGTCCTGTCTTTCAAGTTAGTTCCTCTTCTACTAATTAGAATGGCTTGCACAAGTAAGGGAGGGTATTTACCAGAGCATGGACAAACTACCACTGGCAATGTCACTGAATAAAATGCCACTCCCTTCTCTGACAATTGTTAACTACTAATAACACCCCAAACTCTGTTTGTAAAATATACTTGGGACTCAAAAAAATTATACCACACAAGGTCTGCCAGCCCAAAGGAACAGAGAAATCAACAATATGGCATCTAATTTTAACAAAAAGAAAACTTTTTGACGGAAACCATCAAAGGAGGAAAAGAAGTGTTTTAACTCCGCCTTCCTGATGGGGGGGTTATTGGGAGAATTAAAAGTGTGGGAAAGAGGGGAAGCTGAATAGATGTGGAAAAAGGGCAAGGTTTGGGAGTTCTTTTGCTCATGCCTCTTGTGTGACTTTTGGTGAAGAGGTTGTTTTATTCGTTCTGGAGGATTTTGAACTTGAGACTTCAGAGGGCTTCTCCTGGTGAGTAGAAGTCTTTTGTGCATGTTCTTTACTTGACAAGCTGGTTTTAAGGTGACCACGAGAGGATTTAACTTATGCCCCTTGTTACTCAAGGCAACTATCCTGGCCTCAGTCAGTTTAATGGCAAGGCAAACCATCACCCTGACCTGCTTCCCTGGAATAATGGTCTTGTAATCAGCAGGGTTTTGATTGTTGTTGTTTGTTTTCTTACCATCTCTTCCCTTGCTTCCCGCTGTCTCCTTTCTTCACTAAGAAAGTAAAACTGAGGCAAACGGCACTAAAGCATTAATGTTGTTACAAGAGGTGACAAGATTGGGGCCATGAAGATATTAACAGTGGCTAAGACTAGTCACCTTCAAAAAGATGAAGACCTGTGCCTTCTGCTAAGGGCTAAGACAGCCTGGGGTGTGATTACTGGCCATTGGTCACAGTAGGACATCTACTTAAAGGAACTTATTGTTTGCGCAGATAAGGACCTGTCTAGCCACTCTCTCTTCAGAAACTCGGTGGTGCCATTTTGCTACTTCTCAGGCTATTTCTTTACTGTTAAAGTAGGAGAGTACAGTAGGGCATACGCCATACATTTTTGAAAAGGGATAACAGAAAAAAAAAAGACCCATTTTTCCTTTCAGTGATGGAGAAGAGTGCTAAGAGTGCTGTGATGGAAGACCATGGCAAAATACAACTTGAGAAAGAGAAGGTTTATTTAATCCAAAATTCTATGTAACAGTTCATTATCAGAAGCATAAGGGCAGGAACTCAAATGGGGCAGAAACCTGGAGGCAGGTGCTAATGTAGAAGCCATGAAGGGGAGTTGCTTGCTCCTCTGCCTGCTTCTGAAACACAGCTTCTGTGTGCTGTCTCTGAGGAAATACTTTCCAGAAGGTTTCACCTCTATGATTCTGGTCTCTTCTTAACCATCGCTAAATTCTTCCTTCCTTCCTTCCTTCCTTCCTTCCTTCCTTCCTTCCTTCCTTCCTTCCTTCCTTCCTTTCTTTCCTTCCTTTTTTCCTGTCTTCCTTCCTTCCTTCCTTTCTTTTTTTCTTTTTGGTTTTTCAAGATGGGGTTTCTCTGTTGCTTTGAAGCCTGTCCTGGAACTAGCTCTTGTAGACCAGGCTGGCCTTGAACTCACAGAGATCCGCTTGCCTCTGTCTCCTGAGTGCTGGGATTAGAGGTGTGAGCCACCACTGTCCCCACCGTCTCACAAATCATTACTAATTTCTTAACTCCAACTGACCACCATCAGTTGTTGCTGTAGAACAAACATTTTCTTTCAATGGTTCTGGGATCTTGTTAACCACAGCTGATTCTTCAGCCTCAGTTAACCAGAAGCAGATGCTCTCAACTCAAAAGAGCAAGCAGCCCGGCCAGAAAAATCTTTGAGTGACTTTCAAACCTCCCCTGAACTTCACAAGCCAGGCTGCCCATCATCTACATTGCTCTCAACATTGTCTTCCAAGCTCCCACAGAAAAACCTACCAAGCTTTGAATATTCATTGACTTTTTCTAGCCCAGAGTTTCAAAGTCCTTCCATAATCCTCCCAAATAGAGCATGATCAGGTCGGTCACAACAATAACGGAATTGAAAACTGAGAAGTTGTGTTTACACTAAGGCTTTTAAAGAAGTAGATGTGATTGGGATGGAGTTTGAACCATTGACAGAAGGGTCCTAGACTGGAGGAAAGAGAAAGCAGCACAGATGAGGCTTACCTAAAAGCTGACAGTGTCCATTGAAGAGTGGCCTTTTGCACAGTGTCTATAACCAAGTCAAATCATGTTTAGACAAGAAACTCCTGAGAAGACAATGCTAATGAAGTCAGGAGACTGGCAAACCTACGCTATGGTAGGCATCGAGGGGTGGGAGTTTCAGGTCTGACAGGCCACACTGATTACAGTGGTAAATGGTTTGGTCTCTCTGAAGTCTAAACTTGCAGGAAAACAGTTGATCTCCACGGAAAAGAACATGTTTATTTATTTATTGTTTACCTTGGAAAATGCTTGCATAAGCTTTGGATTCGATGAAAACTAATTCATGTAATTCCAGGAAAGGCATATGTCAATTCTATTCCTCAAGGATTAATGGGAAATCCATTTCCCTTAAGATAGGTGAAATGCAAAAATTCAGGAATCAACAACAAAAAAGCTTTTAAAGCTCCCCCTGCAGATGTCTCTTTCTGAATGACTGACAGAGGTTCCAGCTGGCTTTGTTAATCCCCATTAGCCAGAAGCCTTGAATTCTGCTCTTGCCATATGCTAACTCGGAACCAAACTGCGTCACAGCCTCATCTCGCCATTGATCAAATGTCTCCTCTTCTCTAAACTCTCAAATGGGACTGGGGGAAAATATCTGAATTTCCAGTGCTGGTCTTAACTCAGTAACACTGCAAAATGTGCCCTAGTTATATAGTGAGTTTAAATTCTTTTTTTAAAAAAAAAATTTATTTTATTCTTTTTTAAAAAATTGTTTTTATTAAGCTATACATTTTTCTCCACTCCTCTTCCTTTTTTCCCTTCTACCCTCTCCCATGATCCCCATGCTCCCAAATTTACTCAGGAGATCTTGTCTTTTTCTACTTTCTATGTAGATTAGATCCATATATGACTCTTTTAGGGTCCTCTTTGTAGTCTAGATTCTCTGGGATTGTGAATTGTAGGCTGGTTTTTCTTCATTTTATGCCTAAAAGTCACTTTTGAGTGAGTACATATGACATTTGTCTTTCTGGGACTGGGTTATCTCACTCAATATGATGTTTTCCGGATTCATCCATTTGCCCGCCAATTTCAAGATGTCATTCTTTTTATCTGCTGTGTAGTACTCCATTGTGTAAATGTACTACGTTTTCCTTATTCATTCTTCAGTCAAGGGGCATTTAGGCTGTTTCCAGGTTCTGGCTATGACAAATAATGCTGCTAGGAACACAGTTGAGCACATGTCCTTGTGGTGTGATTGCGCATCCTTTGGGTATATACCCCAAAGTGGTATTGCTGGGTCTTGAGGTAGGTTGTTTCCTAATTTTCTGAGAAATCACCACACTGACACCCAAAGCAGCTGTAGCAGTTTGCACCCCCACCGGCATCAGAGGAATGTCCCCTTTACCCCACATCCTCTCCAGCGTAAGTTGGCATCAGTGTTTTTGATGTTGGCCATTCTTACAGGTGTAAGATGGAGTTTCAGAGTTGTTTTGATTTGCATTTCTCTGATGGTTATATATTCTATTCTTATTTATGTGTGTGCTTGTGTCTTTGTGAGCTTGTGCCCTGTGTGTTGGTGTGAGCCTCTAGGGGCCAGAAGAGGGTGCTGAGTCCCATTGGAGCTGGAGTGACAGCTGGTGGTGAGTCACCAGACAGGGGTTCTGGCAGCCATGTCTGGTCCTCTAGAAGAGCAGCCAGCACTCTTATCCACTGAGGCAACTCTCCAGGCCCTGAGCTTTAATATTTTTTTTAAAGATTATACTCAATGACTTCTCATAGTCTAGTTGTTTCTATCAACTGAATAATAAATTGGAAATTCCTAAAGAAAAGGGAAGAGGCTATGATGTAGGTCAGTTACCTAGCATGGTGAAGCCTGGGTTTGATCAGCACCAGCTATGCTGGGCCATCCTGCAGCCCCAGCAGTCAGAAGGTAGGAGTAGGAGGATCAGAAGCTCAGGGTCACCCACAGATCCACAGAGGGTGGCGAGCTGACTGGGACACAAGCGGAGGTGAGAAAACAACTTTGTGGATCTGATTCTCTTCCTCCACCTCTATGTGGCTCTGACTCTCTCCCTCCACCTCTGTTTGGGATCTGAGTCTCTCCCTCCTCCCTGTGTGGATCTCATTCTCTCCCTCCACCTCTCTGTGGGTTCCGGGGGGGGGGGTCAAATTCACGACGCCAGGCTCATCCAGCAATACCTTTCACCTCCTCAAGCTGCCTCACTGGCCAGATTACTGTTTCTTTTGAGAGCAATTGTGTAATGGCTTGTGCCTGCTTGACTGCAGAGAAGAACTTTCTGCCTATGTGGGCAATCTCTTTGTTCCCTGCCTGTGATATGTATTACATTCTCATGTGATTGTTGTTTAATAATAAGGTTAGTTTCTTTCGTTAACCTTTATGTGGTGGTTTCCAGAACTAGGAGATTTCGGGTTTATTTTTAATATTATTATTATTGCTCTTCTAATTATGTTCCACAAATGGGAGAAGATAGTCCTTCTAAGACCTGAGCTGAGAACACCAAGAGGAGACATGAGTACAAAGCTAAGAAACAATGCCCATTTCAGCAGTGGGCATTTGGAAAGACTCACTCCTAGGAGAAATTCATACTGCATTACTCTCTTGGGGCAAAAAGTAATTTCCCTTGGTCTCCTGAAGTTATCTCACAATAAACTGACAAAAATCAACCAGGAAAAAGAGGCAAATGTGTTTATTAATGTGCAAAGGCGGGAAGGGGACCAGGAGAAACATCATAAGAGTTTAATTCAAATAATTCACAAGCTCACACAGCTGCACTTTTTATCTATGGGGAGGTAAATGATGGGGAACTCAAGCATTGTTGAGGGCCTCTGTAAAGAAGAGGAGACTTCTGGTTGTCATTTTTGTAGATATTCATCTAACATTCGCTTGTATCGGTCTGTGTGGGAGAGGTAAGAAACCCCAAGGCTTCTGGACAGATCTCTTTTAAACCAAAAGGGGGTCACTGGACAAGAAAAGGTCTGTTTGCACTTGTCTTGTTTTTTTTTTGGAGGGGGGCATAGCTGTAAATTTCTTTTCATGAAAGGACAACTTTCCAATGTCCCTGTGTTGTAGAAGTCTATTGTCACCCTGAATCACCAACTCTAACGTGAGCCAAAGAAACACACTTGGAACGGGATAGCTCAAATCTCTTTCAGCATTAAAGACATGTAGGGTTTGACTTTTAAGGAAAAAAATCCAAATTTTCTATGGAGGTCTGATGCATGAGAATGGGATGTGTTGAGCGTGGGAATATGAAACTTAAAAAAAAAGGAAAGGAAGGTAATGACTGGTCAGAACAAGACAGTGATAGCATGCACTCTTGCTCCCCGCCCCCACACGCAAAGCATACATTTATTTATTTATAAGAATCAGGGGGTCAGTGATACGGCTGAGTTTGGAGGCAAATGTGGCAGCCTGAGCTAGTCCCTGGAGCCCACACGATGGAATTAGAGAACACATCCCTGCAAGTCATCCTCTGCCCTCTGCATGTACACATGCGCACACATACACCCATGTACACACACGTGAATAAAGAGAAAAGGAAGAAGCAATCACTCACCAGGCAAAGGAAATGAATGGAAAAAACTATATGTGACATGTGGTTCTAACTGGAGTGACCACCTTTATCCAAGGGAAAAATAGTCTCCCATCTTTCTGGTTAGAGATGTTGCTGTAAGCCAGGGAGCAGTGTGAGCAGAAGGAGGGTTCCCACCTTCCCAGACAGTGGGTCTGATTCCTCTCATCAGAGGTGATTCACTCCCAGTAAGCATTTCCATGTGTCATTGGGAAAGACAGTTCTGAGTTGTAGCCTACAAAAGGACATATTTAACTTTCTGAAAAGTTGCATAAGCCCCAAAGGGGCAGAGGCAGAATTCCTGCTTTCAAGTTTCCTAAAGTAAATGCTTATTCACCCACCCTCATCTATTGCATCTCTTGCTTCATTGTCAGCAGAGAGCGGTCTTACACTGTGAACAGGTAGCATCCTTCTTGCTATATGTAAGGTCAGTTTGCTGGATTTTCCTGATACAGAGGGAAGGATACAACTGCACACTCCACTGGCCTCATTTCTAAATTCGCCAAGCGTATTTCATAAGGTTTTGTAATACAAACCTAAGTGTGGTCTTCAGACTGTACATCTCACTTAAACCTGGAAAACAGATTTCTGTTGATTACCTCAGTCAACCCTCTCATTAATATTTATGAAAAGTTATTAGGTATTTGTTTTGCTTAGAATAAAATAAAAAACATTAGATTCAGTGATGTTATGCTGGTCATAAAATATCGGTAACTGGTAAAAGCAGCATGAATGAGAAATGAAAGCTTCACCAAATGGAAGGAGGCTCCATATTTGTGCTTGAAATCAGTAGGAAAGAACCCACTGCACGGTAGACAATTTGTAGAATTGCAAAGCTTAGGTTAAACGTAGGGTAAAGGCATCACTGACAAAGTCGTTGGCTCAACCCGGCTTCTCCTGAAGCCTCTAAGCTTGCAGCAGGAACCCCACCAGGGCTCATAGCCACGCCTACTTTCCCATGCTGCACTTAGTGATTCTCCAGTTACGGCATCCCTGCCCTATTCCTTGGCTATGCACGTTGTATCCAGAATTGAACACAGTTTTAAATTAAAGCGTGTCTTCCTTTGATGCAGTCATTTTGAATCAAATCATGTTTTTACCATGTTATCCTTTTTTTCTTGAACATCTGCTCACAATACATCAGAGTTTTATTTCTGTGTTTACCCCTCTTTAACTGCTCTTGTGCCTTGGGAAGCCATTTCTGAGTGCTGGCTGCAACATGAAGTCAAAGACACTCATCTTATGGTAAAGACTAAATGAAATGCCAAGGTCAGACAGTGCAAGGCACAGAGTAGGTCCTCGGGAAAGAATTCTCCATTTCCTTTTCTTGTAGAAACTCTAACTAGCGGCCAAGTTAGGATGAAAGTTACAATCTAATTACTTTTCAATGTCCTATGTCTGAGAGCCCTAATTTAAGCTGTAAGCTATTGGTAGTAAAAGGAGGTTCACAAGCGAAAGCTTCCAGATACTCTCATGTACCGTGTGTGTGTGTGTGTGTGTGTGTGTGTGTGTGTGTGTGTGTGAGCCCAAGGTCTCACACATCCTAAACACCCACTGTCCAACTGAGCTACACCTCAGCTGACTTAATTTTGATTTATAAAACTAGAGAATATATTTAAGGCATATATATCACCTACAAATTTTTAATTTTTACATTGTATTTTTCATCTGCTATTGTTTAATAGCTTAATCCAACGTATCCTTTATCTCCAGTTCTGAAGATATTTAGCACTGAAGGGATGTGCTAAAGAATAATTCAGAGGTGGGAGGGGTCATAGTTAAGAACACTGTTGCTCTTCAAGAGGATCTGAGTTCAGGTCCTAGCACCCGTATAGGGCAATCACAGCTGCCCGCAACTCTCAGGCCTGACAGGTAGTTCTGAGTTCCATGACCTACACACACATGGCATTCACTCACAAGGACACACATACACGTTAAGACTAAAAATAGTAAAAGCTAAATATTTAAACTACCATTCTTTAATTTTTATTTATGTTGATTAGGTAAGATTGTGTAAGAATATGTACCACGCTGAGGGGTGGGAGTCAGGGGGAATGCAAAACAACTTCTTTAATTCACATTAAATGAACCCAAGACCTTGTACTCTTCCCAGAGACTGTTTTTGAAAACACAGAAGCTGCATGGTTGGATTCATTCTGAATATTCTTTCATAGGCAATTCTGTGCTTTGCTGTGCTGGACTGGCCTTGTTTACTTGCGTATGTGACCGCCATCTGGCACAACTCATTCCTGCCCGCTCAGACAACAGCTAGGAGCCACACGGCACGTTAAAGCATGCGACCTCCACTGCCAAATTGCTACTGCAGATTGGCTTGTATGTAATCTTTTCCAAGGCTACTCATCTAAACATGCATTCAGAGTCAAGCAAATAAATGTTACGGTTTCAGTAAAATAGTGATTAGTGGTCTATCTCTGGAAATGCCAGAAGCTGGATTGCAAGAGGAAAAAAAAAAAGCGTTTGCTTTGTCTTATGAAGATTAAATAAAAAAGTGGAAATGAAAAGAAACTAGAGATTATTTTATTTTTGTTTTACTGGATAATGTACTGTGTTCTGGCTCTGGGGAAGTGAGACAGGAACATGGTTAATTGATGAACAGAAAGAAAAAATGAATTGATGTGATAAAAATGTATATTCCAGACATGCTGTGTTATAAAAAAAAAAGATTATCCTTTTTAAGTGAAAATGTTTTTATTTAATAGTACTACATTGTAAAAAAAAATCAGGATTGGTATATGACTGAGTGATGATAGAATTTTTGCCTACAGTACTCAAGACCCTGGAATCCAATTTCCGACCCCAGCCTTGGGTGATAACTCAGTTGGTAAAGGGTTTGCCTTGCAAGTATGAGGATCTGAGTTCGGTCCCTCAAAGCCTACATAAGAATATGTGTTGTTGTTTTTTTTTTCAAAAGGTGGGTGTGGCAGTACTTTCTTGTGCTGAAGACAGGGAGTCAGGTGATTCCTGTAACACACTGGCTATGAAGTGTATTCTGCTTGGCAATGCCCAAGACTTTGGCTTCTGCGTGAACATCACAGACACACACACACACACACACACACACACACACACACACACACACACACTTACTCTCAGTAAAGTCAAAATCATCCTGTCCCACTACCTAGATATGTATTATTCTGATTTTCTCAGAATATCACATCACTAGGAAGCTCAGGAAAGATTCTAACACATTCTGCACTGATGTGCGAACTTCTTTGGTTTCAGTTTCTTTTAGAGAGCAAGGCTCTCAGCTGAGGCAATTGGACTTGGTTGTGAATCTGATAACAGCTAAGAATAACGTGAGGCCTCCCAAATTGGGTCCTATCAGAATCATACATCCTCAGGAAGAGAGAAATTACTTGAAAATGGTATAAGTTATGCTTCTTCTATGGTTCATTCATTTTATCATGCCAATTAAAATAACAAGATTATCCAGTGTAATACCTCTGGATAATATGAAGAACCAAGGAGCATCATGACTGTTCAGCCATAACACTGGAATATGATTTTTGAGTCTGATTATCAATGCTTAAAACAATACCTGGACAAACTCTCCAAAGGGAACCTTTTTAGGGTTGGCAAGAGACTTGACTCTAGAGGGATTCCCAGGTCCAAGGAGATGTCCCCAGCTTGTTCCTTGGGCAGCAGAGGAGAGGGTGCCTGAACTGGCCTTGTCCCATTGCCACACTGATGAATATCTTGCATATCATCATAGAACCTTCACCTGGCAATGGATGGAGATAGAGACAGAGACCCGCATTGGAGCACTGGACTGAGCTCCCAAGGTCCAAATGAGGAGCAGAAGGAGGGAGAACATGAGCAAGGAAGTCAGGACCGCGAGGGGTGCGTTCATACACTGAGATGGTGGGACTGATCTAATGGGATTTCACCAAGGCCAGCTGGACTGGGACTGATGGAGCATGTGATCAAACCAGACTCTGAATGTGGCCAACAATGAGGGCTGACTGAGAAGCCCAGGACAATGGCACTGGGTTTTGATTCTACTGCATGGACTGGCTTTGTGGGAGCCTGGTTTGTTTGGATGCTCACCTTCCTAGACCTGGATGGAGGGGAGAGGACCTTGGACTTCCCACGGGGCAGGGAACCCTGACTGCTCTTAGGACTGGAAAGGGAGGGGGAGGGGTGGTGAGGGGAGCGGGAAGGAAATGGGAGGTGGGGAGGAGGCGGAAATTTTTAATAAATAAATAAATAATCCAGGGGTTTCTGCTTCGACGATGGTGCAGGACTATAGCAGCATGAAGGGATCCCCACATAGGGGATTTTGGTAGATGGACTGAAGGTAGAGTTCTAGGGTAGAGTTTCTGTTTGTGCCTTGTCCTGGGTTTGACCTTGAGCAGTACAGAAGTGAAAATATTAACCGATGAGAAAGAATACAATAGTCCTGTAATCTTTAATCTTCCTGTCAAAAAGTTGAGACATTTTTCTGTTAGTTGTGTATGTGTAGGGAAATGAAAAACCATAAAAATCTTTTTGTCTCTGTGCCCTGTATTGTTCAAAGGGAGGTGGGATTACGGGTGCACTCCATGACTTCCGGCTGTGTCTGCTTCCTCTCCTTCCTTGTCGTCTCTGTCTGAGGGATACTCTTATTTTGTTGCATATGCTAATCTCAAACTCATGATCTTGCTGCCTCAGAGTTATGGTTGCCGAGATAACTGGGGTGTGACATCGATTAAAATCTGAGGGTTTGTTTAAAGTGATATTCTGGCAAACATCACTTCCTCTGTGTTTGTCACAACCATTTTCCTCATTTACATTAGTCAGTTAATCCTACTGATTCTCCTGCCTTGGATTTGAAGTCTTTCAAACTGCAACACTGTTAACAGACTGTTTCTTCTATATCTCTATTCATAATTAATTTGAATTTGACTTCATGTTCTATCTTATGTTTCTTCCTGCATGTGGGTCTTTGTTGCCCAAGTCTTTTCTTTTCTTGTCTACTTTTTCCCTTTCTTCTCTCCTCTTTTCTTCCCTTCCCTTCCCTTCTCTTTCCTCTCCTCTTCTTCTCTCTTCCTTTCTTCCATCCTTTCTTCTTTCCTTCCATCTGTCCTCTCCCTTCTTTCTCTATCATGTGTTTTTCATTGAGAGACAGAGAGGCAATACAGTTGCTATTTGCTGTCCAAGCAAGAACTGAATAACAGATATCTAGACCAATAACTTGCAGACTTTGAGTGGCAGGCATGATTGATGACTATCTATGACGTACATCTGTTTCTTGATAGCAGTTCTGGGCTAAAGAGCCATCAGTGACATTTACAGTTTCCACAATCACTTATTGTTAACATATTATGGCCACTGAAATCTGAGTTGATTGGTAGGGAGCTTATCGTGCTTAGTAAGTTGTGATAACGGAAATTCATGTTTGCCAGACTGTATGTGTAATATACCAGGATCAAAAACTCACCTTGGAACTGTTCTGAGAAACAGATACACAAACAGGAAAATTTTTCACTACTCTTAGTCGTATAGCTTCAGCATTCGAAGGATCTAATGTAGCCGGTACTGGAGAGAACCACCATGACAACAACGCAGGGTTGTCTCCTGTCTGCATTGATTGGAAAATGAAGCTCATGGCAGCAGGCACCGGTCAGGCATAAACTTGGTGTCTCTGATGCTTCATATATTTTCTATGTAAAAGACATGAGAAAAGCTGTGTTGATAACACCCAAGAATGAATATATAGCTAATGCTCTTATTAAAAGATTGAAATATAACTAAATTTTATATTTAATAGGGTGAATTATATATTATACATTAGAAGCATCAGTTTGTAAAAGTTTCAAAGACTAAGGTCTAAGATTAAAACAAATGATACACAATTTCAAAGCCTTCCTCAGACTGTAAAGCCAGATGTCTTTCATTAAAGACTGCCCATTTGGAGCTCTGTCACCTGGATTTTTTTTTTCCTCATGTAGGATAGTGGAACTCTCACCCTGAGGAAATTGGTTGACTGTATCGAGGACATAGTGATATCTTCTCTTTCTTAAGCTGTGGCTTGTCTAGCGATTTGTGAGAGCCGTCAGAAAGAGCACATGATACCTCATATGACTCTTCAACACTGCAGTCCTTCGGGAAGGAAGATGAAGGGTGAAACAAGGGCGGACTGATGCCACTGTATCCAACACAGAAGGACATCTCTATCAACCCCACTCTATGACATCTGATTCTTAATTACACATTGGGAGTACACCACACGTGGCATAGTGTTACCTTTTCCCAAATAGCTATTGTCACCAATATCATCTTGTTTAAAGATGGCAGAGCAGGGAAACAGCACCCTTTACAGAGTGCTGCATTAAAATGTATTTCTGTCGGTAAGAATGACATTAGTTAGCAATTAAATCTAGAATGATGTTTTCTTCTTTTTTTAAAAAATCCGCTATTTCAGGATTACTTCATGGCTACTGTTAAATATTCTGTAATTTTATTGATATTGTTAAAGAGAACCGTTACAGCTTTTAAAAGGAAGTCTGTTCTGTGCGTTTAGAGCATCCCATCCCATTGTATTGTGCGGCACACTCGTTGGTGGGATGGCTGCCGCAGTGAAGCAGAGTCACATCCCTGTCATCTCACAGGGTGTCCACTGTATGCATGCCCCAAACCAGCCACAATCTACTCACTTGACAGAAGCCCAGAGTGTGTCCCACTGGAATCCACTGCGGTCCTTGATCTGATGGTGCTATTCTAAAGGCTGCACTGTGTTAGAAATGAAGAACCAGCTCTGGTGTGGTTGAGGACAACATCCCGTATCCTGGGCAAACCACAGGTGACTGCTCTGCACACCCCGGTCCAGGAAGCCAGTTGCTTCAAAGCCCCCACCCCAAGTGAGTCCTGCCCCAGGGTCTTTATTTGTTTTTCCTTGAATTCACCTGGAAAAGGGAGAAGATGGTAAATTGTTTTTGGATCAAATACTCTTTATAAAACCCTTGTTTACATTTTCAGATCCTGTTACTGCCCAACAACAAGGAAGAGCTGTGTTAGAGCTTTCTCTACATGCAGTTTCAAATGCAAACTGAGGGGAATGGGGAAAGGTTAATGTTGATGGGGGAAGACTCAAGATATTCCTTCTTTGGGCTGCCCCCTGTAAGGTGATCCAAGAGATCACTTTTGCATTTAAGTTCTATGAACGAGCCCTGAAGCACAAAATGCCTTTTATTTAAATGTGTTCCCTATGTTTGAGAATTAAGACAGCATTTTATAAGATATGAGGTTTTTTCCTAGCCAAAAAAAAAGTGTTTAAATGTATAGAACGCATGAACTGAAATTCTCTTTGTTCTTTAGCAACGTCAATTAGGCTTTGGGATTTTTTTTTTAAATGGTGTTTAGGGACCACAGGGAGTCAGTTGATAGATTTGTATGAGCATGATTGTTCCAAACGAGACCGGAGTTGTGCGCTATCATATATAATGTGCTGTGTAGAGCCAAGTATGGAATCCAAACAAAGGTGAGAATGTAGCAATGTGGCTTCTGAGAAACGACAATTCAGCTTAATAGTGGCTAGGCCATGATCAGAATAGTCTGTTTGAAAAAGCCAGCCAGAACTGTCAACCCATCACAGGAAGCAAACAATACGTTTGTAAATTATTTTATTTCCCCAAACGCGGAAGCCTTGTTGATTTCACCCTGATCCTCTCGGCAGTGACTGCAGTGAGTGTCGTCAGTGGCATCATTTTGTAATGAAATGGACGCGCTGACGCTTTGCGGGCTCGGTGATTTGCATCAGCTTGCTAAACAACCACATCTTTGCCCTTTCACGTGCTACTCCCTCACCACCGAAACAAAACGCAAGGTGCTCAATTACCACGCTTCTCCATCAAAGTCCTAACTCTGTCTGCGTCTTTGGGCCATTACTCATGAATCTTCATGACATTTCTCTTTCCTGATTTCAATCCTTTTCTAAGAAGAAATGAACACCACCAGGCAGAAGTACGAAAATTGTCTCAATGCTATGATCTTTTCTAAGTGTAACAGAACACTGTTATTTGATGATTTTTTATTATTTGGACTAAAACTTATCTGAAAATTTGTGAAAACCATAGCTAGGTCTTCTATGTGGTTTTATGCTTCATGTTTCTGTGTCAGAGTGGAAGACAAGGCTGTCTTTTTATAGAGCATTGGTATAAACAAATCGTCCATACATTTTTTTTTTCTCAAACCCAGACTTTCCCATGGCAGAACCATGTGACCCGCTAGTGGAGGGAGAAGATATTCTGAGAAGTGACTAGATATGAATTGGTTCAACTTCCATCCGTTTTCGAACATGTTAAAAATTATGTAAAATGATATACACCAATAATTAACTTTAAAAAAGTAATTCAGCTCTGGCAGTGTGGCTCAGTATGGTAGAAAACTAGGCATGGTGGTACATGGCTAGAACACCGTCCCTCCAGAGGATAAGAGGCTCAGGGTCATCCTTGCTACACAGCAGCTTGGGCTGACCATCTCAAATGAATGAATGGATGAGTCCAGTAGCACAGAGGGTGAAAGATGAAATAAAACTTTTCCCTAGATGGTTCCAGGTCTGACTCTACAGCAGCTAAGTCCTTCTGGGAAATATTCCAGGCATATCATTTATCTCCATATGCATCAACCAATTCATGTAACTGTATGAATTACGAAGGATTTCCTACTTACTGCTGCAAGTCTTACAATTTGCTTCTTTTTAAATTTGAATGTTATTTGTTATTGTATGTATGTGCATATTGGATGTTTTAAGTACAGGCATGTGTACCCTAGCATCTGTGTGAAGGTCAAAGGGGTTCTCTCTTTCCACTAGGCGGGCAAACTCAGGGGGCTCAGCCCGCATGACAAATGAGTTCCTTAAAGATAAGCAGAGCCCTGTCACGACTTCATTTTGTTAATGTAATATATCACTGCCCACAGAATGGCTTGACACAATATAAATTCCTGACCTTGTGTTTGGGAGGTCATGAGTCAAGAGAGTTGGCAGGACTGTAGAGAAGACTCATTTCCCTGCCATTTCCACCTGAGAGCCGTCTTCACTCTGTGCGTGGTGGTTCCATGCCCTTCAGAATTCACGTCTGTCGTGTGTGCTCTGCTCTGCCCGCACTGCTTCCCTCTTCTGGAGAGACTTTTTATTATTTATAGACCACGCTCATACACAGTAACCTCTTCACCTTCATAGCAACAATCCCATCGACAAAACCTGTTTTCCTTGCAAGGTAGCTCATGCCTTTGTTTTGGGAATCAGGGCTTAGCTATCCCAGAAGAGCCTTTACTTACCTGCCACAGCATCTCCCATTGAAGCTTTAGCTTTCTTTTGGGTCCAGTACTTTCCTTAATCCAGGGTTACTGTGCCATGTGTTTCTGTTGCTGCTACTAGTTCCTCCTGAGAACTGCAGCTGAGACGGGCGCTTTAGCAACTGGAAAAGGTCGCTAGCTTTTAATTTGATGTCAAGGACAGGTTTCTCTGGTGAGTATAAAGGAATACAGGAGAACAGCTTCTGCAAAGAAAATTCAAATCAGAAAATGATTTCCGGGTATGGATGGGGGGACGACACAGACACTCCCAACCCTAGCACATAGTCTACTTGTGAGTGATACTTGCTGGCAAAAGGAAATTATAGTTTCTCTAATGGGGAATGGGACGTCACTAGACATGTCACATGAAACCAGTCTGGGCTCCAGGTCTAGGAGCTGGAATAACAAACAGAAAGACCCACGGAGCTCCTTTTGTGGTGACCAACTTTCTGTTTGTTATTTGTTTGTTGCTTTTATTTTGTAGGCTTTTTGTTTCCTTTTACTTTGTCTTACTGACTTTCTGCTTGTTTTAATTTTCTTTGGTTTTTTGTTTGTTTGTTTGATTGATTTGTTTTTGTTTCTGAAAGAGAGACAGAGAGAGAGACAGAGAGAGAGAGAGAGAGAGGGACCCTGAAGTTGGGTAAGTAAGAAGATGGGTAGAACCTAGAAGAGGAGGGGAAAATGATCAAAATATATTAAAACTTTAAATAAGAAAGGAAGGAAGGAGGGAAGGAAGGAAGGAAGGAGGAAAGGAGGGAAGGAAGGAAGGAAGGAGGGAAGGAAGGAAGGAAGAAAGGAAACACTCCAGTTTCAGGCATTTTAGCATATATGGTATCATGATTCTGAACACGAAAACGGCTTTAATTCTAGATGACAACAGGCAACTACCCTACCCTAGAGGGATTATCTTCTCACAGACTTAGACAGTAAAGGAAGTTGTCTGCAGAGATGCTCAGGGTGTGAACAAGTGTTCTCTTAGGCAGGGCAGAACGGATAGGTCAGTGAAGGAGTCCGCAACTGTCCTTGGACTGTGATCAGTAATGTCATGAACAAAAACAATGGAAGAAAGAGCTACTGAAATCCCAACAACTCAGCTGTTAGTTCAGGCCAAGGCTGCAGAGACTTGGATGCAAGCTAAGGCATCGCAAGGCTGTTGGGCTCGACGGAAACATGCCAATGCAGTAGGAATAGCAGGAAAGCCGAAAAAGAAGCTGCACAGAGAAAGAGCACTCCCTTGGGTCAGCTCTCTACCCCCATCTGTTTCTTCATCAGTGCCAACTACTTAGAAGTCCTGAGATGCATTTCACTTAAAAGAGCTATTTTGCTTTTAAAAACAATGTTGTTGTTGTTTTTTCCCTTGAGTCTTTGTCATTCCATGGTCTTTTAAAAACTCTTTCCTTATATCCATGACTCATTAAAGCATTTGTTTTAGTAGCAATGTGTAAACAAAATTTCCTCCAGCAGGGTTACCCAAAGTCAGCAGTGGGACTTCCATTTGGGTGTTTTTTAAATTCGCAATGTGACCTCAGCCCTGCACCGGGCCGTGATGTTCTATTTCATGTGTGGTACATATTTTGGCCTGTCCATAGGCTTTTAAGTCATTAGTACATTAGGGCAGTTCAATTTCTCATGACTCACACTCACAGAAAGATCAATTACCATGAATATCTTTAACCTCCTAGATAGTCACAGAGTTTTCCAGAACAAACTCTTATTTTCTTGCTGTGAGAGAGCGCTATGTGTGAGTGGTCCCAGATGCATCTTTATCCAAATATCATTTTGTTTATATTCATTTTTGATGTTTCTTAACTGAAATCTTAAAGTGAATGGGTAACGTAAAGCTTCTCTGTGTAATGCTTCACGTCTAGAACTGCTTTCAGTGTGCAAACATTTTATGACTGTGTTCTCTCTTCTCGTTCTTCAGAGCACTGTAGCTAACTCCAGATTAGCACACTGGTTCAGAAAGAAAACATTAGGATCAATGATGTTTCCTGGCTGCTGGTAAAGTGTCAGCAACAGAAGCACAGCCTATACCTCCTCATTCTTACAAAGTATAATGCGTTTATTCTTTGAAAGCTCATACATCTAGACAATGTATATTGCACACATCCCTCCAGCTCCCCCAGTGCCTCACACTTCATATCTCTCCTAGTTTCATCTCCTCTTTCACACTCTCATTAACAGCCTCCCGTGCCTCATCTGCTCCCCATATGTTCATGATTGGCAGCTATCCACTGTAGTGTGACCAACCTACCAGTGGACACTTCTCTAAAGAAGGGTGATCCTCCTTCAACTGCAAGCAGATGCCAATATTATCTCCAACAGGGGTAGGGCCTAGGTGCCTCTACTCCATCCAAGGCGGAATTCTGACCAGTTTCATCTTGTTCAGATGGCTGCTGCTGCTGTGAATTGATGCAAGCAACAGCCATGCCATGTCCTCAATGTATGAATTTTTCTACTTTGTAACACAGTGGCTATTAAATTTTAAAAATGCCATAAGAACATAATTTAGGATATAGATGATTATATGGAAACTATTAAAGTTTCACGTTTTTACCCCTTTTAGATTTCTTTCCAATTCATACGTAATCAGAAAATGTTCCTTTGTGCCAAATTCCAGCATAATGGAGGAGAGAATTAAATCTCTCCCTGTGGCAGCAGGACAGAAAGAAAGGAGAACACTGGGTCTCTTGCCAAAGAACAGGAATCAGTCAGAACACTGGAAACCAACTTGGCAATAGGTTGGTTTCACAGAGCTCCGTGAAAAGAAGCCAAGCCTTGCAGTGAGGTAGGTGATGAGTCTTCTCTGGATGAACCCAGTGCAGCTGTGGATATAGAAACCAGGTGGTTTCTTCAGAGAGTGAGATGATCTGCCTGCTCACAGAGAATTGTAACATGAGGGCCGGCTTGTTGGGGTTTCTGTCCCACCTGGTACCCCACAGCCAGCAAGTCCCAAAGAAAACCACACACAGGACTCCATAAGATTATAAGCTGATTGGCCCATTAGCTCTGGCTTCTTATTATCTTATAGCTTATAATAACCCATTATTCTCATCTTTGTAAGCCATATGGCTTGGTACCTTTTTCAGCTGTCAGCTCACATGTTGCTTCTTTGGTGGTCTGGGCAGGAATGGAGGAATGCGCTTTCTCCTCCCTAGCCTTCTCCTATTCTCATTGTCCCACCTCTACTTCCTGTCTGATTGACCCGCCTATACTTCCTGCCTGGCCAATCAGCGGTTTTTTAAAATGCATGATTGACAGAATACAGATAATTCTCCCGCACCAGAGAATGATACTAGAAAGTGGAAAATGACAGAGAGCACACGGGAAGAATGGGCAGCGCACAGCAGCACAAGAGGAGAAATGTCAGGCAGGGAACAGGAAATTTCTCCAATTCCTCGAAGTAAAGCTGGAGATTGCAGATGTGTGACACACACGGCCGTCATTTCTACATCTTCACTAATTGTTTCTTTGCAGCAGGGGAGAGAATTCAGCAGAGAAGGCTCTGAATGTGAAGGAAAATCCCTTTTGCTGGCATTGCACCTGAAGGTTTTGCAGCGAGTGCAGCACTCGCCTCTAGGGGATGCCAGTGTCAAGCTCTGGTGGACACCCCTGCTGCTCCATTGCAGCTGCTCCCACAGCGGGAAGACTGCAGCTTATTCTCCTTCCATGTTCTGTGGGGTGTGGACTGCAACTTCACCCTTAGAAGGATCAGTTGTTCTATCTGGGCCTCACCTCTCATTCAATATTCTGTCCAATCTCTGTCTACACTTTCTGACCCAATTTTGTTATCCTCAAAGAACTTCTGACTACCTCCATGTTTTTCCACTCATGTATTTATACTTATGATATTTACTTGAGTCCTCAGAAGAACAGGCTTGCTTTGTGAGTGAGCCATAGCACAGAGAAGTGTCTGGTACTGAAAAGGAACTCCACAAATATCTGTTGGCTAAAAATGAATAATCATAATAAATAGCCCTTGGGTGGCTAAATGAAACAGTGAAAATAATCTATCTGACTCAAAACGGAATATACTAGGAAGTCTGATAATTTTTTTGCCAAGTTCTGATGTTCTGAGAAGTCTTTATTAGCTCACTAGATTCCTTAATCACCTTTTTCTTCATTGTATTTTCTTGCAAAATATCGACCCTGGCTAAATCTGACTCTTCACACTATCCCGTGAAACCTACACATTAGAAAAATCTTTTATCTTAATCTTTCCTTAAATTCACAACATACATAAATGGGGCCCTTTAGCTTCCCAGAATTTCAAATATGTTTCTTTCCTTTTCTACTCTCTGTAAAAGATTTAAGTTCATTTGTGCACCAAGTCTACCACCAGTCCTTCCTCTCTCTGTTGACCACCTCTTTCTGTTAAGAAAATAAAAGCAGCCAAAACATTTTACACAGTTCTCTAAGAATCTACTCACAGACACGGTTACATCCTACTCAGTTGTTAACCAAAGGGGTCTGATGGAAATCCCCGAACAACCTAGCCTGTTACCAAGACAATATATTGCTCTCCATAAACTGATAGCAGGGCCCCATTGCTTAAGACAACACCTGCACAGCTCATAAAACATGGAGGGAAAGAGCTAGAGCCTACTCGAGCCTTTGCCCTTAAATTCTAGTGTCTTTGGTATGCAAAGGGACTCTGTAGGCTACCAAAAGTGAAATGTCAGCAGTCAAGCCACAGAACCATTGATCTATGGTCTGTCCTGCCTGAAAAATATTTTAGGGCAACAGTGGCAAAAAGCTTGTGGGAGAAATCAACCAATATCTGACTTGACTTAAGAGCCACTTCACAAGATGAAACCCATAGCCAGCGCTGCTTGTGTGAGCAAGAGCTGGAGACTAGAAGGCTAGATAGTCCAGAGACCCAGGATGAAACCAAATACTGCTGCTCTTAAAAACAATAAAAGGAGAGTAGTGATAGAATGAATCCTGATGGTATTCTACTGTACTCATAGATCAGTCATCATCAGAGAAGCTTCCTCCTGCAGCAGATGGGAACTAATACAGAGAATCAATCACAGCCAGACTCTCTGCAGAGAGTGAGAGACCATGGAACACACAGCTCTAAGTGGGATGTCGCCATCAAGTCTCTCCCATCAGAGCTCAAAAACCCCACAGAAGAAGAGCCAGAAAATGTGTGACAGCCTGAGGGATGGAGGCCATCTGGAGAGCAAGGATCGGTAAAACAACATGAGCAAGGCTCCCATGAACTCACAGAGACTAAAGCCACATACACAGGGCCGGCCTGCGGCTGCACCAGGTCCTCTATGCATGTACTATGGCTTCCACTTTAGCATTTTTACGGTGTGAACAAGTGGGTCTCCAATTCTTGTGCCTTCTCTTGGGGCTCTCTAGCTTCTGTTGGGCTGCCTTGTCTGACTTTGAGGTGATGGTTTTTGTTTTTATCTAATAATATTTTACTTTGTCCTGTTTTGTTGTTACTTCTTAGAATCCTGTTCTTTTCTAATGAGGGACAGAAAGGGGGTGGATCAGAGTGGGAGGAGAGGTGGGGAGGAACTGGGAGAAGAAACTGTAATCAGGATTTATCATATGAGAAAAGAATCTGCTTTCCACAAAAGGGGAAGAAATGATCTGTTCCTGCGCTCCACCGGACTGGATTGCCTTTCATGGGTGTAGGACCAGAGCGGTCTCCCAAGAACGCACATCTAAAACTGCACAGTTCAGAGCTAATGTTTTGTGAGCCTGCCTTAAAATAATATGAAAAACAAATTTGATTTGTGTTTTGTAAGTAAAGTTTGATAGGACAATGCCATACCCTTTAGTATCTTGAAAACCTGGTTGACAAATCTTCCTTTTCCAGGTCACGGCCTCACCCGAATGATACTCTTGTTGCTCAGACCCTGACCTAGGTGTCTCTCCACAACCCCCTGAGTATTCTCTGCTCTTCCTGTCATCCTCCAGCCTGTGCTATAGGCTCTCTAAGGTTAATAGTTTTCACCCTATATTTCTCTGCGCTAGGATGGAGTCAGTCTAGGTTAGCCATCTGTCCCTTAGCATCTTGAATAGAATCACAGCAGTAGCTGGCCTGACAGCTTTCCTGTTTATTCATTCTACAGGCGACTAGTTAGGCAAGGGCATCCAGCCCACACTGATCCGAAGACAGAGCACATATGAAGGAGTAGGTGTGTAGCAGTTAGAAGAATTCTGTGGTTGGGGGAATCACTCAGTGATATGTGTTGATTTAGCTCATCAAAATGTCTGGATGTGTGCACATATTCTAGATATTTCTGAGGGATTTCTTAATGCAACGTTTAATTGTGCATTTTGGCCTCTTTCAATCAGTTGATGGGATGGATAGAGCAAAGCACAGATCAACGTCTAGCAAAGAAACTTGTGTCAGCATGCTGTCTTTGGAATAAAACTGCAGGACTTGCTCCTACTGGGTGGCCAGACAGCCTGCCACTCTGCAGATTCTGAACTTGTCAGCCTCTGTAAACCACATGAGACAACTCCTCAGAGTAAATCTAGAAAGATTTAGTAGAATCCCACCCAATCTACTTATGGCCCACTGTTGGGGCAGCTACTTCCAGAGAAGGGCAGATTGTTTTCCTTGGCTTGCCCTGGACTCAGACTGTATATTTTCAGTTTGTCCTTAAGCCATAATATACACGGGCATCCCTGATCTGACTATGTTCTGCCTTGCTGTTGTTCCTAACAATGGCCTTCCATCTGAGGTTGGCCCTCCACTTATGAATCCAATTTTCTCTAGCTTGCTCAAGAACATTGCTTCAGAGATTTTTTCCCCCACTCTTCACTGTGTGTTTTTTCTCCTCCTGCTGAGTGATACCTACCATCAAGACAATTTGCTGTAATTTCTTTTTGGAAAAAATATTCTTCTGATCTTTTATACAGCTTATTTCTCCATCATCCCTTAGATTAAAGCCCAATAGAGTAGTTGGTACTAACTATCTGCAATTCTTCTTCCTCTCAAAGTCACCAGCTGGCCGTGGCTTTATTTCGTTGTCCCCACGGCCTCTGAAGGAATCCTAGATCGGGTCACGCCTTGACCCAAGCAGAAGGTCATCTGTTCCCATTCACATGACTGCACAGGACAGTCAGAGAAAATTAAAGGCTGAGCTATTACTCTGAATATTCTATACCATCACTCATACAGTACGTTAGAAGACAGAAGTCAAACATAATCCATAAGATAGCATGTATCATACTGTATTACTATCAATATCACACTCTTTTTAATATCTATTAAATATTAAATAAATTTAATATCTATTTTAATATCAACTTAAAATAGGAGTTGATAACTTTTCAAGTGATTTCCATTCTCCTTGTTTTCTTTGAGTAAGAAGAAATAGACCAACCATCCCTTTGTATGTAATGAATAGCATCCTGCCATGGCTTTAGCACTTTCTGGTAGGAATTACCTATTAAACGAACTGGACTTTTTATGTGAAACAAAACAGCAAACAGCAGCAAATATCCTCCTGCCAGAAAAGTGTTTATGTTCTTGCTTTTGTTGTCTTTTTATGTGCTTCGGAACCCAAAGCCATAATTTTTCTAAAGACTTTTGGGGAGTGATCTACAAAGACGTATTAATTCCAGGAAGCCACATGCCCACATCTTCAGGTCTCACTGGACAGCAGCGGTAATGAAAGCGCATAGAAACCAGAGAGGCCCAGCATAGAGCAGGATGGGTACATGGAAAACCACAGAGCAGGAACGAGGGCGTGGAAATGAACAGCCCAACAGCATCCACTTCGCTGAGGGCAGCTGTGCGTGGGGCCTCAGGAGACAAATGAATATTTGATAGCAATCAGCCGCCAAAGCATCTTCTTCACACGGAAAATTCCTTCCACTCAGTCCCATCTCCACATCTGAAATATTTCTTTCTTTCTGCTCACGCCGCATCATTTAAATTCAAAATTTTAAAGTCATGTTCTCAACATCATATAACATTCCTTAGATACGTTTTCCTTTTAAATAGCCTTTAAAAAAAAAAAAACAACGGTTTTGATTTACAGAGAAATTGTGTGGAATGTAGAAGCATTTCTAAAATCTGCTGGTCCCCACATGTCCACCAGGACCCCGTTCGTCAGCCCGCACTGGTACTGATGCAGTCATGAGCTAATCCTGACCCATCACCGGAAGTCCGCTGCGTGAGAGTTCCACTCGAGTTCCACTCGATACACAACGGCTGTTGGCAAACGTATCATCGCCTATACTCACCATCCCAGGGCCGTTGAATAGATTCACTAGGCACTAAAGTCAATGTGTTCTGCCTGTTCCAACCAGCCTCTAACTCCTAAAAACTGCTTGTCACTTTATCCCCACTTTCTCTGTACATCTTCTCCAGCACCATAAAGATAGATGATATTAAATACACTTTTTTCAGATCAGTGTCTGACTTAGCAATATACATTAATAAGTATAAGGTCTTGGTTTGACAGCTCATTTGTTTGTATGGCTCAATGATATTTTACGGGCTAAACAAATAAAATGTTCATGTACTTAAAATTATCTTATTGCTAATTTTGTACATTAGCAATTTTTGATATTTTTCTACTAGAAACTTATTTTTAGAAATAAATAAATTTTCATCATATATTGTTTGCTTGCTGACACGTGTGTGTGCATATGTGCACATCATGGCTCATGTAGAGAGTGCAATAAAATGCATGAAGTCTATTTTTCTCCTTCTACAGTATGGGTTCCAGAGAACAAAGTAGGGCCACCAGTTTTGGAGGCACGTGTCTTTATATGCATGCAGAGCCATTTACCAGACTGAAAATACCTTAGAATACAATTTATGGACAAATGAAAATAGAAATACTTAAGGCTTTTGAAGAAGATTGCCAAATTAGAACCATGAAAGACTATGGTTTTACATGTGTGCACCTTGTTGTATGGGCGTTACTACTCAAGTCATTTGATAAATACCCAGAATTATAATCACTGAATTTTATGGTAAGAATTTGTGAAGTTTTGTAAGGAAACATTATACATTCTTCTCAAATGGCTGCTCCATTTGGCAACCCCACCAGTAGTAAATGCAAAGTCCGGTTGTTCTGTATCCTTGGTAGCATTTGGTGTTGTCAGTAGCTGAAGAGACCCCTGTGAGTCGGTGTGTGGCAGTGTTATTCCTTATTGCTTTGCCATTGTATCCCCTCATGTTCTACGTTTACCTCTTGGACAAAAATCGATTACTCTTATTCATGTCTCCTTCCTACTTCTCCTCTTCCTCTCTCTCCATCTTCCCCACACCTCTCTGTCCCTTTCCCCCTTCTTGTTTAGGTATCTTCCTTGCTCTCTACGTAAATCTCTCTCTCTCTCTCTCTCTCTCTCTCTCTCTCTCTCTCTTTCACACACACACACACACACACACACACACACACACACACACACACTGTCAACAAAATGATAAGTAAAAATGCACTCTGGAACAAGTATACTGAAAATGAAGCAACCAGTACTCTCCTAGCTAACCACGCACTGTATCCTACTTGTCACTTTGCAAGTCGCAGCAGTTTTTCACAGGTAGTAAGCTATGAAAAATTTCTATCTTTTGTTTCCTGGGGAAAATGATGAAGAGCATAAACTCTGTTCTCTCTAAATGATTGCTTTCTTTTTTAAAGAGACAGGAACAATTTATTGGTGTTCAGACCCTTCTTATTTATAACGTTTATGATGTAGAGCCAATTTTTATTAGCTGACTCAAAATCAACTCAGTATCTGTATTGAAGAGTAGTATATGATTTAGTTTTGTGTGTGTCTAAACTCTAATCTCATGAAATATTTTATCCCATTGGTATTTAAATAGATAACTTTATAGTTTTTGTTTTGGATTTTAGTCTTTTGCTTTTATATTTATATGTGTATGTATGTACACGTGTATGCATATATATGTATAAATACATGCATATATGGTGTAGAAAGTCCTTCTGTATATGTGCTGCTTTTATTGGTTAATGAATAAAGAAGCTGCTTTTGGCCAATGGCTTAACGGAATATAGCCAGACTGAAAAATATATATAGAGAGAAAAAGTAGACAGAGTCAAGGAGAAACCATGTAGCCCCCCCAGAGACAGACTGCTGATGGAACCTTGCTGGTAAGCCACAGCCATGTGGTAATACACAGATTAATGGAAATGGATTACTTTAAGATGTAAGAACTAGCCAATAAGAAGCTAGATTTTAGTATTTCAAAATATAATCACTGTTTATATTCCTTTTATTCATGTGACATATGAAAGTGATTTGTTAGCAATACAATATCCTCTTATCTACTATATATCTTATACCTCCATATTACTGATAACACTGAAATTAATTATAATTTCATAGACATTTGAATATTTTCATCATTTCAATAATATAAATTATCTCATAAATATCCTATCACCAATTTTGTTCATATTTTTTATATTTTTCTACCAGACTATTTTAAAAATATTTTAATTACTTTTCACTTGCTTGTCCACATGTGTGTATGTGTGTGTGCATGCAGAACATGGTTTAGATAGAGACTGGGGTACAACTTGCAGGAAGTCATTTTCTCCTTCCTCTCTATGAGTCCAAGGTACTGTTGTAGGGCCATCAAACTGGGAGGCAGGTACCTTTGCCTGCTGAGCAATTTGCCAGCCTAAAAATAACTTAGAATAAATTTTATGAATAAACAAAATGAACATATTTAAGGCTATTAAAGAATATTGTAGAGTTCTAGAGACTGTGTTGTGGATGGTGGGTGGAGGACAGTGTTGTGGGTAGAGAACCGTGTTGTGGGTGAGGACCGTGTTGTGGGTGGAGGACCGTGTTGTGGGTGGAGGACCGTGTTGTGGGTGAGGACCGTGCTGTGGGTGGAGGACCGTGTTGTGGGTGGAGGACCGTGTTGTGGGTGGAGGACCGTGCTGTGGGTGGAGGACTGTGTTGTGGGTGGAGGACAGTGTTGAGGGGTGGAGAGGACCGTGTTGTGGGTGGAGGACCATGTTGTGGGTAGAGGACTGTGCTGTGGGTGGTGGACAGTGTTGAGGGGTGGAGAGGACTGTTTTGTGGGGTGGAGGACTCTTTTGTGGGTGGAGGGCTGTGTTGTGGGTGGTAGGTAGAGGACTGTATTACAAGTGGTAGGTAAGGCTTGGGTTGTTGGTGATGGATACAGAATTGCGTTTTATGTGGTGTGCAGAGACAAAAAGAGAGTGCCCAAGTCTTGCACTAATTGATACATAATTGGTCCTTCAATTGTACAGAGCACAGGTTCTACATGCTGGTTACAAATTTATCATGTTCTTGAATTTTTATAAACATTTTTCTCCTAACTATTTCATCCTGCAGCATAATAATCAGAATGCAATTTTATGGAAATGAGGACATAAACGCTCATTCTTGAACTATGCTTTTTGAAAAGCCAAATCTGAGTCTCCCATCGTCCCCTTTCTGGATTGTTCTGCCAGTAATGAAGCCATTTAGGTAAGACAGTGGTTAAGATTCCATTTAACTTTTGGCCAAATTTGACTTACTGTTGGAATTCATTGTAGACTGTGCTATAACATAATCTTCCCCTTGGTGTGGGGAGAAACTGGGCAATTATCACTCAGAGATGATTTAGAGAGAGGTACAAAGGAGATGCTGCCTGCTAGCTTTGCAATAGGATGGCTGTTGCAAATAAAAAAATGCCCGTTTCTTCCTCCTGAAATTTTCTTTGCTTATTTCCTTCCTTCTGTTGGTTCAGGCTGAAATCCTATAAGAAATAAAAGAAGAAATAATAGCAGAAATAACAAATAATGTTTCTAACTTTATTTAAGAGCTCTGGTTAGTCTTTCTAACATTCGTACCTTTTGTGAGAAGCATGCAAACATTTTTACAATTCTATTATTTCTATTTAGTGTGTGTGTGTGTGTATGTGTGTGTGTGTGTGTGTGTATGTGTGTGTGTGTGTGTGTGTATGTGTGTGTGTGTGTGTGTGTGTGTGTGTGTGTGTGTGTGTGTGTGATCAGGTAACTGTGAAAGCTGGAAGTGGGCATTGGATCTTCTGCTGCTAAAGTTAAAGGCAGCTCTGAGCAGGGTGCCAGGAACCGAGCTCTGGTCCTCTGAGACAACATTAAGCGCTCTTAATCACTGAGCTGTGTCTCTAGCCCATGCATAAACAAAATTTTCTTCAATCTTTTGCAGGAAATTGAGAATAACAAAGGGAAAAAGTACTTTCTATGATTTGCAGGCTTCACTGGTAGGAAGATGCATATTTGCCTGGGATACTGTACCACAGATGAGACACAAAAGTAATGAAGAAATAATACATCTTTCAAGTTTTGGATACACGTAGCCATCTTATGTCAGACTTTGTCTTCTGAACGATGAGTCAAAGAGGACAGCGGTTCTGTACCGACTCTGCAATGCAATCACCCAATTTTTAACTTCTTTTTGGGCTCCATACATTGACTTTCAGGTTCTCAAATAATACTTATTCATATGCAGTCTAAATACTTTGACAGCTACTTAGTTTTTGATGAATAGTACTTATGCAGTAAAGATAGTGGCTCTTGCTAACTTATTTGTAACTCTCTAATGTACGCTTTTGAGAAAAATTAGCTGACTTTACAAGTGCTCACAATATTCTGGGGAAGTGTATGCTGACATCTGATGACTTGGCATTCCCTTTCAGCAGGACAACTTGACCACTGAGGAAGAGTGGCTAGTTGTGGTGAGTCTGCCAGGTGATTGCCATCCTTCAGTGTGTCTTAGGATGCTTCACTTCCTGCAAGCCAAGTTGCTAGGGTGATGAATGAGGTCTTACTTTAAAACTTCCTTCAGCAATGGTGCTGAAGAAGTGAAGAAAGTCAGAAGGACTGGTCTCTTCCCTTTTTTTCTTTTTTCTTTTTGAGAAGAGTAAAAATGCAAGAAATGGATCAGTGTGGTACCAGAACAGGTGAGAAAATCCTAATCAAGTAATTTCTGATCATTTTTTCCCAAACAGACCGAAGCATCACAATGAACATGAAGTCTGTGTGAAAACAACTGATTGGTATCTGTTTTGCTGAACTTTTGAGATAGAAAGTTAATTTTTAGCCATTTCTAATTTAAATGTTAGCTATGTTAGTTTTATTCTGGTGTGCATTTCCAGAGTCTGTTGGCAATTTATTTTCCGTAGAAGAAAAATAAAACAAAACAATACAATAAATGTGAGTCCACATTTTTTGTGAAATATTAGCATTTTTGCAGGAATGAAATCACTTAAAGGGCAACAGTGAATGAACAAATAAATGTGACTTTAATTTTAAAAGTATATAGTCATCCAAGTCAAGTAAAGAGCAAGAGAAACAAGAGTATCGTGTGTGTGTGAGAGAGAGAAAGAGATAGTGTGCAATAGTGTATACATAGGTCTGTATATATTAAAAACAATTCTTATTAAAATGACTATATTTGACTAAGTAACAAGGGAAAGAAAAATCCAGATTCAAAGACAGATTTTCAGTTCATGGTTTCCATACGCACATTTGAACTTGGTTATTAATTGAAGAGGGAAAAAATGTTACCACAATGAAAGACAGCATTAGGAGTATTTTAAAGTAATTCCAGTAAATAATTTATTTCTGTTCTCAATAACAGCTCTTTGGGAAGCCTGCCCCTGCCACACCCATCCTCACACACGGACTGGCTCTTGTGCTCGGATAACACAGTGCTGGCCTTGCCCTGCTCAACGGTCACCCTCCCTGTCAGTCAGCTCAAGGGCTCTCACCTCTCCTTCTCAGTCCTGAGCTGGTCACTGCACCATCCAACTACAAACAAGGATTGGACATCCTGAAGGACAGTCAATGACTGTTTTTTACTGTGAGACGTGAGAAGTGGGCTTGAGGTAAAGCCAAATGGCATGCTGTGTTGGGACAACACCATTTTCAGACCCAGGATCCAAAAATATAAAACAAGAAATGAAAAAGAAAGGGTCTATCCTGACGAGATCATTGTGGAATATTATAAGACAGACAGAAAAGAGGACACCGACGAAGTCAGAGAGGGTCTTTCTTAGAGACACACCTACCAACAACAGCGCTGCTTTTCTTTGCCTTTCTTGCCTTTTCCAGTACTAGGAACTGAATCCAGGTCCTGAGAAAGTTTGACAAGCCCTCTACCCCTGAGTGCCACCACTAGCCCAACCATTTCTGTACAAACTAACAGCTATGGACAAACCTAGAAAGTGTTTTATCTAAATGACTTTTAAGTTAGGTATGAGTTGGTAATCCATATGACTCAGGCTTATAGAGAGTGGTATTCACAGAGGCATAGTCAAGAAATCCAGTGATGCTTAGGAAAACTTGACATTTGTGTGAGGTCTTTAAGGGACATTAACATTTTGACCATTTGACCCAAAACAGCTGAGGATTTGACTTGGGGGTCGGACACAAACTTGAACAAAACGATGAATCCCAAACGTTCCACTCTTGGAAAAACAAATCAATTCAAAACAAGGAATACTTTTCAAAACTCATTTTTATCTTTACTCTGAGTTCATATAAATATTACACACACATAGACATGAAGTTACATGGATGTTGTAGGAGACCTTAAAGATGGTGAAAACTATAGATGCTCAAGTGCCCATATGAAATGTCAAAGTATTGCATATAAAATGCATAAAAATATTCTTCTGTTGAACTATATCCCAACCCATAATTATACTTTTAATCACATTATTGATTAAATTAAATTTCATAGACTTCTCACATATTATTATAACATTTATCTTATATAAGTATATAAAATGGCATATCCCCATAAAAATCCAACACTACAGAAATGCAAAATAATAAGGTTTAGAATCCCCCCAAGTCTTTCATTTTTGAATCTTTTTGTACTATTTATTTATTTATTTATTTATTTATTTATTTATTATGTATACAGTGTTCTGCCTGTATGTTACCTATATGCCAGAAGAGGTCACCATATCTCATTACAGATGGTTGTGAGTCACTGTGTGGTGGCTGGGAATTAAACTCAGGACCTCGTGAAGAGCAGTTAGTGCTCTTAACCTCTGCACCATCTCTCCAGCCCTGAGAATCACCACAAATCATTCCCTAAAAAACACTAAATACCTAGGCAATGTTTCATATAAAGCACAGTAGTTGAATGCTACTCTCTCTATGTAGCACTCAGAATCATATTTCCCTAGTAATAAAAAGATATTTTATTGTTTTTATTGAACTATATATTGTTTTCTTCTCCATTTTTTTTCTTTCTCCCCTTCTACCCTCTCCCCTGCCCCCTCCACACTCCCAATTCCCTGAAGTTGTGCATTACAGTCTGGTTATTCTTTGCTTTGCTTTATATCTTCTATTCACTTACGAGTGAGTACATACTGTAATTGTCTTTCCAACTCTGGGTTACCTCACTCAGGATTGTTCTTTCTCTAGTTCCATTCATTTGCTTGCAAATTTCATGATGTCTTTGTTTTTTACAGCTGAGTGATACTCTATTGCATAAACATACTACATTTTTTTATCTACCCTTCAGTTGAGGAGAATTTAGGTTGTTTCCAGGCTCTGGCTATTATGAAAAATGCTGCTATGAATATTGTTGAGCAAGGGTCCTTGTGATATGATTGAGTATCCTTGGGGTATATGCCCCAAAGTAATATCGCTGGGTCTTGAGGTAGATTGATTCCCAATTTTCTGAGAAACCTCCCTACTAATTTCCAGAATGGCTATACAAGATTGGCAAAGAAGTCAAAAAGGTATAATGGAGAAAGGAAAACATCTTTAACAAATGGTGCTGACATAACTGGATGTCAACATGTAGAAGATTGCAAATAGATCCGTATCTATTGCCTTGCATGAAACTCAAGTCCAAGTGGACCAAGGACTTCAACATAAAACCACTTACGTTGAACCTCATAAAAGAGAAAGTGCAAAGTATCCTTGAATGCATTGCACAGGAGACCACTTCCTAAGCAGAATACCATTAGCACAGATACTGAGAGTAATAATCATTAATGGGCCTCCTGAAACCGAGAAGCTTCTAAAAGGCCAAGGACATTGTAAACAAAACAAAATGAAAAGAATTTTTAATAACACCTTCTTTTAAAATTTTTTTTTCTTGTTTTTATTGAGCGATATATTTTTTTCTCCCCCCCCCACCCTCTTCCATGGTCCCCATACTTCCAATTTACTCAGGGGATCTTGTCTTTTTCTACTTCCCATGAAGATTAGATCCATGTATGTGTCTTTTAGGGTCCCCTTTGTTGCCTAGGTTCTCTGGGATTGTGAATTGTAGGCTGGCTTTCTTTGCTTTATGCCTGAAAGCCTCTTATGAGTGAGTACATATTGTATTTGTCTTTTTGGGTCTGGGTTATCTCACTCCATGTGATGTTTTCTAGATCCATCCATTTGCCGGCAAATACCAAGATGTCATTATTTTTTCTGCTGTATAGTACTCCATTGTGCAAATATATTATATTTTCCTTATCCGTTTTTCAGTCAAGGGGCATTTAGGTTGTTTCCAGGTTCTGGCTATGGCAAACAATGCTGTTATGAACATAGCACATGTCTGTGAGAGGTGGGCCCATTTGTTTGTCAGGGCCACCCAGAACCGAAGTAACTACACAGAAATTGTATTAATTAAATCATTGCTTGGCCCATTAGCTCTAAATTCTTTTTAAAAATATTTCTTATGGTTTATTCAACTTTATTTTATGAGCATTGGTGTGAAGGTGTCAGATCCCCTGGAACTGGATATTCAGACAGTTGTGAGTTGCCATGTGGGTGCTGGGAATTGAATCCAGGTCCTCTGAAAGAACAATCAGTGCTCTTAACCACTGAGCAATCTCTCCAGCCCTAGCTCTAAATTTTTATCAGCTAACTTTTTCATATTAATTTTACCCATTTTTATTAATCTGTGTATTACCACAAGGTCATGGCCTACCAGTAAAGTTCCAACATGTCAATCTCTGGTGGCAGATCCATGGCATCTCCCTCTCCACCTTCTTTCTCCCAGCATTCAGTTCCATCTTCCCCACCTACCTAAGTTCTGCACTATCAACAGGCCAAAGCAGTTTCTTTATTCATTAACCAATATAAGCAACACACAGACAGAAGGACGTCCCACACTATTTCTCATTTTCTATTTAAACAAAAAGGAAGGCTTTAACATAATAAAATTCTAGCAAGAATTATAGTTACAATATTTATATCTATTTTATCTTTTATCATATCCAAGAAAAACTATAACTATAACTATAAATTCTTCAACCCCATCAAAGATCTCAGAAGGAAATAATATTACCTAAGTAAACAGGAAGTGCATTGTAAGCAACTTCCAAAACTCTAGAAATGACAGAGACATCTAGTTGCCTGCCCAGTTACCCAAAGTTCTTAAATACCATTGGTACATCCATCTTCAGCCTACAGGCCCATAGTATCCAGCATACTTTTTATGAAGCAGAAAATTTCAAAGACAGTTCAGTCACTTTCTCTTGCATCCTGCAGAATGTCTCACAGACTCTTTCATGTAGCAGGAACCCCAGAGGACCATCTCACCTTAAGGCAAGTTTAGCAGTCATTTCTCTGCAGGTTCTGCATGTCCAGTTAAACAGTCCAGGCAAGAGCATTTTCTTGCCCAAATGGCTAACCAACTCCAAAAGGAGTCTCTTCGATGCCCATCTTCCTCTTGAAGTAGCTTGGTGCTGCCAGTAGCAGATGTGTCTCACTGTCATGAAAAGTCTTAAGGCTTTAAACATTTTAAATGCAAAAAAAAAACATTTTAAATGCCATATCCTGAAGGTCTCTGAAATATTTGAGGAATACCTATCTAACTGAAATATACATCCGGAAAACTCCAACTAACATCACTACAAGCTTGACAATAATAGATGATTATTCATTAACCTATATTTCTTAATTATACATTACATTTTTAAATGAGCTACACAAACACAATACCATAATTAAAATTAGAAGTACATATAACAAAATTGAGCTTAAATTTGTATCAATAAACCAAGATTCATACCAATGCAAAGTATCCGTCTCTATGCCATACCCCCCTTTAAATGTAAAGAAGCATTTACAAACAATATTTGGGAATATGGGCTTAGTTTTGTCAAAACTTCTTTTTGCTGTTTATTGGATGAAGTTTTTTTTTGGGGGGGTAGGGGAGTTCACAGAAACCTTTCAGGGGATCTTGTTTCATGAAACCACATTGGTCTTGAAGCAATCCACGGGTTCTCATCTTCTGTGAAAACAAAAGAAGAATCTCAGGTAGCTAATTGTCTCTGTCATATATATTGCTCGCTTTGGAAGCTACTTGATTTTACTTCCTGCCTGCTCAAGTAATATTATCTCCCTTCTCAGGCCTTCGATGGGGCTGAAGATTAGATAGTCGTAGTTACTGTTCTCTTATGATCTAGCCAAGCCATTTCCTATACAAGACTTAGACTCCATAGGGTAGAATGTTTATTAAAACATTTACCACATGTTCCTTCCTTAATATTGTTTTTGTTGGTTATAATTCTAATTATATACTTGATATCTGTTCCTAGTGTATATAATTTTGTATTGGGTTTGAAACTCTCTTATTTAAACAAAAGGGGAAATACTGTGGGAGCACATTCTGCTTCTTCAGCCAATAGCCTTTAAGATACCATCCCTCTTGGGCGTGGTCTCATAAACTGTAAAAGCAGCTATAAATGTGTGCCCACTCTCTTGCTTCTGGCCCCTGCTTCTGACTGCAAGACTCTCTTCCTGTTTGTGCAGAGGATTGTTATCTAGGACTGTAATCTGTAAGTTTTCCCCTTAAATAAATAACCCTTTTATTATTCATAATTCTGAACTGGTGTGGGATTGTTTTGTGACTTATATCATCACATTGAGCATCCTTTGGATATATACCCAAAAGTGGTATTGCTGGGTCTTGAAGTAGGTTGTTTCCTAATTTTCTGAGAACTCGCCACACTGATATCCAAAGCAGCTGTACCAGTTTGCACTCCTACCAGCAATGCAGGAGTGTTCCCTTTACCCCACATCCTCTCCAGCATAAGTTGTCATCTGTGTTTTTGATCTTGGCCATTCTTGCAGATGTAAGATGGAATCTCAGAGTTATTGTAATTTGCATTTTTTTATTTTTTTTTTTATTAAATTATAAAAGTTTCCATTTCAGCCCCTCCTCCCAACACCCTCCCACTCCCCCCACTCCCTCTCCTCCTCCCTCTCCATCCCCTAGAGCAGTCAGGGTTTCCTGCTCTGTGGGAAGTTCAAGTTCCTCCCCCCTCCCTCCAGGTCCAGGGAAGATGAGAGTCCAAACAGACTGGAGCACCAAAATCCAGTATATGCAGAGGAAGCAAGTCCCAGTGTCATTGTCAATGGCTTTTCAAAAAGGCTCCGGGCCAGCCACATTCAGAGAATCTGGTTGGATCACGTCCTCGTTCAGTCCCAGTCCAACAGGCCTTGGTGAACTCTCATTAGATCAGTCCCCTTGTATCAGTGGGTGCTCGCATCCCTCGCAGTCCTGATTACTTTTTTTATTTTCTTCATCCTTCTGTTCCTCATTTGGACTGTGGAGTGCTGGGACAGGATTCCTGTAATTTGCATTTTTCTGGTGGCTAAGGATGCTGAGCATTTTCTTCAGTGTCTTTAAGTCATTTTAGATTTCTTTGTTGAAAGAACACTTTCTTATAAAAGAAATGGAGCATGAATGGGGATCCCTTTGATCTGGGGTGTTTCAAGTTGTTCTTCTCAAAGAAGTGTGGCCTGGGCATTAGGGTTGCAGTTGAGTTAAGTGAGGAGGTTTTTTAGCATTTGCTAAGTTCCTGTTGTCCTTAGAGAATTTCGTTAAACCTGAGTTAGAGGCAGGAGCATATTAAAGTCACATATTCTATTTAGAATAAAGAGATAATAGGTTCTTAAAAAGGATGAAGCAAAATTTAAAATGCCTATGATGAAACTAAGACAACTGTGACTTTGAAATTCCATATTGACCCTCGAATGCTAACTCTGCCACTCTCCAGATGTTAACCTCTGTAAATAATTTAGTCTTATTAGCCTTAGCATCCCCACCTCTGAACTCAGAACAAGACTCCATTATATTGTTGCAACAATTAACTGAAGCAGCCAGTTACAATACCTCGTTTATCTTAGTCTTTATCTGATTCTTCGTATTTCTGATTGTTCTTGCCCACTAGTAATAAAATGACACGATTTGTCACTATGTAGCGGGTTTAAATCAGGCTATTTGAATGGTTAGGTAATTCCAGAGAAACAAGCAACATCTTCTGCTTTCCAGTTCATATCTGTGTTCTTTAGGACGTGCTATTTCTCCGAAGGGCCAGCTCACTTTTAGTCATTGTTAAGAATAAGTCCTTTTCTAACTTCCTGGTAATGAGGACTACATTTAGCTTCACAGCGTGAAAGAAAAGGAAGTCTTTGTGCTTCACTCAGATACTAAAGCTAGCTGTTTCTAAGGAGAATAACTCAAGGGTCCTAGTGGGTAAAAGTCATTGATGTATGTGTACCTCTGCTCAGGAAACAGAGGTCTCACACCAGGGAAAGGAGAAGCAGAGAGGCTGGCTAGACTCGTGATGATACGATCACCAGCAGGGTGAAGATTCTGAAGAGAAACAAGTGTGGGAACTAGCATGACTGAATGACAATATTCTGCATTGTTGGGTTCAGGGATATCTCCTAGCCTGGTTCTAGCAGGGCTTTTCTGTGTGTGCTTGCTGTTTTGTTTGTTTGTTTTAAGAAACTCCAAAACACTATTGTTTTTAGATAGCAAACAGAAGCTCTATATTTCTGAACTTTAAAGCAGAAAAAGAAAATTGAGACATCATCAGTGGAGAGTGAGCCCGATGAGTGTACACACCAAACATTTCCAAGAATTCTTTAGTGTTGAACACATTCTCCCTCTCTGTGTTATCATCTGTCCAATTCTGATTTTGGAAAGTTTGGAGCCACTGAGCTGGCCTCTAGGAGGGATTATGGTGATGACTGGCATGTGATGACAGGAATAACTCTGTATTACTTCCTAGGTAGGTGCCCTAGAAAGTCTTGTGCTCTTGATTAATCCCCACAGTGCTCAGCAGCAGTGATAATGCGGGAATTATCATCACAAGGTGCCAGCTTCTCCTGCAAGAACTGCGAAAGTCCTTATATACACGGTACCTCTTAGTTTTAATTTTAACTTACAAGGTTGGTATGATTTCTTTTTTCACTTTAGGAACTAAGAACTTCTTTTCTTGAGTGTTAAGTGAGTTGTTGGTGGGGACGGATGCATCTTGTGTAGGAATATACTTTCAAGTGGTGCAGCTAAGGTTTAAATGCACACCTGTGTGACTATTCAGCCTGAGTCAGTTTCAGTCAGGAATTAATACTATACTGTATTATACTGTATTTGCTCTAATTTGTTTTCATTTGCTCTCATAAACACCATGATGAAAGTGATTGGGTAAAAAAACAATTTATTTTGTTTTACAGGTTCTAGTCTGGTCTATCTAGTCTAGTGGGTGGTGTAAATGCCTTGTTTCAGGCTGAGCACTCAGTCAACACTGATTCTCAGTAACTCATGTGGATATGCCCACCTTAAATTTTGAGATAGGTTCTCTTCCTGTCCCTGGAGCTCATCAGTTCTGCACAGCTAGCTGGCCAGCTCTAGGAATGTACCTGTCTCAGCCTCCCAGCACTAGGATGACAAGTACGTACCACCATGCTTTTTATGTGTGTGTGCTGGGGACCCAGGCTGGGATCCGCATTCTGCTATGGAAAATATTCTTTTCCTACTGAGTCATCTCCAATGACCCCATGAATATAAAGAAGCCTCCCAACCCAATGACAGAAGGAAATACAGCACAGCTAAAAGCTGACTGACAATTAGAATAGTGTTGACAAAATACACAGGCATTCAATGACTGTGTGCAAAATGCTCAACACCCTTGGCAGCAGCGAGTGCAAATCAAAATTGCAAGTGAAGCCGCATCATGCTGCAGTCTAGCTGATGTCAATAGGTGCTGCTGATAAGATTGATAGTGAGAAAAAGACAGGGGCTGCTGCACTGATGAGCAGAGAACACGCCGCACCCTCCGGAGCCAGTCACAAAGGACCGCATTTACGTGAAAGACCCAATGAGACCTAATGAATTCCGGGGCTTTGGAGTTAACTAAATGTTCTAGCGTTGGAGAGATGCTAGGTTTACAGTTTCATAACCACACTAAACCCCCTATATTATACTCTTAAAAGGATGAATCTCATGCTACGTTACTTATGTCTCAAAAGAGCTATTATCAAAATGACTGCAGCTGGCTGAGTTAAGAGTAAGATGAACTTGCTGAAAATGATAGGAATTCTTCTTCAGAGGCACTCCACAGCTTTCTGTAGTAACCTGAACATTACAAAGTGAAAATCTCAGCTTCTAACACTGATCACCCTAAAGTTTTCATTTCTGTGAGTTGAGGGGGGGCGGGGTGGGTGGGGTGGGCATGTCATGTTTTTTCATTCTATTGTTGTTTTGTCTGATTGCTCAGCTTAGTAATACCCATGTAATTAAGAACCTAAGAGGGGGGCAATGGTGGCACAAACCTTTAATCCCAACAGAGGCAGGTGGATCTCTATGATTTTTAAGGGCAGCCTGTCTATAAAGTAAGTTCCAGATCAGCCAAGGCCACACAAATAAATCCTATCAAAAATCAAAACAAAACCCAAACACAGAACGGCAAGTAGTAAACTTTCTCCAAGAAGCAAAATTACTTAGCTACAACCCTGTGCTATGTCTCATGACTCTAGTATACCTCCAATGCTCCGCTACTTCTTTCAACTAAGTAATAAATTGCTACAGCCTTTAAAATATCTAGAAATAGAGTGGAAAATGACTACATATTAGTATCCAGAATGATCTATCCTATTGAATATAAAAAGCAAAAAAAAAAAGTTATTTTGTTTGGTGTGTGTGTGTGAGCGTGTGTGTGTGTGAGAGCGTGTGTGAGTGTGAGAGCGTGTGTGAGTGTGTGTGTAATAAAGACAGGAAAAAGTAGACAATATGGGACATGGGAATTGGAAGACGAATGTGAATTCAGAGCTTTGCTGCTCTGTCCTTCCAGGACAACGCCGTGATCTGAAGAAGCCAGTGCTTCAACTAGAGAACAGGCTTAAACAGAACTACATCTTTCCGTTATGGTCGGTGGAAAAAAATCAAGTCTCTTTTGATCAAACCCATTCTTCTACTTAAGAATCTTCAAAAGGAAGGCAGGAGTCGTTTGTCCCAGTTTTATTCTGGATGTAAAAAGAAATTTTTAAAAAGTGATATGAAAAATGGAAAAAAAATGTAGTATAAGAAACAAAGGCAGATAATTGAGAAAGAGGATTTCAGATGGTTAGCATCGAATGTGGAAAGGCCAAGCCAACAGTCCTGAGCAGACACTGAGAGCAAGTGGGTCGAAACCGGGTGGGATGGTGAAGGCCTTGGTCGGCTTTGCTTCTGTCCCCTGAATTGCCAAAGGAACTCTTCATCCAGGGCCATGTAGATGTGCACAACGGCGGTGTCTACTGAAACTATTCAAGGTGGAGCTTACGACGCTAAAGTATTCATTTGAGAAGGATGGATATTATATTAGAAGTGACTTTGAGCAATATTCCCTTCATCTCAGGAGGAATATTGCCCCCTTATGAATGAGAATTGCCCCCAGAGGCATTTGAGCACTTGGTGTCCTGCTGAGGGCACCGTTCTGGGAGACTAAGAGGAGGTGCGGCGTTGGTGGAGGAAGAGGCCGGTGGAGGTGGGCTTTGGGAGTCTGTAGCCCCTCTCCCTTCCAGGTGACTCTCACATCCCAGCTGCAGTTAGTGTGCTCTCGCGGCTTCCTGCTTGGGTTGCCGGCTGCCATGCCTCCCCCACCATAGCAGACTCTTCTCTGGAGCCACGTATCCTAGTAAGTTCCTTCGTCATGGTTTGGTCACGGCAACGGAAGTGTAATTCAAGTGGTACACTGTACCAACACGCACTACCACTCTGAATGGACTTTGATGGCTTTTAGATTTACACATGATATTGAATTTTCCTCATATAAGTTGAAATGTTGTTACAGGTTTACAAATAAAATACTCTTTGATAGTAGATGTGCTTTAACCCGAAGATTTAGAGGTTAGAAAGGATTTATGAAGTAAATAATGTGCTAAAATATTTCTAAAAACCTTCCTCACAAGCTAACTTTTGAAGCTTTTAAGTCCCATACATAATTACAGATCTTAAGATGCGTTTTTGTGTTTTAGTTCTAAATAGCTAAATACCTCGGATCTTCAGGCGTTCATTCACAGAACATCTCTCCCCAGTTACTTACTATATTTAACAATATTTTCTTAGGAAGGGGTCAGATAGCCCAGCAGGTAGAGGTGCTCGCCCCCAAGCCTGTGGTTTGCACTCACACTCCAGGATCCACGTTGTGGGCGGAAAGCATGAACACCAGAAGCTGTCCTCTGACCTCCCCTACGCGCTGGTGCATATCCATGCCCACACACATAGAAAGAAGTAAATAGAAAAATAAACCTTAAACACAGTATTGTATTTACACAGAGAGCTATCTTAATATGTTATACAAAGATTTAATTAAATAATTCACCTCATTAAAGTTGTTGGATAAGCCAGTTTTACAGTTATCATCTTCCATACTTACATTCCTCATTAATTTGTGATTTAATCAATGCCTTTTTAAAGATATATTTTTATTTAGGTTTGTGTGTGTGTGTGTGTGTGTGTGTGTGTGTGTGTTTCTGGAAACCAAAAGAGAGTGATGCATTGCCTTCCTGGCACTGAGTTACAGCTAAGCTGCCTGACCTGGGTGCTAGGTACCGAAATCGGAACCCCTGGAAGAGCAGCATGATTTCTTAACTAATGACCGATCTCTGCAGCCTTAGAGACGTAAAGTGGCTCACATTGTTACCATGCACAATGGTCCGAAGTATCGCTGTGGGTTGCGGTGTCCTGCTAAAGGCTTTACTAACAGCCCTGCTGACTTGCTGACACAGTTTTGGGATTGTGTTAACGATAAATGATCTTTGGCAAAATGTGCCTGTGTGCACTCACAAAACTGCTCTGTTTAAAGAAGAGATAAAAATAATAAAGATCATTTTAATAAACACTTAAATAGAACCTATTTGTGTTTTTTAAAACTTCCATAACTACCTAAGAAAATATTGGCCCAAGGTAGTGCATAATTTCATAATAGTCAGCACTGTGCTTGAATATGTGTATGCAAATGAGGTAATTGTTTATTTTTTGCTCCAGACATACAACCATCACTGAGGGCCTAGTTTGGTCCTATGCTGGTTCCTTCCCTGTCTGGCTAGAGTTGGTGAGCGCCCATTAGCTCAGGTAAGCTGTTTCAGTCAGTGGGTGTCCCCAACATGATCTTGACCTCTTTGCTCATATTCTCACTCCTCCCATTCTTTGACTTGACTTTGGGAGCTCAGCCCAGTGCTCCGCTGAGGGTCTTTGCCCATTTCCATCAGTTGATGGGTGAAGGTTCTATGATGATATTTAAGATAGTTGTCAATCTGACTTCAGGGCAAGGCCAGATCGGGCACCCTCTCTGCTATTGCTTAGGGTCCTAGCTGGGGTCATCCTTGTGGATTCCTGGGAATTCCCCTAATGTCAGATTTCTTGTTAGCCCCGTAATGGCTTCTTCCATCAAGACATCTCTTTTTTAATACTTCTTGTCATTGATTTTCTCTTTCTCAGAAGGAAAATGCCAAATGAGCAGGAGTTCTCTAGGTCTCTTCTTGTTCTTCCTGGGAGCAGTCAATAAGATGGAGATTAATGGTTTAAGAAAAATATTATGAGCTCTAAGTACTTCTGTGGAGACCCACTTTGTGAGTTAAACAGCTTCTGTTCAGTCATATCTCCATTGTTCAAGGACCCACTAAATAATGATAATTTGATTACACAGTTACACATCCCAAGCACTCAGGGGAGGCCTGTCAACCCTTTATGTTTCAGTCTGGCTTCCGTCATTCCAAACAGGGACAACTGTGAAGAAACACACTGCTCACAGTTGTGCAGGCTAGAAGGGCAGTGCCAAGTGCTGGCATCTGGCACGAGTGTTCACGCTGCCACTCCATGTGATGGAAGGTGTCATGTGGCGAGGGATCACATGAAAGTCAGAGAGTCGAACCAAGGAAGCCAAACTCCCTTGTGTGAGTAACTGACCCGCTGCCAGAAATACCGAAGAGTCTCCACAACCTCTTAATAAACCACAGTTTAAAACAGTGGCCATAAAATTCCCCCATGAGTTAAAGAGGCTACACTGAGGCTACGGCTGCAGGTATTTAGCAGTCATGCACTTAGCTAGAACAATCTTAACCTGGAGCGCCTCACGCCTCGTTCATTCCCATCGCTCTTTGCCCACCCTTCAGCTTTTATCTTCTGCCACACAGCATTTTGTTACGCGCTGTAATGGGTACCAGACAGCAGGGTTAATCGAAATAATCACAAAAACTCAATTGAACCTGCTTCCTGGATTAAATATTTTTGAGTAATTGTTAAGAAGTAATGAGGTTGACCCTTTCATAATTTCAACTCCATCTCCTTCCCCATTTCTGGTTTTAGGAGGATGTTATTGAACTAGCAATGATGCCAGATTCCGTGGAGAATCGAAACACAGTAATGTAATCAGCCCTTGAGCAATGGAGAGATGATTGAAGGAAGATTGCTGAGCGCACTAAGTGGGGCTTCACGGAAGAAATTATCACTCGTGATAATGCTCTGAAACCATGAGACCGAGCTTCAGTGGCTTCTAGCCAACAATCCACTGAAACTCCTTAACTTTCAATTATTAAGAACATTTAGTCCTAGCTAGGGAAGATAAATCACTTCCTTTGGGTTCAATAGTTTACCAGCCTCAAATTAGTTTACTTAGGTTAACAAGTTCATCAATCAACCACTATAAATTCGGAGAAGCTTAGTGGTTACTGTACATTTTCTGCTTATAGGTTCTCTAAGGGAATGGAATGTGTCCCCATGGATTTATCTTTGGCCTTGCTGATATTGTTTTCCATTTCACCTAACAGCAAACCTTGAACTTGGTTACCCTGGAGAAAGTGAGAACATTTAGTGCTTTAAATGAGAGCCCATTCTCTTACTAAGACTCTTCACTGTCCACAGTGAGACCTCAGTTGATCCAAACACTGCAAGATGGTTTTTTACAATGAAAGCCAGGCTTCTGAAGACAAACCGTGTGGTTCTAAACACAACTTTAGTACAAGCCACATAAAGCACAGAGAAGGAGGAAGATATAGTCAGAGAGATCTGATCAGGAAAAAAATAAGCAGAAACCTTAGTGTTAAAAAAAGAGGAGGGGGAGGAAGTCAACCCAACTTAGGTTTCTTCCCTTTTTTGGTAGTGGTGCAAACACACAGGGAAAGACATTAAGGTGACCCCAGATAGTTTACCGGAAAACTAAGATGGCATGTGGTTGTGTTCTTCTTTGGAAGGAGAGATGAGGAGAGCAGCATGCTGACGTGCAGACATGAGCTAGATACTGAAGGGCGGTAGGGCAGACATTAGGCTTGAGGAAGCCATGCTGCCGATGTCAGTTCTTTGAGACCCATGTGAGAATGTCATTAGTTCTCACGAATCTCAAGGATGAACGTAAAGTGTTCTAACAGTTCCCAGACTTGACAAAGGGTGAGGTCCCCAGCTGCAGAGAAAGATTCTAAAAGAAGATTGACAGCCTAAGCTTGGAGTGGTGTGGTTAAGTGTGGCTGAGACTTAAGACTAATGTTATCCTTTGGTTGCACAGGTGGCTTATGGGGCTGAGGATTAGGCTCCAATCTCACTAAGGGACCATACATTACACAGCAGAAAAAAGGCTGGCGTGGCACAGACACTTCTGCTGCAGCCCAGCAGGGGCCATCAGAGACCACCTGGGGACCTGGCACCATTTTCCGTACCATAGCAAAGCAGAGAAGTTTCTTCTGTGCACAGACCTCTTCGAGGATTGAGGAACCGTGCAGACAGAAAATTTAGGGACTTTTAATTGAATAAACACAAGAATTACCTGTTACTTGCAAACCTAAAGAGCCTTTTTGTAGGTGGTTGTTTGTTTTTATTGTTTTCTTTTGTGGTTAACAGGAATCAATAAAGGGGAATTCTTAAATCGATAATAAGTACTGAAGACATCAATACTATTTATGCATCTGACTTACAAGTGCAAATAATCCATTATTTTTATAGGGATTTAGCCCTGGCTAGGGGTTAGAGGCAAAGCACTTGCTAGCATGCAGAAGGCCTTCCATTCCATACCCAGTTCTGCAAACAAAACCAACCAAACAAATAACTACAGCATCATCAAATGATCTCAAATGAAAAAAAGTCAACAAGTGAGATTACCTTCATTTAAGTGAGACAGCATGATACTTAACACTCACACGATGTAGAAATAACATGAAATCTGTTATTTACTTTTATTTTATATTAACAAACAGTTAGCTTATCATACTCTTTGTGGACTTTTAGAATAGTCTTAGAAGTTATTTAATAATTGTAAATACAGATACCTTTGAGACTTCACATTTTAGAACATAAAAAGTGTATATGAAAGCAACCTTTAGTTGATGGTTTTTAATGTGATATAAATCTAAACAAGATTTAAAACCTATTTGTATTTGATAATTAATTATTAATAGTGCCAGGTTAGACTGATAATTTCACCAATCTTCAATAACAGGAGAGAATCATTGTCCTGTAAATTTATAATCATGATTTAAGCATACATCTACAACAGAGTTTAGAATTTGGGGGCATATTAAATATTTTTGTACTTTTACAAAAATTACTAAGAAGCCTGTGAAATAGAAATGAGGCTATCTAGATAATAGAAAGTCCTTAAATCTATATTAAATATTCTTTCTTGTAAGAATTATTTGGCTCCTTACATTTTTGTACAAAATATCAATTTAGTTAGCCATAGCTTTTGCATTAAACAAAAAGTACTACCCATTTATCACCAATGACATGAAGGTAATGTAACTACTTTAGAACATGACATTACAGATTAGGTTGACATTGACTCTGTACAACTAACTGAATTAACCATATTATAACATTAAAATTATCTTACATACGTTATGGACTGGCATTAAGATCCAGAACACTTTCATGTAAATTAAATGAACACATACATCATTAGTACAGATGTATTTTAGACAATCTTAATATTTCTCCTTCCCTTAGTAAACAAGGAATCAGGACATGTGTAGGCAGTGTATAAGGGCTCTCAAGTCTGCTTTGATCCCATTATTCAGAAATCCGTATAGGATGGGATTAAGACAGCAGGACATCATGCCTAACAAGTGACAAATGCAGTATACCAATTTGAAATGTCTGTTGGAGATGAGGTTATCATTGAAGTCAGTCACCACGTGGAAAAGGTGGAGTGGCATCCAACTAACAGCAAACACTAGTATCAGTACGGTCAGTCTGTAGAAAACACTTCGAGATCTCTTTTTTATTCTCGTGATGGAGCGCTTGACTCTCATCTCGCGAGCATCTGAGTTTTCTTCGGGTTTCACCTCGAAGCAGGTTGGGACCCCTGGGATGACCTTACTGGATGAAGAGAGCTGACTCCTGACTGAGCCCAGGTTTTCCGGAAGTGTTGGGTGGTGCTCCAGGGAAGGTCCTGCTGGAGCGGGTAAGACACATGCTGTCTTCTTGCTGTACCTTCTTCGGTGCTTTCTGATGAATGAGTAATTCCACTTCTGACTGCTGGGGGGTTTGGCCTGGTTCCCACTTTTTTTGGAAGGATGAAGAGTTAAGTTGATCATCTCATTTTCTTCCAGTCTGTTTTCTTTGTGAGACAATCCACAGCTTATACTCCTGCAGACACTAGTGTGACTTACCGTTAAACAGACTAAAGGCAGAATATACTGGACTAACAATAAAGAGATCGTGAAAGCAATTCTGTACGAATCAGAAGGCCATGACTCAACACACAAATACTTGCTGCTCAGCAACGCCGAGCCAAAGGTTTCCTTAAGTTCCACAAGGCTGTGAAACACGGGGAGGGGAGAACAGATAGCAAAGCCCAGGGTCCAGACAGTAGCTATCAGGAAGTAGCCATGATTTGCTGTTAAATTGTTAGATATGGGATGCTTTATCATATGATACCTAACAATGGCAATGGATATTAAAATCAGAGTTGAAACGAGGACTGAGACACACTGAAGGAAAGGCATAATGTGGCACATGGCTTTGCCGAACATCCACTGATCCAACAAGACAGAGGTCAGTGTGAAAGGGGAGCAGAACAGCACTACCAGGATATCGGAGAAGGCCAGGTTGCCTATGAGAAAGTTCACTGTAGTCTTCTGATTGCGCTTTTTCATAACGGCCATTAAAATAAGTAGGTTTCCCATAAAGCCAAGAAGACTTACAAATGTATAGAGACCAATCAGAAAGTATTGTAAATCATCTACGCTGCCCCTGTAGTCATCCCAGACAGGAAAGGCAGCATTCCGGGCAGCCGCAGTATTGTTCTCTGTACCTCTGTAGTCATCCCAGACCTGAGAGGCAGCTTTCTGAGCAGCCGCAGTATTGTTCTCCGTGACAATGGTCTTGTTAAGATGCTCTTCGAGTTCAAAATCCATACTGCAGTCCTGCTTGGAATAAGACCATGTCCATTAGCAGCTTGAAGTAAAATCACATACGACTCTAATTTTAAGTCTTCAGAACAAAGCTAAATTCTATAGCTTGCCCCCATTCCTTCACAGAACTCCAAGACCATAAAGGACCCTTTATTTGGTTCTAAATTTGGCACAAATTCAGCATTAATAATTACAGAAAACTTCAATCTATCACCAGTTTTACACACTGTTGTCTTCTGCTCAAGTCACAGAGTTTGTTTTTCAAATTTATTTTAGAAATAACAGGAAGAAACAAAAAAAGAAAAATGCAGAGAAAAGTTTCAAGATACGTAATGTATAGTAGCCTAATACTATTATTCTCTGGTCAAGATGTTGAAAGTACGATATTAGCCTATAATCCTACCTTTCAAAACTGTTTTCTATCTATCAAGATCAAACCAAAAGTTTGCATCTATGTTACTGTCTCTAAGTGTCAAGGAATATTGTAGAAGAAGGGGCAGAAAGATTAAGTGGGGGAGTGGTATGGAGTGTTGATTGATGTCAGAGCATGGCATGGTCGTTGCTGTCTTGAGCTTTTAGCAATTATGATTACTGTTCAAGCAATGACTTTCTGTCCAAGAATGGGCCTGACCATACCCTGCTGAAGAAGAAAGAGAGGTTTCTGGAACCCCAACCCTTCCTTGGGATTTCCAAGTTAATGATTGATGGGAGAGGGGCAGCCGTTGGAAAGTGTCTCTTCTCCTGTAAGTAAATCTCCTCTCGTGCCTTAGAAAATTCACTGGGATACATATATATCCACGTGCATGAGCACACACACACACACACACACACACACACACACCCCACAGGAAACTGGAATGGAGGTAGCTGAGGAAAAGGAAGAGGGGAGAGAGAAGGTGTTGGGACTAACATGATCAAAATGTATTATGTAGCTGTGTGAAAATGTGATGATTAATCTCCTTGTTATAATTAGTTACCATACGCTAATAAGAATATTTTTAGGTCACCTTTCCTAAAGTGTCTCCTTTCTGTTAAGTTGGATGTGATCTCCTTAGAATTCCCATGACAGTGAGATTCCATCTCTCAGACACTGGTGTTGCAGTCTGCTTCACGTAGCCATTGTCATGCATTTTGCTTCCAAGCCATGGTAAATACAAGCTGCTCCTTACTCTTCGTGGTCCCTACCACATCACATGGCACAGTGGCTTTATCACTGGCTGTCAAACACTTATGTTTGGATAAAAAAAGAAAACTCAGAGAAAAAAAATCTAGCAATCAAAATGTGGTCTAGTTTGTGCAGTGCTCAAATTTATCCCCCCCCACACACACAGCATTATCCCCAAACTAAGGTGTATGCAACTTTCTTTCACCAAAGGCTTGAAAAGCTGACAGAATAACTCAGGATTAGTTCTTAGTCTCATGGATTTGAACCGTGGGTTGACCAGCAGTGCTGTTGGAAAACAGATTGCCCGTTTGCTTTTTAATCTAAAAATTAGTCATAAATGTCATCTCAAGAAAGATAGCATGAGTTCATCTTATTTCCAGGAAGAATAATATTTTAATTTTAAATACAGAAGTGAAACTAATGAGACTTCTTATGATTTTTGTATCAAGTGAAACAGTGCCAGTCATACTGTGTTACATGCCCCTTCATCTCCGTAGATTAAAGAATTGGATACTGCTCAGTGTAGGGACAAGTAACCTTTAATACATTAGCAAAAGGAAAAAAAACTCTCTCTCTCTCTCTCTCTCTCTCTCTCTCTCTCTCTCTCTCTCTCTCTCTCTGTCTGTCTCTCTAAATAACTGAGAACTTTTTTGAGACAGGTTTTCACTATGTTGTCCAGGCTAGTCTTGAGCATCCCATTTTCCTGTTTCAGGTTCTGAAGTTCTGAGAGTACAGATATGGTAACATAACCAGGGGTACCTTCTGTTTTCAAACAACAATTTCCTAGTGAAAACTCATACAATCACTGATTAACTCTGGTAAATATATAGTGCTATAGAATGAAAGATAGATAGATAGATAGATAGATACATACATACATACATACATACATACACACATACATACATAGGTAGATAGATACATAGGTAGATAGATACACAGATGCATAGATAGATGATAGATGATACATTGATAGATGATTGGCAGATAATAGATAGGTGATTGATAGACGATTGATAGATAGAGAAATAGATGTTAGATATACACTCATACACATAGTTAAGAAAGACTTTTATTATATACCAACATACATTTACCTACTTATTTCTGCAGTAGTAAATGAAAATTACTAAAATAGTAGCAATAAGCAACGTTCTCTTCAATTTTTGATGGACCTATGGGCCCTGATTCAATACATTTCCAAACTAGGATGTTTTTATTCACAGATAACATTTTATACCAAGACTAACTGCTTTCACTCACGGTCATATTCACATAGCTATTACTGTTTAAGAAAAGTTGGATGCCCTGTGAACTACTACTGACCCCACGCTGCTGGAACAACTTTCCGAAACTAACCAACACCCCTCCAAAGAAAATTAAACTCAAAGCTCCAGACTGTGTGCATTTGTCTTAGACCCTAACCACCAGTTTCCATGGGTTCTGACTCGAGGGAGAGAGGCTAGCTGGCACAACAGTGACTCACATGGTCCCCTGAATCATCCCGCTCACCATATGACCAGACAATAGCCTTCCAGCCACCGCTGTCGGGAAGTCAGTGTGCTTCTAATGAAAGCGGCCTTGACTGGTGCTTCAACCCCATTTCCTGAGTTCTGGTGACCGACCGCTGGGTCCTTTTGTGGCTTGTTCATGATCCTATTTATACTTGGGATGTGCACGGGCTGTTTGTAACAATACTTCTCGGCCTGCCTGTACTTTTGACTCATTTTTTTGAATCAACCCCTTTCTCTTAAACTTGTGGTAGGTCAGTAGTCACTAATTGGATTTTTCTTCTATGACCGAAGAAGCAAGGATAAGGAACAAATGGGACACAGACATCTACAATAGCTTTGTGCTTTCTTGCTGTATAACATTCAGAATAAAATTGCTGTCAATTTCTTAGAGAATAAAGAAATGTAGCTGGTTTTTTTTCTGCAACAAAAAATATGATTTTGAAGGCCTGAGGCTCCAGTCCTTTTGCAGAAGGCTTGTCTGTCTAGCATGTGTGAGGCACAAGGTTCAGGATCCAGTACAAGTGCATACTCACATATGCCTATACACGCACAGAGTTTGGGGTCAAAAGTCATATTATCGCTAAAACATGACATCCTGTCTCTTGATTAGATTAAATTAGAAATGGGAAAGTTATTCATTATTTTACCAATAGTGAGAAGTATAATAAAGCTCATCAGCTATTGGATACTAAGTAAATATTTGTTACTAATCATTTTAGAAAGGTAGCTTAATGTTCCCAGGTTTACAATAACAAAAATGGATGGCTCTGTGGATTCTCAGGCTACAGCATGCCTATGTGTTTGCATGTCTACATGTGTATGTATATATACACCCACTGAAATTGGGAGTTTTAAATAGTCTGAAATGGGATACCTATATAGACAATCATTACAGTTTAGTATAGACAATAATTATAGTTCAGTACTTCAACTACTCAAATGCAGTATCTCCATTGATAAAGACACATGGCCACCAAGAAGCTAAAACTGCCCAAATGTTACAATTCTTTTCAGTTAAGTGAAGATGGACACCAGATTACACAGTTTTACTAAAACATGCTTGCTTTGAACATGTGAAAATTCTGTGCATTTACCAAATAACAAAAAAAAACCAAAAAACAAAAAATAAAAAACAAAAAACTACTCATTTCATGGCAGATCAAAGAAATATCAGTTGAAGTATTTACTGGACACTGGGGAAAATGGACAATAATATTTCTTTCCTAAATTATTCTTTTATTTTAAGTAGGTACCAAAGATAATTTTAAGATGGAGGCCACTTTAATGGATGTCTGAGTAAGACATTACTCCTTGCCATTAAGCAAGCCTTGACTGAACACCCGAGACAGTCAGCACACTGTTCTGAGAAGGTGGCCACACCATCCACCGTCCTACAGCGACACATCCACACATGTGACAGCAGGTACTCTGAGCAGGAGCACCTTCTGCAAATCTTCACTTCCTTGAATGACTTCTCACAGCTAAATTATAGAGGCCGTAACATGTGTGGGAGGACACATTAATTGGTTTCTTTAAAACTGCCTCCTTATATTTAGAGGACAGTTTAACCATTAGGCATTGGCTAGAAGTCATCCGTTTTAGAGGTGAAAATGTGAAGTCAGGGAGCTACTTTGAAACCGAAATAAATGGATAAATAACAAATCAAAGATCTTGCTTACACTTACCCCTGTACTTTCTCCTGTTGTTTTTGTTGTTGTTTTGTTTATTTTTTTAAAAAAAAAAAGCAAATGAGTCACAGAAATCTCAGTCTACGTAACAATTCTCTGCTTTTCGTCAGTGCAATAATCAACTGCTTACAGCATGGCTTTATGCAGATAAATATTTTATAGATGATGAAAGCAACGTCATAAGACTCTTAATTCATCTTAGATGACGCTGGAAGTTGTGAAGACAGGATGCTTTAACAACTGCATAAAGAAATATTATTGCAGAGAGAATTATTGCAATTCAGACCCACGTGAGTTCTTCATTTCTACCCCGTTCTCTTTCTCATCTTCCCAATTTCCATCCGGAAATGCTCAAGTTCAGTTTCCTGAGTAACACAATGGAGGAGGGGTCAGGCTGTTCATTAAACTGTGGCAACTTTACAGAAGTCATATCTGTGAGTATTTATTGCAATTTTCTCCTAAACTGATCTGTATGGGACACAACTGAAGTCAGAATGAACGTCAAGGGTGCTGAGAAAGTGAATAAGTAAGTTCTTACAAGTCGCAAGAGGAGAAACCACCGTGACTCAAAGGCTAGAGACTGATCCATACATGTAATCAAGGTCTCTCTGCTACAATAATTCCCTGCTTAATAAAAATGTGTATCATTCTTCTTGCAAAAGGTATCAACCATGCAGAAATGTTAAATATATGGAGTCCTCCTCTAGTGACAAACTATCAACTGCCTGTTTGCTGTGGTCTTGCAGAGATGGCACGATTCCATGTCTCCAAGTATACTCGTGGTGTGTTGTTCTGCAAGGCAAAAACCTGCAAAAATTGGCCCCGGACAAATAAACACAACCCTGTTCAATTAACAAACATGCAGGTGCCCACGACTCTTCTACCCATTCTAGACTCTTAAGAACACAGTCTCTTTCTCCTTGAGCCATCTGAAATTTGAAATGCGTTCAGTCTCAGGCTGTTGTCACAGATTATGACACACACACACACACACACACACACACACACACACACACACACACCAATTCTAACAAGATGTTCCAACTAACAAGATGTTCTTTGAATCGCTAAAGTACAGGTCTGTAAACGTAGGAGTAAGCATCCCCTTTTCTGGAATTCAGGTGTGTGGATGGCTATTTCCTGCTGGCCACCTCGCAAACCTAAGTGCTCAGCAGTCTCCCAGCGTGTGGCCAGCTGTGGGACAAGGAGGCATCTGGATCACCCAAGGAGCTGGTAGGCTGCATCTTGAACACCATCAGAGCACGGCTAGGACTGACAGCCGGCCTGGGCACCCCGTGGGCTGTGGTTCCCACACCTCAGACGCCCACCAGGCTTCACCCCAGGCACACACCCAGCCGGGGACAGCGCTTCATCCCGCCCTCCTCCCCATCCTCGGGACCCTCCCGAGAGAATCGGATAGGGTCTGGCAGGAGCCTGTTCCACCCCGAGTTTGGCACAGGAGGAACCTGCCAAACAAGAAAAGGTTCAGCTGCGACCGTTCCTTCGCTCTCCCTTCCCGCCTGACAACTGCGGTTTCTCCACCTCCATCCCGTTTCCCAATCGCGCTACCTCCGGGTCCGCACCCCACCCTCTTGGAAACCTCAAGATGCTCCAGGACCCAGGACAGGGACGCGGGCTTCGGGTAGAGGCAGGCGAGGCCTGGAGTGGGTACCTTGGGATGCCCCAGCCGCCGTGGGTGCCTGGACTCCGGGGTACGCGGTTGAGCGCGGACGCTTCTGTTCGCGGCGGAGGCGGTGGCGGCAGGAGCAGGACCTGGAGGCGGCCGTGAGAAGGAGGGGCCCCGAGCCGTCAGGGTTTTAGAAGCGCCTCGAGAACACGTGACTGTCCCCAGACCCCGGAGACCCGGTTCAAGATCGCTTGCTCCGGGCCACCATAACCCGGTTTAGGGACATTCCAGTCGGAGGCCCCAGGGATTAGTTCTTGGGTTCGGGATGTGTCCTGCCACCCTGTGTTCTGGTTCCAGGAGTTAACTTAGGGGGTCCCACAGATGTTTACCAGTCCTGTTCTCAGCTGTGTGAGAATGGGCTTTTTTTTCCTGAGACCTTTTGTTTGTGTGTGGGGTGGGGGAGGGGGAGAAGGGGGAAGCAACGCGAATTCCAAACAGAACATCTCTTTCTTGCCTCTCTCACAGGGAGAAGTCTAGGTGGGAAGTTGACTTAAACCTGGGGGAAGCACGCTGTGATGCACCATGCAAGACAGACAATGGGACCAACTTCAGCTCCAAGGGTAGTAGTGTGGGTGAGAGCAAGGGACATGGAGCTGCGGATGCTGGCGAGTGAGGGTGAAGTGGAAAGGAAGTGTGTGTGTGTGTGTGTGTGTGTGTGTGTGTGTGTGTGTGTGTGTGTTTAACTGTTGTCTTAAAAAACATAAAGAAAACATAAAAAATAAACAGAAACAGACAAATAAAACCCTGTCAGATCCTTTGTATCACAGCTTGATTTCCACTTTTCAGACTGTCAAGATCTGTATCATTTTAGCAAGATTGCCTTAGTATTTGGCAAATTATCAGTTAGCAAACACTGTAGGCTTCTTTCTCTGTGATGGCAGCATGGTGGTAGAGCTGTATGTGTCAGGATGTAGCCTGTCCTAACAGTGTATTTCCCTCCCTAGCGTGGTGACAATCTGTGGCATTGCCTGCTACAGGCAGGACTGTAGGACTGAAGGCATTGGGTCGACTGAGGATGACTTTAAGCCCTTGGAAACAATGCACCATGTTATCTAACCCATGGGGCAGCAAGTGCAAGCTGTTCCCTCGGAGATCAGGAGACCTTGGCCTGTTTCTGCTGATTTAGCATTCAGCACTTCAGGGAACTGTGGCGCATGCCAATCCATAAGCTCAAGTGATCCAAGAACTTCAAAACAATATGATCTGATTCTTCTGAGCTCCAGTTCAAAAACACTATATTCATCCCAGTAGCTGAACACAACAGGTACCTGAGCAGGGTCCTGTGGTCCTGCAGTGACGGAAGATGTTAAGAAGAATGTCTTTTTGGAAACAAGGGCTTAGCAAACAAAGACTTGGTCCTAGGCTGTCTTAACGCCAGCTAGTATGTAGTTACATACTATGTGTTGGCAGATAAATCTATTCCCCTGTCCCTTACCCAGCCACACACACACACCCTCCAGCAGTGGTTTTCAAACAGCTTCTTAGTGGCATCCTTGGTGAATGTCTTCGAAAAAGGCAGGTTGTGTTACATGTCCTTATGTTGAATTATCTTGGATCAAGAAATAAGCGGGCTAGCTAAAAGATAAAACCATTTATTTTATTTATTACTAGGGGCAAACTCACAAAACAGGAATGAGAAGTCCAAGCTCAGCTGAGCTGCAAGGGAACCACACAGAGAGAGCGCACCTGAGCAGCATTTTTTTTCTCTTGATCCCAGAAAACTACACCCTAACTTGGTCCCACCTCCTGAAGATAATTGGTTGACAAAGATTCCCCATCACCTCCCCCTTTTGTCTAAGTAAGAGCTATTTAACTCAATACAAAACTATGTACAATAGGAACAGATATCAAGTATAAAATTACAACCAACATAAATAATATTAAGCAAGGAACACATGATAAATGTTTTAATAAACATTGTATTCTAGAGAGTCTAAGTCTTGTATTGGAAATTGATTTGGCTAAATCATAAGAGGAAGCTAACTAAGACTATCTAATCTTCAACCCCATCAAAGACCTGAGAAGGAAAATAATATTACTTGAGTAGGCAGGGAGTGTAATCAAGCTGCTTCCAAAGCAAGCAGTATATGACGGAGACAATTTGTCTACCTGAGCAATCACTCAAAGTCTCATTTGCAATGTTGAAGCGACCAACTTTGGCTAAGGCCTAGTGTAACTGACAGACCATTTTCAGAGGCAGAAAAATTTTCAGAACCATCTTACCCTGTGTTGGCAAGGTTTGGCAGTCCTTTTCCTTGTGTCCTGCTTATCCAGTTCAGATACCATGTACTTTGTCAGTGGTTGACTAATGGACAGTTCCTTGCCCAGAGGCCAATTGTGCCAAGAAGCAAACAAACTCTGAGTGGAGTATCTTTGGTGCTCAACACTCTCTTGGGAGTAGATTGGTGCTGTCAGGAGCAATCATGTCTCATGTCAACAGAACCCTAAGTTATTTAAATGCCATATTCTATAGATCCTTGAAGTGGTTGAAGATTATCTGTCTAGGCAGAATACAATCTTTAAAGAACCTAATTAATCTGACTATATGTTAAGCAAACATGAACAACTATTGACCTATAATATTTAATACCTATGTAACTTAAGGACTAAGACTTCATATCAGAATATTAAATAATCTGTAAACAAATGTGTAGCAAATGAGGACAATGATCTCAAAATGTAAACAGTGTATAAGTATCTTGATCAGAGGTAAGAATAATATATAATGCAATATGAAAATATATCCTAAAAGTTGTATCTATACACAAAATGTCTTAAACAGAGGTAGAAACATGAATGTATACATTCTGACAAATAACTTTGTATAAGTGTACAAATATTGTAAACAGAAATAACAAATATAATTTGAACTTGTATCAATATACAAAGAACTATACCAATGTAAATTATCCATAAATAATAACTCTTAAGTATTCACTCTATTACCCACTATTATTATTAGTGTGAATAAGTTCACAGTACATCATCCATTATCCCATTCCATAATACTTACATTAGCATGGGATAATGACTATCCCATGATGATATAAAAAGTACAAAATTTTCCTTTTTCATACATTTGTTTTTCTTTTTGATAATATTAGTATATCGAAAATTAAGACTCATGTGACATTGAGATGACTCTGAACTTACCTGTTTTCCTTCCCAGGATGTCCATAAATGTGCAAGCCTAATAAGAAAACAGGGTCAGTGGTAACATGCTTGCTGCGCAAACATGACAACCCACGGTTGGATCTTCAGCAGGCATGTTAAAGCTGAGCATGCCATATGCACACATAATAAGACAGGATCCCAAGGGCTCACGGGCCAGTCAGCATAGCTGAAATAGTGGACTCCAGGTTCAATGACAGCGACAGAGGAAGACACCTGAAGTCAACCTCTGACCTGTACACATGTGTGTATAAGCAAGTAGGCACATGCAAACACCTTACACAACACACATGCACACAGGGTCAATAACACTTTATATAAAACACCTTTTGGTATAAAATATTAAGGATATGTGAAAGGAGCAAATTATTAAGAATTCCTCATTTGGAAGACTGGATAGAACTGAAAAATTCAGACTGGGCTATATAAAAAGGCCAGCATAAATATAGGTGGGCTCTTTCCTCCAGTCCCCAAAAGGACTGGAGACTAATCATCATTACATTTGTAATACATAATAGAGCAAATGTGTTTCCATTGCGTGGATTCCCTTTCCAACAGAGGAAGCACCGCTTCTGGGGACAGAAACAGTAATGACCACCTCTACTGTAGGCATTATTATAAAATGCTCACCTGGGAAATTAAGTTGGATTTTATGCATGTTACAAGATGAAGCTGGCTAATTCCCAGTTCCCCATGATTCACTATCAGCTCTAAAGGAAAGCAGATCTGAAAGGGCGAGAGGCGTGGATCACTGGGGAGTCCTAAAACAAATTAGGGAACAACTGTGCCTAGGGTACCATTGTGCTGAGGAACACGTCTGCAGGTCTGCGGTTTCTCTGAGGTTAGGTTGTCAATCCAGTTTAATAATAACATCCATTTGTGGAGGACGGTTCCTAAAATGCTTTGACATGCTCTCAGCTGAGGCGTAGATCTGATACATGAGCTTCAGGAATTGTGGAGTAAGTAAGCTAGGAAAATATCGTTTTACATGGTGAGTAGTGTTTCCTCTAAAATGTCACTATATTAATTAAGTATTTCTATGGTAAATTGTGGTACATTTAAGTCTTAAATACTTAAAAGATGTGGGAAGGGTAATGTCTGCATTTTGGAAAACTTTTGACAATGCTTTACTCTGCGTTGGCATCGGTGGAACAGTAATAGTTAGTACATAAGCTAGCATCTAGGGTTTAAAATGAAACAGTAGCATACTATTGTGAAACAGTGCAGTTATATTTATGAAAGATGTTTTGAAAATATTAACATACAATAGTTTCTGCATAGGCACTTTTGTAAACAACTCAGTGACAATCTTGGGTGCCTAAATTCTCACCACAATATTTAATTGACACCTACTAAGTACTGTTCTTAAGCAACACATTAAAGCTATTAAATACATATCTTTGACGACTTCCAGAGGGATTTTACAATTTATCTTTACAAGTTAATTTTCCATATTTAAAAATGCATATACATATATGTGATACACATACATATACATAACTATATAATCATACACCATATGTATTTGCAGATAGACACATAGCATACCTGACTTGTAGCCATGTTTTATAGCAAGTTAATTGTGTGACTTCAGACAAGCAACTTGATCTTTTAGTGTTTATTTTCTTGTCTAGAAAGGAAAAATGTTTCAACTTGGAGTTCTGGAGCACCGAATAGTTAAAGACTTCACCCCACTAACAAGCAAACATTATAGACATGTTTAGAAATACATGCTTTCCTTTGCAGCTTCATACTGCATGAATACTGTTTCCCCTGTGTTTTAGGGGAAAAAAAGTAAAGACAGAAGGTACAGGATATTATATTTATAAAATTTCCTATCCTTTCTGTTGCTGAGAATTTACAGGTATATTTTTTTCTTTTTCTCAAGAAAGTATGGGTGTCTTACATGTCAACAAATAATCTCTTGAATTATTGTATTATTTAAAATTTTTGTGGTAATGTATATCTACCTATATATGGTGCAGAGATTCCTTAGGAGATGTAATATTGTATCTTGTGACTCCACATACAGACTACCGTTCTTCCCTTTGCAAACCTGCTACTCTCAGTTAGCATCCTCTACAGCTGACTCTTCCTACATAACTTTTTCCATTTGCTACCTAAATTTTTAATGGTTACTATTTTAAATCTAGTTTGAAGTCTAAATATGGCTTTACTATATTTAAGTGGAATGAAAAGGGAACTATTTATTTATGTGGGGTTTTTGTTTCGTTTTGTGTGTTGGTTTGTTTTGAATTCTCTTTAAAAACAATGTTTGGAGAAGCGTTCAAAGTGTTAGCCTGGAAGTAAAAGTTAGCATGCTTGAATCACGTACTCATCCAAAGCGTATGCTACCACACTGCATTCTTACTCACAGTTCTTGCTAGTGTTCAGCTTTTTAAAGTAGGTCATACAGTGAGCAGAAGAAAAAAAAAACTGTGAGACATTTTACCCAGAAGACATTGTAAGCATTTTCAAGGCGGTAGCATCCGTTATTCAAGCTTAGACATATTGGGAAAAAACAGAATCAACACACTTTCTTTATTGGGGTACCTGCCAGGTATTAATCTAGACGCTAAGCTCAGAGACAGGGACAAAAATGACTATCTCAGAGTTATCACAGTGTGCTTGTAGATCCATGCACACAATTACTGGCAAACAATGTAAGTTCCTGCACTGGAAGAAACCCTACTGCGCTCTAAGAATATAACTATAAATGCAAAGTCAGCTTTGAGAAGAGGTTAAGCAGGGATGAGTTGGGGCTTCAACTGAAGTTCAGGGATTATAAAGACAGAGAGGGTGGGCAAGTAAGATGTGGGCCAATAGTGTGAAGGGGGAGAGTGTCCCATCCAGAAAAGTATGAATGGCTCAGGATGACTCCAGTCTCTGTGTGTGGGTGCAAATCATGAAAATGAATATGATTGAAAAGGCTATTTGTACTTTTCTTGAAATATCCAGATTGAGAGCAATCAGAAATTTAAGTTGGGGAGATGTTACTGAACACCTTGGGGGAAAATGGAGCCAGAACTGTCTAGCAGAGAGCAGAGTGATACCCAGCCCTAGGAGAGTGGTTCACAGCCATGGAGGCTAGAAAAAAAAAAGAAAGAAAAGAAAACAGAAAAGAAAAAAACTAAGGGAGAGATTTCAAGGAGAAAAAAATGCAAGAATCTGGAATCAATTGGATTTGAGAGTGTGTGAGGATAGTGCTTGGGTTCTGATAGTAATCCAGGAAACTGGATAGAGATTTGGAGGTTTGAGCACACAAGACAAGTGATGACAAAGAGTATGACGGTGTATTGAAAGTGAAGTGGAAGCTTGGGACATTTAGTGCAATTTCAGAGTCAATCAAGGAGGAAACAGGATCAAGGAAGGCACAAGCTTTATCTAGGTAGTTCTTGGGAGGGATGCAGGTCTCAGCAAGAGACTTTCAGGGACATCTCAGCTTCCACTGAGAAGGAAGGGAGGACAGAAGGACTCTTGAGAAGAGATAGAGAACTGCTGCGGGACTAGGTAGCCTTGCCTCACAGCAGGGCGGCCTGGTTCTCAGAGAGGTTAGAAGGGCATCGGTGTTTTGGTGTACATTATTAGTCAGGATATTTAATCTAAGGCATGGAAAGTAGGTAGGCTACAAATAGCTATAATTATTTTATTTAGACTATGTTTAAAGCAATTACATATTTATTGGATTGATGCTATGTTGGGTCTACTAAAAGCTTCTGACAAGGTGGAAAATTATTCTCTAAATCGCTCCCTGAGTAAGTTTTTGAGAACTTTAATAAAGAGCATCCTCTTTCAGATCAAGAGCAAACTACCAAATTGATTTTTAACATTGTGATGGTTAATTCCCATTGTTGACTTAATAGAATCAAGAAGCACCGCTAGCGAGGCACACCCTTGAGTGTGCCTGTGAGGGTATTTCCAGAGAGAATTCACCGCGTAAGGAAAGCCCATTCCGACGGGTGGTGTCATTGCACTGGCTGGGATTCCAGACCCAGTCTTCAGAGCACCGCCATTCCCCTTTGTCTGCTCTCTAGTGGGAACTACTAACCAAGCCGCTTCTACTGCCATGCTTTCTCTGCTCTGAAGGACTGTACTTCTCTGAACTATGATCCATAATGAAACTTTTCTCCTGTAAGTGACTTTTGTGAGCTATGAGAAACACAACTAATATAGACAGGTTAACTTTAATGTTCAGCTTGACGCAGACTAGAATCACCAGAGGAGGGAGTTTCAGGGGAGAAAAAGATCAGGTTAAGCTGACCTGTGGTCATACCTGTGGGCATTGTCTTGTCAACTGATGCAGGAGAGACCAGCCTGGTGTGGGCAACACCGTTCCCTGGGGACGTGGTCCTGACCTCTATAGAAAAACCAGCATAAAACCATCAAGCTAGCTAAAAAGCAGCATCCTCCATGGTTTCTGCTTCGAGTTCCAGCTCGAGTGTCTCTCCTTCCTTCCCCCAATACTGTGCTGAGAAGTATAACTTCCTTCCCCTAAGTTGCCTGTTTATCATAGCGACAGAGATGAAACTAGAAAGATACCATCTTCACAGAAGAGAGTCTTAGTCGCTTCCCTTAGTACATGTATACTCATGTTTTTACCTAAACTAAAGTTAATTCTGCTTCCACTAGTCAGTTTTCTCAAAAAGAGAAATAAATAAAATGACGGTATGAGCTATTTGACTATACTGAGTTTAGTCATACTGCCTATCTATTGTATTTAATTGCATCTAATATGTGAACTAAAAATATTCTGATACTTTTCAAAAACTTTTTGGATTCCTAAAAATCCTAATCTTTCCCCCATTCAAGACAGGGTTTTCCAGTGTAACCCCAGCTGTCCTGGAACTGTCTTTGTAGACCAGGATGACCTCAATCTAAATGGCTCTGCCTGCTTAGTGCTGGGATTGAAGGCATGTGACACAAGGCCTGACTCAATCTTAATACTCTTAAGTTTCATTTAAAACTCTGTTACAGGTGCTTTCCCTATATTTTCCCAGCTATGATACTATTTAATAGCATAACATGGCACCTTGCATTCTTCGGCCTCATTGTTCAGATCTGTGCACTCAGGGAATACCAGAAGGGAAAACTATTCACACAATCAATTCACATACTATTAACTGATTCACCAGCACATTTCATTGGGAGTTCTAGCCCAATGCACAGAAATTTCCATCAATATCATCCATCTGTGCCTTATTTTCACATAGAGTATTAGTTCCTGTCAAGATTCATCTGAATGACCAGTGTGGAAAAGTCACCTGTGTCAGGGCCTCGCACCATTTCAGAACTTCTCCTGAATGTTTGAATGACAGTGGTATTCCTTTTGTGTTTGCAGGGCTAAGGATCACATATACTAGGTAAGCTTACCACTGAGTCACATCCCAGTCCTGTGTCATGGAATTTTGAAAACTGGGCTAGGCTATTAAAATGTTGTATTTTCTAAGTGATAAAACTAATATTTACTTAGATTTGATGAGTAAAATTTATCTTCCAGTTTATACGACAGAGAGAAACTGTTGGCCAAGGGAATATTAGAATAGGTCATTATCTTAGCCAAGAGTATTATATCAAACTATTGCAAAATTTCAGAAGGAAGTAAACGGAATTTTCTCTCCCTGGCAAAGATGATATTTTTAATCTATCAATCCCAATTAAGAAAGAAGACAACCGATTGTTGGTTTGGGAATAGGAAAAGAGGACTGGAAAAGTGGCTCAGTTGGTAGTGCTTCCCTAGCATATGCAGAACCTTGGCTGCAAGTCCAGGGCCACATGCACCAGGTACGAGATAGCATAGACTTATAATAACATTGCTCAAGATGCAGAGGCAGGGGGATCAGAAATTCAAGAATGTCCTTGGCTACATATTGAGTCTGAAGTCAGTTTGGGCTACACAGACCCTGTCTCAAAATAGAAAAGAAGAAGTCATCGTAAAATTTAGTGCATCTTTTCAGAGAAATTTAAATTATTTTGTCTGTTGTAATTCTCTCATAAAATTACATTAAAGGAGGCTGGCAATCTCTCTGGCTTGTGAACAGGGATCGTCTTCAATGAAGGGTGTTTCTAAAATGATCTAAACATGCTGATGAGCATTTCCAAACTTTATACCCCAAAATTTGTCATTAAAAAAAAAAATCTCTTGAGCTCAGTAATCTTTCAAAGGTTTCTTTGTGAGGTCACTGACTCAGGAATTCAGTTTTATATGTGTCCTTTAGGGGGACTCTTCATGGAAACTGAGGTAATAAAACAATAAACTGCAATGGCCATATCAGTACAGACATTTTAGGGACACTTCATTAATATTCTTGGAAAACACATAAGTACCCAAGTCCAAATTATAGTCTCAAATCCGAAACAGTTCCTAGCATAAATGATATCCCATGAAAACACGTTCTTGGTAAAGAACAGAGCCATTTCACATGTTTCTCTCATGGCAGTCTAAAGCTGGCCGGAGTGATAATGAAATCTGTAGGAAAACTCCAAGAACAGTGGGACTTAGAGGAACAGAGCAGGCAGGAGGATGGGTAGAGCGTGAGTGGGATGGTAGTTCCTCAGTTGTTCCTACTTCCATCCTTGCTGTGACCACTTGTGTGAAGTTTTACTGTTAAATCATTGGAGCAATTTAATGCACATGCATGCCGACTGCTCTATAAACATTGTACATTTAAAATAATCTGACCATAACCCTCTTCCAGCTACATAAAAATACATCCAATGAAAAATATTTTAGATAATTTTTTTCCACAAAATCCCCAGAAATTGTGCACAAACAAACATGTTTGTATTAATAATTAAATAATCTCTATTCAAGATAACCCTCAGAAAAGGAAATAATTTTTAATGGGGTAAGTTTCATGTGATTTCATGTCATCGGATTTTATTGCGTTGTTTTATTTTAATGTCAAATAATCGTGGTTATTTCAGAATGAAGTAGGTACATCATAGGCAACCCCCATTTATTGGGAAGATTTTACTTCTTAATAGTTTGAATTAAAATAAGTTCTATGTCCTAGATAAATCATGCGTTCATGTCTATGTGTTTGTGTGTGCATTACTCAGCCTTGATTTTTCAAAGTGAGCTAAAGATGAGATCGGTGTGTCCAAGCAATTAGCCTGAACCACCTAAAACCACGTCCTCCAAGCACACCCACGACGTTCCTTATCTTATCAGACAAATCACCAGGGAAATTGCATTGACTTTTTCTGACCACCAGGAAAATGCTGGCTTCATGCAGTTCCGGGCTCCGTTCCCCCCTTCCCCAAAAAGGCAACTAGTCGTCAGGAACAAAACTGACTCAAATGCATTTTCTTAGTGAGGGAGAAAAAAAGACTATCAAACGGAGATCCGCTACTTTTGCTTTTTCAAGGTCTTCTTTTTGTTCTCTCAGACTAGAGAAAATAACTTCTAGGTACAGAATCTGAGTGTCACAAAGCCCAGCAAACCCATTAGCCGAGGCTTTGTGGTGAAGTGCATCTTTCTTCCTTCCCGTAAATGACCTCTTCCTCCATCCTCACTCGGACGTAAGCTTAGGCTCTCAGAGAAGGACTTCGCCACAAGATGGCACTGACCTGCAGACAAAGGAAATCGCAGTGGCACTGACTTTTTAAACAGGCTTGTGAAAGCGCCTTCCTCGAGTCAAGGACTAGAGGGGTGAGAGCTCGGTGCATACGGGTCTGGCAGCGTGGCTTATGTTTAACTGCTTTTCTTTCCAGAACTCCTAGGCAACGCACCTCCGAGGTGAGCATCCGAAGTGCGATGTTGGGAGGAGGCAGTGGGGAAAACCTTGGGTGATCCTCGTGGGGTGCCATCACATGATCCAGGATGAGGTGGAGTTCGGCTTGAAGGGGGCGTCTCTTCCTAGCTTCCTCAATCTTTAGGGTTTGAGCAGGAGAAATACCAACGGAGCTTTCCTCTCTCCGGTGACACTTCCCGCTTCTACACGGGCGAACAGACGGATTCTCCACAAGGTAAGTTTCAAGTCGGTGTTTTAAGGGACTTTTGAGAAATCTCTTATTTATGGGGTGAGGGATAAGAGGAAGAATACGGGTGTCTGCCCAGGTTCTGAGAACTGAGCGGGTCGTGGAGTCAGTCTTTCGCTTTGGCTTCCAGTGGGAGCAGGTGGCAGGATGTTCTAGATTGTGGGAAAGGTCTGGGACATTATGGATGTGAGACCTCAAAGGGAGAGGGTACCACTTCTAGAGTTCGCGCATCCCGGTGTCCTGCGGTTGGGGGCTGCCCCCCCCTCCCCCGCCGCCTATTCACTTAGAAGGTTGGGGAATTGCCCGGATTGGTCTTCCCTGCACCCGGGTAGTCTTCCTCATTTTTCTGTAGCAGCTTGGAGCCTCTGCCCTGATGGAGATCCAGGAGTTTTCCTAGGTAAGGTGACGGGATGCACTGGACAGGGGTGGGGGCGCCAGCCTTCTGAATCCCGGAACATTTGTCCTTCTTCCCACGACGTGGGAAAAGGTGGGCGGCCCCAGGCACTAGACCCCGGTTAATGCCCCTGCCCTGGTCTCCTGTGCCTGGCCCTTTCAGGCTGTCCTTTCCCTTGCAAGACTTGAACCTTGTCTTCCTATTTCGGAGTTTTAACCACCCATTTCCTTTTAGGAAGGTAATCATGCTGGGTGCAGGTTAGAATGGACTAGAAACAGGCGGTTTAGCAGGATATCCTGCTGCTCCCCAGGTAGACTGAAGAGATGCTAACGTTTGAAAGACCCATGTTGGGCAAATGAGAGACAGGCAGACCTTATTCGAGCCATGCTTCATTTGGGCTCCTTCATTTCTGTTCTGATAGTCACTTATTTGGGTAGAGGTACCCTGATAGGTCTCTCTCTCTCTCTCTCTCTCTCTCTCTCTCTCTCTCTCTCTCTCTCTCTCTCTGTGTGTGTGTGTGTGTGTGTGTGTGTGTGTGTGTGTGTGTAAGGGGAGATTAGGAAGCAAGGTCATCAAGAAAACTCATACAGTTGTACAATACAGAGGAGTGGTGACACAGGAGTTTTGACTGAATCTACCTGATTTCCCTCTGGTAACTTCTAGAGCATGAAAACCTAGAGGGTGGGGAGAGGGAGTGCAGACAAGGTGTGTCTTCAACTTCCACTGTTTTTCTTCCCTCCCTCCCTCCTTCCCTCCCTCCCTCCTTCCTTCTTTCCTTCTTTATTGGCATGCTCTGTGATTTGCCAAGCCCAGTTGGGTCTTCCCAGAAGCAAACCTACAGGTGACACAGCAGGAGGAGGTGCAAGGCTCCTCTGTCAGTGCTGAGTGCAGAAGTAGCTTTAGCTGTCAGTGCTGGGTGGGCTCCGGAGTGAAGCAACACACACACACGCGCACACACACACACACACACACACACACACACACACACACACACACGGGACAGAGAAGGGGGCGGGGGAAACAGGCTTCTTCTGCAGAAAGTCAAATTCCTTACCCATCCCAAAGACTGACTGCTCTTTCTGGCTCCTGTTTACTAGGGATTCATGTAATTGTTTTAAGGCAGTTGTCTGGTGAACAAGCCCTTCCCCCATTCCCCGGAAGGAGCAGGGAATTATGTAAGTCATTTAGATAAGCTAGCAGTAACTTCTACTGTGTATAGCAAGGCTGTTCTCCCCCCCACACACACCCCAAACAAATGAGGGAATTTGAAGAAAAAAAGCACAGTAGATTAACCCAAAGAGCTGTCTTCCGTGGTAGAAACAGTTCTGTAAATAGCAAGGAAGGAAAGGCCAGCATTCCTACAAGAAATAAGGAAAAAGAACTGTCCTGGAAGGGTAAGAGAGGGGATTAATTTGCCAACTGTATCTAATGTCTCTGAACATACACAGCATCTTTGCTGAGATACAGCCTTTAATTCCTGCAGTGCACAGAGTTGCAAGACACACCCTGGAAGAATAGATGGAAACCATCTCAGCAATGGTGCTTCCCTGACCTTTATTCTTTCTCAGAATTATACTAAGGTGCACAAAATATACCTTGCATCTACCACAAAACTGTTTCCCACAACTGGAATGAGTACTGCTTCCATACTTAACAAAAGAAGTAAACTATTCATTGTCTGTGTAGAGAAGTTAACTTCTACTTGGTGGGAAACTATTCCCTTAGGACCAGTCTAATCAGATGGAATCTCACAGGTATCAGAATAGAGTTTGCAGTATGTTTACTTCAACTCATTTGTAAGAGATGCGTCTTTACAGCCTATCAGTTGAAATGACATACCAGTTTTGTGAATTCCTATAGCTGTCAAAAATAGATCTCATACAAATTTTTCTTTTCTTCCTCTCCAGTGTGAACATGTTGCCCTATGCCCCACGTCCCTCTCCCTGGATCATCGCAAAAGTTAACCTTGCTTCTCTCTGTCTTTTCTTAAATGTGGTGCAAGCAGCAGGTAGACTCATGATGTTTTTAATTTTTGCATTTATTTATTTAGTGATGAGGTGGGCCTGCATGCTAGGATATGTGTGCTATCAGATGACCACTTGCAGGGGGCAGTTCTCTCCTTGCAACATGTGGGGAATGGAGATCCAACAAAAGTCATTAGGCTTGACAGTGAATGAACCATTGAATCATCATACTGGCCCCTAAAGCCTTGATGTGTTTTACGAAAGGTTCCTCTTGTCTGACAGTAAAAGTTAAAGCCTACCTACCCCATAAACCCTGCTGGAAGCCTCATCTCATTTAACTTTCCCAGTGAGCTCCTTCTGGTCCACCTTCATTTCTCATTCCTCTTCTGGGCACAGCAGGTGTGTTTCAGCCTTAGAAATTTTATATTTGTTTTTCCCACCAAGGATGCCAGCCCTGAGGTGCCCACACGGCTTCCTAATTCAGCACTCCTCAGTCTTTGCTGTCTTCTTGGGTACCCAGGTGCCTTTGCTCATCAGCCAGGATTAAGTTGTAATCCCCATCAATCCCAGACCCCTTTCGGCTATTGCACTAGGCCTTTGGACTAATTTATTTTGGTCTTGTCCTTCTCTGCCCATAAGGCTAGAAACTCAAAGAAAAGGTCATTGCTGCCTCCACCAAAAGTATGCCTGAGAAGAAACAGGTGTCGAGCAAATACTTGTTGGATGAAGTTTTGACAGTACCAACCTTAAGACATATTCGAATCAATAGAGGCTGATAAGACAAGTGAATAAAATTGGTTTGAATGAAGGGGGAACGTGAGTTGCTGTTGAGATATAACACCCACCAAAAGAATGGCAGGGGTGAAGATTCAGAAGTATGGTTGTAGGTTGGGATAGATCAGTTAGTTTTCTTAGGACAGAACAGTCACAGCGGAGCTATGGAAGAGTAGAAGACAGAGCGTAGAGCATCTTAAAGTTCCACGGTGAGGCATGGCAATGGTCCACATTTCCTGTGCCTCACACAAGAATCCACATCCACTCAGTGGAGCTCAGGGATAGGACCCCAAGTCAACAAGAATACACTTTGCTACTCTGCTATTGCTATTTTAAATAATGAAAAGCTGTCTTCAACTAGTAGCCTCAAGAGGACATATGACATTGTTTGCTTGACTTATTTAAGAAAGTTGGAGCTTTCTAAACTATAAAGTCATTATCCACTCCTTCAAGGCTCTCTTTCCCACCCTACATGGCATAAGTTAATAACACTCTCTAGGCTTTGGAATTCCTGAGGGGAAAACAATGCATTATCCAACAAGTCATTTCAGATGGGAACATAGAAGAGAGAGTTAGAGTCTAATAATGTCCACACCCGAAGTCTGCTTTAGTTAGGATTTTTATTGCTCTGATGAAACATCATGACCAAAGCAAGTTGTGGAGGAAAGGAATTAGTTGGTTTAAGCTTCCAAATCATTCTTCATTATTGAAGGACATCAAGATGGGAACTCAAGCAGGGTAGGGACCTCGAGGCAGGAGTTGATGCAGAGGTCATAGAGGGGTACAGCTTATAGCTTGCTCCCTGTGGCTTGCTCGGCCTGCCCTTTTATAGAACCCAGGACCACTAGCTTACGAATGGCGTCATTCACAATGGACTGGGCCCTCTCACATCAATCACTAAATAAAAAAATGCTCTTCAGGCTTGCCTACAGTCCAGTCTTATGGAGGCGTTTTCTCCAGGGAAGTTCCGTCCCTTCATATGACTCTAGCTCATGTCAAGTTGATATAAAACTAGCCAGCACAAAGTCATTCCATCCCTGTGCTTTAATGCAACAGTCTGATTTTATGATGGCAACCCTTAGCTTTATCCTCCAGTCTCATCCAGTTAAATTGTGATTTCACAATAGAAAAGACCTCATGTTCAAGAAAGCAACATTGCCCAAAGAAATGTTTATGAGAGGTGTCACTTAAAAAGTAAGTGCATTTCTGCACATTAAATTCCTCATTTTCCTTTCAATAGAAGTAAATCCACACAATCTGAGGCATTGTTCTAAGAAAGACAGGCAGAGAATGGAGCCTCTTAACAGGGGCACAATAGCTAGTTAATTAGCAAAAGAGATCCTTTCCATGGATTTCCTTAGCAAGGGGAGAGGTGTTCAGAGCTTTCTCTTTTCCTTCTCTATAGGAGCTTCTTCTGATCTCTGTGAGGTTGCTATAATTTATCTTGTCAGTAAGACAAGTATGTTTATACTACACAGAAGGGTGAAATTTAAAATTACAATGAAATCACAGCTCTGCTCTGGACACTCACATAGCTGGATGAGGAGAGGGGCTATTTCTTTAGATAAGGTGTTCGAAATCCTTTGAAATCTTCTGACGTGATAATCAAAATCATAGTGTCTTAAAGTTAGAATCTCCCACACAATGGAAAAGCTTCAGGAAAACCTCATGAGGCAGTCAGCACTTTCATGTACAAAGCGCTTGCTTCTTTGGCAAGGAATTTATTCCATTTGATTCAGTTCCTCATGGAGAAATCATTTTTTCTTAAATAAAGTACACCTTTCGGTCCTACTTATAATTTCGTTAGACATACAACCAAACTTGCTTGCACATACTCTGTAGACTACCCATTAAAACATGAGAAGACAGCTCTATAGTCTGAAGAATTCTCTGCATTATACATACGGTTTTGCAAAAGTCATCCTTCATGTGACCACGTTTCTTGGCGCTCCACTGTGCAGATCATCTCTTGTGAAGATTTTTGTTAACCCACCTTTCAAAGCAGTGCCGTGTGTGGTTAGCTGTTACCCCAGCCTACATCTGCACTCACACTTCCATTGTACCTTCTTCGGCGCAGTTTGGCGTTGTTAGAGGTCTCCGTGTGTGCATCATGTTCTTTCTTGTACATTCCCATTTCTGCGATGCCTGAGAAATCTGCTGTTGGCTCCATTTGTCTAACACTTAGGAGGCAAGATGTTTGCAAACACTTTACTGATGTGTAGACCCCACAAAGTCATCATGTAAGCAAGTCCAGTGAATAGCATTTCTGGGGAGCTGGGGGATGTAGCTAAGTTGGTAGAGTGTTTGTCTATTATGCTTGAATCCCTGAGTTCAGTCTTCAACTCTGCCATAATATCAGACGTGCCTGTAATCCCATCACTCAGAAGGTGGGGACAGAAAGATCAGAAATCTAAGATCATCCTCGACAAAAAAGTGAGTTCAAGGCGAGCCTGGGCTACATGAGAGAGACCCTGTCTCAAAAACATTATGGTTGAACTTTAAATATTTTAAATGTATGCTGTACAGCTAGGCAGTGGTGGCACTTACCACTTTCTTCGCAGCACCCTGGAGGCAGAAGCAGGCAGATCTCTATGAGTTCAAAGCCAACCTGGTCTACAGAGTGAGTTCCAGAACAACCAGTATTGTTACACTGAGAAACCCTGTCTTAAAAAGAAAAAAAAATGTTGGCACTGCTTGTGAGAAATTTTCAAAGATTATAATTTTATAAAAGATTATCATTTGTTTATTTACCTTTGTGCCTTAATTTTAGAATTCTGTGAGACAGAATTCATTTTGACTGTCCTTAATAACAACTGGTCTCGACTTGGTTGACAGAGTATTCAGTTCAAGGGAGTGAAGGATCGAGAAGCATTTTGGTGAATAGATTCCAATGTATGGAATAAGAACAACCTGAAGATTTGGCCTGTTTGGAAGAGACATACAATCCATTTGTCTAATCAACAGCAGCAAACCCTGAACAATGAATTCAACACTATTCTCCCGAATAGAAAATGGCTCTTTTCACTACAACAGCTCAGAGAATTCTCCACTCCTGGCTTTTGAGGACGATGATTGCCACCTGCCCTTGGCTGTGATTTTCACTTTGGCCCTGGCTTATGGAGCTGTGATTATCCTTGGGGTCTCCGGGAACCTGGCGTTGATCATAATCATCCTGAAACAGAAGGAGATGAGGAATGTCACCAACATCCTGATTGTGAACCTCTCCTTCTCAGACCTGCTGGTGGCCATCATGTGTCTCCCCTTCACTTTTGTGTACACACTGATGGACCACTGGGTCTTCGGTGAGGCCATGTGCAAGCTGAATCCCTTCGTGCAGTGCGTCTCCATCACGGTGTCTATTTTCTCCCTGGTTCTCATCGCTGTGGAGCGGCATCAGTTGATCATCAACCCAAGAGGGTGGAGACCAAGCAACAGACACGCTTACATAGGCATTGCTGTCATTTGGGTCCTGGCTGTGGCTTCTTCTCTGCCCTTTCTGATCTATCAAGTTCTGACTGATGAGCCCTTCCAAAACGTAACACTTGCTGCCTTCAAAGACAAGTATGTGTGCTTTGACAAATTCCCATCAGACTCTCACAGGCTGTCTTACACGACGCTCCTTCTGGTGCTGCAGTATTTTGGCCCTCTCTGCTTCATATTTATATGCTACTTCAAGGTAAGAAAGCCATTCTCCCCTCCCCCACTGCTTCCTTTTTTCCCTTCTCTGTGTAGACTTTCCCATGAGGTGGATGCTCTGCCTGACTCACCCTGTCTTCCTCCATAGATATACATTCGCTTGAAAAGGAGGAACAACATGATGGACAAGATGAGGGACAGCAAGTACAGGTCCAGCGAGACCAAACGCATCAACGTCATGCTTCTTTCCATTGTGGTTGCCTTCGCAGTCTGCTGGCTGCCCCTGACCATCTTCAACACTGTGTTCGACTGGAACCACCAGATCATTGCTACCTGCAACCACAACCTGCTCTTCCTGCTCTGCCACCTCACAGCCATGATCTCCACCTGTGTCAACCCTATCTTTTATGGATTCCTGAACAAAAATTTCCAGAGAGACCTGCAGTTCTTCTTCAACTTCTGCGATTTCCGGTCTCGCGATGATGACTACGAGACCATAGCCATGTCGACCATGCATACAGATGTGTCTAAGACGTCTTTGAAGCAGGCAAGCCCGGTTGCATTTAAAAAAATCAGTATGGATGACAATGAAAAAATCTGAAGCTGCTCAGAACATATGGTCCCAGGCTACATCTGTGGAAAAGCAAGCACAACCTGCCACATGCTTTCATTACCTGTGCTCCCAGGGAATGGAGAGAAATGGCTTTGGAAAGTCCAGGACATTCTGTGTTGCATTTGACTGCTTTTTATTATGGTTGCCATGATTACTTGGGACCAACATAAGTGGACTTTGTAATCATCTGGCAACAGTTTTGACTAGACTTCTTTGGTGTGTGCTGTGTGTTGTATTTGCGTCTATTTGTCTCTCTGAGCATGTATGTGAAATTATGCATATGACATATTTTCCTGACAAAGATTCCTATATTGTATTTATTAGAGTACATTTCTCAGAAATATTATCATGAGCTCACTTCAAAAGCTGTAGCCACCTGATGTGCCAAGATTTGGGGCTTTCAAGATTTGATGAGATTTCCGGGACACTGGGGTACATTTGTTCCATGCTGGCATCATTTCAGCCTGTTACAAGGGTGACAGTATACAATAGTCACCTTTCAGAATGTGCCAGAGCCAAAAGAGAGTCTAATGTCATCCGGCAGCATGTCTCGCTCTCTCTTTCTCGAGAGGACTGGATTTGTCACTCCTAATTGAGCATCACATAAGATAAAGATATGCAAAGAACACGTGCTCAGCTGTGACTATCACTGGGAATTAGGCAACCCGTACGAATGAAGTGGCAAAGCAGTTGCCTGATTTCTGACAACCAAAGCATTTGACGCTAATTAGTTTAATAAGCAAATTAGTCTTGCGGCAGATAGTTAAGTTGTATCCACAGGACTTGATAGTGGGGAGGTTTTGCCTCGTTTAAGAGCGTGCAGCACTGTCAAGATCTCTGGCACAAACACGTGACTCTGAGTGTGTTTCCAGCTCACACTGCACAGAAACATAAGATGCAATTTCCACGCAGCAGTGCCTACATAGTAACTAGTATTTCTCCTGCACCGTTTATCTTTCACAGCAGAGGACGCGCGGACAATGTGAAAGAATGTTCACCTCAGCTAGCAGGTGACCATGCCTAACTTTCACACAACCAGCCTGTCCTAGCTTGTATAAACTGTGTGACATGTTTTATAATCATGTACGATTATACTGTAGAGTACTGAGTAGCCGTGTCATACTAACACATTTACTTTCACATGTCTTGTAATCATGATTTAGCCTCAGAAAAGAGATTTTGAAGAACGGTCCATGTATTGTTTGATGTTAGAAGGGCAAACACTTTCTGTATTAAAATCATTTGGGCTTTTTCAGAGGAGTCTGTCTTGTGTTTCTCTTGAGACACCCTATCTTCCTATTCATGACTTCCCTTCCATGATACAGTAACTCCCCCGTACCCAGTATCAATTTGCTGGTGAAACTGTCTATTCTGTAATCACTGAGGGCTGATTTGCTTTACTTTTCTAGATTTGAAAGATTCCTAAAGGCAACGACTACATAATAATGATGGCCCATGGTACATTTAACACAGTGACAAGTAATTAGGGTGTTGTTTTAAATCTATTTCAGTGGCTGACAAGATAGCTCAGTAGGTGAAGAACTAGCTGTACAAGCGTGTTGTCTGGAGTCCAATCCTGTGTCCCGTGTATGTGAATGCTGGGTGGGTGGAGTTCCAGTGCTTCAGGAAGGAGAAGATCAAGGATCGTTGAGACAAGCTACACAGCCCCAGCCAGCTCTGGGGTCTGCGAAGTGAAAAGCAGCTGGGAGACACACACAGCATCAGTCTCTGGCCTACATATATATAGGCCACACCCAGCACAAAATCACATCCACACACTCATGAACACACACATTCATACCACACATAGGCAACTATCTGCATGCATATACATATGTATATATAATTTCTAAAGCAAGCTAATGAATGCAGGCAAAATATCTCAATTTCCATTGTGTCCCATGGATTTGCATCTTGGTGTTTTCTTGGATTCTCCTCCTTAATGTCCCTCTTTACTGCGGGACACTTTCTCTTCTGCTGTATTAGTTTTACCCCCGAATGAAACAGCAATGACCTTTTAGATGTTAGGATCTGCCCAGGTGAGAGAGAAAATTCAAGAGCCTCCTTCTCCTCCTCCTCCTCTCCTCTTCTTCTTCTCCTGCTTCTTCTTTTCCCTTTGGATTTTTGAGACAGGGTTTCTCTGTATAGCTTTGACTGTCCTGGAAGTAGATCTGTAGACCAGGCTGCCCTCAAATTCAGAGATCTGCCTGTTTCCCCCTAAGTGCTGGGATTAAAGGTATGTGCAGCCACTATCTGGTTTATAACCAGTTTTAAAGATTCATTGAAAAATATCACCTTTAAAATACCTGAAACCTGGGATTCTTACTAGTTGGCATTTTTCTGCTTCCAGAAACTAATGGGAAACTCTTTCTCTACTTAGGTGCCTAGACACCGAGTGTTACTGGGGAGCATTTGTAACGCACAGGTGTTTCTCTGGTAGGACATTTTCTGAGATGGCCATTTCTAGGTACTTGCAAGACTATAGATTCCTTAAATGCATATACATAAGCAACTGAATACCAAATTATTCTGTTTCATCCAAATATGTAGATGAGCTAACAATTGAGTCAAAGCCAGCACCAATGTGTTAGATTTGAAGCAAAAATAAAGGACTATGTTAAAGGCAAACTATGGAAACATTGAATTCTTAAATTCCCAAGAAACTATTAGAATCACAGTGCTATTAATAGTGCTTATTTGAACTTGGATGAACTGATGATTACTAGAGTTTTACAGCTCTAATCCAGCAAGCACTATGTCGAGTCTGGAAGTCCTGAGTAACACCATTGCCATTCTACACACGAGGAAAACAAAGTGCACACTGGAAGTACACATGACACAGGAATGCAATCCACATGCGATTCACACTACTATGCTAATTACAGACCTGTGGTTGTGGTTCCAATAAGGTAATCTGGAAGGATTGTAGGACAGCTCTGTTGGTAAGGTGCTTGCCTGGCATGGATGGAACTCTGAGACTGGTGGCACAGGGGTGGGATCCCAGCACTCAGGAGGTGGAGGCAAGGAGGAGCAGAAGTTCAAGGCCACTCTCAGCTTCATAGTGAATTTGAGGGGAGTCTTACCTTTGGGAGACCTTTTCTTGAGAAAATATATTTCTCCCATTTTCCTGAAGTTCACATTACCTGGTAATAACAACACTGAAGGTGCAGAAAATTTCAGAGAAGAATGGAATAAAACAGAAGAGTGGAGATGTGCCTGTGGCAGCTGTGTGTTTGTTGTCACCTTCAGAGTTTGAGAAATCTACTAGAGTATCATTAAATTATACATCTTTGTTGCATTTCCTTACTGTAGACTAGATATTCTCATCCCCTATCTGAGCTCACGCATTCTTAGTGAACTATGACTGCATAATGCACACACAGTTACAATAAAAATACATATGCTCTGTGACATAGGCGAAGTACTCATCTATTGCTGGTGCGAGTACCAACTCATGCAGCCACTATGGCAATCAGTGTGTCAGTTCCTAATGATGACAGGAATCATTCTAGTTCAAGATCAGCTATAATATTTTGGGTGTATGCTCGAAGGATGCTGCATCCTACCACAGAGGCACCTGCTCAACCTTGTTCACCGTTGCTCTAGTCATAAAACCAGAAACTGGAAACAACAGATGAATGGATGAAGACATACCTTTACACATAAAGCACGCTTTCACACAATGGAGTATCACTAGGCCATTAAAAAAGTGGCATTGTGAAATTCACAGACAAACAGATGAAACTAGAAAAATCATCCAGAGTGAGGTAGCCCAGAACCAGAAAGACATAAGGTATTTATTTGCTTGAATGGGGATATTAACTATGAAGCCAATGATAACCATCCATAGAACCACAGAGGACAGAAATAGAGTAAGGGACTATATGGAGCAGATAGACCTCATTAGGAAAGGGAAATAGAATAGTTATGGATGGAGAGGGGCTAGGATGAGAGTATCTTGTGAAGTGGAGGGGAGAGTTGGTTGAGGGAGGGAATACAGGGAGACACAGCTAAAATTAAGGGGCATCTGAGAGGTAGTATGAAAACCTAATACAGCAGAAGCTTCCTAAAATATACACATACATGAAGGGGATCAAAATGAAATGCCAAATAATGAGGGAGCAGAGTCCAAACTGTCCATCTCTTGTCAGGAAAGCAAGCTTCCAATATTGGAATAGAGTGCTATCTAATTGAGTTGCTGGTTAAATGTGTCCCATGGGGAAACTCAATAGCCCAGTCTGTTGCCTAGACAAATGGGATGCTCTCCACAAACTGACATCAAAGGCCCACTGCTGAAGATGAAACCTACGCAACTCACTGAACATACAGAAGTTGAGTTGATGCCTATAAAGAGCCTTCATCCTTATGTTCTCTCAGGTGCAGGAACGTATTCTGCATGGCACCAAAAGAGAAACATAAGCAGCAACCCAACTACAACCCTTTGATCTACAATGGTGTCCTGCCTGCCAGATACACTAGGACAATTGTAGCACAAAGCTTATAGGAGTAACCAGTCAATATCTGATTCGACTTAAAGCCCCCTCCGTGAAATGGAACCTGTCTCAGTTAGGGTTTCTATTGCTGTGAAGAGACATCATGGCCATGGCAACTCTTACAAGGGAAACATTTAATTGGGTAACTTACAGTTTCAGAGGTTTGGTTCATTATCATGATAGTGGAACATGGTGGTGTGCAGGCAGATATGGTGCTAGAGAAGGAGCTGAGAATTCTACATGTTTGATCCACAGACAACAGGAAGTGATCTGAGACCCTAGGTGTGGCTTGAACATATATGAGAACTCAAAGTCTGGGGCTGGAGAGATGGCTCAGAGGTTAAGAGCATTGCCCGTTCTTTCAAACTTCCTGAGTTCAATTCCCAGCAACCACATGGTGGCTCACAACCATCTGTAATGCGGTCTGATGCCCTCTTCTGGCCTGTAGACATACATAGACAGTATATTGTATACATAATAAATAAATATTTTTTAAAAAAAAGAACTCAAAGTCTGCCTCCACACACTTTCTCTAACAAGGCCACACATACTCAAACAAAACCACACTTCTCGATAGTGCAATTCCCTATGGATTTATGTGGGTCAATTACATTCAAACACCACAGAATCCACATCTGACACTTCTTGGTGACCCAGAAGCAGAGACTAGATAATTCCAGGACCTATGATAAAACCCAAACCAAAGACTACTTATCTGAAAAAAAATCAAAGAAACAAACAGCATAGTGGCATAATGACTCCTAATGACCTTCTGCCATACCATAGACCCATGCCTTGCTCAGCCATCCTCAGAGAAGCTTCCTTCAGCAGCATATGGGAACACATACAGGAACCCACAGCCAGAAATTTTGCAGAGAATCAGAGACCCTGGAACACTCAGCCCTAAAAGGGATGTCTCCATCAAATCCCTCCCTTCAAGGCTCAGAAAACTCTACAGAAGAGGCAGAAAGAATAGAAGAGCTGGAGGTAATGGAGAACACCAAGAAAACAAAGACCTCTAAATCAACATGATCAAAGGTCATATGAACTCATAGAGACTGAGGCAGCATGCACAGGGCCTACACAGGTCTACATCAAGTCGTGTGTGTGTGTGTGTGTGTGTGTGTGTGTGTGTGTGTGTGTGTGTGTGCATTTCCAGTTTAATATTTTCTGTGGGATTCCTGCAGGTGATAACTAATGGATCTCTGATTCTTGTGCCTTCTCTTGAGCTCTTTTCTTGTTTGTTTTGTCCAACTCCATTGTGTTAACTTTTATTTTCTTTTATTATATTTTATTCTGTCATGTTTGGTTATTATACCTTACAAAACTGTTCTTTTCTGATGACAGATGGAAGGGATGTGAATCTGGATGGTATGGGAGGTGGGGAGGAGAAATTGTAATCAAGATATATTATATGAGAAAAGAATCTATTTTCAATTAAAAAGGGAAGAAGAAAATACAATTCCTCATATGGTAAATGTGGCTGACATGTGGCTGAGGCTCTGAGACATGACATGACTGAGGCTCTGAGAACATCAGAACCCCCTTGTAACATTGCTGCAATTCAGTGTGGTCATGGGCATCCTGCAGGCTTTTCTTCAGTCCAGGGTAGCCTTTGTTCAGCAAGCAAGGATTATCTACAATTAAGGTAGGTTTCCAATGTGACTTCAATTCTTCTGTAGATTCTGTATTTTCTTTAACTAGGTTTCTATAACCCACCAAGCAATGTTACAGTTACATAACTAGAACAATGAGAACTTTTTCTATTAGGGTGAACTAATAAAATTTTCCAAAATCTGTTAATATGATAAGTTTTCGTTTGGTATGCATATGTTAGTAGTTGAGTATATGCCATACATTGTTTGGAATGTGTGTTTATGAATGGAATGTGCTGGAGCTGAGGAAGGAATAAATGACTGCAATAAACACAAGCTGTGGAAAAGCTATTTTCCTGTAGGTTGGCCCTGTATCAATTCATTTTTTCTCTGTATTTGTGCATGTGTGTAGTCAGATAGATAGGTGATGGATGGTAGATGATAGATAGATAGATAGATAGATAGATAGATAGATAGATAGATAGATAGATGATAAACAAACATTTGAAGTTCTTAAGTGGGTTTGCTTCCTTGTTCATCTTTTATTACATATAAAGAAATCTCACATTAACACCTATCACACAAAGCCCTGTATAAAGTATTATTTTCCTTCTTTTATAGAAAAAGGAACTGAGACATAAGAGGTTAAGTTACTTGGCCAATGTAACTTAGTAAATTCCAGAGCGAGGATTCATATTTGAGCAGGTTAGTTTCTGAGTCTTCTGACAGTCTTTTCAAACAGTGTTCCCTGAAAACCTGCACTGCAGGCCTGCCTCTAACTGAACTCCACCACTTCGGCCTCTGCACTGTCCAGTTTTGAATCCACACAGATTCTACCAACGAAGAATGTCTTCTCTATATTGTCATAATCTCGCTTGGAATTCTTCTCTTCTTCATCTTCTCAATCATTCTCTTTCTCCTTTCTTTTTTTCTTCCTCCTTTTCATTTTTGTGGTAGTGGTAATTGAACCTAGAGCCTCATGCGTGCTATGCAAAGGCTTCTTCCTCTAAGTTATATCACTAGCCCTTTGGAGAAAGTTTATTTGGAGACAAGATCTCATTGAGTTACTTCATCTGGTTTTGAACTTATTCAGCAGTGTAGGTTAGTCTTGAATCTATAATTTTCCTGCCTTGACCTCCCAAATAGCTAGGATTATAGACCTGGGCCACTACGTTCAGCTCTTCAACAATCTTGAATGATCTCAGACACAGTTTTAAAAATAAACATTGTCACAGCTAGCCCTTGATATCCGAGACCAACTCCTAGTCATGATCATTTGGTACAGCTACAGAATTGAGACATAAATCTAGTTCACGCAAGGATGTTATTATAAATCTCTTTTCCCATTTCTTTTCTCATTTCCTCAGCTCTTATGGCTGATAAAATACCTAATCTTCCTAACTTCCTTACCAATGCTTTAATAATCTTCTGGGAGCATTTTCCCAGGGTGTCTCTGAATCTTTGAAACTTAATTAGTTCAAGCTTCTTCTCTGTGTGTATAGGGAGTGGGGATAGGAGCAGAGAATTATCCTACAAGGATCCATATTCTGGTCCAAAGGCTTGAAAATCAGCATCTTTGCTAGCAGGACAGGAATAGATGCCCAACAGATTCTAGAATCTTGACTCTTATCTAGGAGAGAAAGAGAAAGGTTATCGGTTAAAGCTGGTGACTAAGGATAAATAGTAATTTAACTCAAGGCAAAAAAAAAACCAACAAAAAACTAAAACAATAGCAGTTGAGCCTTGTAAACCTTGCCTGTCACCAAGCAGTCTTACAACCATTGTCTGTATTTCCTTCTTTTTTTTAAAAAAAAAAAATATTTTATGTGTTTGAGTGTTTTGCCTGCATGTATGTTTATGTACCATATGTGTGAAGTACCAGAAACATAAGCACTGCAACTCAGGTGGAAAGGTATTCTGGCAGTTGGGAGCCAAGGAGTGCCACAAAGTCACTGTAAGCATAGCACTTTACAGCTCTGCTACAGGGAAAAATTTCCCCAATGCAAGTGCAACAACTCTGTTCAGACAGGGGAGAGTTTCCCCAACAAACTTTGCTCTAGTCTGCTCTGGAGAAGAGTTCCAGCTCCGCTCCACTAGAGGAAGTTTTCCCAGCGAAAGGGTTACAGGTCTGCTCTGTTCCGGCGAAACATCACACTGCACAACAAACTTCACTCAGAGATTTATTAGGAAGAAAGAATCTGGGAAGGTGCCTGCCTGTAGTGTGAAAGGCAGCAGCACACTGAACAGAGTACAGAGCTTATATAGGGGTTCTTGGTGTGTGTGTGTGTGTGGAGTGTGTGTGTGGGGGGGTGGCTTGGGATTGGTGGATTTTTGTTGCCTGATTCTGGAGCAAGCTCAGGGATTGGTGGAATTTTGCATCCTGCCTCTGGGGCAAGCTCAGGGCCTTGTAGGATTTCAAGGCCTGGTCCTGGGGTGAAGTCAGGGACAGGGTGTTTTCTCCTTGGTCCTAATCTTGGGTTTAGGTAAAGGCAGGTTGTTTTTTTCCTTGTTCCTCTTTACCTCACAAGAAGAGAGTGACTAATCCCCTGGAATAAACATTACAGAGGGCTCTAATGCTCATGTAATGTGTGGGTGCTGGGAATCAAATTCAAGTACTCTGGAAGAGCAGCCAGTAAGTTGTGATTTCGGTTCTATTGTCCATGTTTTCCAACATAAGAACATTGTAAAAGTGTGTGTCGTTACATATCTGTTCTGTCAAGAATATTGTGACCTTCATTCCCATTTGCTCTGTAATAAGTTATGAAAATTGTAAAGAATTCAGACTTATGAATGTTTTTACTATTTCATTATTAGGAATAATTGCTATACCACAAAATTTTCATTTCGAAGTGGTGTAATTCAGAGACTTTTAGTTCATTCATATTATCCTACAGCCGTTTTTATCTAGTTCCAGCATGTTTTCATCATTCTAAAGAGAAACCTGAATTTTCTTAGGCTGCTTAGAAAGACGTTCCAACTTTGTTCCAATAAGCAAAGAAACTGGAAAAATGGAGAAATCAAGAACTCTTCTTAATTTCAGAGAATGTCTCGCATGCTGTAGGAGAGATAACCAACACAGAGACTCAACAATGCAAGGCAAACTAGATGGAAAATACCTGTAAGTCAGTGCCTGGTAGGGAAACCCCGACTACGGTCTGAAAACAAACTTGCAAGGCACAGTGCGGGACCCCACTGTTACAAGTTTTATCTGCAGAATCTGGAGCACAGTCTCGCAGTAACTGACAAGGAAATCCATTTGTGACAAGGGCCAGGAAAAGGAGATAGCTATAAGCAGACTACCAGAACACCCCATTCTTAAAAGAAATGGTTAATGCAGAACGTCATATCAGATCAAAGTCCAAGCATACAAGACTGATGGGCACTCAGCCTTCAATGGAGCGTTATATCCACCACCATCCCAAGGCACAGTGACGTCACAAAAGAAAGGACGGTAAGAACTTCAGGACTGGGAGATGACAGTGGCATGGAAAAGACATGCCATTGCCACTGTAACCATGAACACAGCAGCCACAGCGGCAGCTCCTATTCCCTCATCCAATCTTTTCCCTGTCCCTCCTCTTTGTCCTCAGTTTCCCCTTTGCAGTCATGGAGACTGGCCCTAGAGCCTCATGTACGCTAAGCACAATGCTTGCACAAGATTGGGAACAAGACTGGGAACACAGGAGCTGTTGATGAGACCTCATCCTTCCTGGGAGCTAACGATGTTACTGGAGGAGGGTGTGTTGCTTTCTCTAACTCTGGAAGACTAGGTGGGATGAAGTGATTCAGAGGAAAAGGAAGAGGACAAGCAGAGGGTAATGGCGTAGGTATAATTTCAATGCATTTAACTGTCAAAAGGAAACTGCTTCACCAGAGTGCAAATCCATTAGACAAACCACGTGGCCCAGTGTCAGCTACTCCTTACCACCCTGGCCTACCTGAGAGAAGAACAGGTAAGAAGCATGTGTGAATTTCATTGTCCAATCAAACTTTGGGACTAACTAAAGAATATTTACACACACCTCACACATCACCACAGTATCACTCAACATTCTTTGATAGCCCTTTTCTTTACAAAGTGCCTCACATGCAGCTGTCCAGGACAAATGGCAAGCAAATTACCAAATGCAACAGAAGGAGCCTCAGGTAAGGCGTGGATGTTGGAATTATCATGCCAGAGTGGAGCATCCTAAGAGCTCTGCCTGAGGGAGTAAGCAGTATGCTGGGTGGCTGCCGATGCAAACAGAATAGTATGACAACAGTAACAAGCTACAGAGAGTAAAATCACTGTAAAAATCAGTGCACAGCAACTTCCCCGGGATCTCTAAAGAGATGTGAATGAGTGAACAGTCTCTAAGCTTGATGATCTGTCAAATGAGACAGTTACAACAGCAAAGCAGAATGAGGAAAGCAGGAGAGAAGAAAAGAACACTGTTGTCAATATTAATAATCTCCTAAATTCCATGTGTCTACTGAAAATAGTTTTTTTCGTGTATGATCTATTATATTTCATTCATCCATTTTTATATTGCTGGACAACTGGGGGTGGGCAATTTGAATATCCATGTATTTTTATATGAGAATGTATGTTCTCTATCCTCTTTTATGTGTTCCAAAGAGTGGAATTGCATGTCATCAGGTATTCCATGTTTAAATTTATAAGAACCTGCCAGTTGGTTCCACAAAGCAGCTCCGTATCTCACACGCCTACCAGCAGTTAACGGAGGCTCCAGCTTCTCATTTGTTTGTCCCTGATGATGCTCATCCTAGCAGATACGAAGGGCCACCTCACTGTAATGTTGATGGACATTTCCCTGATTACTGTGTCATTGTATAGCTTTCCAGATGTCAAGTGAACTTTTTATGTTTTTGGAGAAGTTTGTATTCAAATCCCATGCCCACTTTTAAACCAGGTGATTTCCCTTTTTAAATTTTAAATGAAGAAAATCCCTAGATAGTCCAGATACTAGTTCCTTGTTAGACATATTCTTTGCAAATATCCCTCCATTCTGTGGGTGGTCCTTTGTAATTTACTTCAGAAATGTGCTTCTAGGAGGAAAGGACATGAGAGGAATTTGAATTATGCAAATTTAGCTTTATTTTTATAATGATTCCTAAAGAGGAGAAAAAGGTTAGGAAGGCAGCAGAAGAAATATTTGAGCAAGTCCAATGTTTCTCGAGCTTTACATATATATTACTTTCCCTGGTCCTGAAAATCTGCAAAATCACTTTTTAAAAAAAATCTTTATTGCAGACCAATAAGAAGAGGCTTGGACAAATTCACCAGCACTGCAAATTCCCTGAGTTCAAGAAGTGCAAAGCCAAGATCAGGCGCCTCTATCTGTCTATGAGGCTTGCCAGCTCTAACCTATCAAATTTCCTCCCTCATTTTCTAAGCATTCCTAAACTCGCTCAGAATAAAATTACTCCAGTGATGGCTAGCTGTCTCTACTGGGCAAATTCGGTGCTTTGCTTCGTCTTCCTCTGGAAGAGCCACTGTGTCATGATTCATTTGTATTTGCAGCGTTGGCATTCACTATCCCCTAGAGATGGAGTACCGCAGTCACACACTTGTGTTCCTAGTAGACTTTTCATCTGCATCTTACATTCCTACGAGACGCAAAAGAGAAGCATTTGCTGAGGGAAATCGTCCCTTGGGAACATTGTGATAAACTAGTATCTGGATCAAGAACTCTTGCCGACACAGACGCTGGTGCTGCTATGCTATCTCTGGATAGTCAAAGATGAGAGAGAAGTCAAATGTAGGTCTGTGCAACTATAAAGTCCTAGGATTTTCCTACTGCACTTGAATGCAAGCAAGAAATCGAGTAACATCCTACAATTTAATAATTTTTTATCTATTTTTATATAAGCAAAACTATTAGTGGAAAATGAGGAAAGGTGATCAAGCAATGTATTTTTTTTCCTAAATGACAAAAAAGGAGGTGAGGAAGGAGGGAGAAGAAGGAAGAGGGAAGGAAGGAGAGAGAAAGAATGGAAAAGGAGAAGGCATGTCTTTTAAAAACCTGAACATTACTGTCTTTTGTAACATCATCTTTGGCCTGCTTGCCGCCACTCCTTTCTTGCTGTTCTTTCATCTTGACTCTTACTATTTTAAGACTTTAAAAAATATTAACAAAACCGGTGCTGGGAGACCCAGTCAGGAAGTGCTTTGCCAGATAATCAATCCAACAACCTGTGTCAAAATACTGAACATGTCACTGTGTGCTTGTAATTCCAGAGTCAGGGAGTCAGGGACCGATGATCTCTGGGGCTCCCTGACCAGCCAGCTCAACAAGACTGATTGATAATCTCAAGGACACAGAAAGACCCTGTCTCAAAAACAAAGGTGGAGACACCCAAGGTGGACCACATGAGCATAAACCTCCACACACACAAACACACCCTCAGAATAATGGAAATGAATGGACACTAAAAGCAAGGATTCTCTTTCAGTCTGGAAGCTTGTTTTCTTTTGTTTAGAATCTTATTTCCCTTTAGAAGTTAACTTTTAAGGCCCGCTGTATCTAATCTATATGTGTATCTAATCTGTATGTGTATCTCCCCCAGTTATGTCTAATAAAATTTTCTTACAGATTATAACAGTGGTTCATATAGCTGGTGGCTATTTGGAATTTTATTTCTGCCTCTAATCTTAAAAGTTGACCAAAGACAAGAGTATGTAAATGCATAGATTCCAGTCCAGATTTACAAGTCTCAAAGTCCATGGCCACTGTTCTGAATGTAGTACATACTACTCACGCGAGAATTAAGTTTTATCAAATAAGAGACTGAACTAAGTGTTGATAGAAGACTCAACAAATACGGCACAAGCAGGAGTTCAAAGTCACCTCCCACTGAATTTAAACTCTATCAGCATCATTTATTGAAAAAAAATTTGCACATTTTTTGTGTGGGTCTGTATGTGTGTATGCATGTACACCTATGCTTACATACATGTGTGCCACCTTGTATACGTAGAGCTCAGAGCACAAATTTCAGAAATTAGTTTTTTCACTCCACGGTGTGGGTTCCAGAAACCCATTTCAGGTCATCAGTCATGGTGGCAAGTGCGCTCACCAACTGAACCATCCCACTGGGCCCATAGCATTGTCTATTATAAATACAATGTTTTGATAGTTAACCTCCAAACATAGTTAGCTATGTTTTACAGAATTATGTTCTCAGCACCAAAACATATTTAGGTTGTAGATGCATGATGCTGTATATAACAAGGGAATCTTCGCTCACCAGGAGCAGTTGTAGCAGAATAAAAAGGACAGGAGGTGAGATGTTTACTTTGCCAGAGTGACTACCCCCCCTCCCCCGCCCCCACCTTCATTTGCATAATGAGGAAATTATCCCAAGTGGTTTCTAAGATCGATATTGGCTTCACAGTGCCAGGAATGGGGAAATGAGCTATCAAAATGGGGAGACCTAGCCAAGACTTGTTTGCTGGTGAATATTCTACTTAGAAATCCTAAAAACGAGACAAAATCTAGTAAAGAAAAGTAAGAGAGAAACCTGTGCTATCTGCTAGGGTGGAGGCACGGTCTGAAGTGAATCCTGAGGAAAGGATGCAGGTTTGGTGGGGGAGCTTAGACTAGCGAGGAGGAGAGGCAGGGAGGAGAGGCCCTGTGGAGCAGCTGCTCTGGAAAACGTACTTAGTTTTCAAAGTGTACAATGAACTTAAAAGATACATATCATCTTGCAATTAGAAAATGGAATGAGACACTCAGAACTGTATATAGGCATTGTTGAAGAGGGGACAAAGGTTGATCGAAGTAACAGACTCAAAATACAAGGTAAAATTTAGACTTAACAAGGACTATAAAAATAGGCTAGTGGAGGCCAGGAGGCTGCGATGAAGGTGAAGGAAATATGGAGATAAAACGAGTCACAAAACAAGGAAAAAAGAAAGAAAGGCAGAAAGGCAGGAAGAAAGAAGAAAAGACCAAAAAAGGAAAAGAAAGAAATTAGTAAGAACATAACCTGTCTTTCCTTTAAAGGATTTTGAAATTAAGAAATGCTAATTTGTAGATACTATTAATTCACATGAAAACAATCTAAAATAACAGCAGTGTTTTGCCAACACCCTCATTCAGATTGGAGAAAAGAGGCTGTGTAAAAAGAAACCCTCAGTTCATCAAGAAAACAGCAATCAAGCTCCTCCATGGTGTCAGTAGCCACCAGGAGAGCAGTTAGCACAACACAAGATGGAGGCCCAGTGGTACTGTTTGGCTGATGAGAAGCTGCAGCCCAAAGGAATTATATAACACAGGCAGCGTTCCTTTAGCAGTATGTGAGGTGGAAGGGGAACTTCACCTCACAGTTGGGTAACTCCCAAGTACATCTCCTTCATCCTGAAATACCACAATGCCCACCAGACACAGATAAGAAATGCACACATGACTACCAGCTTGATCATATTCCAGTAGGCATTTGAAGAACTGAAAATTGATCTAAAGGTATTGTTCTTGGCCCATGTGTTATGCTAGATATAAACATAACATAATTCTGTAAATAGAAATTCACAAACCTTCTTCTAGAATATTTTGTTTCTCATTGAGATGTACCTCTTTTTTTAAATAATTCTTTAACTTACTCTTTGAGAATTTAATATATTTATACAATGTATTATGATCATGTCCACCCCTATTTCTTTTTAGAAAAATATATATGGGTACAACTAATGTGTCAAAACTTGAAAACTCTTTTCCTAAAGGAAAACATAATCTAAAGTAAGTAGCCATGACAGTATTTTAAATATTCTAACTTTTACTAATCTTGAAATGTCAGTCAGGTGAGAGAAAAACAACAGAAGAACAACAAAATACAAAAACAAAACAACAACAAAAAACCAAAAACCTCAGGGCAATAATGAAAGTTGAAAATACATTACAAGCTACCATATAACTCAGTCTTACTAAAATATTTTTTTCTTTTGAGCAAAGCATAGACTTGATAAGAAAAAATAAACAAATAAGCAAAATCAAGCTTTAACTAGTTCCCATTTGTAACGGCTGAAGATATCCTAGTTCTGAGGTTATATACAATGTAACCTCTGAAGACATCCTAGTTCTGAGGTTAAATGCTATGTAACCTCTGAAGACATCCTAGATTTAGGTTATATACAATGTAACCTCTGTAGACATCCTAGTTCTAAGGTTATATACAATGTAACCTCTGTAGACATCCTAGTTCTGAGGTTATATACAATGTAACCTCTGTAGACATCCTAGTTCTGAGGTTATATACAATGTAACATCTGTAGACATCTTAGTTCTGAGGTTTTATACAATGTAACCTCTGTAGACATCCTAGTTCTGAGGTTATATACAATGTGACCTCTGAAGACATCCTAGTTCTGAGGTTATATACAATGTGACCTCTGAAGACATCCTAGTTCTGAGGTTATATACAATGTGACCTCTGAAGACATCCTAGTTCTTTCCCAAGCTGAAGTCCCTTTCCATGGCTTTCCAGCCCTTTAACAGCATTCTAGGTTGGAGCTCAATTTCTCAGAGAAAAATTGAGATCTGGTGTCCAATTTTTATGAAGCACGTGCATGCTTGCCCCATCATCCGTTTGTCAGAATAGCAGAAGACTGTGTTTCAGCAAAATGTAGTCTAGGTTGAGTCTCCTCAAACTGACATTAAATGAACAGCGCAGCTGCTGCTACAGCCAGTCTGTGATGCAGGCAGCTAGAGGTGGCTGCCCCCGTGGGGGTTCAAACATGCAGAAATACATCACTTTGCAGGGAGGCTGGTTGCGTGTGTCCTTCAGTGTATGTTCATAGTGTTGCAGGAGATACTTAGGAATGCAGAATATTCTTGAAGACTGTCATTGGAACGTCCGAACCAAGACTTGACAGTAAGTTAAAGTTCCTAGGAGGAATTCATGAGAATTCTGATTTAGTCAGGTATATGACATACTTCAAAACTAGTAAAGATTCCGTTGTTTTCTGTTCCTTTGTCTTTATTATGCAGAATGAATGCACTCAAAATAAAGTCATTCATTCAGCTGGCGATAAAGCCCAGGACTTTTGTCCGTGTTTGACAAGGGTTTCATGACTGAGCTCAACCCTCAAGCTCAAAAGTTATTTTTAAACACTCAATAAAAATGAGAAATATTTTAACTGATAAAAGGACTAACGTTAATCAAATATGACTGTAAACAGAACTTTGGATGATGTTCATACTTTCAGAAAAATTCATTATCACATTCAAAATCCTACTTCTTCACAGTTCAGTGTGGAATGGTTCTTCTTGAAAGTGGCTGTTGGTTTCTAAACATCACTTTGGACAGAGCTGGAGGGGCAAGCTTGTTATCCACACTTAGATTGACTTGGAAAAAGTGAAGGTGTCCGCTGGGGAGCTTATCTATGCTCATCAGAAACGCTGAAGTGACTTTGTAGGAAATATCCCAACACTTTGGTTTCCTGGGAAACAAATTCCTTTCTACACTGATTGTTGGCTCCGGGACAAAGCTAGTTTATTGGGAGGAAGAGTCTTTCTCAGGACGGTGTTGAGACTGCTGGTGATACTGTAGTCACTGCTCGTGGCATAATAACCTATTTGCATCTATCTCTTTTCATTCGGGTTTTCTGGCAAAGCTGCTGCATGCCAAACAACACCAAAGTAAACCAGGAAACCAGCAAGTGGTCACCAACTGTCAGTGTCCCATGGGGAGATCTACGATGCACTCATGCTCAGCACTAGAAGAAGAGTCCTGCCTTCTCACATGTCCTCTGTCATTTGTGTCATTTGGCCAATAGCCACAAGGAAAAGAAGTTGCCTGGTGAGAGAAAGATAAGTCATTTCCGGTCTTCTTGCTTATGTGATTCAATCTCTTCAAGTTTGTCCTTTAATAATTTAATTATTCATTAGATTCATCAATCTTTGTTCCCTGACATCTTCTTACCATGATAACCAACCTAAAAATCTAGGTCTAGAGATACAGGCTAGTGGGTAAGAACCTGTACTGCTCTTCCCCAAGACCTGAGCTTGATTTCCAGAACCCATGTCAACCACCTGTAATTCCATCTCCAAGCAGACCCATTGTTTCCTGCCTCCTGGGCTATCTGCACTCACATACACATCAACACACACACACACATACACACACACAACAAGACAAATAATAATTAAAATAATAAGAGCATTATCTTTACCTTTACATTACAGTGACTTGTATTTAAATAATTTTTATTTAAAATTTATTTAAAATTTATGTAATTAAATAATTTTTCTAGTTCATAAACACTTCTTTATAACTAGCTTTATTTAGATACTTCCTATAAATCTTCCCACTAAAATTTATTAGCTTCCAATTTATAGTTAGTAAACCAAGATTACAGATGGAAGAGAAATGAGATTTATTAATCAATGAACCTTTAAAACCCATTAACGTAGATGTTATCCATTCCATTTTGTAGCTGAACATATTGAAAATTTAAGTAGTATATGCAAAGTTATAAGTGAATTGATGGAAATTAAAACTAACTTCTTGGCTCTGGGCCATCCATGAATAATGACTAGAACCACATATAGAGCTACATAGAAATTTCCATGGCTGACCCATATTCTAAACTAACTTGGGAATAAACAATTCTATATGAATTTCTAAAGATTTCAAAATGTAGTCTGTTGTACACCCCTGTTTAAGACCCACTGCTCCACTATTTCCCAGTTTGATTCTTTGGGAGGAAGGGGCAAGGTCTCTAGGCAAGGTGTGGTTGGGACTTCGAGTAAGAATGAATCCCTAGGCCCATGTATGTGAATTCCTAGTCATCAAGGGATGGCGCTACTTGGGAAGGACTAGGAGCTATGGCCTTCTTAGAGGAAGTGTGACTTTGTTTGTGGAAGTGTGATACTTGGGGTGGTCTTTGAGGTTTCAAAAGTCCAAGCCAGGCCCAGTGTCTTTCTCTTCCTTCTGCCTCTGAATCAGTATGTCAAATTCTCACCTTCGTCTCCAGCACCATGTCGACCTGTGTGCTGCCATGCTGCCTACCATAATCACAATGGATGAAACCACTAAGTCACAATGAAATACTTTCTTTTGTAAACGTTGCCTTGGTTATGGTTCACAGCAATAGACTTTTGACTAAGACACCAGGCTCCACAAGACCTTGAACTAAGATTCTCCTGCCTTTTCCTCCCCGGTATAGGACTGTAGGCATGCTCAGCCACATCCTGTTTATGTAGGGCTGGAGATCAAAACCAGGCTTCGTGCATGCTAGGTATTGTGGTTTTGAATTTGAAATAATCTTTCAGAAATTCATGCATTTGAAAATGTTCTACCCAGCTGGTGGAGTTAGAGTAGAAGGCTGTTTTTGGAGGAAGTAGATCACTGGGGTGGGCCATAGAGGCTTTATATCCTAGCTTTTATTTCTCTCCAGTCTCTGATTCCAAAGTACCAAAGCAATGGCATGCCTTCCCTGTTACAATGGATTGTATCCCTGATTAGACTCTAATTCAAAGTACCTCCTTCTTCTTGTCAGATATTTGGTTGCAGCATGGAGGAAGCAGCTGATTTGTAGGCGAGTATGCTACCAACTGAGTTGCACCCCCACACCTCACCATTTGATTCTTTATTATAATTACCTTCTCAACTAGATGGTTATCAAGATATGTTTATCAGGTTTTGACAGCAGACCATCATGGCTTCTCTACATTTTAATATTCTATGTAGAATCTGATCACCCACTTGATCATTAATAATTATGAAACTCAGTGAAAACAAATCTAGCTATCCCTGTTCTGTAATACTTTCAGTATGCTTTATACTATACTCATTTAAAACAACTTACACAATCTAGACCACCAAGATCTAAGATAATATTGGTTGAGAAACAGAAAAAACAAAGAAAACACACAATACAAACAATAGATCTGTTTTGAATCCAGCAGATCTGTTTCCAGTGCATATATCTGAGTATATGAAATTAAGATTTAAAATATCATATTTCTGCCATCATTACTATTATTGTTGCCATTATTGTTACAGACATACTACGGAAAATGAGTTAAAAGATGATCTTCTAAATGTAAGTACCTGTATAAAAACATGGTACCTAGATTTAGGAGAGAGAAAGAAAGCTCAAAAGATACAAACTGTATCTTTAAATCATAAAAGCTGAAGTTTTTATATAGCCTGAAAATGGGCTATAAATTTAAATATAAAAGATAAAATATAATAAATTCTGCAACACTGTTGGAAACTGTATTCAGGAACTTGGGGTTTGGCAGAGATTTATTATGTGTTAAGTAATATTTCATAGTTAAAAATGCTTCCATATTCTGATGGTTTGTCACTATGGAAACAAACTTCTGGGAATGTCTGTAAGAGAGTTTCTAGATTAGGTCAACCAGGTGGAGAAGCACACCCGACAGACATATAGCAGCATTCCATGGGCTGGAGTTTGGGGCTGAGTGCAAAGGAGCAAGGGAGCTGAGTGACATGTTCCCTACCGCCTGACAGGAGGTGCTGAGATGGAATGCCTCAGGTTCTGTTGCCATGACTCCCCACCCTTGAACTGTGAACTAAAATAAATTCTCCCTTTCTTGTGCTGCCATGAAAGGTATTTTGTCACAGTAACAAGAAGTGACAAATGCCACACATTTAAGACACAAAGTGGATAAATTTGTATACATTGAAATAGCTGGAATAGTGACTCATTTATCCAAGGACATCAGTTTGCAGTAAACATGCAAGTCACAGAACTGAGGAGAGAGTGTGAAAACTAAATAACAATGCACCAGTAAATACATTTTTGAAAAACAATACTAAAGAAAGGAAGGGACTCTAGTGGCAAATATTTCTAGATGAAATATTTGAGTTGGAACTCCGTTAAAAAAAATAAAAGAAACTCAAATTGTTTCTATACACGTGAGACAAACCACAGTCATAATAAAAACTATTGTAGATCTGTAAGGTCTGGGCAAATTGAGAATACTGTAAACTGAACACACAGCAAGGAGTGTAAATTGTCTTAGCCATTTTAGAAAGCAGCTTGGAATGAGCTGGTGAAACTAGAGACATGCACATATTGTCACCCCACAATTTAAACCCCAGGAATAGAACTCATTGAGAACTGGTATGGACTAGAATGCATTATGCATAAAAGAATGTCTGACTTCTTGTTACTCCTAACTACCCCAAACTAGAAATAATGCAAATGTTCAGAGATCATAGAAAAGATAAATAATTTCTGATATATTCATACATTGAAAAATTCACTAGCCATATAACCAAACAAACCCTGGCTCTACTCCCGAATCTTCCACAGATGCTGTTAAGCAACGGAAGTCAACACGTATAGCAATATTCTGTAGGATTCCACTCATGAGTTCCACACACAAAAATGTGACAAAGCTGACTAGGGATGTGGACTCGTTTGGGAGACTATGTAGAAGAGTGTTACTGTGAAGTCAAGTCTTTGCCATATGCCAGCAAGAGAGGCATGGGGATCTGGAATGGAGGGCAGTGGGAAAGAATCTGAGAGTGGGGTGGCAATGTCATTGTGTGTTCTTTTGTAATTACTTGTTATAATTTTCACTGACTGTTATACACTTTTTTGCATGCATCTTATAGTTCATGATATTAAAGATCTTAGTCAAGCAGAACATCGCCCATAAAATTTGCATTACTACTAAATTAGAGCATAACAAATTTGAGGTTTGTAATTGAAAAGGATCACATATGTCTGGTTTCGTGATGAGTGTGTGTGTGTGTGTGTGTGTGTCCATCCATGCATATGTGTAAGTGTATGTCCATGTGTAGATTCATGTGTGCGTGTGCATGTGCGTATACATACATACGTGTGCATGTCTATGTGAGTGTAAGTGTGTTGGGACCTATTTTTTATGTTGTCACGTGGTAGAGAGTGGTTAGCAAAATGAAACATTTCATACAATAGCATCTAGAAATGGGAGGGTGGCAGGACAGCTGTTGGAATAACAATGGAGGCCAAGCAGATAAGTCATGGTAATCAGGATTTTAATTAATCAGCATGTTTATTTTAGTATGAATTACCTCGTACCACCTCCTGTGCTTGGGGCCTGTTTTGATTTCTACGGAGGGCATGTCCTCCTTTCCAGGATCCTGCCCCTTCCTTTGCTGCTTTTCATATCCAGAGAAGGACTGTCATTTAGCTCAGCCTGGTCCTCACGAGTCTTTTCACAAGAAGAAGCCTTGATAAAAGGATAAACCAATGGATGTATTAAAATATTTTTTTAAAAAAAGTTATGGGCAGCACGGCAACAGATTTGGTCATAAAATCTGGGACATATCATGTCAGAACTAAAACATATTTACACAACAAATGAGAACATTCTGAATGAGCACACGGAAAACAGAGCTGTCCTAACAATGTAAATGGAAACTGGCCTCTCATTTCATCTGACAAAGAATCCTTCCATCTTCATCATCCAGGAAGTAGAAATCAACCAAATAACAGGCAGGTGTTCTTCCCCAAACCTCCCTTGTCCCTTTTCTACCAGGAGATTTAAGTGCAGTATTCTGAACCTCGTGTCATGGGTCACCACACACATCAGAAGACTAACTTTGCCGGAAGGAAAGAGGCCTGGGGTCCCTTCATCTATTTGCAACAATAACTCACATTCATTTATCCATTGACACCTGGCAAATGCCTTACACCTGCTCTTTACTCCTCACAATTATTTTTGTAGAATAAACAGTGGTTTTCTTCACATGAGGGAAGAAATTGATATTTTGAAATTTCCACTGCTTGGGCTAGGCATAGGAATGGATGCCTTAAATCCCAGCACTTGGCAGGCAGAGGCAGGCAGATCTCTGTGAGTTCAAGGCCAACCTGGGCTACATAGTGAATACCCAGACAACCATAGCTACATAATGTGTGTGACCTTGTCATAAAAACAACAATTTTGCACACAGTACTCTGGTGCCTCTGGAAGGCTCAGGCACCATTCAAACTCAAGAGCCCAAATCCACAGAACACACCAAAAACTGTTCCTACTTATGGGGTAGTATGAATACCTAAGATCCCTTAAAATGTCCTGGTAGTTCTAGAAATGAGTTAACTTCTTCCAATTTTATTATAAGAGCTAGAATAATTCTTAGATAGCACCCTCAAAAGCCCAAAGAAATCACAGATTTTAGAAGTACAAAATCTATTCTTAGATATCTTAGCATAGGAAGTCTGGTATAGGTTAAAAAAAGATCAGGAAATATTTCTGAAATACTGTATCAGTGGAAGAAAGTTCAGCTATACAGCTACCTAAAACATCAATACTCTCTCGCTGTCCAGGCTATGCACCCATAACCTTTCACTCTGATGCTTTTATATTCCAGACATCCTCCCCTATCCATGGGTACCCACACATTTCAGATAACTGTAACTCCAAACTATGAAATAGTGGAGTGTAAAGTGCCATAAAAATTCATAAGCTTTTTGTTGCATAGCATTTTGAATAGCATGATGAAATCTCAGGTTATCCGCATTCTGTACCACTGGAATGTGAAGCATCTATTTGTTCTTGTGTTAAAAATTGCATTTGCTACTTGCCTGCTAGTCACTTAATGTCTAGCCACTGAGGTTACAAGACCAACTACCACTGTCTCATAGTGCTTGCCTACAAATTATATCAAATATTACTTGACAATGGTCCCAGAGTTCAAGAACAGTAAAGCAGAGAATCATAGGGCACCAATAGACACAATCAAGTGCTTCTTATAAGTGGAAAGGTAAAAGCTGTGCACACAAAGGAAACAAATGTAGGCTGAGGTCACTAGGAACAACTTTTCTACTCAGGAAACTTTAGAAGGAAAATAAATTCATGTTATTTGGCTGCCATATACCTCAAAGTACAAAAATATGTGCAATGGGCATTAAGTGTTTAGTTAAAAAGGAAGAAGTGTAAATTTTCTGTATACATGCATAAAGTACACATTATACCAGGCATGGTGGCACATGCCTTTAATCCCTGCACTTTTGTCAGAGACAAAGGGATCTCTATGAGTTAAAGGCCAGTCTGGTCTATATATTGAGTTCCAACACAGCCAAGACTACATAGAAAGACCTCATTTAAAAAATACATATTGTGGACATATGGCTCAGTGCTATTTGAGATGTGAAGTTTTAGCATCTACAAGGCATTTGTGACTTCTCCTAGTGAAACATAGGGAAGGGAGTGTCCTCGAGGATAGAAGAGACATTTTCATCTTAATGTGCAAAACTTGGGAGTTAGCTCTAGGACCTTGTCTCAGGGATTTGAAGAATTAAATTCACAACAGAAGGATCACTTTTAAAGAGACATGTTATTATTATGGAAAGAAGAAAAAAGTAAAGGTCAGTTTCAGACATCAGAACCCTAGGAAGCAAGCAACGCTCTGGAGAGGACTCCAAGGGAAGAAAAAAACCCAACGAGATGGTTGATGTCTTAGTTAGGGTTTTGTTGCAGTGAAGAGATACCATGACCATAGCAACTCCTATTAAAGAAAGCATTTAACTGGGAATGGCTTACAGTTCATCATGGTGAACTGCACAGGGGCATGCAGGCAGACATGGTGCTGGGGAGATACCTGGGAGTTCTACATCTGGATCGGCAGGCAGCAGCCAGAGAGAGTGGCATTGGGCCTGGCTTGAGCATATGAATCCTCAAAGACCACCCCCAGTGACACAAGTCCTCCAACAAGTCTCCACCTACTCCAGCATGGCCACATCTCCTAATAGTGCCACTCCCTATGGGTCTATGGGGACCATCTTCATTCAAACCATCACAGGTATCTAGAGGCTTTGGTTATAGGATATATGGGAGAAACCAGACAAGTACTAAGGTAATTTCTATGTAATTGATTGTTTCTCTGAAATATCAGGGGTTTAGTCGATTGAGAAGGCTCACACAATGAATACCACTCATGCCTAACTAGGGAGATGATCAGGCACTAGTCACTTACTCCCTATCCAGTTAGGGGTGGTTGATATCACCTTTCACCAGTGTCTGAATTATGCTTTGTTGGCTGTTGACCTTAACTGTGTGCTAACCATTGGCTCACGAGTCATCAACCTTGTAGGTATCTTGTTAATTGTCACTTAAGCTATGTTCTCTTTGCTCTCACATTTACATATCTAGCTTGTAATTTCACCATGGCAGAGAGACAACTCTATTGTAATTACCAAGACGCAGATACAGTCTTTCTTGGTTCTTCTTATGTATAGATCCTATTGGGTGAATTGGGGTAGTTGTCTCCTTTATGTAGTATATAGAAGCTTTTTCTTAGAAGCCATCCATTCAAAAATTGAGTCTGCTGTCACTAGCTGCACTAGATACAAGAATATTTTAAAGAACAACAATGTTTTACATATATCCCTCAAGGAAAAGGGTCTTTCAGGGGAGCCAGGTGGCCCACACCACAAGTCAGAGCCCCTGCCTTTCTTTTTATTTGGTTATCTTGGGATAGGTCAGACCTATCTGCAAACCTTTTTGTTGCCCAACCCTAGTGTTCCAGATCTTGCTACCTTCTCCCTAACCTTTTCTATTACTATAATGTCTGTTCTCCCTGCCTCCCAGAGAGACAGGTACAATGTTCATTCACCTCAGATAAGGTGCCAATAATGGATAAATCTAATTTGGTGAATTGTCTTAGTTAGGGTCTCTGTTCTTGTGAAGAGACTGCATGACCACAGCAACAGCAACTCTTATGCAGAAAAACATTTAGCTGAGGCTGGCTCACAGGCTCAGAGATTTAGACCATTTCATCATGGCAGGAAATATGATAGCATACAGGGAACCAAGGTACTAGAGAAGGCACTGAGAATTCTGCATCTGGATCCAAAGGCTCGCAACAGAAAGAGACACTGGGCCTGCCTGAGCAACTGAAACCTCAGAGTCCTCCCCCAGTGACACACTTCCTCCAACAAGACCACACCTCCTAAAAGTGCCAAATACTGTAAGCCTATAGGGACCATTTTCATCCCAACCACATAAGAAACAAAGAGTTTAGTGGCGTTAGTTACAGAAGGGCGGGTGAAGGGTTACCAACAGGAACAGGAGTGACTCAAAGGCAGCTGCCTCACTCAAAGCCACCCCAGCATGGGTGACATCTCGTGAGCCCATCCAACTGCATCCCTCAGTGACTTGAGGAGCACTGTGACTCCTGTAAGTTTTAGAAGTTTCCTGAAACCTGTACATTTTATTTACCTCCTGAGACTTGTAAATTTACTAACTTCCTCCCAGGAAGGTATGTTTCAACTTAGAGTACATAGATGAACAAGAAGGGTATCTTGGAAGGCTACCTTTAGATAAAGGGTATTGCCATAAACTGCCATTTGTCTGTCTCTTCTCTCTACCGTAAAACCAATAAAAGGAATCCAGCCCCTCCTATCTCTAGAATGAGGCTAGAAACCTCCGTGGCAAGCACAGCAGACAGTTCTAGGATGTAGGATTAAACAGGAATGCCATAGGACTTAACACTGTGTCTGCTGTGTGTTAGCTGCTGCACGGCATCTTAGTCGGAATGGTCTCATTCGTTCTCTTCAAGCACACAATAAAGCTAAAATCGTATCTGCTTGGTCCTCAAGACGATCACTACAAACTCAGATTTAAGTGTAAATAGCTTGTTGATGGTCACATGGGTAGAAACTGTACGGTCAAGTTTCACTTGAGCTTTCCTGACTTCAGAGTCTACCTTCCGTAGGACCTGGGTTTGTTCCTTAAAATTAATAGCATCTATTAGATGAAGCTGCTTATATTGAATTTTCAAGCTATTCTTTCATATGATTTTATGATAAGTTCTACAAAGTAGGCAAGAAGCATTAATATTTTAAATTTCCTAGACAGGCAATTTTTCTTTCAGAGTTAGACCCATCATGTGAACTTACCCAAATTAATAATGTTTATTCTTTCTTTGATATAAAAATGGAATAATTGAACAGTGAAAGCAAGTCCCTGTTATTAGATATCTGCTGTTATCAGACATTAAAATATAATGGCAGTGAGAGCCAGGCTATAGATATCATTTTTTTGAAACAGAGTGAGTAAATTTTGAGGTAGCTTGGCCGTCCTCAAGCCCTGTGTATTGGAGAAAACAGAGAACGGTGTAAAATAATCTTCCAGTTTGGGGTATTATGGATTTCCATAAACCATTTTGGAAAACCTAGACATTTTATCTAAAAGCTGTTCTACCAGTTCTATCAAAGATCAGCTATTTTTACTAAAGTTAGCTTTTCCCCATGCTGCAGATTTCTATATTTTTGTTTTAATAAAAACTTTAAAAAGCATTACCAGATTCATGGGAACAATTTCACACTTTAAGCAAGAGCTGAGAAAAACATCAAACAATGTATTTGAAATAGGGTTTTTTTCTTTCCCCAAAGATACCACTGATTTCTACTTTGGGAACCATTCCCCCCACCCCCCACAAAAAAACTTTGTTACAATAATGTGAAATTTTGAGAACTATAAATTAGTTTTCTCTACAATAATAAAAATCAAAATAAGACCAAAGGGAAAGGTTTGCTACGCACAGTCAATAAGAACTGTATAAGGAAAGCAACTCGTAGTTTCTGGGGGCTAACTTAGTGCTGCAAAAAAAAGGAGATTTAGCCAATGATAGTATTCAGGCATTAAGTCATTGGTTAGTAGGAGCTGCTCTTGAGTTCCTGTCTGTTCTTTCCTTGATTTTCTCCTCAAACAGCGGCATAAAAAAAATAAGAAAATTAAGAATAGTTCACAGATAACAATGCAGTTAGGAAAAGAGAAAATTAAGCATTTGTACGGTGCATTAGTTACTTATCTTATTGCTGCCAAAAATACCTGACAAAAGCAATCTAAGGAAGAAAGTTTATTTTGGCTCCATTTGTGGCTTTCATGGCACAGCCTTCATGGTGGAAAAGGGTGGTGAGTGGGCGAGAACTCGAGACTGTGTAACGACTGCAGTCAGGCTGGAAAGATGGCGGATGCTGCTCAGGTCCTTATCTCTTCTTATGCCATCCGGAGATCCCAGTTCGTGGAACCATGCTGCCCATATTCACAGTAGGTCTTCCCGCCGCAATCAGCCTAATTTAGAAAATCTCTTTAAAGGAACACCCAGAGGTGTGTCTGATGAGACCCTAGATCCTGTCAAGTTGCCCATCAATGTTAACCATCACACACTGGAGAATGTTAAAGAACTACCGTGAATTGTGTTGCGATAAGGAGACAACTATCGGCCAGCATGTCACAGCTTATTAACGACTAGGTCACAGTGACAGTCTAATGTAAAATCCGGTAAAAGGTGGTCTGACTCTAGAGCACATGTTCCTGTCGCACCACACAGCATCGGTTATGCTAGGCTTCTGGCAAAGGTGCAGTGAACTTGCCGTTTGCTGCTACCTGCGTCCTGGCATAGCTCAGGCCATGGAGAGCAAGGGGAGTGCAGAGGTTAGAGGGCCCGCTGGACCACGCTGTAGCAACTGAAAGGATTTTCTTGTCATTCAGCCAGACCAATGATAATGTGATGTGCCTCAAGCACATCAGTCACATTTTCTCAAGGAAATGAAGCTGTATTGCTGCTGATAAGAACCTACACGGAGGAGTCCTAGCTTTGAGACGTGAGTTTGCATTCTCTGACTGAATTGGAGAATCAGAGAAATACTAAGTTACAAGAAAAAAAATCTTCAAAGACCTTGAATTTATAACTTACATTTTGGGGACGAGAAAACAGGCTCAGCAAAGTCAAGGTGTCACAATGTAAACCAGCATTGATAAAGAAGTTATGGGTCTAGCCTGAACTCATTCTGCAACATAATCCTTCCCACCACACTGTAGAGGAAGCCTTGGATCATGGCAGAGGAACTCAAGCATAGCCTTTTCAATTCGGCTCAACACCAAAATCTATAATACAGTAAGCTCAACTGACCTGTCGTCTCACCAGGGCGTGCAGAGAAAGCGGGCAAAGCAAATGAGAGCAAAGACCAGCTAAGCAGAAAAACCATGCAGATTTAGACAGAATAGATGGAGAACACCTCTTCTGATCTTCGTGCGCACATCTTTAAGTACTGATTTCAAAGATTTTTTTAAGATTTGTTTTATGGCTTTCTGAAGTATCTTTTTTATTCCACGGCAACTTCACCTATAAAAAGAGTATAGATTTCTGGCTGTTGGACAAATGAGGATAAAATGTAGTTAATGCTGAAAATATCTTAAGCAAAGCTAAATACAGCAACAGGAGCATGAAGTAAGCCCATTATTCCAGAACAGATTCCGCTTGTTAAAATTTCAATCCTAAGAGCAAGTTTCTGTCAAAAGCACAGGTGGGGAGGGAGTTTAATTATGAAGAACTGACGGCATGTTTTCTTGGGTTTAAGGCAGAACTATAAACACACACTGTCAAATTCCCAGTGTTGATCAAGTAACTATATACCACAGAGACAGGGGAGAAGTTGTCGGAAGGCAACTTTGTGAATTTTAAAAGTTATTTCCTAATTAGCTTACAAAGATTTTCATATGGGGGTTTCATACATATTTCATTTTGACTGATTCTCTCTTGAAACTTGACATTCATTTCCTTGCCTTCCTTTGACCAGTGCATGAGCCCAATATTTCTTCTCTCACATTGCTCTATACCTTCCTCTTTTCCCTTTCTGGAGTCTCTGTTTGTGTAGTCCCATGAGTCTCTTTCTGGTTTCCTAGACTTTGCCCACGTTTACTCTACCTAGATACAAATGACAGTTAGCTAAATGGCTCACTCCACTGTGGAGGTGCCATCCCTAGGCAGATGGGGCTGGGCTGCTTAAGAAACCAAGATGAGCAAGCCAGGTGAAGCAAGTCAGTAAGCAGTATTCCTCCAGGGCCTCTACTTCAGTTCCCACCTCTACATCCCTGCCTTGAATGCCTTGACTTTCCTTGACTCTAACCTGTAAGCCAAATAAACGCTTTGTTCTCCAAGTTGCTTTTGATCAGTGTCTATCACAGCAGCAAGGGAGCAAAGTAGACCAGGTTGGATCCACATATGAAAAAGAACGTGTGGTATTTGCCTGTCTAAGTCTGAATTATCTTGCTTCAAACCATGTCTTCCAGTTCCATCCATTTACTGTCATTTCCAAGTTAAAAGTTCATTTTCCTGTGGGAAGTCTTCTAGCACTGAGCTACTTCTCCAACATAAAGAAGTTAACACTGAGGTCAGTTAAGACTGAGGCAAGAAGCTGAAGAAAGACCTTAAGTTTAAAGCCTGACTAGGCTACATTGTGAGTTCAAGGACATCCTGGGCAACTTAGTGAGACCACAGAGGACTTGGATTGCACTTCAGAGGTAGAGCATTTGCCCATCTTCATGGTTACTAACCTGTGGTACTCTTAGCATGTAATTAATGCTTTGCTTATGTTATATTCTATTTTATCCCCTGTTTAGAACATCAACAATGTAAAATACAGTACTTCCAATATCAGTGTCACAAGAGATTCATTAATTACTAGAGATTTTTTTCTATTGAGTTAGGACAACATCTATCACATTTTGATACCTAAAACCTTCTTCACACTGTAGGGAGGTAGATAGAGTCAGAGGAGGTGAGGGATGAAAAGAATATAGTAACATTCCCAAAGAACAAATAAAACACTTTTCAAAACCCTTTACACAGTGTTTTTACATTGCTTGATAGCTTTAATATTGTTCATTTTGTTTAAAAGTACATGTGTCCAGCTATAAAAGAATTTAAGACAAACAGTGGTGGCGCACACCTTTAATCCCAGCATTCAGGCAGCAGAGACGGGGATCTTGGTGAGTTCAAGGCCAGCCTGGTCTACAGAGCAAGTTCCAGGACAGCCAGGGCTAAACAGAGAAACCTTGTCTCGATAAAGAAAATAAATACATAATTTTTTGAATTGACAGAATATTTTTCAGTGATATGTATTGTTGCTGCTAAAATATTGTTCCTCAGGAGAAACCAAACAGCCAGTTTGAGAACCTTTTAATTTTATTCCATCTGTCAAACATGATCATGACATTCATATCAGACCTAAGCAAAAGGACACATGGGTCCTGAAAAAGACTAGGAAAGTCATTTCTAGTTTCAACTCGTTCATAGTTTGCTTGTTTTCCCTGTGGTAGATCTGTGAATTCAGCTTTCTTGATATAAAGAACTGCTTCGCAAAAGAACCCAATACGTATTACTCTTTCGAGGCAATGGTTTTACCCATTGACGAGCCGCAAAATAGGAGTTAGACACGAGTAGTCACATGACTTCAAATACTGCATTGGCCTACTTAGGAAAGGTGGTTTTCTCTTTAATTTTGCTTAAAAGTATATCAAAGCTTTTTATAGTGGTGTTAGTTCTAATATGCAAATTGGTTTGCTCTATGTAAAATAAAGTTCTTAATAAAGAGGTAATGTTCATTTCTTTGAGGATATTAGCTTCTCATGGAATGCTGGAAGTAGAAAAAAACTAGAGGATGATGTGCTCTCCACACTGTGCTTCCTGGATGATGCATCTCAGACCTGGAGAGCCAAAGACTTGCTTCTGCTGCCCAGGTACCGCAGAGCAACCTGAGCTCTGTAAATGCTACGCTGTTCTGCTGTCTTGTTTGTCCTGAGGGTTCATGCATCATCTCACTGTGTAGAAACCATGTGACTTGGGCAGCTTCTTTGCTCTCTGTACCCTGGGTTTTGCATCTGCAATGTGGTGGGCTTAGTAGGGTCCTTGGTGAGGTCTAGCTGACATTCCTACTATACCTTTTGACATTCTTCATTCTAGATATTCTGGGTTTTGGCTAAGTGACTGTACTTACCATCCTGGCTAGTTTTGATTTGTTAGTCTCTCTGGTTTGTTTTCTGACAATTATTATTATATGATATTATCAGCCCAAAATGTAATTGGTGTGTTTCAAAATTCATTGCTAGAGCCAACCCTGATTTCTGTAAATCTCCCAGGCTCTTAGGTTGAGAGGACTCTGTCTATCTCACCCCTAAGAGGTAAGGCAGGCTTTCAAGTCTTCTGAGAAGCAATCTTCCTCTTACTTTGAGGACTGGTCAGGATGATTCCCAGCTTTTTCCTCTCTTCTTGAGTTTTCTATCAATCCAGCTGGGAAAAAAGCACAGGCTGCTCTCACACTCAGGAGTCTAGCAGAGCCAGGCCTGGCTGCCACTCTCCACTTCTGTCATGACATGGTAATGATTTTTTTCAGGCTGTGAATTAGTGTTTGGAGGACATTGGAATGTTGGAGGGAGGCCACTTGTTGGTTCCCAGAAGCTCAGACCCAAAATAATCACACAGAAACTGTATCAATTGAAACACTGCTTGGTCCATTAGCTCTAGCTTCTTATTGGTTAACACTTACATCTCAATTTAACCCATTTCTAGTAATCTGTGTATTGCCACATGGCAATGGTTTACTGGGTAAAGTTCCGGCCTCTGTCTCCAACAGGGCTACATGGCTTTTCTCTGACTCTACCTCCTTTCTTCCAGTATTAAGCTTAGTTTTCCTCATCTAACTAAGTTCTGCCACGCTATAGGTCCAAAACAGTTACTTTATTCACTAATGGTAATCATAGCATACAGAGGGGGAATCCCATATCACCTCCCCTTTTAAGGTAAAAAGAAATGTTTTAACTTCAACAGAGTAAAATTTCAGATCAAGCAAGAATTAGTTACAGTATTTATATCTACTTTATCTTTTATATAACTAAGGAAAATTATAATAATAACTACCTATTCTTCAACTCCATCAAAGACTCCAGAAGGATGTAATATTACCTAAATAAACAATAAGTTTATAAGGAGCCTCTTTGATGCCCATCATCCTCTTGAAGTAGACTGGTGCTTCCAGGAGCATATGTGTCTCATTGTCATGAAAAGTCCTAACTTCTTAAACATTTTAAATGCCATATTCTGAAGGTCTCTGAAAGATTTAAGGAATACCTATATAACTGAAATATATCTTTGTACATCTAGAAAATCTAACTAACATGACTACAAGCATGACTATTAAATGAGCTGCACAAACACAATACCTTAAACAAGAGCAGAAATATACATATAAAAATGATCTTAAATGTGTATCAATAAACCAAGATCCATACCAATGCAAATCTCTATAGCATATCTCGCTTTAAATATAAACAAACATGTATAAACAATATTTGGAAATATGGGCGTAGTTTTCTCCATATTGCCTCCTGCTGTTTATTGGATGAAGTAATTTTTTTGAGGGGTGTTCAAGGTGACCCTTCATGGGATTTTAGCCCATCAAAGCACATTATTCTGGAAGTATTCCACAGATTCTCATCCTCTGTGTAAACAAAAGAAAAACTTCTTTTCCAAAGCAACATATCCTTAGACCCATATTTTGAATTCAAGACACTTTTAAAATATATATGTTGATTTAGCTTAGCAGTCCCCAGAATCAAATATCTCTCTGCAGTAAAAAAATTAAAGAAAACACAATAGTATACATAATTCAGACTTACTGTGTATTCTCCATCTTTACATAGCTTGTTCTTACTCTATTCTTCTCTCTTCCAAGCCTATGTACATCCAAAACTCTGGCTCATTTAGAGGTCTTTAATGTCTGAAACTGTCCTATTGTGAATGTGTAATTCTTTACTCTCCAGGAGCACTTCTTAAAAACTTAAGCTGCAGCATTACTAGGATATATATGGTACTTCCTGCTTGCTCTGCATAGTCTAGCATAGCAGAGCTTCTTGCCATCTCCAAAAGTCATGCATACTGCCCCATCTCTAGGCACACAGCTATCTGACATTGCCACCAGGCAAGTCATAGCACATTGCTCACAAACCCCATTCAAATGCTCAGTCTACTGAAAGAGCCAGATGTCATGCTGGCAGCATGGCCCAGAAAACTGGCATTTCAAAATTGTGTGGCATTTTTCTGCTATTGCTGAATCAGGAACTCCTCTCTTAAAGGAGCCACAACATGCTGCCAGCAAGCAAAGTCCATTTGGGGAAAAAATGTGACTAAACTTTGTCTTTTAGTGTCTAGAATTTCTTTCCAAGCCCCCTCAGGATTTTAGTTGGCCATGTTGGGCACCAATTTGTTGGAGGAAGGCCACTTGTTGGTTCCCATTGGTTCACACAGAAACTGTATTAATTAAAACACTACTTGGCCCATTAGCTCTAGCTTTCTATTTGCTCACTCTTACATATTAATTTAACCCATCTCCATTAATCTATGTATTGCCATGTGGCAGTGGCTTACTGGGTAAAGTTCCAGTGTCTGTCTCCAGCAGGGCTACATGACTTTTTGCTGACTCTACCTCCTTTCTCCTAGCTTCAGTTTAGTTCTGCCCTGCTATAGGTCCCAAGTGGTTTCTTTATTCATTAATGGTAATTACAGCATATAGTGGGGAATCCCACATCATTGGAAGAGTCGTCATCAAACCATAATCTTTCTAGAATTTTCCTGCAACTTTAAAAAAATTGTATTATGTGTATCTATATGGGGTGTGTGTGTGTGTGTGTGTGTATGTGTACGTGTGTGTGCTGTATGTGTGTGTGGATCAGAGGACAACTCTCCAGAGTTGATTCTCACCTGCCATCTTGTTAAACCTGAGAGCAACAGTCCAGTCTTGAGACATGCACATAGCACCTTTCTCCACTGCAACCTTTAGCTGGTGTATATTCATCATACATGATACTGGTTTTCATATGGATTTTCATACATGTATATAATTTACTTATAAATATTTCCCTTCTCTCATCCCTCATTAGACTCCTCTATTCCCAAGGTGGTTTTATATCAACCTTCCTGTCATATATATGTATATGATTTTATATATTATATAAAATCTAGACTCCACAAATGAAACACACAAAAAAATTATATTTCTGAGGCTGATTCAGTTTGCTTAATTTCATTATCTCCAGTTGCACCCATTTCCCTGGAAATGACATAACTTTCTTTTATGGCCAAGAAGAACTCTATGGTTTATGTAAATCACATTTTCTTCACCCATTCATCTGTTGACATATATTGGGTTAATTTTCTATCTTAGCTTTTGTGAACAGTGCTGCAGTAAGCACCAATGTGCAATTATCTCTGTTATATACTGATCTGAAGTTCTTTAGGTAAATACCCAGGAGGGGTCTAGTTGGGTCCTTAGGTATGTCTGTCTCCACAGTGGCTTGATTGATTAACACTCCCACTTGACATATTCAAGATTCCCTTTTCTCTGCATTCTCATTAGCTCTTCTAATTTGTTTCTTTGTTTGTTTGTTAAATGATTACAGGTCTGGCTGGGCTGAGATGAAATCTCAATGTAGTTTTAATTTGCATTTCTCTGGTGCCACTAAGAATGAACATATGTTCATTAGTCATTTGTACTTTATCTTTTGAGAATTCTGTTTTATTAGTTTCTTTGTTGATGGGATTGTTTGTGTTCTCATTTTCAGTTTTTTTTCATTTCTCTATGTAACCTAGATATTAATTCTGTGTGATATGTCATTAGCAAAGGTTTTCTCTCATTCACCAGGCTCCCTCTTAATGCAATTGTTACTTTGGCATTGAGGAGATTTTAATTTCATGAAATCTAATTTATCGGTTCTTGGTATTATTTTGTGTGCCCTTGAAGTCTTTTCAGAGATTTCTTGTCTGTGCAGAGGCTGTGAAGTGTTGCCCCTATTTTCCCTCTAACAGTTTCATGGTTTCAGGTCTTACACTGAGGCCTTTCATCCATCTGGATCTGAGTTTTGCACAGGGAGATAAGTATCCTATTTCATTCTTCCTGATAATCCAGCTTCCCCATTGTCATTTGTTGAATGGTTTTCTTTTTCATGTGTGTCTTTTCAACATCTGTACAAAAACCGACATGTCCCTTGCTGCATGGGTTTGCATGTGTGTCCTTTACTCCACTCCACTGATTCCTGTGTTTGTTTTAGTATAAGGTACATGCTGGGTTTCTTTGCTATGACTATAGGATCGCTTGAAGTTGTGTACTGTACTTACATTCAACATTGTTCTTTTTCCTCAGGACTGCTCTAGCTAGCTGGAGTCTTTTTTGCATCTGTGTGATTCTTAATATTGAATTTCCTATTTATGGCACACATTTTTTAAGAGAAAGGGTCCAAATTTTTTATCTGAAATATCAAAGGAATCTCTGATCCCAAAACTATAAAGGCACTTCATGTTGGATTATCTTTTGCAGGTAATGTTGTTTAACCATTGTTCTTTAATCTTGTTTTTAATAGTTTTTCCATGTGTATGTGTGTGTATTTGTGTATTATGTTTGCACTTGTGTAGACACACTCACGTGTGTGTGTATAGTAGCTCCAAATTAATATCAAATGGTGGGTTTTTTTGTTTTTGTTTTGTATGGTTTCTGCCCTATTTATTGAGTTGAGTTTCTCAATTGAACTGATTCAGTCATTCTAGCCAATCAACTTTCTTAAGAGATCCTTTGTCTCAGTTTCCTAAGTACCGGCATTATAAGAAGGTCACAGTGCCTACCAAGCATTTACATAAGTGCTGGGGACCCTAACTACAGTCTTCCTTCTTGTGTGACAGTATGTTATGCAATGAACCATCTCCTCAGCCACCAATCTGCTTTTTTGCATATTTGAATCATTTGGAAGAGCAGACATTACACCCAAAATCAGTTTATCTTCACAACATCAAATAAAGACTATTCTAATTTACTCCACTTGAATTCATAAGTTTCCATTAAGAAGGATAAAATAGTCTCACTGCTTTTAGCTAATAAACCAACACTATGCCCTGTAATCCTTTTAAACTAACATCCACTTAACCTCACCATAATTTTTTTGTTCCAGACATCTAACACAAATGACCTCTTATTGGTTATTAATCCCACATTATTTTCCTACTACTTATATCAATGAGTCAAAAACAGATTTGTAAGAAAGAAGAGAAATGCTTCAGTTGTGTTTGCAGAAGTCCATCATGCTGGGGATGCAAATCATCTGTGTTTGCAGAAGTCCATCATGCTGAAAATACAAGCCTTCTGTGTTTGCAGAACTCCATCACGCTGGGGATAGAGTGCTTGCCAGGCATGTTCTAGGTCCCGTGTTCCATCCCCAGTCTCAATCCAGACAACACAACATCAAAACAAGCAACTTATTTACCTAATGTCAACTGTCAATGACTGTTTATGTTCCAACAGAAGATCTGGAATCAGTAAGGGTATTGCCATGGTTTTTCCAAAAAAAAAATAAATAAAACAGGAATATGTTTTTTTTCAGTGGCTGAAGACACTGAGAAATGTAGCTATTGGCTTGCTTCCATGATGCCTGATCAGAGACACCATGAAGACAATAGCTCCTGAGGGGCTGAAGCACTTAATACTTTTGGCTGCTGGTTTCTAACTGCTCCCAACCTTTCCTTGACAGATTGGAAACTAACCACACTATACTACTAGTGTGATGAGTCCAGATGCCCAAGGACATGCTCACATAGAGTTATGTCTGAACAATTAGGACTGTGATATCCTCCTGCAAAAGACTCAATCTTCTTTGCTTGGGAGACAGTAATGTAATTTTTCAAATTCCTCTACAAAATCAGCACATTTGACAGACGGGGCATAAATGTCACTAAGAGTAAAAATATGCTATGTCCATAAAATAAAATCACTATTATTTAGAGAAACTCACTTATTTATTCTACTGAGACCAGTTAAAAAACACTCACTTGAGTATTAAGACATGATGTGCTCATTTGTATGGGGTAAACTATGACCATTTGGCATGTGTACATAATGTGTAAGGATAAAGTCAAGGTGGCAGTTACTTTCATCTCCTCAAACAGTAGTCATTTTTGTATTGGGACATTTTGTAGGCTTTGAGCTGTTTTGAAATATATCATCAATTGCTCATCATTAGTTATCCTACCACACTATGGCAAACCAGAAAAGGCACCTTCTCCCTAGCTGTATTTAAGTCCACCAATTCAATGATTCCTTCCATACCTTCTCCCCCAACATGCTCTTTCCAAAATTTAATGACCATTATTCTACTCCATTCTATGAAGTTCACAAACAATTGAAAGGAAATCTTATATCTTATTAAAAAGCAACAATTGAGCAACATCCTCCGAGTAGTTTATCAATAAAATTTTCTTATTTGCAGTGGTGGGAATAGTACTGTGTCTATTTCTGTGTGTATTATACAGTGTATGCAACTACCCAGCACTGAGTTAGTCCCTAGTCCTATCAATAAAACATGTAAGATTGTTTATTAAAGAGTTTCTTATAGTGCAGCATTGACATAATGCAAAATAACAATAAGCAAGGGTAGGTTTGCAAATGGTCCAAATGAATCATTTTGCTGGGCTAGTATGCAAAAATAAATTGCCTGGAATTCTAAACAAAATATGAATTCTTCAAAAAAATTTAACTGATACTATCTTGTAGCATGCTATTCTAAAGATTGCCTTTTACAATGTCCTTAAATATAAGCCAAAGGTGACATATAAGAACAGTGGTATGGAAAGCAGGGACTTACAAATAAGGATCACTGCATTAGTTTGCAAAGATCTTAAAAGATTTGTTTTCAATTGACTAGTAATAAAAAATGTGAATTTGTGAGCCAAGTTCAATTATTCCTAAATTTCTCTAAGTATAAAAAATCTTAACTCTTATTCCTAAATCAATTGAAACTTGGTTTTGTCATGGAATATCTTGTTTTCTCCCTTGATGGTGATTGAAAGCTTTGCTGAGTATAGTAGTCTCAGCTAGTATCCATGGTCTCTTGGTGTCTGCAGCACATCTGTCCAGGACCTTCTGGCTTTCATGGTTTCCATTGAGAAGTCACGGGTGTAATTCTAGTAGGTTTTCCTTTATGTTACTTGACCCTTTTCCTTTGAAGCTCTTAATATTCTTTCTTTAGTCTGTATATTTTGTGTTTTATTATATGGTGAGGGGACTTTTTTGTGGTCCAATTTTTGGGGGTTCTGTGAGTTCTTGGACCTTCATAGGCATATACTTCTTTAGGTTTGGAAAGTTTTCTTCTATTATTTTGTTGAATATATTTTCTGTGCCTTTGAGTTGAAGTTTTTCTCCTTTTTCTATCCCTGTTATTCTTAGGTTTGGTCTTTTATCCAGATTTCCTGGATGTTTTGTGTTAAAAAATTTGTTGGATTTATCATTTTCTTTTATAAATGAATCTATTTCCTCTAAAATATCTTCAGCATTTGAGATTCTCTCTTCCATCTCTGTATTCTGTTGGCTATGATTGCATTGTTAGTTCCTGTTCATTTACCCAGATTTTCCATTTCCCAAATTTCCTTGGTTTGTGTTTTCTTTATTGCCTCTATTTTAGTTTTCAAGTCTTGAACGGTTTCCTTCACCTGTTTGATTGCTTTCTTGAGTTTCTTTAAGAGATTGATTGATTTCTTGCAATTTTTTGTTTATATTTTCCTCCATTTTTTAAAAGGGAACTTTTCATTTCCTCTTTAAGGGTCTCTATCATCTTCATAAAGTTATATTTAAGATTGTTTTCTTCTGCTTCTTCTGGGTTATGATGATCAGGTCTTCCTATTAAATGTTCACAGGGTTCTGGCATTATCATGTTGCTTTTTAGGTTGTTGCATGAATTGTTGTATTGGTGCCTTATCATCTCTTCATCCAATTGGTACCAGCAGTGTCTTTGCCTCTTGGTCCAAACCTTGCAGTTGCTGTCTGTGTCTTAGGGAGCTGCTCTTAGTCTGCTCTGTGCAGTTGCTGTCTGTATCTCAGGGATCCACTGAGGTTTCTTTTAGCCTACATTCTTAGTCCACTCTGTACAGTTGCAGCCTGTGCTTCATAGTTCCTCTGAGGTCACAGGGGATGGGTGGGTTTGGGAGCACAGTGGGCTTTGTAGCTTACAGGATCCACTGATGGCGGGGCGGGTGTTGGAGCAGCCCACCTGCAGGAAGCTTGACTGCTGGCTGGCTGGTAAAGCTGAAGCACGTGGGGAAGGGGCTGGGGGCTTTGACAGCACCTAGGGCCTAGAGAGTGGGGTGCCCAGCTGTCTGGCTAATTACTCACCTCTTGGTTCCTATTCTTAAATCAACTTAATTTCAGAATTATTCAGAAGTCTCTACACTTCTTGTTGTGGACGACTACTTCTTCTTCTTCTTCTTCTTCTTCTTCTTCTTCTTCTTCTTCTTCTTCTTCTTCTTCTTTTTCTTCTTCTTCTTTTTCTTCTTCTTCTTCTTCTTCCATTTATTATCTAAAATTCAGGAAGAGTGGGATTTTTTGGGAAAATACATATTTATTGAGGCTGGAGAGCTGGCTCAGTGGTTAAGAGCACTTGATGCTCTTGCAGAGGACCTGGTATGAGTTCCTAACACCCACATGGTGACTCACAGCCATCTGTAACTTCAGTTTTATTATCCTTTCCTGGCCTTTTCGGGAACTAGATGCACATGGTACATATGTTATGACCAAATCCACAAAGTCCCCGCAAAAGCCAACAAGGAAACTGAATTCCATATGAAAAAGCAAAGAGCCTTTATTTTAATCAAGTTTGCAATCTCGGTCTCTTCGCATGTCCAACGTATTGGAATAACCAAAGAGCCCCAAGCTCAATTAGAACTGGGTTTTTATAGTAATAAAGGTGGGGGTGAGGGGTCTCTGAGGTTTAGGCCTCTGATTGACTGACATTTGTCTAGGGGTGTCCTGATGAGATGCACTGGCAGGTGATCCTATCTACTGCAGCTGGAATGTTTGACATTTCCTTTGAATGTCTATTCTTGGGTGGGGGTCTGGTAACTCAGCTTGTGGTTCCTGCCTTAGGGTAAACTACTGAGACTCAGACCTCTTATTAAATTTATAAAGGGCTGAATTCTACTCTGGCAAGTGATAATGGTTGTGTAAATGAAAAATTAAAAATTGTTGCAGATCCCCGAGTAGCTACAGTGGCAGAAATGCTGCAGGTCCCCAAGTGACAGCAGGTAGGGTGTTCCAAGACCAGCCATTCCCAAGCAGGGATGGCACACAAGACTACATCACCAGTCTCCAAAGGCAGCTGGTCCCAGGCGGCGAGCCACATGGTGGCGGTGGGCAAGAGACAGATGGATAGGCACATCATGCAGAGTGAGATTGGATATTTATTTAGTGGGTTATGGAGGGCGAGGGGATAAGGGACGAAAAGCAAAGAGGCAGAGAGAGAGAGAGAGAGAGAGAGAGAGAGAGAGAGAGAGAGAGAAAGAGAGAGAGAGAGAGGAGAGAGAGAGAAGAGAGAAAGGAGAATGAGAGAGAGAAGGGAAAGAGAGAAGCTGCCTCCTCAAGAGGGAGATGAAAAAGGGGAAGAGATTCAGACTGCAAGCAGGAAAGAAGATCTGCCTGTCTCAGCAGACCTGGAAGGGAGTGGACATGGCTTGTCTCTTAAAGAGACAGAGCAGATCATTACAGATTGGAAATAAAGAACTTCCTTTGAGTGACCTGTTCATGCTTAACTTATCATGGCTGGCCCACACATGTACATGCAAGTAGAACACTCATGCACATGAAGCAAAAATAAATATTTAAAGACACATCTCTAGCAATACCAAGCTTTCATGAAAACCCTCTTGCAGTGTTTGTTGCCCATCAGAATTCCAACCCTGTCATCACTTCAAGAGAACAGACTTGCTACAGTGCATTATTTTTGTGACTTTGGTCCCCATGGTTTCCTCAGTTTCTAATGGAGAATGATTTAATGAATTCATCTTGACACTGTATTTTTAAATCCTCTCATTTTCATGCTCCATTTTTGAACCAAGAAATTGGGAGACGGGTTTGAGGCAGAAGTTCCCACTTCCCAAATTAAAATAAAAACAAGTCCCAAACAATTGTGATGAAGCTTGGAGAGCTACATAGATTCCAGAGTCTTTTCACAAATGTTTCTGGGTTTCGAAGAACAAGTGTCCATTGTGAGGTAGTTACTTGGAAATGTGAAAAAGCAAGCCCACCAACTTGCCGATATTTCTGTTATTAACTCTTTATCCGATAATCATGAATTATAGAAATTTATCTGTTTTAGGGAGAGTGGGTCCTTTTGTTTCATCCTGGCCACCCAGCTAGTTTACACCCGAAATAATCACACAGAAACTGTATTCATTTAAATCACTGTCTGGCCCATTATCTCTAGCCTTTTATTGGCTAACTCTCACATCTTGATCTAACCCATTTCTACTAAATCTGTATGTCACCATGAGGTCGTGGCTTACAGGGAAAGATTCTAACCAGTGTCAGTCTCAGGCAGGAGCTTCATGGCATCTGCGACTCTCTGACTCTGCTTCCCAGCATTCTGTTCGGCCTACTCCACCTATCTAAATTCTGTCCTATCAAAAGGCCAAGGCAGTTTTATTCAACCAATGAAAGCAACACATAAACAGAAGAACCTCCTACACCATTTATCTATTATTTATATTGTGTGTCCTGCAATATAACTGAATTAAAATAGAGCTCTTGAATCTTCAAAAGATGTTATTTCTAAGCTTTAGGTGAGTGATAAAAGATGCTAAATCAAGATTTAGGTGTCAGGCACCCATCTGTAAACATATTAGGCATTATAAAAATGTGCCTTAAGGACAGAATTACACATTAAATGTTGTGTGATATTGTATTTTTAAACAACCTTTTTATTTTACATACCAGTCCAAGTTCCATCTTCTTCCCCTCCTCCCAATCCCTCTACCTTCTCCCTATCCCACCCCCTTTCGCTCCTCAGAGAGGGTGAGGCTTCCCATGGGAAGTCAACAAAGGCTTTCACATCTCCTGAGGTAGGACTAAGGTCCTCCCCCTATATCTAGGCAAAGGGAATGGGCTCTAAAAAGCCAGTTCATGCACTAGGGAGAAATTCTGATCCCACTGGCAGTGGCCCCATAACACTGCCCAAGCCACACAATTGTCATCCATATTCAGAGAGCCTAGTTCGGTCCTATGCTGGTTTCCCAGCAGTCAATCCAGAGTCAGTGAGCTCCAGTAGCTTGGGATCAGCTATTCCTGTGGGTTTCCCCATAATGATCTTAACCCCTTTGCTCATATTATCAATCTTCCCCCTCTTTGACTGGACTCCAGGAGCTCAGCCCAGTGCCTAGCTGTGGGTCTCTGCCTCTGCTTCCATCAATTACTGGATGAAGGTTCTATTGCATTTACAGTGGAAGGTCAGTTCAGGTACCCTCACCACTATTGCTTAGAGTCTTAGCTGGGGTCATCCTTGTGGATTCCTGGGAATTTCCCTAGTGTCTAGTGTTTGGTTTAATCTTTAAAAAAGCGCTCCACCGATACAAATAAACTCCAATCAAACTAGATTAGACCAAATTAAAATGCCTGTGTTAATAAATGCAGCACTCTAGGGTGGACTGAGACAACATGACAGGGAGGAAAACCCAAGAAAACCCAAAGTCATGTGTTCCTTTTTAGGGCAATAGCCTGTGGGCGTGGTCCTGACCCTCCTTTGTGGAGGAATCAGCACTTGGCAGGCTGGGAGTTGGAGTCTGGACCAGGGCAACCCCAAGGCCAGGGGCTTCCAATCACCCTGGACTTCTTGGATATAAGAGTTTAAGAGGGTTGTGGTGATGCCCCTAACTTAATATTACATTCTAGACTTGGATATAGGGAGATGACAAGGAGCTGAGGTGATATTTATGACCAACATTTTAGATTCTCTTTGGATAAAGGGGTATCTGCTCAGGTCTGGCTACTTCCTGTGGGCATAGAGTGATGTGGAAGAGAGGACAGTTGACAGTTGGTGCGTTCATGCTTAGCAAGAGGAGTGGTTGGAGCGGCATCTGGTTTGGAACCTGGAGTTCTTGGCAGCTGCTTTTTTGAGGAAGATGAGAAGAAAGGTGGCTAGGAGAAAAAATATTGTTATTATTGGCCTAATGAAATGGTGCTAGCCATGGGATGGGACACAATAGCCGATAAAACCAAATTTTAGTTGACAGGTGTCCTTGATCCAGAGTGTTGGTACCAATGGTGAAGTCCCAGGAGCTATTGCAGGTGTTTGGCATTATTGGGAGAGCACTTTGTGAGTTGGTCTTGTCCCAGGCAGCAAAAGTGACTCATAAAATATGCTTGAAACTAGCTGGGGTTAGTGTATCAGAACTTTAAGAGAACTGGAACAGATTAAGAAGACAAAGTAAACTGGAAACTCTGAACCTCTGAAGACACACCTGAAACTTGTTAATCTTGGACTATGAAGCCTGTTAAAGAGGCATACCTGTCTGTATTTTAATAGGAAACTTCATTAAATGTCATGGATGAAGTAATATGTTAACAGTACCTTCTCCAGCCACACCTCTCGCTGAGCATAAACCCACCAACACCCAGCTGTCCCTTCCCCCACATTGCTCCATGCCCGCACAGAGTAGCCAGACTTGAGTCGATGCCCTTTTCTCCAAAAAGAGCTTGGTCATAAATATCATCTCAGCTTCCTGTCACCCCTTATACAAACAATCTGGAATGTAATCCCAACCTCAGGTCTTCATCTTTGGAGGCCCCTCCCCTGTGCCCCTCGAACCTTAACCCCTTCTTGAGAAGGGTCAAGGTAGCCCGCCAAACCTTGACCCCTCCCCAGGAAAGTTCAAGACCACTCCCACAAGCTATCTAAACTGCTCCCCCAAAAATACAAACATGGTTTTCCCTCTTTTTCTCTGGTGGTCGTGTTGGCAGCTTCCCGTTTACCCCAGGGGCCACCCGAAAATGCAGGTGTCTAATTAAACCTGAATATCTTCTCATTTGGTCTGATTTGGCTTGATTGGGATTATTTTGCTTCAGCAGAGTGGCTCAGTTAGGAAATATTCCTAACATCTGGTTTCTTAGTAACCCCATAATGGCTCCCTCTATCAAGATATCTCTTTCCTTGCTCTCCCTCTCTGTCCTTCCCTCAACTTGACCATCCTGTTGCCTCGTTTTCTCCTCCCCTTCCCCTTCTTCCTTCCCCCTTTCCACATGCTCTAAATTTACTCAGGAGATCTTGTCTATTTCCCCCTTCCATGTGAATCCATGCATGTCTCTCTTAGGGTACTCCTTGTTTCTTAGCTTGTCTGGGGTTCTGTATTAATTATCCTTTGCTTTGTGTCTAAAATCCACTGATGAATGAGTACATACTGTTTGTCTTACTGGGTCTGGGTAACCTCACTCAGGATGTTTTTTTTTTCTAGTTCCATTTGCCTGAAAATTTCAAGATATCATTTTCCATTGTATAACACTGCTATAGATTCCCCCCAAGAAAGAATATTGCTATGGATTCGCCCCTAAGTTTAACTTTTAAACATGCTTAAAATAACTGAGATTCACATGTATCTAGAAGAAATTACTCGGCACCCCCAATCTTTACTCTGTTTCCCTTTGATATAACATGGACCATAGCTCTAGTACAATGTCACAATCATTAAAGCAATCTACTGACGTTGTTAAAAATCAGCAATTTTATAAACATTTGTATGTGTGTTTTTAGTTCATCATTATGAACCATCTTATGTTTACACAATGATGGTAATGTCTGCAGCCCTTTTATAACCTAATGTCTTCCTCATCTCAGTTTAATTCTCACTCCAGATTGCCAGAATTCTAGTCTCTAATTCTATCTTAAAGGATAGCACATACCTAGAATTATAACGTATATAGCAATTGGGATCTTGCTTTATTTGTTCAATAAATTTTTATTTTTTAACCCCAAGAAACAGATGTGGATATTTATTTCATAATATATTCATATTTCAAAAAAGTAGGTTCACAGCAAAATATTGCTGCAATTTGTTACATGCATTTCAGTGACTGTGAATAAAGACCTAGTAAAAACCCTAAAATGACATTCTTCCAAGAACATTGCTTACAAACTCAATTGGGGTCCTTTCGATTAATTTCTGGGATATTCACCCCAAAAGTCACTGTGAGCATTCTGCTTTCACTATTGATTAGTATTCTTTGGTATGGATTGCCATCAGACTTTGAAATTTTATTTGCTATCATTTTATCATTTATTACATACGTGTGGGAGGTATGTATAGGTCTGGGGATGTCATAGCACATGTGTGGGGGTCAGAGGAAAACATTTAGGAGTCAGTTCTCTCCTTAAATCTTTGCTCTGGAAATCAATCTCAGAGCCTCCGACTCTCACAGTAAGTAAGCAATTTTGCCCCCTACACCATCTCACAGGATGAAGATTACTTTCTTCATCACTTAACTCTTTTAAGATACTGAAGTTATGCCAAGCAGTAGAAGCACACACCTTTAATCCAGCACTTGGGAGGCAGAGGCTGGCGGATCTTTGAGTTCGAGGCTAGCCTGGTCTACAGAGTGTCTTCCAGGACAGCCAGGGCTGCGCAGAGAAATCCTGTCTTGAAAAACAAACAAACAAAAAGATACCAGAGTTATTCTGCTATGTTACTATTTATAAGGCTATATTTTTAATGGAATAAATGTTAGCAGTGTACTCAATTGTACTATGAGAGCATGAACAGTTTTATAAGATAATGTAACTGTGGTCCAGATTGTTTTCACCATCTTACAGGCTCAGCAGTATCATAGGTCTGGACCATCTTCACCAATTGCTGCCTGCATCAGGTGTGTAATTTAATTGTTGCCTTCCTGATGCATTTGTACTGGTGTCTCACAATAGTCATTTCCTGCCTAGCTAGAGTTAAACATCGTTTCGTCAGCCTGCAACTGAAATTCTACAGAACATCTTAATTCCAAATGTGTGTTTCTACAGAGCAAGGAGACTTTTTGTTGTTGTTTACAAATGTGTATTTTCATTTTAAGAGGATTGGATAAAAAATAAAGGGGATATGTTATAAAGATGAATACTTTGCACTGGTATGGATCTTGGTCTACTGTTACAAATTTAAGGTTGATTTGTTATACTGTGTATATGTACATCTGCTCTTGTTTAAGGTATTATGTTTGTGCAACTCATTTAAAAATGCAAGGTATAATTAAGAAATCCAGATTAATAGATAGTCATGTATAATAGTCAAACTGTAGTCATGTTATTTAGGTTTTCTAGATGTACAGAGATATATTTCAGATGGACAAGTATTCTTCAAACCATTTAAAGACCTACAGAATATGGCATCAAAAATGTTTTAAGAACTTAGACTTTTCTCTACAGTAAGATATGTCTGTTTCTGGCAGAACCAGAGAGGTTGATGGACACTGAAGTAACTCATTATGGAGTTTGCCTTCAATGTGACAAGGGTAGCCATTTGGGCAAGAAACTGCTCTTGCCTGGACTGCTTGATGGTATGCTGTATGAATGGGACATGCAGAACTTACAGAAAAGTAACTGCTAAACTTTCCCAAAGATGGGATGGTTCTTCAGGGTTCCTGCTTCACAGAGGAAATGACTAGACATTCTACAGAACACAGAAGAAAGTGACTGACAAACTGCCAATTTAGGCAAAACAGTCTTTCAAATTTCCTGCTTCATGGAAAAGTTTGCCAGATGCTATGGGCCTGTAGGCTGAAGATGGATGTCCCAATGTTACAGAAGAACTTCTGGTGACTGTCCAAGCAGTGGGATGTTTCTGTCAATTTTAGAGTTTTGGAAGTGAACAAGGAGACTCTAGGCACCATCTCATACCTAGTGCTGCATGAGAGAGGTTGGACAGAGTGTAGCTCCTTAACACTGTCATCTTGTTTTCTCTTCGAGATTACAGGACCTTCATGAGAAGTCTAGTGCCATCAAAGTTAGCCTAATTTTCCCTGTTCTTAAAAAACCTATCAAACCTCCAATCAAGATAAGAAAGCGTAGGAGATTGTGTGTGGGTCTGTATATGTGCATGCACACATGTTCGCGTGTGCACACATACAGATGCACATGAGAGCATGCATGTGCACATGGAGGTCATAACCTCAGATGGTTTCCCTTAAGTACTTGACTTTGTTTTTGAGGCAGGGTCTCTGACTGTGCTGGAGCACATCAGGGTGCTTGTTGGCTGGCTAAGGAGCTAGGTCTCCACCTGTCTCCACCTCCCCTGATCTGGGACTATAATCACAGGGAAACCATGCCTAACTTTTTTTGTGTATCTTTTCCCTCTTAGGGTCTGGAGATAGAATTTACATCCAAATGGTCACAAAGAAAGCTCTTTGCTGACTGAACCATCCCCTCAGAACTGTTTTTGTTTCTAATTGTCATAGGACTTTGTTCCTGAAAGTGGAGAGCAATTCTTTTTGATCCATTTTCAGTCATATCCCAAATATTACTATCCCAAACAATTTATTTCTTTGAACACTTTTTATTTTGAAGATGAACATTTGCTCAGGAAAGATCATAGCAGACAATACCAAAAGTTCTCTCCCAGTCCACAACTGCCAGGCCCTGGAAACTGCCGTAGTTCAGGATGTGATTCTTTGCCCCTCTGCTTCCTGTTCCCAACTCCAATCATGATTGTGTCAACACAAAACAGAGCTCTCGCCCCATAAATGAGAGATTGCTTCTTCTTGATCCAAATATGAGTAAGTGTGGCCCAGTAGCAAGGATTCAAGCATCCCTGAATAAGTTGTCCCAACATGGAAATGCTTTTATGAACACTTTTACAGTCGCAGAACAGAAAAACAATCTAAAATCAAAGTATTTCCTAAATACATTGTTGAGAACATTAGGGAGGTGAATTATGGGAAAATCTTTGTGCAGATCTCAGATGTGTTCTGTTGTCATTCCAAGCCTTTGGGTTGATAGTAACTGATGGATTGGTAGGTAATATATCCCCCAAAGTTTTAGCTGATGATCACAAAGATACTAGGTTATCCACAGAGTTGGGCAATGAGTGGCTATGCAGACTAAATAGCAGAATATCGTTTTGCCTCTGGATTTATAACATTCCACCTCTGCACAATCATGAAGTTCTACCTGGTCAGCCTTCCAGAATCTTTAAAATAGCTATGTGGTGTGTGTGTGTGTGTGTGTGTGTGTGTGTGTGTGTGTGTGTGTGTGTTGGCTTATTTTTCCCAGGAGCTCCAGTTAACAGTTGTAAGTAAATGGGTCCCAGGAAAAATGTCACTTGAATTCTTTCTATTCTATTGCCTTGGGAACTTGGAATCTGAGCTAGAACATCATCCAACCTGAGGGCATACCTTTTCTGGGCTCCAAGCCTATCACTGTGAAATAATCAGTAATCAAAACCACCTCCCAGTCAGATCCATTTTCTAATGCTGAAAATAATCAATACTTAGTGATTTTGCCAATGGAAAAAAATGGATTCAAACATGGGCTAGAAAATCTCCTGTAAAATGGATATAGGGGAGAAGGAAGTAGTTCTTTGAGCATATGAACACGGAAAAGCCTAAATTACATCTGCTGAATATGCCCTGAAGATATATTTCCAAATTGAGAAGTGTGGGCGGCTTCCCTGGAGCGAAACGCACTGCATGGCCAGTTTTTTGGTTGTCACTGCTCTCATACTGTTTTCTCCACACGGTGAAGCTCCATTCTGCACTGCATAGCATGTGATACTAAATAGTTCTATACGCTGAAGCATATTGGGTAGGTTCCAACGTTTGTTTGGATGTGTGTTCGTTCATGTCCTCCACACTGGGCACCATGTCACATTTCTCTCTCTCTCTCCCTCCCTCCCTCCCTCCCTCCCTCTCCCTCTCTCTGTCTCTCTCCCTTTCTCTCTCTCTCTCTCTCTCTCTCTCTCTCTCTCTCTCTCTCTCTCTCTCTTTCTGCCAAGGAAGAAGGACCTGGGAATCCAGGTGACCACACCCTAGTCAAATGTGATTGGCTGAGCTTCCCCATCATCTCTCTTTCTCACTCTGTGTGTGAGTGTGTGTGAGTGAAGTATCCATTAGGGACGAATCTATCAAGGTGTATAATGTATAGGTACAAGGAGACGTTAGAGTGGCTGCTTGGTGCAATGTAAAACACAGAATTTTCACAGTGTGCATGTCGGGGATATGGAGATCTAAGACATAAAGCTGTAAGAGAAAAATGGTTGACAATTCAGAAGGTAGCTTATAAATATTTTTACAGCCAAGAGAAATGCTGGAACTGTTTTATAGGCTAGGAGCTCAGGAGGTGAGCCTGTCCCTGTGATGTCACAGGTTTTTCTTTCCTTTAACTCAAGATATAAAGACAACAAATTTTCTTCCAAAAGGCAGAGAGGCAGGGATCAGGGTACTACTTCTGTGTGTTTTACTTGAAACTCTGATCCGACACCTCTGGTTGTCTCTGGTTGTCTAGTCCTCCCATACTCTCAATCTCCCCCTTCCCTATCACTCTGGAGGTGTCTGGATCACAGGCTCTACCATACTTGGTGAGCTGATTCTGAAGCTATTTTCTCCTGATTAGAAATACATAAGAAACTCAAGCACCCATCCTGGAACTATTGCCCCCTCAGTTGCTTGAAGTTGAGGCTTATTAGTTACATTTGAGTCAGAGTTGTTTGGGTTTCAAACGTATGTGCTCTTTCCCCTTTGTTCTCCACCCAGCTACATTACTGAGCCCAGGATGGCGTCAGTGTTACCAAGGAAAACCCACAGCTAATTCTTTATCATCACACCAGGCAGTTAAATTCTTTGGAAATATTGAAAGTACTATTATTTGCCTCTTTACTGAAAAGGTTTCATTTCTCTAAGAAATAAATGTACATATCCCTTGCACTTCAAACCCCTTTTGGAATAAACACAATTTCTACTTAGGTCATGCACCAACTTTGGGTACATTTGCCATGGATGCACCAGAGACTATTTCTCCAGCTGTTCGAGGGAGCTCAGGTCAGAATAAGAGTACAAAGCAATAACAATGGGGCTGGGGAAAGAACTTGCTTCACAAGCAAGAAGACTTCAGTGTGAAACCCCAGTACCCAAGTGAAAATTCAGGCATGGGTGCAAGCGCCTGTGACTCCAGCATTGCGGGGTCACAACCAGCCTAGTCAATACTTTGAGCTTCTGTTCAATGAGAGATCATATGTCAAGGCAATGGGCAAAAAGGGATGTAGGGGACACACATCTGGCTCCAGCCTCTGTGTGTGTAAACCCCATGCATACTAGATACACAGTCACATTAAAAACCCCAAACCCTGTCCATATTTACATAGATTTTTGCAACCATCACACTTCATCAGACATGTTTCTTTGTGTAGATTTACAACTGGTCAAAGTATGGAGAATAAGTGTCAGAGTGCTTAGCCACACATAAAACATATATGTCCCCTTCCCCTCAATCATGCTTACCAAAACCTCAGGAACATTCACGGAAGAGGAGGCAGGAAAGTAAGATCCAGAGAACAGGGAAGAGACTGGAGTGAAACAGTGTCTTCTAGACAGGACAGGAGAGCTTCACTGATGCACCGACAGTAGCTACAGCTGCCTGTACAAGACTTCCCAAGATCAGTCAACACTGGACACGGAGGGAGTCGTGGACCCTGCCTCTAGGAGAGCAGGCATTGATAGCTGATGGTTTCTGGAGGAGGGACGGCCCCTGGAAAGTCAACAGCACTCTAGTGGGAGCCACGTCCATGGTTTCTATGAGCAATGTAAGTTAGACTCTGTGGATTATTTAAGAACAGAGAAAGAACACTAAGCTGGAGGGAGTAAAAGATGGAGGTGGTTCTGGGAGGAGGTAGCAGGAAGAGTGGAAGGTGAATATGATCAAAATACATTGTGTGAAACTGTCAGAGACTTCATAAAATAATACAACTAAACAGTGTTCATTTAAGGGGATACTTATTGAACACATGCCAGACTACTTAACTACTTAAAGATCATATTTAATCTTACCAAAATACTTTATTGATTTTTATGCTTAAATAATTATCATCATTTTACAGATGATCATAGAATACAAAAAAAAACCCCTTAACTGAATTATGGTCGAATTTGGAATAAAACATTCAGCTCCATTTTCAGAAACACACCCTTACTGCATTTTTTGAGAATTTCATGAGTAATATATTTACATCATTTCTACACCACCCTTCCTCCTTCCCCCAAACTCCTTCTACTAATGCCTCTTCACTCTCTCAAAATCACTTCTTTAGTTATTATTGTTTTAGACACACACACACACACACACACACACACACACATACACACACACACACACACACACACATACACACATACACACACACACACACGAGTTCATTTAGTGTTTCTCATGTGTACATGTGTTTAAAGCTGACCTGAATAGTTTGTCAGGAAGCTTGTCCCCCAGAGAACACAGCAGGCATTAGTTGCCTGTAGCTCCTCATCTTGGGGCGGGGTCTTGTGAGATTTCCACCTTCTGGATCTGAATGTCAGCTGGTGTCCCCAGTGGAGACATCCACAGTGTAACCCTGAGCTTACGGCTCAGGGGACATCTAGGAAGAGAGGGCAGAAAGATTGCAAGAGCCAGAGCGCTAGGATGTTTGCTGTGAGATGGTGTCTTCTAGATATGACGGAGACACACCCTTAATCTCAATCCTGTAATGCCTTTCAGAAAGCTGTGTTAACTATCAGAAAATGTCTTTTTTTAAAAAAAAGAAAATATGGTTATTAGAAATGGAAGAGATAGTGCAGCAGTTTAGAACACTCACTGCTCTTCCAGAGGACCAGAGCTCAGTTCCTGCATCCATACTGGGTGATTTGCAACCTCCACTAGCAGCAGCTCCAGAGCGATGTGACATCTCTGGCCTCTGCATGCATGCACTTGCACTAACACACACACACACAGAGACACACACACACTCACATACAAACATACATAAATTCACATATACAATTAAAATAACAAAAAAACAAATATCTAAAAGTGTTTTAGAAAAGACAATATAGTCATTAAATATGGTCATGTAAGAATTCATTCTCAGATGTTTTCTCTAGGTTTGGCTTCCTGATCGCTACAGTCTAAATCTAAAATGTCCTCTGAAGGCTCATTCATGGGTTAAAGGCTTGGGTGCTAGCCACGAAGATTGCCTGGAGGCTCTGACTTTACAAGTTCTCACTGTGAGGATTTGGAAGACGGAGACTACACTGTTCCTGCATCCCAGTTATTTCTGACACAGTATAGTTTACAGCTGCCTGTTAACCCAAACTGAGATGTTAATGCACACCAGAACATTATGATTAATGGATGGTTAATCATGTGAAGGCACTGTAACCAAGCCTGAAGACCCACATGATGGCAAAGAATTGAATTGCATTAGTTTTCCTGCATGTGCACCAGAGTGTGTGTGTGTGCATGTGCACACACAAATTTATAGTAAAAAGTATGATTAACAATAAACAGAAATACTGTTGACTACTAGTCTTGATAATAAGAGTAGTAGAAAGATTATAAAAAATTAAATAGAGAATAACTCTCTAGGTGGTGTGGTACTTTGCACTGGGCGGCCTTAGGCAGGTTCTCACGCATCTTGGTTAGGGTTTCTGCTGCTGTGATAAAACACCATGACCATACACAACTTGAGGAAGAAAGTTTTTTATTCAGCTTACAACTCTCATGACACACTCTGTCACTGAGGGAAGTCGAGACAGGAACTCAAGGCAAGAACCTGGAGGCTGGAACTGATGCAGAAGCCATGGAGGAGTGCTGCCTACTGAATTGCTCATCATGGCTTACTCAACCTGGTTTCCCACACCATCCAGGACCATCTGCCAGAGGGTGGTACCATCCACAATATGCTGGGCCCTCCCACATTCCCATCAAATTTAAAAATACCCTACAGGCTTGCCTATAAGCCAATCCCGTGGAGGCATTTTCTCAGATAAGATTCTTTTCTTCCCAGACGTAGAAACTAGCACAACATGTCTGCTGGATGAGCTAATGGTTGTGATAATCTGGGGTACATGGCACACTTCCTGCTACATGAGCATTGTGGCTGTTGTGGCTGTTGATATTCTCCAGTGGTACGGGCCTTTTAGTTTTGAACAAGATGTACAGAGAGTATTAATGCTCATCCTTCTCCTGTGCCTAGGAACTGCTTCTAAAACCAGCTGGAATGCCCAGCAGGCAAAATAGCCTCACACTTAAGACACACAAACAGAAAGCATGTGAAGATGAAATTGAACAAGGGGGGCTATGTTCCACCCCTGGCATGCAGAAGAACTTGACAGCTTTGGCCAGGTGGTTCTGGCTTTAGAATCAAGGATAGAAGAATCAAGGTTACGGAATCACCCTCTGTTGTAAAAGGAAGGAGCAGACTGCTTTTCATCCCGCCCAGCTCCCAGCCACCTGGCTCCCACTCGGCGAGCTTTTCACCCGAAATAATTACACAGACACTGTATTCATTCAGACACTGCCTGGCCCGTTATCTGTAGCCTCTTATTGGCTAACTCTTACATATTGATTCAACCCATTTCTAATATTCTATATGTCACCACGAGGTGGTAGCTTACTGGGAAGGATCTTAACCAGCATCCATCTTGGAGAGGAGAACTATAGCATCTGCCTCACTGCCTTCTTCCTCCCAGCATTCTGTTCTGTCTTCCCCACCTGCCTATATTCTGACTTATCAGGCCAAACAGTTTCTTTATTAATTAACCAATGAAAGCAACAGAAATACAGAAGACCCACCTACATCATTTCCCCTTTTTCTGTTTAAACAAAAAAGAAAGGCTTTCACTTTAACACGGTAAATTTGCATATAAATTTGTAGAAAGAGTGGTGGGCTGTATCCTCCCACCCGGCTCCAGGCTAGCTTTACCTGAAATAATTGCACGTAAACTGTATTCTTTTAAACACTGCCTGGCCCATTATCTGTAGCCTCTTATTGGCTAACTCTCACATCTTGATTAACGCATATCTAATAATCTGTAAATCACCATGAGGTCGTGGCTTACCGGGAAGATTCTAACCCACCTCCATCTCGGAGAGGAGAGCCACGGCGTTTGCCTCATTGCCTTCTTCCCAGCATTCTGTTCTGTCTACTCCGCCCACCTATGTTCTGATCTATCAGGCCAAGCAGTTTCTTTATTAATTAACCAATGAAAGCAACAGACATACAGAAGACTCTCCTACATCACTCTGTGATCAAGAAAAGCCACTTAGGCCAAGTGTGTGTCAGGGGTGTCCCTAAATGGAGGTCTAGAGAGGTCACTGTATGAAGCTGTGAAGTTTAAGCATGGATTTCCTTGGAGACCCCAAGATGTTAGAGATGCCAGAGTTGTGTGATACCTGCTGAAGAAAGCTGATAACAAAGAGTGGAACCAGCCCAAGAGAAAAAAGTTTGTTGCAGCCAACAAAGCTAAAATGAGTGGGAGATCTGAAGAGCATTTTTACATAAGACATGGAGATGCAGAGTTAGTTTAGAGTTTGCCTAGTTGGTCTTCAATCTTGCTTTGGTCCAGCATTTCCTCACTATGCTCCCTTTCCTACATTTTGAAATGATAATGAATATCCTGTGGCATTATATGATGGAAGTATGTGATCTGTTTATTTTATTTTGATTTTACAGGTGGTACAGTTAAGAGATCGCATGAACTTCAGAAGAGACTTTGAACTTTAGATTTTTAAGCACGTTAGAGACTATGGGGACATTTGAAGTTGGACTGAGTGCGTATTTGAATTATATTATGGCTACAAGCCTATGGGACCAGGGAGTAGAATGTGGTGGTTTGAATAACAATACTTCCCACAGACTCATGTGTTTGAATACTTGAGCTATAGGGAATAGCACTATTGGAAGGTGTGACCTTGTTGGAGTAGATGTGGCCTAGTTGGAGAAAGTGTGTCATGATGGAAGGGCTTTGAGGTCTCATATGCCAAAACTATGCACACAGTTGCTTCTGCTGTCTACAGATCAAGATGTAGAACTCTCAGCTCTTTCTCCAGTTCCATGTCTGCCTTCACACTGCCATAAAGATAATGGACTTATACTCTGACTGAACCTGTAAGACAACCCAATTAAATGTTCCCCTATATAAGAGTTGTCATGGTGATGGTGTTTCTTAACAGAAATAGGAACCCTAACTAAGACAAACACCAAGAAAAAAATAGCCTCAGAAAATTTTCTAGCGTTTGATTGATATTGTCTATTTAAAGGTACCAATACAGTACGTATGACAAAATCAAAACCTTCACTTACACTTTCTGATGCTTATTGAATAGATTAGAGTTGTCTTTTAATTTCTATGAAGAGAATATCAGAATTCTTTTAAATAGTTAAAAAAATCTATAAGCTGTCCTACAGACACTGATGTCCAGACAGCCACTGCAGTGGCCAGTGGGCACGTGTTCATTTCTGTGTTGCTGGCTGGATTGCCCCGTGTTTGAGATCCAATCCCATACTTGGCTGCATTCAGATGTCATCATTTCTTCTCTACTGGAAAGACCGTGACCCTTTGCACTTTTCAAAATTAGCAAGTGTCCAGAGACAAGAGCAGGGGAATAAAGAACGGAGCTGGTTTTGCGTGCAGAGAAAGCAAACTCCCATGGAACAGTAGGGAAGGGTAGCCTTGCAGAGTTGGAAGAGGTCCAGGGGACCTAGGAGAAATGAACGTGACAACAGAAACATCCAAAGGAGGTGAGAGGAACTACAGTCCTTGTGATGGACTCAGTGGAAAGTTCATGAAGGTGAGGCTGGAGGACAATCAGAGACTTGCTGGAAGAAACACCTGGATTTGGGTCTGTGGTTCTTGGTGCTCTTTCATCTTGGAACATATTGCTTATGGAAACAGGTTCTTTTTTAAAATAATTTTATCATGATTTTTTTCTCTTCCATATCAATTCCAGTCCCCCCTCCCTTTTCCTGCTCCTCCAATCTTCCCCCCACCTCAACTCCCTTCTGGTCCTCAGAGAGGAAAGGCCTCTGTTGGAAGTCAACAAAGTCTGTACCATTGCTTCATTGAGGTAGGACCAAGGCCCTACCTCCTTGCAAACGTGTCTCTCTGGGAGAATGGGCTCCACAGAGTCAGTTCATGCATTAGGGTTAGATCTTGGTTCCACTGCCCTTGGCCCCACAAATGGCCCAAGCCACACCATTGTCACCTGCGTTCAGGGGGCCTAGTTCAGTCCTATGCAGGTTCCCTCCTTGCCAGTCCAGAGTCAATGAGCTCCCAATAGCTCAAGTCAGCTGAAGCTGTGTTTTTCCCCATCATGGTCTTGTCCCCTTTGTTCATATCATCGCTCCTCCCTCTCTTAGATTGTACTGTGGGAGCTCTGCCCAGAGGTTAGTTGCATCTGCTTCCATCTGGGAAACAGGACCTTGATGAATCCACTCCACACAGTGAGTTCAGACCAAGGATCACCGAAATCTCTAAACATTTCCAAGTGGTAACTTTCTCAATGACAATGTTTTATTCTGTCAAATTGCTGCTGACAGTATCTTTTACTCAGGCAATTGAATAATAAATAGTAATGTTATTATTATTTGGATCTCAAATTTTAAAATAAACAAAAAAGTTCTTTAAAGTCAAGGACCACTTTTAAAGCTAGCAAAACTAAACCTAAGTTTGCCACCTAAGACCAATGTCCAAATTATCTACATAGTCAGAGATGAAGTAAAAGCTGCGGAAGTTCATTGATGATTTATTCCACACGCACCATACAAGGACCTCACTTTTGGCTGGAATGGAGTGTGGGCATCTGAGTGAAGGCCGCCTTTCAATTCTCCTCTCAGAACATCCCTGGCTTTTACTAAGGTGGTAGGGAAATCTGCCCAAATATACCCTAGTGACCATTTTCCATTAAAAGTGATGGTGATGGCTGTAACAGTGGTGCCGTCTGCCCTTCTCTTTGTGCTTCGTACCGAAGCGTGTGTTGAGATCACGGACATGACAGATGAGGAAACAAGCAAAATGAACTCCATTGCTTTGCGTCTGAAACTGCTAAGTGGTCTGATCTTGTTTTGTTTTTTAGTTGCATTTATGTAGAAAGCTAAAATAAATATAGAAAATTCAGCTGAGTGTGTGGCGTATAGCTGTGCTCCTGGGGTAAGAGACAAGCGGCTGGTGCGGAAAGCGACAGCAAACCCAAGATTCCCTCACTTGCAGCAAATCTTCAGAATGGGTTTTTTAGTAAGAGAAGTCTGGGGGCTGGAGAGGAGGCTCAGGGGTCAAGGGCACTTGCTTTCCCTTCACAGGACCGGAGCTGGGTTCCCAGTGCCCACATCAGGCAGCTCTCAACTGCCTGTAACTCCAACTCCAGGAAAGCAGTGTCTTCTTCTGGCTGACACAGACACATACACACAAAGAGAGAGACACAGAAATTTAAAAATCGAATCTTAAAAAGAGGCATATTCTTCGTTGTGTAGTAGCTAGAGGTGAGCTATCCAGAGCCATGGATCCAGTTGGAAGGTTATGCCAATGTCATTTATGCAATTTTGCCAAATGGTGAGTGTGTGTGTGTGTGTGTGTGTGTGTGTGTGTGTGTGTGTTTTGTGGGAATTTACTCTGACAATAGCATTGGGGTACCAGTCTTAGCATGTGGTTATTTGTCTATGGATGTTACCATTTAAGAGGACAGAATAAGAGGTCACACAATCCTTGGTTGGTGAAGGCCGAGTCAGGTGGCATAAAGCAGCCAATGGTTGGTCCCCAGCTCCCTTGGGCAAAACAGAAGGACTGCAACTGGATGTATCTTGTCCTGTATCTAAAAAGTCTGCTTCCCCATAGCACCCTTTGTGTGTGTGTGTGTGTGTGTGTGTGTGTGTGTGTGTGTGTGTGTGTGTGTATGCATGTGTGTATGTATATACACTCCTTTGCTCATGGGGGGGCCTCTTCCAGGTGAAGGAAGCCATGCCTGGAAGAAAATACAGGCAATCACAATAAAATTATGACTTACTGCTGCATGAGGAAACTGGATGAGATTTTGAATAATCCTTTAAATTTCATATCTGTTTCTTATTTGAGACACAGTCTTAAAATTCACCAGCTCTGGTTGGACTTGAAACTCATTCTACAGACTAAGCTAACTTTGAACTCACATAGATCTGCCTGTCTCTGACAATCTTCTTCTTCTTAATTATTCATTTAAAGTGGGTATGTATTTCAGTGGATAGAGGTACACTATGTACGCGTAGGTGTCCAGAAGGCCAGAAGGTGTCAGATCCTTCCTGGAACCTTTGTAATCCTCAACAAGAGGGTTCAGTTTAATTCCCCTCCCTCTGATAGTAACCAAGAAATTATAGAATGCGAACAGTTTGAGTTACTCTAATAATAACCCTGGCAGTGCTGTTATGCATCCGGTTAAGAATCAGTGGTGAGTCATATGTCAAACTGTCCTAATGTCCTAAGGCCAAAAACTGCTTTCTTGTGGTGAAATATCTAAATCCCAGGCACAGTTGGTGGGAAATACCTTACCTTTTGGATTTGCATATTCATAAATTGTAGTTTGTTGAAGAAGTATGGCGGAGGGGCATGGCTCAGTTGTTCCAGCACCTCCTGCACAGGAATTGGATCCCAGAGCACACAAAGATGCTCTGTGTGATGGGGTGCAATGACAAGCCTAGCACTTCGGAGGAGCAGACGAGTGGGTCCCTGGGGCTTTCTGCAGCTAGCGTGGCTTTCTTGGAAGGATCTAAGCCACTTAAAGACACTATCACAAGATACAAAATGGGCAGAACGAAAAAATCCCAACCGAAATGTTTTTCTCCTTTCTCACTTGTTTTTGTGATGGATTCCTGGCAACCGATGGGTTGGCAAGGCAATGCCAGCAGCCATACTTTCCCATATTTGGTGGCATGGTGAATAATCAAAACTGGAGTTAGTAACATTTGCCATCTCTAGTCTCTTCTGCTTCGCTCACCCTCATTCCAATGCCAGATGAAACAAAACCCCTGCAGCCCAGGGATAACTCACTGTACTCATCTACCCAGCTGTGTAAACCATATAAAAACTCTTCGTTAAACAACTGTTCTTGTGCTTATTTTCCTTGAGATAGCTAGGCACTCCAATGAGCATCCGAGGAGGTGGAGATGCCGCTCTTGCTCAAGAGGCTGTGGGTGTCACCATGCACACAGGAGCTCAGGAGCTGCTTCTCATTCTTCTCCTTCGCGGTCACTCTAACCTCATCTGGGAAGTCCTCCGCCTCCCACATCTACAGAAGACAGATGGGACTGAATGACTCTAGAGTGTCTCTCATGTTTAAACTTTCACCACCATGGTTGTACACAGAGCAGCATTTGTGAGTGCGGGTTCTTAAACCCATTGCCAGGCTCAAATCCTAGTTCTCCCTCTTACCACCTGTATAACCTCGGTGAATGATTGAACTTTAGCGATCGCAGCCGTCTCTGCTGAAAAATGGACAAATGGCTGTCTCCACTGAACAGAGTAATGGGATTGGTGAATCAACATGTATGAGGTATGTCCATGTATGAGATGTGCCTCACAAGCACAAGGCATTTAATGACATAGCACATACAAGGGTCGTCTTCCATTTCATGTTAGTTAGGTGTCAGACACGGTGTTAATCTGTAAATAGTCATTCCTCACAAATCTATGAAGTCTGATTTTGATTTCTATTTCCCTAATAAGGAGAATGAAGACCAGTGAGTTGAAATCACAGAGCCCCAAACCTAGATAGCTATGTAGCCTCATCTCCGCGACTGGTACAGCTGGCGGCAGACACCGTTCCTTTCTAATTCACATTTCTGTAACATGTAGGTTATGGGACGTTCTTTGGGGTGAGGGTGGGGAGATGGCTCAGTTGGTGAACTGCTTCCCGTTCATTACATGAGAGCCTGATTAGGATCTCCTGACTCCACATTTGAAAAGCCGCATGCGGTGTCCCATGCTTATAAATCCAGCACAGAAGAGGATGTGGCGGCAAGCAGCTTCCTAGGTTTCCTTGGCCACCCAGAATAGCGTACGTGGAAAGCTGCTAGCTGGTGAGAAACCCTGTCTCTAAAAAATAGTGTAGAGGACACCCAAGGGGTTGTCCTTTGGCCTCCACATGCACACATAGTCCACATTCATGCATGCACACACGCACACACAAACACACACATACTTACATCCACACACACTCAAAAACCAAAATACATGAGTAGGGCAGTGGTGGCTCATGCCTTAATATCAGCATTCTGGAGGCAAAGGCAGGCAAAACAGTGAGTTCAAGGCCAGAGCAACCCTGCCTTGAAAAAAACAGAAGAAAAATACATTTATAAAGAAAGCTCTAAGAAACATTACATCTAAAGTATGAGAATCCTAGCATCACTTTAAGTTTAAGAAGACTCGCTGTGAACTTGGCTGGCCATGAAGATGTCTGCTTGCTAAGGGAAGCTTGAGGTGCGCATGTTTCTTTGCATTGAGACACACTGTGAGATTGCTTCCATTTCTGCAAACAGTCCCTCATCTCACAGCTCAGGCCTTTCCCATGGACCCCTGCAGAGGTGTGTGGCTTGTCTTCACACATTAACCAAGCAATCCCAAAGTCAGCAATTTCTAGTTAACTTTTGGCTTTTTACTAGCAGAGTGATTCCTTTACTGGCTTCTTTTGTTTATCCATGTTCACAAGCTGGAGATAAACAGAAGGACAAAGGGACAAGTGACTGTGAGGCAGATGGAAGGGAAAGAAGAAAGCGACGGGCTAGGGCAAAGCCAGCGCTTCTGAGACAGCAGTGAGTGGAATGTGACGGCCTCCAACAATGCTTGCTGCCAACGATTTGAGATCCTCCTCCTGTGAGCGCGCTCCACATCTCCCAATACTCAGAACAATACATACAAACTAAACAGTGAACAAAATGTAAGGCCAAGCTTTTTGTTTCTTGGTTTGTTTCCACTAAGAAACTGAAGGAAATGCAAAGTAAGTGTCGCTGGTTTCAAACAGTATTCCCTGCAATGGTGACAGAATCTGCTCCTCTATTTACATTGGTTTGAGAGGTATTCACTAGGAGCCAGCGATATGCTACATGTTGAGCTAGGCACTAGAGACGGTGCAAGATGCGGTAAGGGAAACAGCGAAAGAGTTTCTCCTTAGACTTGAGATGTGTAGCATGTATCGAAGATACTAGTAGGCCTGACAAAGGCAGGCAAGTAAGATTCTACATATAGCAATTATGAGGGTGGTAGGAGATGGTAGCCCCAGAGAAGAGAAGGCAAAGAACTATTCCTGGAGACTCAATCCACAAGAGTCTTTGATTAGTTTCTGGAAGGAAATAAATGGCAGGCTGTTTTCTCAAGGTGGTCAACAATGACACACAACCAACAATGCCTAACATGAACAATTACCATTTAACTCACCCAACAAGTTTGACAGATGCTAAAAAACTAATTAATCATAGGCACAAAAATCACATCCTCTTTTGTGACTATACAAGTTTGGAGGAAGGGTCGGTGAGCTCAGATCTGGAGGGAAGTGGTGATCAGGCAAAGACTGCACTTGCCTATGGCTACTGAAAACTTGCTCCAGACTCCTCAAAGTAGCATGGCATACAATAAAGGAGCAGGGCTCACTCACGCAGCCGGGGAAGGACCAGACCCCCACGCTGACCAACAACAAGTAGAACAAGTCAACCAGATCTGCCCTGGAGCTGTAAATGTGGCTTCCACATTCTTTTCACCATTGCCTGGCTTTCTAGTTTGCTTTTCTGTTTCGGTGGTGTATATCACACATATGATGCATGAAAGTGATGTCTACATGACCAAAAGAAACTTTGGGGGAGGAACAAGTTGACTTCATGTTCCACCACTAGGTCCCAATCGACCTTTGAGGGAAGCCAGGCAGGAGCTATGGAGGAACATGTGAAGAGTCGCCCACAGCTCTACACACAGGTCAATCTGATGGAGGCAATTGGTGGTTCCCTCACCACATGTTGTAGAATATCTGCATACTGTGTGAAGATGTATTGTTGTGATGGGTGGAATAAAGATCTGAATGGCCATAGCTGAGCAGAAAAGGATGGGTGGGACTTCTGGGATGAGAGAGCAAGAGGAGAAGGAACCTAGACAGGTGATTTCTTCAGGAGACTCCGAGCAAGTGTGCTACATCAAGGAAAGGTAGAAGCCACGTGACAGACTGTAGATTAACAGAGGCGGACTAATTTAGGTTATAAGTGCTAGTTGGGGACAAGCTTAAGTTAAAGGCCAAGGTTTCCATAATTAGCAATAAATCCCTGTATTGTTATTTGGGGGCTGGTGATTCAAAGATAGTCTGACAAGAAAGCTTTCTACATTCACAGGTAACTCTAGATTGTGTCCAGTTGACAACAAAACCTAACCCATACACTTGGCAACCAACATTCTCTTCAAATCCCTCTTCCCTCTCTATCTGTTTATCCTACTGATAGCTAGATGCCTCCAAATTCTCATTTCTATGACTCTGTCATACTCTTCCATCCAGAAGACACTCCTGTTGGACCAGGGCTCCAGAGGCTTTAAAACAATAATAACTGGATTTCAAAAAGCCAATGCCCACTGAGGAATTTCTAGTTGTAGTGGGGAAATTACCTGAGAGCAATAAAAAGTTCTGGCCTCCTTAGAGCCCAGGAATGAATGGAAAGCAGCTCTCCTACCATCTCTGTAAGGCACTCTGCCTGCCTGCTACTCTCTGGAAGAGGGTTGCCCAGCTAGAATCCCTTAGCCCTCAAAAAGCCAAAGTAGTAACTTTTTTGAAAAAATCCCTCAGAATCTACCATGATAATATCAACGACCTTTCAGACTGACCAGCCACTCTGGTCAGAAAATACCTCATCATCTGAGTGGTCTCAGATTGAATCGCTGCTCTCCACAGGCCCTTGAGCTCACAAGTTTCAGTGCATAGAAAAATTCTTTTAAGATGCACTAAAACAAGTTTACATTTTATCTAACACACTATCTAAATCCTCTTAAAAGCCGTTTAAATCTTTGGTCAGTTGCTTTCTAAGTCTTTCCTTTTCCTACACCAGGATGTATATTTAAAATAACATTTATTGACAAAACGGTATCTTAGCAACGGTGTCATAGCACAAGAGTGTGTTATCTAAAGCAAACCAATCCTGGCCATAAACTATATAAGCAAAGCAACTGAATGTGATTGGTATAGTACCCCTGAGATACAGGGAGTCTGGGGTGCTATACGAGATTAAAGGCAAATTTTCAAACTTGAAGTGACACATTATTCATTTTTCACTCAAAGAATGGGAAACACTTTTATTCTTAATTATGAAATCATAAGCTTTAAGAGTGAAAAGGGAATTTGAAGGCTTCCCAGTTTAAGCCTATAATGTTATAAGAGCTTGGGGGATGGGAAGAACAAGCAATAATTTACTTTTCTCTGAGTACACAAGTGGTTTGTATGAGAAATCAGGTTCCCTGACTTTCGTCCAGTTATTCTAGCAACCATTTTTCTTATGATAAATGCTATGTACATTTGCAAGCTGACTGGACACTTTTCAAATTGCTGGTTTTGAAACAGGAAAAACAAACACCCCCTTCCCACCCCCAGTCTTTATATATTTTAATCCATGGCTTCAAACCTAGAATGTGATTTCAAGTCACTAAATCAGTCAGCTCATTTAAATTGCTGGATGTTTATTTATAGCTTAGGTAGAAACAGAACTGAGGTCTTGGAAAGTTAAACAATTTATTCTAGACTTAAGAATTCACTCACTAATATCACTGCATGAGTTGATGGTAGATTTTAAACAACAAGTCTGAACCAGCCTACACATGCACACACACACACACACACACACACACAGAGAGAGAGAGAGAGAGAGAGAGAGAGAGAGAGAGAGAGAGAGAGAGAGATAAGGCCTGCATCAAACATTATTCTGCATATTATGTAAAAGGAATCAGTGTTTTTAAAAAGTGTGTAATAATAATGAGGTGAAAGTTTTCTTTGTATACCGATGTATTTATCACCATCATTAAGAGATGTTTTGTCAAAACTGGAACATTTACTATTATTGAAAACAATCTCAGGAGATCTTGCCTATTTCCCCTTCCCACAGGGATCCATGTGTGTTTCTCTTAGGGTTGTGGGGGTGCGGGGAAAAGGGAGGCTGAGAGGACAACATGAGGGAATGGGATGGGGAAAGACAGAGACGGAGAGCAAGGAAAGAGATATCTTGATAAAGGGAGCTATTATGGGGCTATCAAGAAACCTGGCACTAGGGAAAATCCCAGAAATCCACAAGGATGACCCCAGTTAAGACCCTAGGCAATAGTGGAGAGGGTACCTGAACTGGCCTTCCTCTATAGTCTACAGTAGATTGATGACTACAGTAAATGTCATCATAGAACCTTCATCCCGAAATTGATGAAAGCAGAGGCAGAGAACCACAGCTAACTAAGCACTGGGCCGAGCTCCTGGAGTCGAGTTGAAGAGAAGGAGGAGAGATAATATGAGCAAAGGGATCAAGACCATCCATGATGGGGAAACCCACAGAAACAACTTACCCGAGCTAATGGAAGCTCACTGACTCTGGATTGACCGCTAGGGAACCAGCATAGAAACAAATTAGGCCCTCTGAATGTGGGTGACAGTTGTATTGCTGGGGCAGTCAGTGAGACTTATCCCTAGTATATGAATTGTCTTTTAGGAGCCCATTCTCTTTGAAGGGATACCTTGCTCAGTCTAGATGTAGTGGGTAGGACCTTGGTCCTGCCTCAGAGTGATGTGCTAGACTTTAGTGACTCCCCATGGGAACCTTATCCTTTCTGAAGATTGGATGAAGCTGGGATAGGAGGAAGATGGAGGGAGCAGGAGGACAGAAGGGAGTGGGAACTGTGATTGGTATGTAAAATGGAAAAAGATTGTTTTTTAAAAATAAATAAATGCATTTAAAAATAAAAAATAAAATAACTCAATAGATATTTCTTCATTATTAATGGAATACAGATAAAACCAGTGAAGGAAAAGGCTTACCTTGTTTTTAACTAAAGCAGCAACAATTTCTCTTTTCCTCAAATTCTACACTGATTTACTTGTAGAATTTTTAAAATAATGTAATGCTTTCAGAAGCTTAAGCCCACTGGCATCCACTAGTATCTACCACTCGCTAGTACAGCTCACATCTGGGATTTGATTGGTCTGTATACCTGCACAGTTTATAATTGTGGAACTTCCATCCTACCGCTGTAACCCTGATAAAAGAACACTCATCCGGATTACTCATCTACTTAGAATGAGAGTCGGACAGTTAGACAGTACGCTGAAGACACACAGAGGTGGAGCCAACAGGACTCAGTTTCCCAAAACCTGGGCATGGCTTTTTCCCTCCTTACAGTTACAACAAGTACTTTGTTTCTGACAAAGAAGCCCCAACACACCACAGTTACTAATTGTGTTTGTTTGTTGACATCCAAAAGAAGGGGCATTCCAAGGTAAGAATGAAAATTACCTTAGAAAATGTTATCTGCCGGGCAGGTTTGGTAGCTCATGCCTGCAACTCCAGAACTCAGAGAACAGAAGCAGAAGGAGCATGGTACACACAAAGTCAGATTGCTATATTTGGAGAACTCCACAGTCAGGGCAAATATAGCGTGACTGTCTCAAAAACAAACAGTTACCTAGATATAGAACCTACATTTGTGCACATGAGATACAGACACACACACACACACACACACACACACACACACACACACACACACACGACTCAGAAGGAAGACTTCTTGGAGGAGTAAGGAGACCATTAAAGCAAGAGGAGCATGCAGGACATAGAGGGCAAAATATAACAAAAGTATAATTATGTATACGTTTTATTTTTAAGGTATAAAATAAAAGGAGAAGAGAGAAGATGAGCAAGGATGTCAGGACCACGAGGGGTTGGTCCATCCACTGAGACAGTGTGCCTGATCTAATGGGAGCTCACCAAAGCCAGCTGGACTGGGACTGAATGAGGTTGTGATCAAACCGGACTCTGAATGTGGCTGACAATGGGGGCTGACTGAGAAGCCAATGATAATGGCACTGGATTTATCTCTACTGCATGTACTGGCTTTTTTGGATCCTAGTCTGTTTGGATGCATACCTTCCTAGGCCTGGATGGAGGGGGGAGGGGCCTTGGACTTCCTACAGGGCAGAGTACCCTGACTTCTCTTAGGACTGGAGGGGGAGGGGGAGGAGAATAGTGGGAGGAGGGGAGGAAGTGGAAATTTTGAATGGTATTATTTATAAAGCAATAAAAAGAAATAGGAGCCAAATATTTTTGCTTGAAATTGGAGCTGTGGAGGTTACAACTGGGGCTCAGGGTAGCAGGAAATAAATGTCATGGGAGAAACCAGAATCATTAAAACACACTTTCTCCAACAATGTTGTAATGAAAGCTAGCATCTTATATGCTAATTTAAAATGCAACAAAACAAATGATTGATGTAGAACAAAGTAAGCAAACAGGCAATAATGGTCACTTATAGCATGCTATTATTTCAAAACATTAAATGACTAACTAAATTTTCATTATACAGAACCCAAATCCAAACTGAGAACCTTGTGTTGCAGTGGGCTCCTTGTTGGTTCCCAGCCACTTAGCCCCAAAATAATCATTAATCTGTGCATCACCATGAGGTTGTGGCCTACCTGCAAAGTTTCAGTGAGCCTGTCTCTGCTGTCAGCTCCATGGCTTCTCACTGACTCTACCCATCTTTCTCCCAGCATTCAACCTAGCTTTCCATGCCTAACTAAATTCTGCCATGCTATAGGTCCAAAGCAGTTATCTTTATTAATCAATAATAATCACAGCATACAGAGGGAAATCCCATATCACCTCCCCTTTTCTGTTTGAATAAAAAGGATTTGTAGTAATGAGGGGACCACTTGTTAATACCAGCTGCCAAGAACCAAAATAACCACACAGAAACTATATTACTTAAAACACTGCTTGGCCCATTAGCTCTAACTTCTTATTGGCTAACTCTTACATATGAATTTAACCCATCTCCATTAATCTGTGTATTGCCACGTGGCTGTGGTTTACCAGCAAGATTCCAACCAGCATCTATCTCTGGTGGAACTACATGGCTTCTCTCTGATTCCACCTCCTTTCTCTCAGGATTCAGCTTACTTTTCTCCACCTTGCTCTGTTCCCCTATATTTCTGCTATAAGCCCAAAGCAGTTCCTTTCTATATCAATGATAATCACAGCATACAAAGGGAAATTCCATATCACTTCCCCTTTTCTGCTTAAATAAAAAGGAAGGTTTTAACTTAAACATATAAAATTACATATAACAAAACAGGTATCAAGCAAGAATTACAGTTACAATATTTATATCTACTTTATCTCTTACCATAACTAAGGAAAACTGTATTATTACCATTTACTCTTCAACTCTAACAAAGACTCCAGAAAAATATAATATTACCCAAGTAAACAGGAAGTGCATTGTAAGCAACTTCCAAAACTACAATTAACAGAGACAACCTTCCCTGTTGTCCATATCTGCCAATGAGCCTAATGTTGGATTATTTTCTCCATGATCTTTATCTTCTGTCTTTTATTGTTGTTGTTGCTGTTGTTGTTGTTGTTGCTGTTGTTGTTGTTGTTGTTCAGGGGTCGGTGCTATGTGTCCAGGTTAGACACTGTGGCCTACTGTCTGAACAAGCAGAGTCCAGGGCTTCAATAACTTTATACACAGCTGAAAACACTTGGAAGCGTCATCTTTCCTCGGAGATTTCATTTGTCTGTCCTTTGCCCTCTCACACCTGATAATCAGTACTTTGCACTACTGAATTTTTCAAGTCTGTACCTTTGGGATGGATACTGACTTTATAGTTGTAGAAATACATGGGAAATTCCAGTAGTCAGCCATTGCTTTATTTTGTAAATTCCTCTTTCAGTCAAGTGTGATTTCAGAACTCATCCTAAAATTTGAGTGAGCTATTTACTAGTACAAAGATAGTGGTCCCCAAAACTATCTATCATGAAACATACATGTTGGATACTATTATCGGGTACATTCAGATGGAGAGAAAAAATAAATAAAAACAAGAATGTAAACGTGACAAGAGAGTAAATATGATGAGATCTAATCCTGAAAAACAATATCTTTGAATTGAATAGCCATGAGGATGACCTTGGGTGTTAACAAAGCTAAGTCACTGATTAGTTTCATAAGAATAGGATTCTTGTTTTCCAGTGTATGGTACAGTTAAGTTAAATTACACAAATATTGTAACAGGAGAAAGGAATAACGCTTGCTTTATTGATATTTGTAAATACAATATAAAATATGAAACTATGAGAGAATTGAAGGAGAGAGTGCTGTTAAAATTGAGGAGTTTTCTTGGGGAAGCCATTTTGTCATAATGTTTTGTTTTTTTAAAAACTTTTTTTCTCTCATACATTACATTTCAACCACCGTTTTTTCTCCCTCTACTCCTCCTAGTCCCTCCCCCCACCTTCTCTCTCCCCCAAATCAATTCCTCCTCCATTTCCCTCCAAAAAAAAGAGCAGGACTCCCAGTTATAGCTACCAAACATGGTCTAATAAGATACAATAAGACTGGGCATGAACCTTCATATCACAGCTGAAAAAAGCAACCCAGTTGGAGGAAAATGGTCCCAGGTACAGGTAAAAGAGTCAGAGACACCCCAGTTTGATTTTGGGAGACCCACAAGAACACCAAGCTACACAGTCATAAGAGGACCTAGTTCAGACTCATACAGACTCCATGTTTGCCATTCAGTCTTTGTGAGCCCCTATGAGCCCCACTTAGTTGACTCTGTGGGTCATGTTCTCAGTCATTATTGATTTTTAACTTAATTTTTTAAGTGTGTGTGTGTGTGTGTGTGTGTGTGTGTGTGTGTGTGTGTTTACAGATCCAAGCATTCCACAGCTTGTATGTAGAGGTCAGAGAATAACTTTTAGCAGCTGGTTCTTTCGTTCCGCCTTGGTATCCAGGAATCAAACTTAGGTCCTTGCACTTGGGTACAAGTATCTTTACTGGCAGAGATGGAACTTTGTTACCTACCCTATTATTATTTAAATGAGAGTGTTTGGTTCATAAGATAAATTTACTTCAGAAAGTCCTGCAATATTCATAAGCACTGGCATACATAACTTTCCATGAAGTCACAGAGGCTATGACAGGAATAAACTAGAACGTATCCAAGTGTAACTCTTAAAACGATCAAGGATCTGCTCAACAGTCAACCCAATTATAGCTCGCTTTCCCCTCTTTCTTTATAAATAAATAAAAGCAGGGAGGGGTCCCCTCAACACTGATTTTTTTCTGAAAACTATTATCCAATAAGTATTGAATTAAAACTCATTTGCATACCTTTTTGCCTCTAATTCCTATTGCAACTTGAAGGTGCTTGTTTTCATCTGTAAACAACGAAGCTGACTGGCAGTCACTGTCCCCTGCAAACTCAGGCTCACTGCTCCTCCTGCTTCCTATGTGCCTGCTGATTCCCACAATGTTAAATCAGCCTATCCCATGCCTCTGTGCACTCGTCCTTGGTGGCTTTTTACTCCGTGGTGGCTCTGGCTCACACCAGTCATCAGCCACTATTGCTGCAGGTTGTTATTTTGCTCTACCGGTATAATTAAACTCCATCAATCACTCCAGAATTTCCGGCCTTGGTGAATTAGCTTTATTAGTTTTAGAAATGAGAACCTAGAGGGATTCTTCATGGTCATAAAAGCACAGAACGAATGAAGAAACGGAAAGAAATTTAGAAAGCATGCATCTCAGAAGAATCGAGTCAACTTGTATTATTCCTATTAGTAGGGATATTTGCAGCTTAATCAAACTTAGTGGAGTAAAAAGATGGTGGCATATAAAGCAAAACAAATTCAATCTACAACATATAATGGCAGAAATAAAACTTGTTAAGACAGCACAGTTACACAGAAAGCCTTAAACAAATTTTTCAAGGCATTCTTTTTTCAAGTGGTTCACTGCTTTCTTTCCGGGCCATGACAAACAGGATAGTTTTGGTCATAGTCCTACACTCAGAGACCATTTCCTCTCTTGGAGTCAAATAGTAATCTAGGCACTATCTTGTCAGTAGTCTTAATGAGAATTGAATTTTTAATAAGGATGAGTTTTTCTTTAGAACATCCTCATTAATTCATTCTTAATTCTTTGCCTGCTTTTCGCCTTCTGAGATTAAAATATTCATTCACTACAAAAGCCACTGCAGCTGATGACCAGATGGGAAACTGATTTTTCTCTTTGTTAATTCCCATGGGACTCTTAACAAATATCTGAGTTCATTTAATTTGGGGCCAACATAAATCTTATACTTGATTTCCTATTTAGTAAGAACAAACCCGCACTAAAGAAATGGTTTCAAAAGCAAATATAATTCTACTGAAAAGAAGTCTTAAAATTTTATTTTCAAATGCATACTTATATTTAAAAATGTGTCAATGAACTTGGAAAGCTCTGCTTAAAAAAAGAAAGCAAGCATTTGATTCAGAACACAGATTGCCGTGCAAAGAATGTGAAAGGATTTCAGCCACACAGAAGAGTCGGTGAGCTAAAGCTGTTTTTAATTCTGCTAACAATGAAAATCATAGTCCCTGTAGTGTTTATTCTAAAAACAAACTGGGCATTGGGAAGTTAAGGAAACTTTAATAACCTTCCAAGTAAAATAAGAAAGTCAACTGATACAGTTGTAACTGCAGAAAATAAACCACCCTATCTCTACAGTTCTCTTTAAGCTGGAAATGGGAACCATGAAAGCATTGTTTCTATGTATGTGGTGCTGAGGGTCACATACTTAGATGGCGGGATCCAGCAAGGCTGGAAAGGCTTCAAAGAAGCTGAGTTAGGAAGTGCTGCACCATGTAGCGCAATTTCTAATTGGTCTTAATAATAAAAGTCTAGAGTCAGATATTAGGGGGTGAAAACTGAAATATCAGAGAAGCAGAATGGTCAGCTACTAGTTCTTACCTTTACTAAATCCTCAGCCCGAACATGATATCCTATCTCTACTGTCCCTCAAGCTGAATGCCTTGAGCTCCAGTCTCCTCCCACCTTATATTTCTCTTTCTGCCCAGCCGTATCATTTCCTGTCACCACTTCCTCAGTACTGGGAATAAAGATGTGAGCCACCACCACCTAGCGCTGCTTCCCTTTTAGACTGATTCAATCTCGTGTAGCCCAGGGTGACCTTGAACTCATAGAGATTCATCTGCCTCTGTCTCCTCTTCCCAGTGCTGGGATTAAAGATGTGAGCCACCATTGCCTGCCTTCTTTGGCTAACTAATGTGGCTAGCTCCACACTCTAATATTCAGGCAAGCATTATCTGTTAAAGCACAAACAAAATATCACCACATTTCCTCCTTTTTTCATCTAAAATAAAAAAGTAAGAAAAACGATGTTCAATAAGTACAATAACTATATATAATATATACAGCCAATAAATGCATCAACAATGTCTAGTTCATTTGCATTTGACAAATTCAGAGAAAATACTCCATTATTTATCCTGTCTTGGTGAGTCCAAAGTGTTCTACCTAATTCACTTTCTATTCTATCTTACATTATCAACCTAAAATTATCTTTTTATGTCTCCCTACCTTATACACCTTATACCTTTGTAGTAAATTTCTTTTCTGAGTCTGATAAACAAGAAAAACTATAACTATAAAGTCTTCAACTACATCAAAGACCCAAGAAGGAAATAATATTAAGTGAATAAGCAAGAAGTGCAAGCAAGCGACTTCCAAAAGATGTGAGAAGACCCAAGGTTCCTCTATGGCATTGGGGCATCCATCTTTGGCCTACCAGCCTAGCATATCTGACAGACTTTTCTGTGAAGCAAGATATTCTAAAGGGCTGTTCTACCTTGTTGTAGCAAAGTTGGGCAGTCACTCTCTTTTGTGTCTTGCTCATCCAGTTTGAACAGCATACTTTCAGCAGTCGAGGCAAGGGTATTTTTTTGTCTGGAGGCTTATTTTTGCCACAAAGAAAGTAAGCACCATATGGAGTTTCTTTGATGCCCATCATCTTCTCTGAAGTAGATTGGTGCTGCCAGAAGCAGACAATGTCTCATTATCATGAAAAAAAGAACCTATGGTATTAAAACATCTTAAATGCCATATTCTGCTGATCTCTAAAGACCACATATCTAAAATTATCTCATTTTGACCTTGAAAACATACCTACATGACTACAAGTTTGATTGTAATAGGTGATTAACTACTAACCCACATTCCTTATTATCCTAAATAGTTGGTAATAATAACTTTCATGGGTTAAAACTTTGCATTACATTGGTAGCAGAGTTGCATATATACAATACATTGAACAAGATTAGAAATGTATGCTAGAACATTAGAAATCTTCCCCTTAGATATTCTTTCTTCTAGTCCCTCTCTTACAACTCTTCCTTCTCTTCCCTCTTCTTTCTTTCTCCCTCCCTTCCTCTTGTCCTTCTCCCCTCCTCCTCTTCCTTCTCCCTCCCCACCTCTTGCTTTTTAACCAATGTGTTTACCCCCATGGCGTGCCTAGGAAAGAGTTCTTCCCATAGATAGATGACGACTGTCCAGTAACTACACTCTCAAATATTGAAAACACATTATTTACCAGAGAAAGCATTTGATTAAGTTGGTCATTTCTATCTCATTTCATGAGTTGTATATTTAGAGATGGATTTGGCAGAAGAGTGGCATTTAAAAATGCTTGCCAACTTATTCTTTCTTAGGCATCTAGTCATCATGGATACAGCGTAAATTTTGGAGGGTCTTGTGTGAGTGTGTACATGTATGTGTTGTATAAGCACAGGAGTGTACATGTAAGTGTGGAGGCCAAAGGAGATATTGAATGTCCTCTTCTTTCTCTCTGTGTTATTCCTATAGGACAGGGTCTCTCACTGAACCCAGAACTAGGATAGCAGCCATGAAGGTACAATTTTCTGCTTTTCACATTACTTCCTTATATTATTTGATTGTTGTAAGATAGAGACTTATGTAGCCCAGCAGACAGACCTACATCTTGCTTTAAAGGGGTGAATGGTCTCAAGTTTTCAAAATTCTCTTTTCAGCAAGAGTGCTGGAGTTATCGGCATGTGCCACTATAACAACATAGATTGCTTTTTTTTAAAAAAAAGTGTTTTAAAAACTATTTCACCTTTTTTCTTTTCATAGGGGTGTTTAATATGTCAAATATAGATGAATGATTTTAATAATGCTAACTAAAGTTAATAAGACAGTTTTAGTGTTCATGGTAGTTGAAAAAAAATCACATTTGAATAAAGAAAAAATAATCTCAGCACTCAAGAGGTCTGTATGGTGAGAGCCCTTTCTTCAGCATACAAAAATATTCTTTTGATGTGCCTGTTTCAAACCAAATATCTTCACACTCAAGATAAAAGAAGTGTGTTTGAGTGATTTAATAAATACCATTTTAGAGGTTCCTTGCTATCTTACTGTTAGGTTTGTAATGTTCTACTGCCTTTTTATTCTCTCGATTGATTTTTCAAATATAACATTTTATTACTGTTTACTTCTGTCCACAGCAAAACCTTCTGACACTCCTCAGTGGTGGTTGAAACAATTCTTCAAAACACTGCTCAGTTTGACAAATATTTTTCATGTATGTTTTATAACTCATGGTCCCATATCCAGCTTCATTTGTTGCTGTCACGTTGACATGTGATTGATATTTATCAGATTTTCCAAGAATCTTCTTGTCCCCTCTTCTGTAGTACTTCTATTGAAGTCTAACTTTTTGAAAGGCATCTGAATTCTTTTTTATTTCATTTAAGGAATTACTGCACAGAAAAAAAACCCTGATTATATGGTATGAAAATCATCATCTGGCATTAAATAAATTCATATTACTAAATCCATGTGAAAATACTACCCGTACATATGCACATTCTTTGAAAGCTGGAAATTTTGCCCTCCTCATATTTGTTAACTCAGGATCTACAAGTAATTTTTGTAATGTAGGTATTATTTACATTTTATATTTTATACATTCTTTTTAAAATGAAAACCAAATTATCTCATAATAATTTGAAGAAGCTTCATTTGGATGTTCTATATTATATGAACTGAATGGTAATCAAAATAAATTTACTAAACAGCCTGAGTTAGGAAGGAGACAACCAAATAAATGACAGGTGTAAATAACCATACTGTGACTTCCCCTTTCCAACTTGTATCCCCTTGATCTCCATCAGTTACGTGTTGACCTAGCTAAAACTTCAAGTATTAAATTAAATAGATATGGAGTAGGCAGCCTTGTCTTGTTTCTGATTTTAGTGGAATAGCTTTCAGTTTCTCTCTGTTTCATTTAATTTGATGTTTTCCATAGCTTTGCTGTAACTTATCTTTATTATGTTTAGGTGGGTCCCTTATATCCTGATATTTCTAGGAATTTTGCCAGGAAGGCATATTGGATATTGTCAAAGACTTTTTCATCATCCAATGAGATGATCATGTGCATTTTTTCTTTCAGTTTGTCTATATGGTGGATTATATTATCTGTCATCTTCTTATGGTGCAATAGCACATATGAACCTCCTCTCCATGACTATAAATCAAGATTCATTGATGAATCTTTCTCTAATCCCTCTCTCCCGCAAATTCTATTACAAATTTTGCAACTTTTGAAAATAACTGATGAAATAGAATAAGTTTAAAATATATAATGTTGGGGGATAGCTAGGAGCTGGCTCAGTGAGTGAGAGCACTCTCTGTGCATGCACGAAAACCTGAGTTCAAATCCCCAGGGCCCAAGTAAAACTCTGGGCTAGGCACTTTGTGCCTTCAACGCCAATGTTGAGTAGTAGACACAGCCAGAATCTGGGAGCTCACTACTTTGCCATCAAGGCAAGCTTCATGTTCAGTAAGAGGACTTTAAAGGAATAAGACAAAGAAGAAGACAGTAACAGCCAATGTCATTCTCTGGTCTCCACATACTTATGCACAGGCATGTGCACTCACACACTCATATGGGTCATCACCAAACACACACACACAGACACACATGCACGCATGCATGCTCACATGCACGCACACATACACGTACACACACACCAAAATTAAATTCTTCTCAAGAGGATGATGTGAGGCAAAGAAAATTACAAACTCAATGTCCTCTTGCCTTCCTTCCAAGCATATAAAGTTAAGGAGAGAAAGGTAGCTGGTCACAGTACAGTGGCTTACACCCAGGAAATAGAGGCAGGAAGATGGCCATGAGTTTGACACCATCCCAGACTATAGCGTGAATTCTGGTATGGCCTGGCTGCAGAGTCTGCCTGAAACAAACAAACAAACCAAGAAAAGAGATAGAAGAGAGTAGATATGTCTAATTTGGCAAAGTATTTTAACGAGTGAAGAAATTTTGAACTGATTGATTAAAGTGTGAGATGCAAAAGTTGATGAACCAAAGCCACAAGGGAAACTGACTTAATTCCATTTTTTTAGATATTTTACTGTAAGACAGTGCGAGATGCAAAAGTTGATGAACCAAAGCCACAAGGGAAACTGACTTAATTCCATTTTCCTAGATATTTTACTGTAAGACAGTGCTGTGTCTAAAGTTTGCACTTCAGTACCCTGGACTCTAAAGGCCCCCTGCAAATTAGAAGACTATTTATTTGAATGGGTAAAAAAAATAGTGTTTGCTTTTAGTTCATTCATTTAAAACTGTATTTATCATGTTCATGACACACGATGAGGTCGTAGAACCATACAAAACTGTCACTTTATTCACTGTGTAACTTTTTCTTATGATCAAACCTGATACACAGTGGGAAAGGACAATAAAATCTTATGCAGTGAGAGTAAGACTTGATTTTTCTTGCTTAATGAAGGACAGCAAAAAAAGCTTTGGAGAATCTTTGCCCAGTTAATGAGTTTAAAACTCAAAGGAGGAAGTTTCTGAGGAGAAGGACCCTTGTCCCTCCTTCTCAGTTATGATTATATTAAAAGCTAAATTTTATTTCTAATAAGTGTTACTTCCTCAATTATTCAAATTCATATTTTCACATCGTTCTACATTCTTTGCACTTTCCTTTTGTGTCCTATTTGTAAAACCTGCCTCACAAAAGTACCCTGACTAATTACAATGACCAGACAGGCAGGTCCCTCCAGTCTGTGTAGAAAGGCTGAGTCAAGCAACTGGTGTGGTCTTGAAGACGCATGCGTGGGTTCTACTTCTCTGCATAGTTATTTTTCTTCAGTAAAACCCTTGGGCTTTTTTAAAGCTAAAAAATAATTTCTGACAGATAAAATAATTCATATCTTGTATTGGCATCAGTCTCTGTAAAGACTTTGTGCCATTTTTTTTTTACTTGAAAAGTCCATTGTTTCTGTTTGGGACTGCAGACTCCTGAGGATTCCATTTGTACTTAAAATATTTTTTTTCTTTTTTTCCTTTTAGATTTCTATTCTTCTCTCATACATTACATCCCCACCAATGTTTCCCCTCCCCAGGTTTCTCCCAGTCCCTCCCTCTACCTCCCCTTTCTTCCAGATCCACTCCTCCTCAGTTTCCCTTAAAACAAATAAACAAACAAAAAGAGCAGGCCTCTTCATATCAAGGCTGAATGAGGCAACCAAGAACGAGTAGGCAAAAGAGTCAGAGGATCCTATAGATGGAAGTTTCTGTTTCTGCCTTGTACTATAGCCATTCAGTCCCAAAGAAATACACAGAGGCTTATATTAATTATAAATTGTTTGGCCTGTTAGCTCAGGCTTGTTATTAACTAGCTCTTAAAACTTAAATTAGCCCATAATTTTTATCTATGTTTAGCCATGTGATTTGGCACCTTTTCTCAGTGCAGCATTTTCTTTTTTAAAATTGATTTTTATTGAGCTCTACATTTTATCTGCTCCCCTCCCTGCTACTCTTTTCCCCTTCAACCTTTCCCCAAGGTCCCCATGCTCCCAGTTTACTCGGGGGATCTTGTCTTTTTCTACTTCTCATGTAGATTAGATCCATGTATGTCTCTCTTAGAGTCCTCACTGTTGTCTAGGTTCTCTGAGATTGTGATTTGTAAGCTTGTTTTCTTTGCTTTATGTTTAAAAACCACTTATGAGTGAGTACATATCTTAATCATCTTTCTGGGTCTGGATTACCTCACTCAGTATGTTTTCTAGTTCCATCCATTTGCCTATAAATTTCAAGATGTCATTATTTTTTTCTGCTGTGTAGTACTCCATTGTGTAAATGTGTCACATTTCTTTTATCCATTCTTCAGTCGAGGGGCATTTAGGTTGCTTCCAGGTTCTGGCTACAACAAACAATGCTGCTATGAACATAGTTGAGCACATGTCCTTGTGACATGGTTGTTGGGTGCTTTTGAGACAGTGTCTAATGTAGTCCAAACTGGCCTCAAATTTACCATGATGCCATAACTAACCTTGAACGCCTGCCCTTCTGCTCCTAACTCTTACATGCTGGGATCATGGTGGTTCACCACCACCCCTGACTTGAGTCGCCTTTAGAAAAACAAATCCTTAAGTCAGGAGTCCATCTAGCACATATTATGGTATATTCCCCAAAGCCTTTGCCAACCTTCTCTCTTAAAACCTAAGGTCCAGGATGTCAGATTATATGACCTTTATGTACACATATGATACACAGAAAAACATCAGCATTCAATTAGAAGCACATAGACACATTAGAAAACACTGACTTTTATGACACTCAGCTTAAAGTGAATACAGAAATAATTGTGCCACAAACTACAGACATTATTGGCTATTCTGCCCAGGAGCTAAAGCAACTGTTTTTTCAGCATCATCTTTCCGTTCACTTGCTTTATACCCTAGCTTTCATCATAGCATTTTACATAGTTCAAATGTTTGTCCTTTTATATATGTCACTAGCCTATAAAATATAAATTCAATGAGCCTTTTCCCACTCATTTATCACCAACATGTAAAGCAGTAGTTTGCTGTTCAGAAGGTACTCAGTAACTGTTGACTAACTGAATGGATGGTTGCTGAATTGGATGGTGAAGGTTGTGGCGTCTTTTATGAGTGTTGAAGGCCTGCTGAGGATGATTAAACCCATCTATTCATTTGTTCGACAAATATTTACTGAGTACATATTTTGTCCCTGGCATAGATACTCAGGCAGCTTTGATTTGCAATGGTGAGCAAAGATAACCACTGCCCAGCAGAGAAAGACTTTTAAAAATTCAGTGCAGCTTCAGCCCTACATACAAATCACTGTCACCCGGGACTCTGCTGGGACTTTGGGAGGCCTGTGACCCCGCCCAGGCTTGATGTGTATGTCTTTCAATTCGGACATCTGCTCAGGAGACAGGATGCCAGCGTGCCTCATGAACTGCACAGGCAGCTAGGCATCCTCATGCACGGTGCAACTGACTCTCCCAGGAACATGAATTAAAATGCGAATAGCATCTTTGCTATTGGAAAAACAAAGGTATCGGACAATAGACTAGCAAGGACTTTTATTTGAGCTGGTCCTCAGCATTACATTTAGGTCTCAGGTGTTTCCAAAATTACACATTCCATTGTTACTGATGAGCTAATCATATCCTTGGGCTTCTCTGGAAGGATGTATGCTTTAGTCTGAATTGAATAAAACAGCCCTGGCCTGGAGTCAGAGGACGGAAATTTAAATTATTTCATTTCATGATGACTTCACAGTGTGACCTTCACATCTGAGTCTTCTGTGTTAGTGCATCTACAGAATTCGCAACATCACCTTGACATACATGTATAAGTGCACTCTTTTTAGAACCTAGTAAGGTGATTTTGTGAAAATGCTTGTTAAACTCTAAGAATCGGTGCAATGTCACCTACACGAGGCCTGTGCTGTGATGAACGAGCTAGACTCATGGGGACGCTGTTAGCCTCTTTCCTCACCTTGTGCAAATTCACAAAATTCTGGACAAAATTAGATGTCTATGGAAGTAAAACAATTTCTATTTTCTCCCATCCAATTAACACTTCAAATTTACCACTGGGCTTTACTTTTTTTATTTCTATTCTAAGATTACAATTCATAGAGCAGGCTCCTCAAGACCTGGTAAGTCTTTTAAAAAAATGTTCATGCTCAGAGTTCCTGCATTTAAACCCACGAGGGTGTTGAAGTGGAGAGCAGAAAACGTTCCACTGACAGTGATCCTGTAAATCTCTCTTCTTGACTGAAGACCAAGCCCTGACTGGTAAGGTGACCAGCACCTGTAAGCAAGCACTCTGAGTCAACCCAGAGTTCACTGTTAGCCTTGGCTACATTGTGAGAGCTTGTCCTAGAAGGGGTCAGGGGAAGAAAATAAATTCCAAAAGAAAAGAAAGATCATTCTCAAAGAACCCATTAGAGGTAGAGGTTACCAGCTCATTGTGCTGTGCTGGAACAACCCTTATTTGTTGACATTATAGCTTTGCATATTTGCCTCTCAAATGAATCTTTCTTTTAGGTTCTTATATAGATAGATAAACATTTCTGAAATTTAATATTTGCTTCTAATTACTCAGTTAAATAACAGTCACAACTATTTGAAATGTACTGTGTTCCAATCTTGGCTTTGAGAGTCTATAGTAGTTACATACTTAGTAAATCAGGAAAATTAAGACAACCCCTTCTTTAGTAAGAACAAGAAAATCAGAGCAGAGATGAAAACTGTCTTTAGAATGTGTAGAATTCTCAACACAGTACGGATGGAATATCTTCAGTTCGTTAAGAGCTAAAACTAGTAAGAGTTAAAGTTATAAAGCGGTGAAAAAGTTGAATCAGTATTATCTGACTTACTAATTATCTCTAGGGAAGAGAATGGGTCCTGCCCAAGTTGTTTTTAGTGATGCAAGGCTGTGATGGGTAACACCGAATGAAATGTGTTCGAGATTTTTCTCAGCCTACTCCCAGTGATGAGAAGTTCGATGTTTTGGCACAGAAACTCAAACCTGGGGAGTCTGTGTTTTTCTCAGGCTGTGACCACTACACTGCCTGGCATGTTTCGGGAGGGGTTGTCAGAGGGTCCTACACCCTCTGAGTTAATCCCAGTCTTGTCTGAGCCCTACTGTAGAGCGGTATGTCCTGGTTAGCTTTAACTATCAATTTGACACAGCTCAGAATTACGGGGGGAAAGAATCTCAATTGGAGAATCACTTAGATCAGATTGGTCTTTGGGCATGTCTGTGGAGGACTGTCTTGATTTTTAATTGATATAGGAGGGCCTGGCCTACTGTGGGCATCACTATTCCATAGGCAGGTAGTCCTGGACTGTATGAGAAAGCTGGCTGAGCAGAAGCCTGCCTGACAGCCAACAAGCAACATCCTCAGAGGTCCTGCCATGCCCCTTTGGCAGTGAAGTCCCTTCCTTATTTGGATGTAGCACTGTGTGGAAGAGCACACAGACCTGCCCTCGAGCTCCTACCTTGTCTTGACTCCCCTTCATGATGACTGTTACCTGGAATTGCAAGCCTAATGAAACCTCTCTTGCAAAGTTGCTTTGGAGCAGGGTATTTGCCACGGCAGCAAAAATGAGACTAGGACACTGCTCGCGCCAACTGAAAGTAAAGCGGCAGTGCAGCCAGCCCTTCCACCCTAGGCATGCGCTATAACTTACATTTAGAATGTCCCAGAAGACACTCATGAGTTAAACAGTCCATCCTCATGCTTACAACAGGCTGCGCCACGTTCTAAGTTACTGCATTTTGTCTAAATCAGCTTGCCCTGGGAGACTCTATTTTGCATGCGTACTTGGCTCCCTTTTGAATACAAATGCAGAGGCTGGAAGACTCTGCACCTCCCTGAGCACATAAACAACAGCATCAGTCTGGCGCTGCTCATGAGGCGCTGAGAAGTAATATTCCTAAAGAGAAGGAAAAAATATGAGCATATCAGGAAAACTAAGCCGGAGAGAAAACTTAGTGAGAATGCCAGGGAAAGGGTGCAGGACCCCTTCCTGAACCCCACAAATAGGAAGACTCTACACTGCCACACTGCAGTGGGAATAGTCTCCAGTGACGTGCCATCTGACAAACCAGCTTGTGCCTCAAGGGACCGTCACGCAGAGAACCCCCGATATTCCTGAGTGTGGAGGCTGAGCTCAGTGCACACGGCTGGCCCAGCAGATCAGAACCACCACCCGTTGCTTACCTTTCATTCATCCTGACCCATATGTACCTCTACAGTTTCCCGACGTCCCTCATCTCGCTTCTACAGTTCTGAGCATCCGTGGATCTCAGTTCAAAGCTCTGGCCCTGTGGCGTGGCTCTGCAGTAACTCTCCAGCAGTTCTCCAATGGGGCTCTTCTCAGACAAATTTACTCTGTGAATCTCTTCAGCCTTCAACCTCTGCTTCCAGAGGGATTTCCTTGAAGTTTTTGAATTTTAATCCTTTTACAAAAAGCTATTCTGTAACTTATTCTATTAATAGATGGATAGATAGATAGATAGATAGATAGATAGATAGATAGATGATAGATAGATAGATAGATAGATAGATGATAGATAGATAGATAGATAGATATAGTAGATGTGATTACTGTGTAATGTGTTAGCATTGATATTAGGAGTTAAGACTGGAATACAAGAATCAGTGTTCCCCATCCAGCTATTAACTATGGGAAACGGCTGGAGGAAGCAGGTGACCAAGAATGTGTCTCTGAAGATGGTATCTTTTTCCCAGCTCCTACCTTGCTTTCTTTTCCTGTTTCCTGTCCACAAAGTGAGCCTTTTGTTCTGCTACATGCTCCCTGCCATGAAGCTGCCTTATCACATATAGACCCATAAGCAACAGAGTCAAGTGTCTGTGGCCTGGAACCTGGGGTCAAAATATGTTTCATTCTGTTAAGTTATTTTTCTCAGGTTTGTGCCAAAGCAATGAAAAATCTCACTAACACATAACTAAAATGGATGATTTCTCATCTATAAACCCATGAGAGGAATAATATGCCACCCTAAACCATTCTCTGAGGTTGTTGCACATTACAGAGTGGGTTTAAGCAGGCTGTATGCACTGTGGACAAGGTGCAACAGAGAGCTATTTAGACAACTGGATAGACCACAGACAACTCCTTCATGCATGAGAGTGGGTATGCTCAGATACTCTGTCATGTATTTACAGGCTAGCTGATAGGGTCTCGGAACATCTAGTCTCTCTAAATAACAAGAAATACATCAGAGAATCTCCATAAATAGAACAGGGCAATACGCACACCAGGGGCCAAGGTCTGCACACTAACATCTCTGGGAACAGCCTCGTCTGCCAGGGATGCTGACATCATCTGAAGCTTGTCTCTCTTGAGACTGAAACTGAGCCAATACTTCTTTAAACTACCAAAAAGGGAGTGGAATTATGGTTCAGAACCATTCAGGTTTATTTCCCATCGACTTCCTTCTGACCTCCACTGTCTCCCCATACTCCAAACCATTTCTAAACACATTTCTGTTCTGATGACTTCTAGGGTTTACTTTTTATTGCCTTTTGGATCTCAATGAAGCCTTGAACTTTCTTCCTCCCACCTTCATGTATGTACGTACGTATGTATGTATGTATGTGGGTAGGAGTTTTGTGCCATTATTTTCTTTAATCATATTTTCCACAATTGGTTATTGGCAGTCTAGTTTAGTAGTTTAGTGTGGGCTTTTTGTTTGTTTGTTTGATTGGTTAGTTGGTTGGTTGGTTGGTTTATTCTTTGGGTTTTTTTTTTGTTTTGTTTTGTTTTGTTTTGCATTTGGGAAATCACTTTTGTGTCGCCCTATGATTTCTGTGACATTGAGCAGACACTGAGAATTCTGTTTGACTGCTGACTGTGTCCAATGCCAATGGCTTACTGTTGTAGTGCCTGTAGCGTGTAGTGTTTCAGTCTTATTGTGGTTCTCTGAGAAGAAACAGCCTCCGTAGACTCTTGTGTTTGAATGCTAGGCACTTAGGAAGTGACACTATTAGGAGGTGTGGTCATGTTGGAGTAGACATGGTCTTGTTGGCAGAAGTGCGTCACTGTGGAGGCCAGCTTTGAGGTCTTATAAGCTCAAGATACACTCATGTAGCACAGTTGCTTCTGCTGCCTGCTGCGGATCAAGATGTATTAACTCTCAGCTTCTCCTCAAGTACCCTGTCTGCCTGCATGCCACCTTGAAGATGATGAATTAAACCTCTGAAACTGTAAGCCAGCCCCAGTCAAATGTTCCCCTTAATAAGAGTTGTCATGGTCATGATGTCTCTTCATAGCAATAGAAACCCTAAGGCATTTATTATTAATAAATTAAAAGATATAATTTATATTAAAGCACTTTAAACATTACAATTGTTCATATCAATGACATTGCTGGAGTTACTTTAAACGGCGGGAGGAGAACTGGTTTGTAGAAACCAGGATTTTCCCACACACATGATCTCATGCACACTAGAAAATACTGTGAGGATGACTTGACGAGAATGTCCAATGAAATATTTCTATTTCTGGGTTACTCTAGTTTCATCATTTTAAGCAATGACTGGCAGTTTGACTATTAAAGAACTTTGGGAAGTTGTCAAGCAATAAAACATACCAACTTTCTGACATTCTTGAGCTTCTGAACTTGAGATATCCATGGTTAAATCCATTAAACTTTCTGCCACTTCTTGATGTCTTTATTATTCTTAACACGGCAGCCCAGCATTGCAGAGGAACATAAAGTGGTGAGCTCATCGTCATATGTAGCCATTGTGCTAGCTGGCATTTGATGTCAACTTGACAGACTCTAGAATCGTCTGGAGATGGGCCTCAGCACATGCCTGTGAGAGATTATCTTGGTTGTATTAGCTAAAGTGGGAAGACACGCCCACTATGTATAGCATCATTCCCTGGAATTTTATGCTACGTGTTCGGAGAAAGGGAACTGAGAAGCAGCATGCGTTCGGTGTTGTTAGCTTCCTGGCTGTGAATGTGGTTTCACCAGCTGCTTCAAACTCCTAAACCCGTGACTTTTCCACTGTCCTGACTGCATCCTTGAATTCCGAGTCAGAATAAACCCTGTCTCCCTTAAGTGGCTTTAGTAAGGCTGTTTGATCACAATTTCAGGAAAAGAAACTAAGACGGACATTGACGAGTTGCTTTTGGATACATACCTTAACCTTGTTTGACTTTGATTTTCTTAAATTTGAAATAATATATACCATGTAGATAATTATATTCATTAGCATCCTATCACTGTGATAATAATAAAAGAGGTGAGGCATTGACTGTGTGCTATATATGGCTGTTTCATTAGATAAGGAGTCTAAGGAGCTAAGAATTAGCTAGTCTAGTAACTCAATGGGGTTATTAATAACTAAGGTCTGCTTGGATTTCTTTAAATTGACTTTTACCTTAGGCTTAGCATCATGTAAAACGGCTACCAAAATGCTCGGAACCCTCTTCCACTAAACTGCAACTGAACATGAAGATTATTTTCTGCTCATAAATCTATATGTCCTGACATTCTAACCAATACTTGGGGACAAGGTGATTCTTGCTATGGGTGTATATTTTTTAAAATTCGCGTATCATCAGTTTTAGTCTTGGTTCCAGAGGGTGAGTTATAGCTTCAAGAAAATCAGGAATTGATTCTTAGTGAGAACCCTGCCAGTTCTGATCTAATATGCAGTTGTTATTAGAGGTTTAATGAATTTCAAATTTCAAATTTACCTTTTCATCTGTTTTCTTCGTCCTTAGTTTTTCTAATTATTTTTATTTTCTTAATTCTTCAGACTACTGTTCTTCATTTTATTCCCACTTATTTTTCATCCCACAAAACACAAATAAAATATTACTAAAACCAAAATTTCTGTGTTCTTCCTTTTTTGTTATGTGGAAACAAAACAATAAGTTAAATGCTTTTCATTTCACCATATATGTCTCACACAGATAAGAGATTCTTGTGTCTTGGGATGGTTGCCAGCAGGAAAGACAAAGCTGCCAATGAGAAGGGCTGGTACTTAGAAGGAACAGACTATGACCCAGCTATTCTATCACTAATAATAACCCGTTCATGCTTTTAGGCCAGCTCATCGAACTTCCTCTTCATCAATTTACACATCTGTAATCTGTAATCCTCCTGTGAGTCATAAAAGCAGCTGTCCCACCAAACTGTGAGAACGGAATGGCATAATGCCTGTAATGTCCTCAGCAAAGCTCCCAAATGGAGTCATTCATCTCAGCACTCCTGGGCAGTAAACTACATAGAATTAAGTGTGACCTGGAGAGATGGCCGGTCGCTTGAGCACTTGTTACTCTTGCAGAACACCCAGGCTTGATTCCTAGCATCCACACGGTGGCTCACAGACACCCATGACCCCAGCTCTGAAAGACTAGGTGCCCTCCTCTGGCTTCTGTGGGCATAGCACACATGTAGCGAATAAACATACATGCAAACAAAATACTCATCTACATAAAGCAAATAAAGCTTTTAAAAAGAGAGGTCTATAATGATAGAAATCAGCCAGTTGCAATATGGGTTTTGCAATCTCACCTCAGGGCTTCTGGGTCAGACAGATTTTCAGGGATCCATTTGCCCTTTGTGGCCATCTGTCATTGAAAAATTTATATTTCATTCTCATCTTGCCTATCCACTTTCTCCTAACTGACTAGATTCTATGAAAAAAAAGTATCCCAAATCTATAAATTTAACTCTTTTCAATACATTCATTCTTTAAAATTTGTATTTATTTTGCATGTGTCTGTGCTCATGTGTACTTAAGTACATACATGTGCTTGCATGTGGAGGCCAGAGGCCAGCCTGAGGTGTCATTTTTCAGGGCTAGTCTTTTATCATTCTGTTTTTGAGACCGGGTTTCACTGCAGCCCAGGACTAGATGATCAGGTTGTGCTGGCTGGCCAGCTGTGGCGAGCAGCCTGTTTCCAGCTGCCCATCGGTCACCGTGCCCAGCGTTTTATGTGGTGCCAGAGAGTGAATGAGATCCTTGTGCTTACACAGCAGGCACCGTGCAGGAGTCATCCCTGCAGCGCCTAACTCTTCCCTCTCTTAGAGTGTCTCTGCCCCTATTTCCAATCTCCTGCTGCATGTCTTCAGTGGGCCTACCAGCACCTGAAAACACAGCCAAGTCTATGCATGGGTTTGGGCACACTAAAATCTGGATTCTATCCAGGGTTTCCAGTTAAGGAGTTTGAAATAAAGAGAGTAGTTTTGAAACTGCACTAGCAATTTGCAAGCCCACAGTAAGAATGGGAATAATTGTTCCTCGCCTTCAGCCAATCGCTGCCCCTCCTGTTCTCCTATCTCAGACCTACGGTGTGGGGTGCACAACAGCAGATTTAAGAAATCAAACACAGTCAGGGGACTGTGGCCCCTGCCTTTAATCCTAGTACTCCGGAAGCAGAGGCAGGAAGCCAGCCTGGTCTATGGAGTGAGTTCCAGGACAGACAGGGCCGATGAAGCAACGGTATCTCAAAAAAAAAAAAAAAAAAAAAAAAAAAAAAAAAAAAAAAAAAGGAAAAAGAAAAGAAAAGAAATCAAACATCATTTTCTAGTCATGTGCAAACACTTTAGGTGTTTACGTTGCGGAAGGAAACAACTCTTCTTAGTTTGTCATCAGCCTGCCTTTTCAGGCTAGCCATGCTATGACGCGGACTCCCCTTCATACCCTAGCTGCCTGTCAGAGCAGGAGAGGACAATGCTTTTTCCTTCAGAAATCCTTGGCTCTTTGCCTGGAGTCCTGCAAGGTAGTTAATAGAAGACAAGGCAAACAGCTGTTTTTGGACACGGGCATTGTCAGCCACGAGTGACTCAAAAGGGGGCCACATCCATAATTTAGTATGGTGAATGGAGAGAGGGACTAGGTCACTTGATTTAAAAAGCAAATTATGTTTTGTAACTCATGGTCCAATCAGTGCTGCCCATATGTGCATGGCTTTGGAGCATCTATGGGGCATGGGCAACCTGCCAGTGGCCACTGCGCGCCCTCCCAAGTAAATGGGATCTCTCTCCCCAGCATCTGTTAACTGACTGTCCAACATGCTGTAAATTTGAGCAGAAGACCAGAGACATGAGTTCATGTGTGCGACAGCAGGTTCTGAGGACAGCATCCCACAGCGCGGACCTCCGGCTCTTACCTTCTTTTCACGCCGCCTAGTGCACGGTCCCAGGCCCTCTGGGGAAGCACTCAATCACTTCTTCTCAGCACTTTGAACAGTTACAGGTCTCTGTGCTAACCATTGCTCTCTTCAGAAAGATGTTTCCCTGACTCAGGTTGAGAGCAGCACAAACTTATGAATACATAGGAAAACATTTAGATGGCAGTTTGACAGCGTGATCGTTTATAACACAGAAGGGTCGCCCCTTGGGCCTCTGACTCCCTACCTGTGGGTTTGAAATATGTCTACAGTCACTCATTCATTTAGCCCCCGGCAATGCTTAATCGCAGCCTGTGTTTATTGTACCTGGTCTGAATTCCCGCCTGCGGAACAGTACTCAAATTCAATAAGAGAGTGGTTGGTTGCTGCCATAAACAGTCTTGACATTATTGCACCAGTGGGGACATTCTGACGGGCAGGTCAGAGCTGGAGGGTGCAGCATCCAGTTCCGGGTAAGACCACTCACGGTTTCTCCCCAGCAGTCCCTTCCGGCACTGTGAAAACTGGCCGGCAGGAAGAGTTTCAAAAACCAAATGTTCTAAGGAAGACGTTAGGCCACTGGGAGGAAAGGTGGGCAATGTGACGGTCTTGTGGCAGGTGCATTTCATGATGGTGCCACTTTGTGTCTCCGAGGTTAGCACTGCTCCTGGGGAGGAGCTAAAGGACAACCCAATGTTGGAGCATCTGCTTCCAGCCAAAACGGTTTCAGAAACACAAATTCCTTTTGCTCAAAACAATTCTTATACCAAATTTGCTTATTTTGCGTGGCATATTCTATTTCTTTATTAAAGTTCTTTTTTTTGTGGACAGAGTCTCACATAGCTGAGGCTGGTCTTGAACTCACTATGTGACTGAGGTTGACTTTGAACCTGAAAACTTTGGGTCCTTCTTTTCCAACTCCAAGTATTAATTATAGACAAACACCATCATACTGGCTTTATGAGCTGCTTGGGACTGAATTTGGGATCCAGTGCATTTTCTTGCCAGACAAATACTCTGAACTGAGCTTCCACTGGTCTTTTCAAAGTTGCTTCTTCCAAAGTGGATCTGAGAAATCCTATACTAGTTCAAGATCTGGCTCAATTGCCCTTAGCAGTGCCAACCTCAGACAATTATTCCTCCATCTGTTTCCTGGGACCTCCTATAGAGTGCTCTAGCATGTAACATCTGGTCTGCCTTAGACCTATGTTCTTGTTTCAGTTTCTCTTTCAACCAGTACCACAGACTGAAAGTGTTCCCTGCCATTACTAGGTGTGAAAGTTGTGGGCCATAGAGTAAAGCCCTTGGGAAGTGATGGAACTTTTAGGGAGTGAAGGCTTCTGGGATAGCTTTACATCGTACCTTGAGGGGATACCTTAAGGGGGACTGTGACATCCCCACCACTCCTACCTTTTCATTCTTCTTCGCTCATGGTATAAGAGGTTTGCTTTATTCATGCTCCCACCGTGATGTGTCACCCTCCCCAGAAACTCAGTGATGACCTCATCTTGGACCGAAACCTCCAGAACCATAAGCTAAAATAAACTTTTGCTTCACAAGCTTATTGCTTTAGGTATTTCATGGTAGTAATATGAAGCTGATTAACACAGTTAGTAAATTCCTTAAGGAAGCAGACATTTTTATTCATATGCTTGAATACTCGATATTTTTAAAAATTACTTTTATAGCTTAAGTAGTAAACGCTTAATGTTTGTGGAACAGATGTTTAAAATGTTCATAATGTCAAAATTTGCATATAGTTTTGATCATGTTTTTAGTTCAACTAGGTCATTGAAACTGATTTATTAGAATTTTAAAAATTCTAAAAACTTTATTTGGGTACATTTGGTGTTTCCCCTTTCAAGATTTCATCGCTATTCACATATTTTTGCTCAGTTAAAATATAGTAACTTCTGGAATCTGTAACATAGGAAGATGACACTGCCTGCTCTTGTTTAGCAGATAATATATTTGCCGCGTGCTCTGAATTAAAATCGGCACAAATGCTAACCGTTGTGCCGTATCATTAGCATTTTGGCTAGAAATCTCTGCCTCTAAGCACATATGGGCTTCTTATTTTATGCATAAATTTGCATAACCACTTCACTATCTCTCACAGATGAAAGTCTGAAGATATTAACTTGACAAATATCATGATCAAAACATCAGTTTCAGTGCGTTTGAAACTACTTAATGGAGATGTTTTTGTGTCTATTCAGTCTGGAGTTGTCTTCATTAGCCTCGCTCTGCCTTGTCTCTCTGTATCTCTCTCTGTCTTTCCATCCCTCTCTCTCTTTCCCTTCCTCTCTCCCTCCACCAAAGAGGAACTTAAATATCAACGATTGTAGATATCCCGAATTAACACACCTTTTCTCAAAAATACTTTACATGGTTTTACTTGATATTTCCAAATAATCCTATGGCAGCAGCATAGAATATTCAGGAACAAGTTTCTTCTGGAAGCCGTCACTGATTTTACTCAGGAGGTATTCTGATCAAGCAAGTGACTGTAGATATTTTTTCATATCTTATTTATTTTCCTTCATCTTTGCATAACCTGAATGCCCTAGCTTCTTCGGCCTTTACACAAGACCTCTAACACCTAAGCTAGCACATGAACCTGACTGCCCCCTTGCCTGTGTGGCTGTAATCTTCTCATCTCCTCCCACCCCCCAACCCCCCCCCCCCTGAGAAGCAAGCACCCTGCCTGCTTCTCCTGGCTACTGCTCTCTTTCCTGGGATACTGGTCCCAAGCACAGAGAAAGTCACTGTTGGAATGGGGACTCTGCTTTTGCTGTCTAAGATGCCGCTGGGGCCAGAATGATCTGCCCTCAGCAATGGGTAATGACTGGGATGACTCGATGTATTTGTTAGCCGGCAAAAAATCTGGTGTCTTCTACTCAGTAAAGGCCTGAGGCAAGTCCGCTTGAGCATAGAAAGCCCCAGACTCAGCTGAAAGGATGTGAGGACTGGTGCCTGTCTGCAAGCTGAACGCTGAGCTCCTGCTTTATTTTTACTCTGGGGCCCTGTTTGAAGTCTCTGTGATGAGGCTACAGGACAGTTCTTTTCTTGGTAAATGCAATTTCTGAAGCTGATTACCCCACGCACGTAACTCCTGCCACTGCCTCTGTCACACTGTCTTTTTTTTTTAATCTTTTTTTTTTAATCTGTGTATGAAATACAGGCAAAAACGAAGCCTTGCCCCTACTCACTGTATAACTCAATCTTTTTTTAATCAATGTATATGAATAAATACCCAATAAATTTACTAGGCATAAGCATTTTCACTAAATATTTATGCTGTGGAACATTTCTTTAAGGATGTAAAGATGTGTTGCATTCTTTTATGTTTCATTTGTTTAACTCTGTGAAGCTGTGTTACTTTGCCTGCCTAAAACATGCTATTGGTTTAATAAACAGCTGAGTGGCCAATAGCAAGGGGGGAGAAGGATAGGTGGGGCTGGCAGGCAAACAGAAATCTGGAGAGGAGAAGACCAAGGAACGAAGAAAAGAAGGAGAGGAGGGGCCAAAGGCCAGCCATCCAGCCACACAGCAAGCCACAGAGTAAGAAGTAAAGACAGGTATATGGAAACAGAGAATGATAAAAGCCCAGATGTAAAAGGTAGATGGGATAATTTTTTTAAAAAACTGGCTAGAAATAAATCTAGCCATTCATAAGAAATTCATAAGGCATTCATAAGAAAGAATAAGACTCCGTGTATTTATTTAGGAGCTGGGAGGCAGGCCCGTCAAAAGAGTAAGGAGCCAAAAGTGTAAAGAGTAAAATTAAAACAACTTATTTAAATTTGATAATTAATTTTGTGACTATGGACAGAAATACTAAATTGAAAATTAATAAAATGTAACTAATATTTGACATTTTTTTAATACCTGATTGTCAAACTTCTTGCCTAGTTAGGGGAAATCTAACATAAAGGTGGCAGAAACAACCGCTCTTCCATGACAATAACAATTTCCAAATGTCAAAGGCCTCTAGAGTTGCATGCACATCCCAAAGCACAGTCAGGCTGCTCGCCATATACCCATCCTATTCAGATTTCTACTTGTGTGACCTCAAGCAGAAACCTTTTTTTGTTTTACTCCTATATAACAAATCAGGTCATTAGGAAGCTGGCAGCTTAAAACATCATTCATTTATTATTTTTCAATTTCTGAGTCAGATACAAATCTAGAAATAATGTGACAGGGTTAGAATCTTTTACCAGGATGCAGCCAAGATGTTAGCCAGACCTGGGGTCACATCTGAGGTCAGACTGTGGAGGGATCCATTTCCTTTCATGTTATTAGACTCCTTGGCCTTCTGATAGCTGTTAGCAGCTCTCTCTCAGTCCCTTCCCATGTGAACTCCTCTGCGTGACAAAGCACTTCATCAAAGACAGCATCAGAAAGAATCAATAGTCTGCTAGCAAGATGAAAGTTATCAACTTAAATAATGTAATCACAGAAGTGATGACCTTCGCTACACTCTGATTCAGCAGAAGCAAATTGTTAAGTCCCATGCTATTCCTAACAGGAGGTAATCAAAGACCATCCAGTAGGCTACCTCGCAAATAAATATATCGTTTAAATTTCTGTATCTTGTTTTCAAGATCTAAAGTAGAGAGACTGATAAAGGTGTCATCAGTACTTATTTCATAGAGTTGCAAAAATCAAATTAGCTAATCAACTCGTGTATATGTAATGGACAGAGCAGTGCTCGTGTGCCGTGTGTACTCCAAGAACTTAACTCAGCCAAAGCCATTGACCACAGCACACCTTTTTCTCTGATTACAGACTTACCATCATTAAATTTTCCCCTCACCTCAAACCTAATCTAGAACAATAATATTTGAACTGGGGCTATTTCTCAGCAGGAGAGCACTTATTGAAAATGCATGAGATCCTGTCTTTGAGCCACAGAACCACCAAGAAAAAAGGAAAAAAAAGAATGGTATTGAACCATGAAAATTTACTCAAATACACCTCTTCTCATATTCCCTTCTCAGTCTGTATGGCTACATGTTAAGGACTTTCTTCTTGATTGTGTCTCTGAAATGGCTATATAGGTTCTACAGATAGATTCTCTTGAGCTGAAATTCAACTAGGGGCTGGAGATATGGCTCAGTAGTTAAGAGCCCTAGTTGGGTATCCCACAACCATTTGTAACTCCAAATGGTTATTGTGTGAGAGACTGTGTTCTGGCAAAGAAAGATTGCTTGAAGGTCAGAGGGTGGAGCTAGCTACTAGTTAACCATAAAAGCCAGCAGTGGTGGCACACAGCTTTAATCCTAGCACTCATGGCTCGGCCTTTAACTCCATCACTCAGGAGGTGGAGACAGGAAGTGATAGGGTGGGGTGTAGACAGGAACCCTTTGGTACGCAGGAAGGAGACAGGTAGGAAGCAACTGGTGGCTGCTCCGGGTTCTGTGATCTTCCAGGTTCCCCCCGACACACACAATATTTGACTTCTGAATTTTATTGATTAAGATTAATTAGATAAATGCTTCAAGATCCCACTCTCTTCTGTCCTCCATGGGTGAGTCCCCCCATGTACATGTGAATATACAGAGAGACATACACAAAAATAAAAAATAAAAATAAATCTTAAAGTACATTAGACTTTGGTCAAAGTTTTGATATTGGCCAGATAAATCAAAGGAAACTATTAGAGAAAGAAAATAACCTACTTCAGATCATGTCTATTGCTGAATTATCTTCTTTCATAAAATAGTCAACGGGGCTCTGAATAACCCAAACCTCTTTTCAAATGGGAAGATTTGGAGCTTCATCCATCTCACAAAAGAACATGCTATGGTTCACACAAAACCTGTAAAAAAATAAGTTTTGATCAGATTATTATGATGAATGAATTAGGCATGTTCATTTATAAAACTGAAATGGATAGCCAGCCCCTCTCAGGCATGTTCTTGATCAATATCTCCCTAGCATACCACTTCCAGAAATATTGTAGGCTTTTGTCCAGCCTCACCGAGAAGAGTCCTGACTCAACTTGGCTCCTTGTCATAGAACCTCAACAGGCAGAATCTCAGGCAGTGGTATGTGAATGGTTAACCTTGGGTCTTATGGTGCTGAGGTGTGAGAGCCTGCCACCTGCCTCCTAAATTGTCTCAAGGAAAGGAGAGTTTTAGTGGCAGGTAGCCAAAAAAGACAAATATTCACTATATTTTATTAATGTTCAATGTAGCATTTCTCTGAGTAGTCACGAGTCTCTTCAGTTCCAATATGATAAAGCACTCGAAATGTAAAGACTAAAATATAATTTAGTCCTTTAAGGAGGACAATTACTTTTATTATTTTTGTATAAGAATAAAAGCAATTAATATCATATTGAATTAGAATGTCATGTTATTTCCAAATTATTCCTACTGGTAAGAAAATGCATTTCTTATTTTAACATACTATAATTTTAATTATAAACTAAATAGGAGGACTTCTGAACATATACTAAAAAAAGGCATAATACTATTTTTTCTTTATTCTTTAGAACTCTTATTTTAAGAGGATATTACTGAGATTTTGGAAACTCCAAAATTCTATAGCACCATAAAGCAATGAGAATGTGGGCAAAAAAAAATTGGCATAATTACCCTTTCAGATCTCTAGAAATTAAAGGCTTATTATAACAAGATGTGGAGTGCTGATATTTGAAAATAAAAGATTTTTGAGATAATTTTAAAATGAGTTTTTCCATTTTATTGCTCCCAGTTCCACAGTACAGTTACAAAACCAAAACCCCTTAACACCAGTAGTTGGGAAGACCTGCAGCCCCTGGAGTAGGTAGATTTGGTTTGTTTGGAGTGCCCCTAAGAGTCTCATTATCAAATCATTTTTCCTGATTCCATCCATCTGGCAGCTGTCTGGAACGTCCAATGCAAAACCAATCATTGGTTTCTCAACTTAGAACTCATTCAGCTGGGAACAGACACCCCTGCCCCCTGCCCCCTTCCCCCTGCTACCTGTCCCAAGGACTCACTAAAAATAACCAGCGGTAACTGTTTAACATCGGAGCAGTAGAATGCAGCCTCAGTGATCAGGAGCAGTAAGAGGAGGATCAAAATTCCAAAAATGAATACATAAATAATAAAGCAGAACAGTAATGTGCCTAGAGGGAGATTTGAATATCTCAGCATATTCCTGGGAATGTTGAAGCCTCCAGAAACACGCAAAGAGCTGTTCATATACTCAAAGCTACTGTGACAAGGTATGACTCTCTCACCATTAGTTGATCTTAAAGATTTTGCAAGCAGAGCAAACATACAGGCAGAATTGGAGGTTTCCTCCTGAAGTTCATTAAGTCTGACCCTTCATGAACTCGTGAGGCTTTGTGAAGGCTGGGAGACTCACCAGTGCAAGGCAACTGAAGACAGATCTATACAACCGAGAGAGGACCGGAAGAAGACCAAGAGACCACACATGACAGGGAATACAGACTACAAAACTGCTTCAGGAGAGTAATCAAACAAACATGGAACCAACAAACAGTGCAAAAACACCAAGAATAATAAATCAGAGAGGTATGGTGACCGATACCTTCAAATCTCAGACTTCGGATGTGGACGCAGGAGGCACAGAAGTTTATGATTATCCTTGGCTTCATAAGGAATCTGAGGTCAGCCTGTGGTATAGGAGACGCTGTCATGAAATAAGATGTAATGAAGAAAATGACAAGATAGTATCCTAGAAAGAGAGCCAATTTCGTTTATAGGGTTGGCAAAGTGTGCTATTCTAGATCCTCAGTTTTCAAGTATTACAACATTCTGAGAAAAGACACAGGCTATGGTACTGGCATAAGAACAGACAGGAGGACCAATGGAACCAAATAGAAGATCTGGATATTAATCTACACACCTTCGACCACCTGATTTTTGACAAAGGAGCAAAAAATATCAAATGGAAAAAAGAAAGCATATTTAGCAAGTCCTGCTGGCCTAACTGGATAAATGAAGCATGGGGACCTTGGGGGAGGGCTGAAGGGGGGAGGAGAGAGGCAGGAAGGGGAGCAGAGAAAAATGTAGAGCTCAATAAAAACCAATAAAAATTAAAAAAAGACACAGGCTAAATACATTCAACTTAAATGATACTTTCTAATTCAGAGATTATGTCTATTTTACAATTATGATTCATACGCTTGCAGTGTTTACTATTTTCTTTTATGTTTGACAATCCCGTATTGCTTATGATTTACTTTTTGATTTGCTTGTTTAATTGTCCCACTGAACTTAAAAATCCTGCAAGTCCTAACACCTGCCTTTCCCTCAGAACTGAGACCAGAGGGTGAGGACTTCGTGGCTGCTGCTGCTGCTGCTGCTGCTGCTGCTGGGGCTGCTGCTGCTGCTGCTGCTGGGGCTGCTGCTGCTGCTGCTGCTGCTGCTGCTGCTGCTGCTGGGGCTGCTGCTGCTGCTGCTGCTGCTGGGGCTGCTGCTGCTGCTACTACTAAGTTACTTCCACACTCTTCTTCTATGGCATATAACATAGTTCTGTACATGTAAAAGTTGTAAGACAATACTAAATAAGCCTATGCCAATTGACAGGATCTAATCTGAAGAAAAAAACATTTACAAAAATGAAGAGGAAAAAGAGCCTTGGAAACCTGTGGGAAATCACCAGATAATGGTATGAGCACCCAGATGTGGTGGCTAAGGTTGGTTGTCAGCCTCACTACGTCTGGAATCAAACAAAATACAAGTAGCTGGGCACACTGTGGAAATTTTGATGATTGGATTATCTGAGGTGGAAGGACCCACACTGAATCTGGGCTGCACTTGCGGAGACAGCCCATAAAAATGGAAACTTGCTTTTTCCTGTGTTTTCTCACTCTCTCGTACATGTTCTTGTCTGCATTGCTAAGGCGTTCCTGTGTTGCTGTTAGAACCTCTCTCCAGGACTGCAATGCAGACTGAAGACCAGCAGCTCCCTAGCAATCCTCCGGGACTCCAGCAGGAGGTTGGACTGAACAACTACAGGATTCTGGACTTTTCCAGCATGAGACAGCCATTGTTGGACTACTAGGAACATAGCCTGTAAGTCATCAAATAAACCACCAAATAAATCATTCTGTAAGTTCTGTTCCTTTAGAAAACCCTGGCTAACACATCGGAAGTCACTAGAGAGCAGGAAAGGGAATGGTATTTGTGTATAAATGATGGCCAAATTTGTTGAAAAGAATATATAAACTGACAAGATTCACAAACCTCTAGGGAGAATAAACTCAGACACCTGTACTCTATACACTAGAGTCAAACTATTAAAAGACAAAGACTCTTGAAAACAGCAAGAAAGTGTGGCTCTCAAATGCTAGAACCCTCCAATAAGAGTATAACGGAAACTACATGGAAAATACTTCCCTATGCATGTTGTAATGAAATTAAGAATCTGTAAGAGGGGGCATTAGTAAACATTTGTGTTTACGAATATGTGTGAACACAACTGATATTCATATATCAAGAACTTCAGTCAATTTCTACCAACTGTCAAGTGATAATTCTATTGGATTTCAATATAGGCTAACCACATTATTATGTAATCTTTTATGCAAAACATGATGCATAAAATCATCAGTGTTATCAGAACAATAACACTTGGCTTTGTCAAGAGCAGGAAAAAACAGCAGCAAACAGAAAGACCACGAACCCACCTCTCCTCGATTGGCCACCTTCTCCCATCCTTTGCATAATGATTCAAGTAAAGACCTTTGTGAGGCATTTATATATGCCTCACAAAGAGTCCCTAGATGTTTTTGATCTAGAAAGACTGGCATGGACAGTTTGTTTCAAACATCATGAAACTCCACTCGGCTATTCGATAACGATCCACTTACATTTTTAGCCACCTGGGAAGTGTGGGTGGTGAGGGCTCTCCAATTTTCTCTTGGAAAGGAGTAGTGGGTGTCATGCCAATGTTCCTCTGGCATTCTCTGCATGCCAAACAGATCATGTGTTTGTCTCTGATAGTCTTCTCTCTGACACTGATGAATTCAGCCCACTGGCATTAAGTAAGACTGTGACACATGGCAGTCGGGTTACCTTGGTGCGCAAGTCATGTGTCTGGTGAACAGAAGATGAGTCAGGCGGCAGAAAACTTGACGGGTCTTTGATTCTCTTCGGCACTGGGCAGTAGTATCTCTACAGTCAAGCTACGTGACAGAAAAGCTCTCACTTTTCTCCCATGGCTCCATTACAAATGCCCTGGATGGGGCTGCAAAGACGCCTTCAAATCTGACAAACTGAACCAGATCCTCAGAGCTCACATAAGAAAGAGAACTGACTCCCAAAGCTATCCCCTGACCTCCTACATAAACAATGATGGCACCTACATGCCCTTGACATAATTAATAAATAGATAGATAAATAAATAAATGTAAAAATTGTTTTCATTCCTTGGATGAATCATTCCCAGTGCAGTACAACTGCAAACTATGAATCCTAAAAAGTTGGATTCATAATGGAGAGTCGTACTTAATGTTTGAGAACAGCCTGCATAAATCATAAGTCTTCATGGATAGTATAGATGTACTTTTGAGTGTTGTGCAATCATGTAGTAGTCTTTGAATTAAAAGTGTAACCTAAAAATATAAATAAGATAAGAAATAAACCCAGCTACCCTTCCATATTTTTAAAATATTTCTTGTGCATTTCTCAATTTCATTTATATAGTTCTATGATAAAGATAACTATTTAAAAATATATGCAGAATATACTCTGAGCCAGAATAAAACAGATCAACATTAGAAACATTTCTTATTTCTTCCAAGACTATATTTATTATTCAAATATAAATTTGTTTTCAAATTTGCTATTAGTCTCATGGCCAGAGGGAAGTTTACGGAGTGCACTACTTGAAATATAAAAGCAACCTAAGTAGAGATCAGGAGGTTTGAGGAAGCTGAAACAAAAGTATGTCCTGAGGGCTAAGGGTGTAGAGTAGGGCCCTACCAGGCACAGAGTCCTGGGTTCAATTCCTAGCACTCTCTACCCTAGGCTGCTTGAACATACCAGTCATCCTAACTCTCTGGGGTGGACGCAGGAGGATCCAAAATTCAAGGTTATCATTGGCTGCTACTTAGTGAGTGCAAGGTCAGCTTGAGATATAGGAGACTGTGTCAAACAAACAAAATAAACAACCACCATAAAAACTCAAGAAGAGAAGTCACCTGTCACCTCCTCATTCACTCAGTCACTCACTAATAAATTTCAGAATCCCTTGTCAAGTGTGATTATGTCAGATACTCTACATGGGTTGTCTTGGTCAACTGTAGAAACACTGATGGCAACACCTAAGGGCTTCTATGTGTGACACCGTGTCCAGTGCTAGCCTCATTCTATGGACAATAAAATAGAAACAGAGAATGGCTAAGGCAGCTGCCCAAAGCCTCCTGCTTAGAAACCCAAGGCTACAGCCTATGTGAAAGCTTGGTGTTCTACCCACCCCTTTACACACAACCAGACCGCACCACATCCTGCTTTCCAGCTATCATGGCACACAATGCTTGTTTTATAATCTTTTTTATTTTAAATAGTTTTGGGTATTTTCTATTTTTCCTCTCAACCAGCCTCCTGAGGTTGGCTGAAGCTTCCCTGTTGTCAGGTCTAGGTGATATTAGAAGCATCTCATGCTGGATGCTGCCTTCACTACCTGACCCTGCTTATCTTCCATGAGGATCCTGACAGCTTCCACTTTGCAGGCTTCTCCACGGAGGCACTGGAGATTCGACAGTCTGAACAACCAGTGAAAGCTACTCATTATTTGTTCACTCTGACAGTTTGTGGTCTGTGTACAGAGAGTATACAGCAGTTCGCATGCCACAGGGAATTGCTGCACTCAGCATTCTTTAGTGATGTTTCTAGAAAATTGTCTCTTGTCCCAAGAGTTCTGATCATATTAAGTCACACATATTAGACAGAGCATGTTTTCTTCTAAACCAAAAGTAAGAGGCACTAGAAATCCCAAGGTGTGTATACTTCTATAACAACAATAAAAGTTTTTCAGGTTGTTGGGACAAACTCAGTTGAATCAAAAAAGAGGCAGTTCTTCATAGTGCAAAACTTGGGAATTCTTAACTCATGAAAGTAAGTGAAAAGGTAACACAGACTGTAAAAAGCATCACTGTCATCATAAAATGGGTATCAAAAATAAAAATAAAAAAGTCTTAAATGGGTATTTGTTATTGGCATAAGTGTAGAAGAACTTCATAAACATTTGTTCTAGCCTCGGATTCCATTCACTCCTTTTGGAAATAGAAATAACATTGTTTGTTTGAGGCAGGTTCTTGCTGTGTATCCCAGGTTGGCCTTAATGTCACAGTGTTGCCTCTGCCTCCCCAGTGCTGAGATTACAGATGTATACCACGATGTCTATCAAGATCATTTGATTTAAAAATACAGTACTATAAGGACATGGTTCAGTTGGTAGAGTGCTTACCCTGTATGCCTGAAGTTCAAGATCTGATCCCCAGCATAGTGCAAAAGCAGGTGTGGTGGCTTCGTGTTTGTAATCCTAGGATTTGTTGAGGGTGGGGACAAGAGGATCAGAGTTAAAGATCATGCTCATCTGTGCTGTGGGAGCACATTCTGCTCCTTCAGCCAATAGCCTTTAAGATATCAGCCCACTTGGGCGTGGTCTCTTATAGTTTATAAAGCAGTGGGAACCATGCGCCCACACTCTCTTGCTTCCAGCTCCCGTTCTGGCTGCTAGACTCTGTTCCTGTTTGCACTCAGAGGACTATTGTTTAGAACAGTGATCTATAAGTTTTCCCCTTAAATAAATAATCATTTTGTGATCCTAATTCTGAACTGGTGTGGGATTGTTTTACGGCATCACATCTGCATAGCTAGTTGGAGGTCAGCCTAGGCTACAATGTCCTGTCTAAACACACGCACACACACACACACACACACACACACACACACACACACACAGAGAGAGAGAGAGAGAGGGAGAGAGAGAGAGGGAGATGGGGAGAGACAGGGAGAGGGAGAATACTATTTATTCTGAGAATACAGGGTTAGCACTATTAAAAGCACACATTTCTCTACTAGGAGATAGAGTGCACATACGTTATCTTAACCCTACAATAAACTGGTAGCATAGTACCAGCAGGAGCGCACAGGTGTTCAGTGGTTTATATAAGGTCATCTGCTAAGAGAGAGCAACACCAAGGATACAAAGCACTTTTCCAGACCCCTAACTGGCGTGTTTTCTAACACACTGGCTAGTACCTAAGCTCCTGGGGAGAAAAAGAGAGGTCTTAAAGTAATATCTATAAAATCCCTTCTCTCCATGAAGAGGTTCTGAACCTCGAGGAGTCAACAACTACCAAAATATGAATTCCTGTGTCCTAGGTTGCAAAAGGCTTAGCACCAAGGAGCCTGCACTCGAAGATGTTTTCCTTTTTAAAGGAGAAGCCTCTGCTTACATTGCTATACAAGAGGATTCATTCCCTCATCCATCCATCCACCCACCACCCACTCTCCTACCCATCCACCCACCTACCCATCCATTCACCCATCTATCTATCTCTCCTCCCATCCATCTACCCACCCATCCATCCACCTAGCCTCCTACCCACCTATCCATCCACACACCTACCCATCCATCCATCCATCCATCCACCCATCCATCTACACATCCATCCATTCTTTTCTTACTGACATGAAGTCTTACTATATTGCCCAGGATGGCCTCCAACTCCTACACTTAAGTAACTCTTCTGCCTCAGCCTCTGTAATACTTAGGTCTGTGTCAGGCATCCCTATACCATCTTGAGAAAGTTGTACTAGATAGTGACTCACTTTCTATTTCAAAGATCAAAACTGAAAAGGTAACCACTAAATAACGTTAAATGCACTGCAATATCTTATTTCATATCAGTAAGATGGAGAAATCACTGTATGAGGAGTATGAAGGCCACAGTTGAAGGCTTGAATAAGCACAAAGGCACCTGATAAATTAAGGATAGAAAAATGATTTAAAATGATTTAATCACCAGGCCGCATTTCAGTTATAAATTATTGTTGGAGGCTGCTTGTTTGTTTCCTGGCTGCACAGACTCCCAAAAACAATCACACAGAAACTAACTATATTATTTATAATACTGTTTGGCCAGTAGGTTAAGCATATTGCTAGCTAGCTCTTGCATCTAGAATTAACGCATTTCCATTATTTTATATTTTACTACAAGTCTCATGGCCTACCAGCAAGGTTCCACCTGGCAGCTCACATCTTTCCCCTCTGGAAGCCACATGGCGTCTTTTTGACTCTGCCTTCTTTCTCCCAGGATTCAGTTTAGTTTTCCTGCTTAGTTCTATTCTGCCCAATCACAGGCCAAAGCAGTTTCTTTATTCATGAACCAGTAAAAGCAACACATATACAGAAGGACCTCCCACACCAATAAATGGCCATGCAACTATCCCTACAACTGTTCAACTGTTTCTTCTTTTCCTCCTCTTCTCCTCCTCCTCTTCTTCTCCTTCTTTTCCTCCTCTTACACCTCCTGATTCTTCCTCTTCTCCTCCTTTTCTTTTTGCTAATAAGAACTAAACTAGAAACCTGGACACAGTTGTCTTCACCTTTTCCATTCAAACCCAAACACCCAAACTTAGAAGAAATGTCTGTCTCATGCTATTTTTTTATACTTCTGATCTTTGTTCCTTGAGAAAATTGGCAATAAAAACAAAAAAGACAGACACTTTCAGAACTCAGTCATTAAATTAAGATTAACTGCTGTTCCAGGAAGGCTTGGGCCATTCTTAGCATTCTTCCTGAGCCACTCATCTGCCTAATATTTGTGACAAATTACCCTCAACATGAAGATATATTTCTCATTCTAATTAATAATTTAAAGCCATTTCTTAGTTGAACTATAAAACAAATGGCCAGTTTTGAACTATAACCCTTGAGCTCACAGCCCACTTGGTATAGGAGGTCCTTTTGCTTTTGTGTTGCTTTCATTGGTTAATTAATAAAGAAACTTCATTGGCCTAGCTGATAGGGCAGAACTTAGGTAGGCAGGGAAGACAGAATTGAATGCTGGGAGGAAGAGAGGCAGAGTTTCTCTCTGCCTGCTGCCTGTGGATGAGAATGTAAAGCTCTCAGCTATTTCTCAAACACCATGACTGTTTGTTTCACACCATGATGATTATGAATTAGCAAGCTTCCAGTTAAATGTTTTCTTTTATACAAGTTGCCTTGGTCATGATGTCTCCTCACAGCAATAGAACAGGAATCAAGACAGAAGTTGGTACCAGAGCTGGGGATTACAGTAGCTTTACTTTAACAGTTAATTACTGTAACAGACCTGACCATGCTGTTGTTTGGAGGAAAATGGAATGCTCTGTGACTTTGGACTAGAAAAGTGGTTGAAAGTGTGAAGTAGTGCTTAATGGCCATCCTAGTAGAACATGGAAGACAATATTGCTGAGAATGTTATAGACTATGTAGTCTTAGCTCAAGACAATTAGAGAAGAAGAACATTAGCAAGCAGCCTAGATACATTCTTGTGAGATTTTGGCGAAGAATGTGGTTGCTTTCTGCCTTGTCCTGGATCACTCTTATGCAGACCTGCAAAGGAAAGGAGCAAGTGGGGAAAAGAGAAATACAAAACATACAGTTTGAGGAGAAAAGGAACACTGGAAATGCAATGTTGGAGCTATGTCCTGTGCTCGAGGAGATAAAACGTTAACAGAAATGTCTGATGTTAAGTGGGAGCAGTGAGTTGCAGTTGAAGCTCCCGGTGTCAGCCCAGCAGAAGGGAATCCTATGATGGGCCAGTCTCGTTTACGTAGGGTCACGGGACTACAGACCCAGGAATGACTTTTGTTTCTGCTGTGCCTTTACATTTGCCTCAGCTCTCTTTCTCAGGTACCTAGCATGGTGTGAGTGGACACAGGGAAATCTCTACTGCCTGTGATACAGTGTTTAGCTCTTGGAAACATTCTGTTCTACTGGGTATTTTTACCTGTGGATTGTCAAAAAGGTGACCCCTCCCTAAGCTGTACTGTCTAATTTGGTGATAAGAATGATAGCTTATACATAGTTTTGATATATAAAAATAAATACAAGGATATATTTCACAGCCAGGGATTGTGTGTCTCACCTAAAAAGCTGCACAGATTGTAGCTCAAGTTAGTGACTAACAGTTGAGTCTCAGTAGCCCAGCTAGTTTAAATTCTTAATGTCGGGAGATGTGTTTGCAGGTCTCGAAGTGCATCACAACTAAAAAAGGTTTGAAAACAACACAGTTAGACTAAGATGCTTTTGTTAAAAAACTTTGAGGTGAAAAACCCAAGAAGATAATCTGAAGTTTGAGAAAGGAGCATAGTTGAATGTGGAACTCCTTAAGTCAGGGAACAAGAACAAAGCAGTTCAGTTATTCCCGGCTGATGGGCTCTCCTTGCTAGGTTTGGTTGATGACCAAAGGTGATGACTAATTCCTCATACCCATTTCTGCCCTCAATCTCCTGATAAAAGAAATACTATTAATGAATGAATATGTGCCCCAAAGATTTAAAGCAGAGCTGACAGATTCTTTTTCATATATAAAAATCTAGGTTTGTGATTCCTTTAAGACTCCTTGTAAGATTGCTTTTCAAGATAAGTAATAAAGTAATTGGCCCTTTGTCTGTAACTGCAAAATGCAGCCTGCCAGTGAAAGACCTGACAAAAACACCTTGCTTGCCACACTGTTAATCTATAACAAGTATTTGGGTATGAATGCATGTGGGTTCTTGGGATACCTTGGTTTTCACCTGTTATACATAAAATATTTAGTCATGTGAGGGAGACGAAAAATATGTTTATCCTATAATCATTCACTTAAGAAATGCAATGCAACTGTTTAGACGCTATACTGCCTAGAAGATTCTGTTGGCGTATAAAAGCTGTGAAAAAAACATGAGAGAAGAAAGAATAAAGAGAGAGAAAAGAAAGAAAGAAAAAGAGAATAAGGAAGGAAACCATTAAGGGAGTTTGTGAGAACCTTTTTCCCTAACCCCCCTCAGATAGAAAAGTTTAACCTCACCAACTCCATGGATTCCTACCAAGGCCCTGGGCTACTGGAGGCTGGACTCCCCTACAGTGACAATGTCCACAATCTGTCAAGAAACAAGCCTGAGGGATTTCCTTGGCCAAGAAGTGTCAAGTGAAGCTTATGCAAATGTAAGTTACCGCAGGGCCAGGTTTCAGTCCAAACAGGCAGCAGAATTTGGCAGTTTGGCCATGTGATTCTGAATTTAGAGTCAGGAAAGATACAATAAATAGATTATGGAATCTTCCTCCACAGCTGTTGGGGTCAGACATTTGATGGGGCAGTCCCCGCACAGAGGCTGAGAGGCAGTTGCATGCAGCTATGAAGGTGAAGCCTGGATTGCCTTGGAGACCCCGAAATGTTGGAGATGCCAGAGCCATGGTGTGCTTGCCAAGGAGGGTACCTAACAGGGTGTGGAACCAAGCCAAGGGAAAGCAGTGTGTTGTGGTAAAGAAAGCTGAAAGGAGCTGGCAATCTAAAGAGTCATTTATCAGTTTGTATAATACAGATGAACCAGACAGATGGTCCCTTTCACAGGTCCACTCAGGTAAATGGTTATCCTCCACTTTCCAAATAGAGGCAACAGCTGCTTGTAAAATGAGTGTCTCAGAGCAATGCATAGCTGGGAAAACCACTGCTGTACACAAGGAGTAGCTTAACAATCAGCGTACAGTGATAGCGATGCATAGAGAAGAGCAATTTCAAAGCTAAGTAAAAGCCTAGTATAACGCTACTTATACTATTAACATCCCCTTTCTGAAGAGCTAGTTACCATACCAACCCCAACCGATACTCCAGGCACCACTCCCTCCTTCTCCTGGAGGTACCCACTGCAGGAGATCTTCAAAGTATTAGATTACCCGAGTGAAATGTTTGATGGGGGTTGGAACTTTTCAGTGATTCAGCAGCCTTTCCTTCATCCATGCTTCTGTAAGTGACCCAAAGAAACCCACTCGTTCACCAACCTGGACTTGAATGGAATCTTTTCTTTGGCCCTTTCTATTCCCGGTGAGCTGGCACTTCTGTTTGCCTCCCTAGGAAAAGTTCTTTGTTTCCTTTTCATCGTTGCTACAGCCTGATAATGGCAGTGGCTACTAGACACGCCTCTTCAGAATGTGAGGTGTGCTGGGTAATTTGTGTTGTCAACTGGAAACAACCTAAAGTCACCTGGGAACCTCAAGTGAAGCACTGTCTCATCAGACAGGACTGTGGCATTGTCTGTGAGGATTACATTGACTAATGGTTGATGGGCAAGGGTCCAGGTCACTGTGGATAACCCTATTCCTGGGCAGGTCGTCCTGGATTGTGCAAGAAAACTAGCTGAACATGAACCAGGGAGCAAGCCAGTAAGCAGTATCTATTTCTCTGTATTTCTGCACCAGGCTCCTGCCCTGAGTTCTTGCCCCAACTTTCCTCAGTGATGGCTTGTGGCCTAGAAATGTAAGGTGAAAGAAAGCCTTCCCTCCACAAACTGCTTTAGTCATGGCGCTTGTCACAGCAGTAGAAAACCAAACCAGAGCATGGGTGTTGTTGAAACCCCCCCCCAGCTTGACCAATCACTGTATACTGAATATTGTCATGGTGGGAGATTAAGGTGATTGACAGCTTTTATTTGGATTCATAAAGTTCCAGTATACAAATAATCACACCACCACCACAGGAGTGAATCATCTATCACCCAGAGATTCCAGATTCTTCACTTGATGTAGGGGCTGACTGAAAGTTTTTATCAGCGCTTTCAAAACACAAGGGCTGTGTTTTCTATAGGAAAAAGAGAGGGTTTGTATATTTATTCAGTGGTGTGAACGCAGTATGTGATAGAGATGGACAGCTGTCCATCAGAAGTTGATATTTTCCTTAATATAAACCACTGCTGGTAACCGTACTTCTTAGCTTGACTCACATCGCGTGATTTGACTGGCTTTTTTGAAATGGAAATAATGAAGAGCGTATTTTATGCCATTAGGAACAAGAAGAAGCTGCAACCTGCCTGGGTTTGAACTTGACCTGACTGGGGCAATGGGGATTGAAGAAATAGCAGACACAATGGAGATGTGCCAGCAGCATCCCAGGACCTCAGCATGTTTATTATATACAGCATGAACAAGGAAGAGGATTAGCCAGGCTTGGTACGGAGCCAGACAGGAGCAGTCTCAGGCCACAGTTATCCAAGGTGAGGAAGCTTTGCTCAGTACTTTCTGTTTTCACTGCTAAATGTCAACTGTTTGTCAATATCTGTACTCAGACCAAAAGAAGGCTTTTCCATTCCTGAGCCTTGTCCAGGGAAGGCCTTGTCATTCCCGTGAGTCTAAGGCATTGGTCTCCTTGCCATGGCTACGCCCGTGTTAACAATACATATTCACTTAGGACTTCGTCTGCTCCCCACAAAGAGATTCAAGTATGCATGTGTTTTATTCTTTCTTCACTCCCCATCAATTGAATGAGAAATATCCTCAGGCCCCAAAAAGGGTGAAATTATAAAAAGAGTCTTAGAGTCCTGCCTGGTGGGAGGGACTCTTAAGAAATCTCCCAATACATTGTATTTAACAAAAGAATAAACATTTATTATCACATTAAGTCGTTGAGATTTGGAAACTTAGTGTTAAAGAAGTTATATATTTCACTAACTGAACTGAAACTTTGTGCAATAATAGACTTCAGATGAGTCCAAAGCTCAGAGGGTCAGATCTAAGGGTAGACGGTAGCATAAACAACGCTTTTAAACACACACAAATAGATAGCACTTGAAAAGAGCAAGTCCTTACATAAGAGGAAAACAGCTTTTAGAACTCCAGCACTAGAGGCCGTGCAGAAAAGCAAATTCTGCCAAGGATGCTGAGGCTGGCTGTGAAGTAGAAAAGAAAAGAGAACGCAAAGGAGAACGATGTCCTAGAAGTAGACAGCGAATTGCTCAAAAAATCAGAGAACGGCAATGATGCCCAAGGTTGCTGAAAGCCAACCCAGACAGTATTAATACATAGTTCATTGCATTTAATAACACTGAAACTTAGCTGAGACTTTGGCCAAAGCAATGTAATTATATTTGAAGGGAACTGAAGGCTGAATTAGTAGTTTAAAAATAAATGAGGACAGAGAAAATGAAACAGCAAAGTGAAAAGGGAACAGACAGGATGGAAGGCAAAGTAGCATGTGGAATCAAGGTGAGACGGTGCTGAGAAAACTCTAGAATGCTGAAGAAAATGTGAAGGAAACAATGGAGCAGAGGAATTTGCTGGAGTGGGTGGAGAAAAGGATGTAGTGTCCAAGGTAACCTGCAGGGGGTAAGCTTTGAAGGGAGTAGTGAGGGGTCCCTGCAAGTATCATACAGGGAAGCAATCCTGGCAAAAAGATAAGAATGAACACACGGTGCAGATTGACTTTCTCAACCTGGATCAGACTTTGGAGAGTCTAATAAGAGGCAGTTTATTCCCAGTGTATTTAAGCCCAGTACATTAAAAAAAAAAAGGTTTCTTGGTGTAATACAATCCACATTGCACAATGTAGCAAGCTTTCTTTTGAGCCACCAATTAGCTCCCAGAGATTCATTATTAATTATGACTACCCAGGCTTAGGTTAAGCTCCTTTCTTGCTAGCTCTTATAAACTTAGTTTGACCTGTTTCTCCTCATCTTCATTTTGCTTCAGGCTTTTTATCTTTTTTTTTTTTTATTCTGTATGTCCTACTTTCATTGCTCCCTCCATGTCTGGCTGGTTGGACCCAGGCATCTCCTTTCTTTCTCCCTCATTTTCTCTTCCAGCCTAGATTCCTCCTCCTACTTACTCTGTCTGCCAGCCCCACCTATCTGTCTACTACCTAGCTATTGGCCATTGAGCTTTTTATTAGACCAATTAGGTGCCTTAGGCAGGCAAAGCAATACACCTTTACATTGTTAAAGTAATATTCCACAACACAAGCAAACGTAACATCTTTTCCTAGTTAAGCAAATGCAACATAAACAAATGCAATACATTTTTACATAGTTAAAATAATATTCTGCAACATAAACAAATGTAACACATCTTTGCTTAGTTAAACAAATATCCCACAACAGCACAAGGAAGGGTAATTAGATTGAAACTCAACTCAGGGTATATATCATTTCTTCCAAGAAGATTGGCCCTAAAGATAGGCTGTCTGTACTAGCTTAAGAGTCTGTCTGTCCTGGTTTTGGTTATAGATAGCACAGAGGTCATCTGGACAGTCAGCCACCTCTGGTCCTGGTTGTGAGAGATTTGGAGATCCTCTGGCTATCATTTAAATTACTAGCTATCTCTGGTCTTGCTACGGCCTGGCCTAATAATAACACAGATCACCAGACTGTTAATCACTTCTAATTCTCATATTTCTACATGAAAGAACAGGTTTTTCATCTTTCCCATAGGAAAAACAACAATGGTATGCGTGCCATTCCTGGTTTCTCTGGACATCTGTGGGCACAAGAACCTTAATGCTATGCTCCCAAAGAACACAACCATTGTCTTTTGGTTTATTTTCCTTTATTGTATTTGGAGTTTGGGACAATTTGAATGGGAATGGGATTTTTGAACTATGAAGATAGAACATTCATAGCATCTAACCATTGCCACCTTTATTTTTTTTAAGCTGAGGGAAAGGATTACTACCTTAGGAGATCAATTGAGCTCATTTAACATGGTATTGTAGATGATTGGAAACTTTTACCAGCTATAATTTTATATGATTTAAAAACTATTAGGAATTGTGACAATGTTTATAAAAGTTATAGACCATTTACTAAGAAAAACATTCGTGTGATTTTTATTTAAAATTAGCATAAAATGTGTTAGATACCATTAAGAAAAAGATTTAAAATTCATTTGAATTTATTTTGCATTGATCCATTCTTTAGCAGTTCTATGCTTGTATAGCTCTGGTCATCTGTATCTTTCTATTCTCATCTCCTCCCACCCTCAGCCAGTTCCCATCTCGTTTTCCTATCTTCGGCTTTGTGGCCTGTTAGGTCTTAGGATGCTGCATGTGTGGGTGTGGGTGTGAAGCTAAGCACTGGAGCAGGAACACTCAGCAGAGAGGACAAGGAACTACACCATTTTTCCCAGAAGCCCTTGAATGCACCTAGCATCCCAGGTTGGGGCAGGGCCCTATGAGCTGTTCCTCCATCTATGATGATAGTTGGTTCTGTCTGTGCTACTTCTACGCAATCAGCTGTAACTGCAGAAAACCACATTGCTTTTTCACAGGAAGGCGCATACAATATTAATATGGATATATGTAGTTTTGATTGTGTCTTGATTATGTGTTCGTATTTTCTAAACAAAATGTGAAGAGAAGTGAAGTCATCATTGAAGGCAATGGCAAACGAGCTGAGATTGTATGAATGGAATAAGTCATTTCAGAGAGAAGAAAGCTCTAGCTAAACAGAGGGCTTTCTGAATACCTACGAACTGCAGTCTATGGGCCTTGGTCTTTGTGCATGCAATCACACATCACAGCAGATGAGGATACACAGTGCTTTGTTCTTCTGTGCTGATTTAGCTCAAATAGAGCACAGATAGCTGGATTCCACAAAAGGTGGGCTATAGTTTTTTCTAGAAAAAGTGAAAGACCTCTGAGGTGTTTATCTGAAATTAATGCGGTGATCACTGACCATGGGTGAAAATGAAAGAGAAAGATACAGGAAACAGTGATATTGTGCAGGCTGATTGGTTAAAATAAGAGAATTGAGGATATTACAGTAATCACAATGACAGAGAGATCAACATAGGTCATTCTGGAAATGATTAATGTGAAATAGAGGGACTTCAAGCTATCTAGTGACAAAGGAGAATGACTCAGTAAATGGTGGGTGACCGAAATGATGTAGGTGGTGGGTATCTCAGCACACAGTGTCCAGGAATGGATGGTTTTAAAGAAGGGAGGAAGAGTAAGAGGGAAACCCTCATTGCCATATTCTGACCTGAAGGCACGAATGTGGGTGAGAATGAAAAAGGTCTGCCTCTTGGGTATTGTTTATTATAAATCAGGACTCCAAAACTGAATACAATAGAGTAAAACTTGTATATCAGTTCAATAACTTTCCTTAAGGAAAGTGCTGTATCAACCCCACCATGGTCCTTCTCTACAGTGCATGCCTACACTTAGAAATCTGCTTGGAGTATGGCTTTTAAAAAAAATAATATTTGTGTGTGTGTGTGTGTGTGTGTGTGTGTGTGCGTGCGCGCGCAAATTATCTTGAAATAAAAGAAATTTATTTGAAAGAAGCCAAGCTGTTCAGGCCAACAACAATATGACATGGAAAAGTGCATAGTAATGTTGGCATCTAATTTCCTCCCTAAACTTTTGAAGGATTTTCATAAGCAGGAGCTTTATTCCTGGCAGTAGAGAATCTCAGTGGGTGGAGAACTTCCCAGTGTTGCACATGTAGATGCTGGATGTCGTTGTGAAATCTACAGAGAGGACAAGGAGGGAAGGAAAGGAAAACCTTTCCTTTGGTTATGTTTTTCATAACCAAAACAATGGCAAGGCAAACGGCAGGGCTCCTGAATAGTCAAACTGATAATCGCTCTGGGTCTGAGGACATCACCTCTCCTCCCTTTCCATTCTCCCTTCCATTGTTTCTTCCCTCCTTCCTTCCTTCTCCCCTCTCTTTTGTGCCCACCTTTCTTCCTTCCATTTCTCCATCTCTCCCTTCTCTATTTCCTCTGGAATTCTAACAGGTTTGCTGTTTCTTATTTACTTCTCCCATGTCTCCATTTCTTTGTCACCCGCCTCTATCCAGCTAGTTGCTCTGTTCTCTGCTGCTTCTTACTCCTTGCTGTCCAGGATCCATCGTCCTTCTGGGTCAGTCGCACACACTAAAAATGAACTTGTTTTGTTCCTTTAGGGTAAAAAAGCAGCACAATTCTAAGTATTGTGATAAATATCTGTTTTGCAATTAGTTGTCTTTTATTTTACTTGTACCTGGTACAAATTTTTTGATCATAGGATATTTGTATTAGTTAGTTCTCTCACTGCTAGGATCAAAACAACTCAAGGTAGGAAGGGCTTACCTTGGCCCACAGTGTAAGGATAGAATCCATGATGCCAGGGAAGGCATGGTTGCAGAAGTTTGAGGCAACTGGTCACATTGCATGTTGGTCAGGAAGTAGAGAGCAATGAATTCTAGAACACAGCTAGCTTTCTTCTTTGCCTGCAGCCCAGGCCTCCAGCCCACATTTAGGGTGGGTATTTACACACCAATTAACAGAATCTATAAAGTCCCTCGCAGACATGACCAGAAGATTTTTCCCTGATAATTCTAAATCCCAGCAGTCGGCAATCATATTAAGTAAAATTCTCCAGCATTCCTGTTTTTATTCTATACTTTTTTGGTTTTGCTACATGGTTGGGCTAGAAATTTTTATTTTGCTTACAACTTTTAACCACTACATTAATCTTTAATTCAAATGATTCACATACACAGAGGTATCTCATTTGTATTCCTGGCAGTATGAATTATGATACTTGTGACTATATTCCTGAAAATGCCTCTGTGTTATTCACCATAAAAAACTTCTAGTACATTGGATATTTGTTACATTTCTCTAAGATTAAAAGTGATAAAATAGTAGTAATTTTGATATGGCTATGACACTTGCATTAAATTGCTGTACTCTTAAATATGTACAAATATTATGTGTAGATTACCAAACAGAAAAATAATTAAATGTAACATGAAGATAGGGTAAAAACAAGGAATAGAAAACAAATGCATAAAATAATTAAAATCAATATTCATATATTTCCATCCATTTGTACTATCATAATACTCATTCTAGTAATCAGCTCCATAATAGTAAAAACTCAGACTCTAACATTTGAAAGACCAACCATAGATTCCAACTTTGAATGGGACCTAGTTGAGACTGTCTGTTGTCTGTCTTCCAACCAAGGACCTCTCTAGACTTTCCCATTATAGGAAGGGGTGGGAAGGAGTCAATAACTCATACAATAACTTATACAATTTTATTTTCAAGTCTGAAATGTATAGTCTACTTCAAGCTGAATTTTAAAGAAAAGATTCGGCTGCTTTGCAGATTTCATTTAAAATTTCATAAAGATCAGCAGAACAAGGTGCAAGCCCGAGGGTAACGGTTTTGCTGCCTAAGCAGAAAGCATAGAAAATAATGGTCTCTGTAAGAGCATCTTCTAGCCAGATGCTGTCCAGCAAACAACGGTGCCTTAGCCTTCCTTGCTCTGAAGATGTTACACTTCTCTGTTCAACTTGTTTTCCTCGTTGGAATGTGCATAGAAGTGACAGTGTACAAATTTCATTCCAGATCTTAAATGTCACTGTCTATTTCTATGAATTATTCTGGGCAAGTCAGAACTTGTCCAAAGTAGTTACTCTTGCTGTTTTTCAGGACCATTGAATAAACGTTATATAGCAAAACACCTCTGATAACGAGCCTAGAAGTTTATCCACAGGTACTCAAACATAAAATAAATATTGCTATACTATGATTATAAGGTTGTCTTATGCACAGTTCAAACTAACCAAAGGAGACGCCTAATAGTAGATAAACAGCTCATTATTGAGCATTTGACAGGTAGACACCTTAAGAACTGTCACTTAGCCCTCCAATACTAGGAACCAACAGCCATTAACATATTCTTAATATTTACGTAACAGCCACCCATCCACAGTTTCTCTAGTTCCAGTCTCCTCAAATTCCTGATGTTACATCCTGTTCATGCAAAGAGTGTGCTATGTTTGTAGAATTCTTACATTTTTTTCCTAAAAAAAAAAATATTTATTTTTATTTATGTCTCTGTGTGTGGTGCCCTTGAAGGCCTGTAGAGGCTCCTAGGCCCTCTGGAACAGAGTTGTCAGTGGTTGTGAGCTGCTAAACATGGGTAGTGGGAACCAACCTCGGGTCCTGTGATAGAACAAGTGCTCTTGACCACTGAGCCATCTCTCCAACCCTGAGTCCTATATTTTCAAGAAGACTCGTATTACAGGGAAGGGATCCTGCTAAAGTCACTTCAATCATGTATTTTGGGACCAGCTGGATTGTGTACATGAGAGTCAAACAAAGAAAGAACAGAGAAAAAAATACTTCACTAATGAGAAATGACAGAGACGGCCAGCAAAATATCGCAGCTGCTGCGCAGGACTGACAGCCTGAGTTCAGTCCCCAGAGGACTCCCAAAAGTTGTCGTCTGACCACACAAGTGCCATGTCACCCTCATACCCACTGTTACACAAACATCACACAACACAATGATGATACACAAAATCAAAAAATAATTAAAAGTTTAAAATAGTAGATTTAAATTCAAGCATAACTGTTATTAAGTTAAATAAGGTAACTTTAACAATTAAAATATAAAGAGTATCATAGTAGAAAACAGCAGCAACAACAAAGTCGACTTATACTCTTACAAGATAAATAAAATATAAAGCGCTTTCAAAATTTTCACACAAAATAGACATTGACAGGTTAAGTGAATCTGGGTGGTGGTGGCACAGGCTTTTAATCCCAGCACTTGGGAGCACAGAAAGATGGAAAGATGGATCTCTGAGTTCAAGAACAGTCTCGTCTACGGAGTGAGTTCCAGGACAACCAGGGCTACAAGAAGAAACCTTGAAAATCAAAAACCAAAACAAAAAATGAAAAAAGAAATAAAACAGAAAGATTAAAGAAAAAGATATTAAACTTAAAATACAATATAAATATTTCCTAAAAGATTTGTATATTTTAAAATCCAACTAATAAACTTAAGTAAAAATCTATAAACCACTCCCACCAATACAGAGGACACATTCTCTCTCTCTCTCTCTCTCTCTCTCTCTCTCTCTCTCTCTCTCTCCCTCTTTCTCCCACACACATCTCTCACATTTTTGTTTCTGGGGTTGCTATCTATGGCTACTGGGGTGTTTCCAAGTTCTTGGCATTTATTCAAAGGACTGAAGATTTGTACTTAAACGGCAAACTAGAAGCAAGAAAACTGTATTAGAAAGCAAAATGATGGTACAGAGATCAGTAAGAGAACAGTAGGCTCTATCAGTACTTGAAGCCCAGGGCTACCTTTCTTTATAGGGCCTCGGGGCAGGAGCTGTTGCCAAGAGGCTTAGTGTGAGCAGTTCTTTGCTGTGATTGACAGGTTTATATTTATGCAAGTCTTTGCTCACTGTTCCTGTTTCTTCCCATGATGCATCTGGTTTTAATCACATGTGTGACTGGCTATGCACAGACATAAGATGGTAAATAGGGATTTGTTCCTAAAAGTTCACTCAGATGACACAGCTTGACTTAATTGCTCATGCACTCGATACTAGTTCAAGCTGGCTGTGTCTTGCCTTCCATACCGGATATTTTTTTGAATATGTTTGAACAGAAGCTGACCCCGAGAAGGGAGATACTAAATGATGGTTAGGGGAGAAAAACCTGCCCTACGGTTTAAAGTGGGATGTGCTGCAGCCTGAAGCAGGTAGGGATCCAATGTTGCCAGGTATGTTCTTAGAAGAGGGATCTGGGCACAGCCCAGGGCAAGCAGAGTCCGAGCTTGCCAAGCTATTCCTATGCTTGCCTGTCTCATAACACAACATTTTTATAAAGTTAAGTAACTAATGCAATACAGTCCAGGTTAAAAAAAAATACACGTGTGTACAACAGAGTAAAATAAATATCAGAGAGCAAGACCCTTTCACACGTGAATATCAGATTTATGATTTAGATGGCACTCTTGAGGAATAAAATCAAACAGACTTCAATTAATTACTGAAAAGCAGCTTAATTGTATGACAAAACCACCAGGCTTTCCTTGACGGGGAAACTCTGTTAACCAATCACAGTGAATTGGGGCGTGGCGACCAGGGAAGAAAACCTGGAGATGCAGGTGCGCTCGCTCTCTCGCTACACTGCGCCCACCGGACTATTTCAGATCTGGGACCTCTCACTCTGATAACGTGAGTTTTCCCCTTTTCTCAATTATTAAAATATAGCTTGTTCTTGAGCTGGTCTGATTATTCATTGTACCTACCAGTTCGCCAACATTTCCTTATTTCTTTTTTTGGTAAAATTTAAAAAGTTGTTTTTAACCACGTTCTTTTGAAGCATGGCCTAGACCTCACTATGTAGTGGAGATGGCAAGAAGATCTTCAACTCCTCTTCCTCATGTTGCCTCCAGCTCCAAAGTGCTAGGATTTATGTGTGGACCATTATGTCTTATTTTTGTGGTGTTGGAGATCTGACCCAAGGCTTCAAACCCAGGACTTTGGCATGATAAACAAGCACTCTACCAGCTGAGTGATATTCCTTCCTGGTAGCATCTATTTTTTAAGATCAGATATTTTGTGGATGCCAGGTTAGTCTGGATATGATCTAGCCTAGGCAGTCATGATCATGGTCTGCCTCAGCCTCCATGCTACCAAGGCCAGCTGATGCCAAGTGTTAATAGCACGGTGTAAGGAACTTACACAAGAAAGGCAATTAGACTCTTAATGTATGATTCCTAAAAGCTTACTCAGAGTTTAAGTCTGCTCTCGTGAAAGGACATTCCCAGAAGGAGGGAACGCGTCACACTTGTGTTAATGACTCTACAAGGTCAAATGACTGAGCAAGGTGATCATGGAACACAAGTCAGAGACAATTATCTTTGGATCTTTTTTACCCCTTCCAAAGTCTATCCCTATGTCTGACCTAACATCCTTCTGTCAAAACCTTGAAATCAGTAAACTGCTCTATACCAAGGATCCAAAAGCTTGAGCAAGCCATTAGGTGATAGATCAGGATTCATGACAGTGTTCCAATTCTGCTAAAACTCACTACCTGATGTCTCCTCTAATGAAAGCCCAAATCTCATGTAACCACACTCCCAATGGTACATGGTACATGGTACATTGAATCTGTGTCCCCAGGGCATGGTCACTTTATATTAGGCTTCAGAACAAACTGTCTCTTTTTCAGGTGAGAGCCATGTTTTTGCAAAGATACTCTAAAATAAAACTTGAACTAAAACTATTTCTCTTAAAATCCTAAACTGTCCTGCAACCAGAGGATTCTCAGTGGGAAGCAAGACAAGGGTCATGAAGCTGAGACCCAACGGTGTGACAAGTGTGGTTGTCTAAGTTATACAGTTGGCTAGAAAAATTTAGCACCCAGCAAGGAGTAAGTATGGAATTCTAATCCTGTGAGTCTAAAGACTAGCATAACCATGCAGTCAGGGCAATTAGCTGCAATGAGACACAGTCTCAATTCTACTGCATCCACAGCTGGAGCTCAAGTGTGATTATAGAACCAAGGCAGCGTCTGGAATAGGAAATTCAGGGCATGCAGTCAGGGTGAGAGAGCGACAAAGCAGACCTTGCTTTTCAATACTTTGGGCTCTTGGGTCTTCCTTCTTAATTACGTCTATAACTAAACCAGTGCTCAGAAGCCCAGGGCAAAGGCGGGACTGTAGGCAGGAGTCAAATGGTACAAACATAACCAACGGAGTACTTAGGGAGATCTTCAGGTCAACGTTCTAGCTTGATTGCACTCCCAGCCACCACATTAATGCACAACAGAACTTCTCAGCATTCATCTGTTAAAGCAGACAATAACTTTCTTAAATCCTGTGTCGCATAGTTAAATCCACCTCCAGATCTGTGCCCCATCGTATATGCCTAAACAAGTCACATCTTCGCTGAAAACTCTTTGTGGCCTTCCGGTTGCACACAAATCTTAGGGTGGTTTACAAATACATCCATCCTTGGCACCATGTCTCTCTAGTGAAGTCTATTTTATTCTTTTTTTCTGTTTACATTTTAAGTTGCATTTTGTAACCCCAAATAGAGTGCTCCATGATTTTCTGAGCTGCTCAATCTTCTTGCAATGCCAAACTTTTTCAAGTCTTAACTTGATACATCCTCCCTTTGTGTTCTCAGACTGCTCATCCACCTCCCTTCTCTGTCACTGCTTCCACCATCACTCACATATTCATAAAGCATTCACACATGCTATATTATGCTAATATGCTCATAGCTGGGGAGAAAAAGGTACAAAATATTCAAGTCTTTGACCCAGATGTCTCTTCAGTCCAGTTGGTGAAGCTAATGGGATTCACTCATTTGCCATGAGTGCTGTTATCAGCACAGGGTATATTGCCTTGATTTGGGTTTGGCTTTTTCGCCCACTTAACTGTCCTTTATGATTTCCAAATCTCCACTCTCTGTTTCCCAAGCATACTGTCAGCAAGCACATGATACCTGGCAGGTGTCTGCTTCTCTTCAACCACATCTAAACTTAACGATTCTGCCCCCAGTCTATCCTCCGTAGGAAGCACCCCGATTGCCAGTAGGCCACTCTTCTCAATTCCTCTCTAACATGCTAAGACTCATGCAAAACTCTATAAATTTTTAATTCTTTGGTTTAACTTTAAAAGTTTTTTTGTTCTCGATCCAATGGATAGTACAATCTTTCTTCCTCCCACTATGCCATAGTGTTTACTTTGTGGCTATGTTTGGTTGACATTTTAGAAATCCACGATGAGATGTGAAGTGAGTGGTTGATGATGGATGTGTAATTCACAGGGGAGATTCAGAGTTGGAGAAGCACATTTGGGCGGCAAACACACAGATATTTACATGCTTACCTAACAGAACGTCGAAACGCTGACTGTGGGTAGAGAAGTACAAGAAGGAACTCTGGGTTCTGTAATCCAAAGTCAGACAGAAAGGTATATTGAAGTTATCGGTATGAACCGAGGCAGGGTGGCTGGGGAAAATGCCAGCCTGCGAAATGCTACTTTATGTGGTTCATTTCATTTTCCCTGCAAAGATTTTACCTTGTTTAGTATGCTTATTCCAAGCTTTTAGGGTATTTCTGTCATACAATAGCTGCCCAATAAATGGCACTGAATAAACAAAAACATAAGAAGGTATTTCTTCATATTAAGTATGAAAAAATGAAAATTTCACTCTTTTCAGACTCATGAATGGATGAATCTCACAAAAAATTTCAACAGTTTCCATACTCAACTCACATGTCATTCTTTCTACCATTTGAAGGTTCAGTGGCTTCTATATCCTGTGAGATATTATACAATACATACAAGTACCACATGTCTCAACAGGTCATCATACATTATTATCTTCTGCACAAATAGCCTATTGATTTTTTTTGTAATCCAAGTGAGATTTCTGGTACACTTGAGAATTTTTATCTTTAGGATATAGATTTTTAGAGACAAGAAATTTACCTAGACAATATTGAAGAGATCGATGATATTTGTCAGGGAAGAACTGGGTGCACATTATGTTCCCATGTTAGAGGAGACAAAAATCAAGTGGAGTCAAACAGGTCAGTGGGATGGGCATCTGCTTCCTACAAATCACATCAATCACACACTAGCTTTTTATGGTCCAAGAGTCTAAGCTTTAATGAAAGGCCTTAGTTTGGGAATTTTGCAAGTCTCAGAATTCTCCAAATAAGTGACAAGCATAAAACATAAACCAACAAATGTTTTAATGTTAAAGTTCTTTCTGCTGCGTGTGGTAGCTTGTAATAGCAATCCTAGCTCTTGAAAAACTGAGGCACAAGAATGGGCAGTTCAAGGCCACCCTTGAACATAATCAGGTTTGAGGTCACCTTAAGACAAGACATCCTGTTTGATCACATTCTCCATCACACAGGAGCATGTGATCAAACTGGACCTGCTGAATGTGGCTGTCAATGAGCGCTGACTGAGAAGTCAAGGACAATGGCACTGGGTTTTGATTCTACTGCATGGACTGACTTTGTGGGAGCCTGGTTTGTTTAGATGCTCACCTCTATATACCTGGATGGAGGGGGGAGGACCCTGGACATCCCACGGGGGAACCCTGACTGTTCTTAGGACTAGAGAGGGAGGGGGAGGTGGGGAGGGGAAGGGAAAAGGGAGGCGGGGAGGAGGTGGAAATTTTTAATAAATAAATAAATAAATAGAAAAGAAACTAGAAAAAAAAAAAAGAAAAAAAAGACAAGACATCCTGTCTCAAAAATCTAAAACAGAAGGAAAATTTGCCTTCTCTTTACTAGCTATTCACAAACATTTTAAAAAAAATGAAAATAGATCCTTTTCTCATACAATACATCCTGACCAGTTTTCTCTCCCACCACTCCTCCCAGCTTCCCCTCCTCCCCTCTCCTCAGGACCAACTCTCCCTCTGGCTCCCTTCTAAAAAGAGCAGGCCTCCAAGAGACAACAACAAAACATGATAAAACAAAGCACAACAAGACAAGGCTACCGCTCTCACACTAAGGCTCAACCAGTCAAGTCAAGAGGAGGAAGAGAGACCCAAGAGCTCAGAGACAGTCCCACTCCCACAGTTAGTCCCAGGTGAGCCAGCCCTGAGGGTGTGAGAGAAACACGGTTGGTACCTCCTCCCCAGTCTTCTGTGTAGTGGTGGGAGGGAGGGAAGATGCCCTCTCCTCTTCCCCCTACTGCCTCCAGCTGGAGAGGGAGCTGGCCCTCCCCTTTAACAGCTACAACACTTGGGAATGCCTGCCTTGCACCTTGTATGAGCAGCACAGCAGAGCTGACCCTATTGATGGAGGCCGGGGGTGTGCATGAGAGATCAGGCCCTGCCCCTCATCTGCCCTGTGGTGGCATGGGCAGGGGAGAGAACCTTCCTCCCCCTCCCCACCCCCCGTTGTCTATGACAGGTCGGAGAGTTGGCCCTGAGGTCATAAGAACAGAATAGCTGCCCCCTGCCCCTCACCAGCTTAGGAGAGCAGGCCCTGCATCCCACCTGAGTAGAGCTGGCCCTGATGGTGTAGGTCTGTGAAAGCCAACCCTGAGGGCTTGAAAGCAGAACTAGCCCCGTCCCTTGCTCATTGCTACAAGGGGTGAACTAGTCAGGGCAAAGCTAGAGAGCTCACCTAGTGGGGAGGACAGGGAAGAGCTGGAGGGCTGACCAACTCTGCAACTACCCAGGCCCAGAACCAGAGGTGTGAGTTGACCCACCTAAACATCTACCCCATCTATGATCTGTTGGAGAACGTGAAGGAACCAAATCTGCAGACCCAAAACTGCAGGATCTCCACAACACAGGGCAACAACAGGATATCCAAGCGGAGGCCCAGTGAAGGACCACCAATTGTAACATGAGGGCCGGCTTATTGGGATATCTGTTCCCGCCTGGTACCCCACAACCGGCATATCTCAAAGAAAATCACACACCGAACTCCTTAAGGTTATAAACTGATTGGCCCATTAGCTAAGGCTTCTTGTTAACTCTTATAGCTTATATTAACCCATTATTCTCATCTATGTTAGCCATATGGCTTGGTACCTTTTTCAGCTGTCAGCTTACATGTTGCTTCTTCAGTGGTCTGGACAGGAATGGCAGAGGGAGTTTCCTCCTCCCTAGCCTTATCCTATTCTCATTGCCCCACCTCTACTTCCTATCTGGTTGACCCGCCTATACTTCCTGCCTGGCCAATCAGCGTTTTATTAAAATACATGATTGACAGAATACAGACAATTCTCCCACACCAACCAGTGACAGTGTAGCAGAAATCAGAAGCCTCAAACAGGACCAATGGCCCTTTGCAATGACACTTGGGATATATGGATAAAGGGGTTTACACCATGACTGTGTCACACTACAGCTTCCACAATGAGACTGATTTTTCCTTTTTCTTTTCTTAAATTTTACTTTATTTTATTTAGGGGGATTACAAGGGCAGAGGGCAGATACAAAGGGATGGGAAATGAATGGGATAGAGATTCATGGATGTAAACACACAAAGAATAAATAAAGTTAAAAAAAGGACTTCCACAAATCCCCACGCTAATAGCCATAACATACATGCAGAGGGCCTGGCACAGACCCACGCAGGTTTGGTGCTTGACATATCAGTCTCTGTGAGCCCATATGTATTCTGTGTGGTTGATTCAGTGGGCCACGCTCTCCTGGTATCCTCTGTCTCCCTTGACTCCTATAATCTTTCCTACCCCTGTGCTGTGGTGTTCCCTGAACTCATAGAAGAGGGACTAGATGGAGACCTCTAATTTAGACTCTCTTGATAATGTCTGGATGTGGGTCTCTGCATTCACTCCCATCTGCTGCTGGAGGGAGCTTCTCTGATGATGACTAGACAGATCATCAATGAATATTCGCAGAATATCAATAGGAATTGTTTCATTGATTTTTCGCTCTGTCTTTCTTTCTTTCTTTTTTTAGACCAGCTGTGTTTGGCTCTACTCTAGGTCTCTGGGCTACCCAGTGTCTTGCTCTTGGTCGTCCAAGCAGAGTTGGGCATGCGCTCCCTCTCATTAAGGACCTCAAGTTAAACAAGACATTGGTTGGCCACTCCCAATGACCACCATTGCCCCAGTAAATTTTTTTAAGCAGGGACAGACTATAGGTCAAAGGCTTTGTAGCTGGGTTCGTGTCCACATTTTTTTAGTTGTCTGATGAGTACCTTACACACCAAAGAGACTAGAATGCAGGAGGGAAGGCTCCATGCCGGCACCCGCTCAACCTCCCTGTGTTCAATGATGTAGACATCCTCAGCATTGGGGTCTGCTGTCCTTTTGTGAAGACAGCCCTCTGTTTTAGTATCAGCCTGGGTTGTTTGGAGATCTTCACAGGACTCCCTCGACCAAACCACTCAAGAGAATGCATCCTAGTCCTATCACTGAGAGCCTTGCCTGACTACAAAAGATACCCAGTTCATACTCTGAATCCTCCATTACTGGGAGTTCTCACTAGGGTCACCCTCATAGATTCCAGGAGGTTTCCACTGTATTAGGTTTCCACACTGCCCCCAAACACCTCCTAATCACATCGTCTCTCCCTGTACTAGTTCCCTATATCCTATCTCCTCTGCATCCTGATCCTTCCTGCTCCCATCCCCACCTGCCGCCAGTCTACCTGCAAAACCTATTCTATTACTATTTCCCAGGAAGATCCATGCATCCTACCTAGAGACTTCCTCTTTACGTACCCTCTCTGAGTCTATAGATCGTAACTTGGTTTTCGTTTACTTACTATCTAATATCTACCCTTGAGTGAATACATATTTGTCTTTCTGGGTCACTGTTAACTTACTCGGGATTATTTTTTTCTACTTAAATCTATTTCTCTGCAAATTTCATGATGCTATTTTAAAATGCACGTAACAGATGTGTAATACTCCCTTGTGTATATGTACCACATTTTCTTTATCCATGCATGGGTTGAACAACTTCTAGGTTATTTCCAGCTTCAGACTATTATGAATAAAGTTGCAATGAACATAATTAAGTGATTGTCCATGTGGTAGAATGGAGTGTCCTTTGGGTATATGCCCAAACGTGGTGTAGTTGGATCTTGAGGTAGATTGAGTCCCAGTCTTCTGAAGAACTGCCGTATTGGTTTCCATAGTGACTGCACAGGTTTGGACTCCCACCAGCAATGGAGGAGTGTTTCCCTTGCTCTACATCCTCACCAGCATGAGTTGTCACTTGTGTTATTGAATTTAGTCATTCTGACAGGTGTAAGATGGAATCTCAAAGGAATTTGATTTGCATGTCTTTGATGACTAAGGATATTGAACATTTCTATAATGGTTTCTCAGCCATTTGAGATTCCTCTACTGAGGATTCTCTGTTTAGATTTGTACCCCATTTAAAAATTGGATTGTTTGGGGGATTGGTATCTATTTTCTTGAGTTTTTTTAAATATATATTTGGATAGTAATCCTTTCCCTGATATAGAGATGGTAAAAATCTTTTCCCATTCTGTAGGCTTTCTCCATGTCTGGTGATGGTGATTTTTGCATTAGAGAAGATTTTCAGTCACATGAGGTCTCATTTATTAAATGTGACCTAGTGCCTGTGCTACCAGAGTCTGCTCAGAAAGTTGACTCCTGTGTCAATATGTTAAAGGCTGTTCACTTCTGTACCCTCTATCAGACTCAGTATGTTTGGTTTTATGTGGAGGTCTTTGGTCCACTTGGATTTGAGTTTTACACAGAGTGCTACATATGAATCTATTTACATTCTTCTACACGGAGACACTCAGTTTGACCAGCCCCATAAGATGCTTTCTTTTTTCCAGTGTGTATTTTACCTTCTTTATCATTAACCAAGATAGGTAGTCTTGTGCTTGTACCTTATGTCAAACTCTTCCTACTGTTGAGCCCCCCGCCCCCAAAAAACATAATCAGAAATTTTAATCATATTAGAATGTTTCTTAAGGCAATTAGTTGTCAAACTTTAAAAATACAGCCAGAAATACTGGAAATTTCCATTTGCTGAATTAATACATAATGATATTTCTCTTATCAAGCATCACTGGTGAAAGCAGATATTGCTGAATTCAATGAAAGTAGCCAAATCAAATTAAAAATCTGTTCATGTAATTTCTAGACACAAATTTTGGGTGGGGGGGGGCTCAACAGTAGGAACAGGTATGTCTTTCTCTCTTCTGACTGTTCTTGAGACTCTTTTCTTCCTATGGGGTTGCCCTGTCCAGCTTAGCTATGATGACTTTGCCTTGTCTTATTGTATCTTTATTTGTCATGATTTGTTGTTGTTTCTTGCAGGCCTGCTCTTTTATATAGGGAAACAGAAGAGGAGTGGATCTAGGGGAGAGAGCAGTGGAGGGGTAACTGGAGGAGTGTGGGGAGGGAAAATTGTTCAATATATATTGCATGAGAGAAGAATTTATTTTCAATAAATAAGATTTAGGTGTGTAAAATATTTGGATTAATATTTTTCATGTAGAAAAACATATACATTAAGATTTTATCTTTGGGAAAATTTAATGAGAATTAAATTGATTTGTTGGAATTTGATTTGTCTTAGTATTTCAATTTTATGTGGAAAATCAGACAATTAATTTAGACTAGTGGTTTTTAAGTGGCGGTATTGCGAAGCTTGTGCACAGTATTATGATGTCGAGAAGAACCAGAGGCTCACGCATTTAATAATTTGATTTATGAATTATTTAAGTAGTTACATTGGAGCTGTCTGAAGGCAACTGAAGCATCTAAGAAAGAAATCAAGTATATTAAACATAAATTCAATTTGAAGTGCTGAAGGTGTTTAACTGTTCAGACAGTTCCAAATATTATCCAAAGTTTTCTTAAAAGTAGCTATTAAAAATCCATGTCTAGTGCTGGAAAGATGACTCAGAGGTTTAAAGTAAGTACTGCTTTTGCAAAGGATGCATTTGGTTCCCAGCACCAAAGTAGGGCAGCTCATAAGTACCTGTAATGCCAGCTCCAAGGGGATCTGACATCCATGGGCACCTGCACTTACATACACATAAACATATTGAATGCTGTAATATTCTGAGAGTGTCCAATTGAAAGATTTCCTTTGGGAAGTAGAAACTCATGTTGAATAAAACAAGAGAACAATTTATTACATTTTCTATATATTTAGGCTATTTGAAAGTTCATAGATTTGTTACTGACTATAATTCTTAAAAGCAAAATTTCTTTAATAAAGAACATAAAATGTAAAGAAATGATCATCTATCTAAACACAATGTGTCAAAGATCCAGTTCTTTATTAGTCATTATTGGTTCTGTCACTTTTCAGAAGTTTTAGAGTAGGTAGAATATGCTAAAAGAAAGCACTGGTGTAGGTGTCTGAGTTAGGGTTTTTATTGCTGTGAAGAGACACAGTGACAATGGCAACTCTTATTAAGGAAACACTTAACTGGGTGGCTCACTAATTGTTTCCGAGCTTCAGTCCATCATTATCACGATGGGGAGAACGGCAGCAGGCAGGAAGACATCGTTCTGGAGCAGCTGAAGTCCTGCATCTTGATGTGCAGGCCACAGGAAGTTGACTGACTCACTGTGAGGTATTTCAAGCATAGGAAACCTCAAAGTCCACCCCCACACTTCCTCCAACAAGCTCATACCCACTCCAACAAAGCCACACCTCCGAATAGTGCCTCTCCCTGTTATATTATGGGGGCCAATTACATTGAAACTACCACGGTCTCCATCTGCTCACTCCTATGTGTATGATAAATACAGACTGAGTAGTTGTATGGTCTAGGGAGCATAGATAACAGGGAGATAACTTTTCTAGAAGTTTAGAATCGATTTATCATGCTATGGCTATTCTTGATTGTCAATTTGACTACATCTAGAATTAACTAGAATCCAAAAACGAAGGGCACACCTATGATGGATTTTACTTAATTTGAAGTAAAAAGATCCACTTCTAATCTTGATCTTTGAGGTAATAAGACACAGGCTTTTAGTCCAGATATTGAGATAGGATGACTTACCTTTAAAATGGGCCACACCTTCTTCTGGAAGGCTATATTAGGATAAGGAAGAAGGAAGCTTTTGCTTGCCCTGGCCTTGCTCACAAATCCATTCCTTCACTGGCATTACAGCCTACTTCTTTAGTATTACAGCATCTACTAAAGATTCAGTCTTGAACTGAGCAATTGCTGAATTCTTGGACTTTCCATTCATGTTCAACTACGGTTAGATTACCTGGATCAAAGCCTGTAATTATTCTAATAAATTCCATATATGTATAGATATAGATAAACAGACAGATAGACAGACAGACAGACATATATATATATATAGATAATCATTCTAATACATATGCAACTCAATGTTTGCTTGTTTTCTGCTGATATGACCTCTACAATATATAAAGGCATAGGGTTTATAGACAAAGAAAACCAACTGCAGATTCTTAAAGAGTAAACTCTCACCTACAGGGCTTATTTAACCACAGAATTCCTTGAGAGCTATCTTTAACTTCATAAACTACTTTGCAGTTGCTATATGCCATAAAAATTTTCCACCTTGGCCAGAGCTGCTGTTTGCCTGGAAAATAACAAAAAGAAATTCAAGCATGTGATAACAACTAGAAATATTCAATATGAAATTTATAGGTGACTGTCCTAGTTTGATTTTCTGTGACTGTGATAAAATATCCTGACCAAATGCTACTTGTGGAAGAAATGGTTTGTTTCTGCTTACAAGTTACAGACCCATTGAGGGGAGCCAGGATAGGTGTGCAAGGCAGGAACATGGAAGCAGGAACCAAAGCAGAGGCCACAGAGGAACACTGCTCAGAGGAGGCTTCTAAGCTCACAGTCAGCTACCTTCCTTATATACCCAGGCCTGTTTACCAAGAGGTTATATTGCCCACCGTGGGCTGGGCCTTCTTACATCCATTAGCAATCAAGAAAATGCACTCACAGACAAGTTCACAGGCTAATCCAATGGAGGCTATTTTTCAATCGAGGTTCCCTCTTCCCAGGTATGCCAAGTTGACACCAAGATTAGTCATCACAGATATGCTATAAAAGCTAGCTCTTGTGGTATTTTAGCCAGGTATGGCAGTATATACCTGTAATTCCAGTACTTAGGAAATAAAGACGGGATGATTGTTATTAGTTGACTGTCCCGCTGGATTAAATAGTAAGTACCATGTCAAATTCAGATAGAGTGGGCACTGTCTCAGACAAAAAAAAAATGAATGAATGAAAAATATTCCTAGTATTCTGCCAAAACTAGGCACCTCATTTCTGGGTCAGCCCTTAACTGATAAGGTAATTGCTATGAGACCAAAACTCCTGATTACTAAGATACAGAGATACAAATGGTAAACAAATGTTATTACTCCCTACGGTCCTATGAAGGAAGAAGAGGGGGTAGGGAGGATGTTTTAGTGATTCCAACCCAACCCAGAACTAGAAGTTCCAGGCAAAAATAAAATCTATTTGAAGCCACAAGTAAAGCTGCCAAGTGACAGATTTGTCACACTAAGAACCCACAGAGAGTGTTGTGAGAGGTTAACTCAAGATTTGCCAGATCCAATATGACTACAGAAGCTGCAGTAAAAGAGGGGACCATACAGTTTCAGGGAGTAAACAGGCATGCTACATCCTGAGGGCCACACCTTGAGAACCAAGAGTAAACCAGAAATGAGGCTTCAATTAGTCCCATCTCAGCTGATGTGTGAGATGACTTAGGATTCAGTATTACCTATCCATTTGGTAAAATATCTGAAATACAACTTAAGGAGGTGTTGTGGGCTATTTGTACACTGTGTGAAAATGTATTGCTGTGAGTAAAAAGGTGAATGGTCAATAGCTAGGCAGGAGAGATAGGTGGGACTTTTGGGTACAGAAAGAACTCTGGGAAGTAGAAGGCAGAGTCGCCAGCCAAATGTGGAGAAGCAGCATGGGCAGTATGGAGAGATGAGGTACCAAGCCACGAGATGGAATGTAGGTTAAAATAAATGGGTAATTTAAGTTATATTAGCTAGTGGGACAAGCCTAAGATAAGGCTGAGTATTCATAATTAATAATAAGTCTCATGTCATTATTTGTGAGCCGGCTGTACAGATAAAGACTCACTTCAGGAAGGCTTATTTTGGCTCAAGGATTGAGGGTGCCAGATATCATGGTGGCAGCAGCTTAGATGCTGACTTCACTGCGTCCCCAGTCAGCAAGGAGAGAGAGCTGAATACTGCCCTCCCACACATTTCCTTTTCTTCATTCTCAGACCCCAAGATGCCCACCACAATCAGGAGGGTCCTCCCACCTCAGTAATACCTTTAGATGAACATACTTACAGACTTGCCCAGAGGTTTGTCACCTACCTAAATCTAAATCCCTTCAAGTTGGCAAGGTTAAACAACAGAGGATTATGATTTCTGACATTAAAAATACTACTAGCTATACCAAAGCAAACAACAACAACAAAAAACCCTAACATAATACTGAGAACAAAATAACCAGGAAATTCAGAAAATATAGTTACTAGACACAAATTTAGAAATAGCTAGCATTAACATAAAGAACATGTCATGGTCATTTTATCAAAGACATGCAAACTACAAGGAAACAAAAGTTAAACTTTGAGATGAAAAATATGCAACCAAGTTCAAGAACTCACTGAACAGGAGTAACGACAGGTTAAGTACATTTGAAGCAAATAAGTGCATTGTAACATAGATCATACAGAAATCTAGACAGAAGTATGGGAGACATAAAAATAAAGAAAATATACAAAAGGGCTTGGAGAAAGCTCAATGGGTAAAAGCATTTGCTACATAAGCATGAGGTTCAAGTCCCTAGTTCCTAGTTCAACTAGTTCAACTAGTCCCTAGTTCAAGTCCCTAGGACCCACATAAAAACCTGGGGATGACTATAATCCTGGGTGTGGGGACAGGCAGACCCCAGGGGCTCACTGATCTGCCAGTTTGACTGAAATGATAAGCTTCTGGTTTGGTGGGAGACCTTATCTCAACGGAATAAGAACAATAAAAGATACTCTATAACTGCCTGTGGCCTCCACATGTATATACATGCATGTACCCACACCCTCATGTGCATGCACTATACACACACACACACACACACACACACACACACACACATGCAACTGTACTCATCAAATAAAAGAGACATAAAAGAGCACAATAAACATGACATAACAAACGATCTATCAGAGGGAGAGAACTGAGCTCTTAGAGCAGAGGAAGGCCACAGACAGATCGATACTTGGAATGATGACGCCTCGGGTACTTCTCCAAAGTGGTTCTCAGCGTGAAGTCGAAAAAGCTCTTCTTGTGACTTTGTCAAAGGAAAGGTGGGGCAGTTGTGGGAAACGGCCAGCATGCTCTCCATTGCGAGACCTCCTTCACAGAAGAAATGACGTTAGCAGAGGACTACGCTGGGAGGTGGGGGAGGGGGAGCATTTCACCCAAGTCCCTTCTAGTTTCTCCAGCTCACATAAAGGGCTATAGAAAAGAGAAGGGACAGCCTCAAAACACACAGATAACAACGAACAGGTTGTGGTTTAGTCATAAAGTTATTGCATGCTAGTCATTTCTAACAACTACCAACCACCAACAAAGCTCCTTTATATGAGTGCAAGGGGAGAGACACACAGACTAAATCTAGAGAAAGTAACCTCAAGCGTGGCCAAACTCCTAGCCCCTCTAGAAATCTGGTTACTTGTTCTATCACAGAAAGACAGCATGTCTGGCTTTTAACAACAGATGACAAAGTATACCCAAAAGCAAGGAAATCAGTGAGAAGAGACAAAGCAAACATCAGAGATAGATTTAGATAAGGCTCTGAAGTGGACATCATAAGGTAAGTTATTTGAGAAAAGCAGACAGATAGACTCTGGAGGAGCTGAAAGCTCTAAGAACTAGTTATGCTGATAAACTAGGGATCACAAAACCTATAACAGAAGAAAGAATTCCACTGACAGACTTACCGGTGCACTGGACATGACCCTTGAGCTTAAAGACAACTGATAAACACTTCTCCAAAGGAAATGCAAAGAGAATAAAAAATATACAAGCACTGTGGGACAGTTTCAAAAGTTGTGAAAGGTGTAGTTGGATAGAATGTCATATGGAAAGGAGAGATTGGAATAGAAGAAATGGTTGAATAATATAATCCAGGGGTAATTTCCGAAGTACAGACAGAAATCACATGTCTAGAGAGCTCAGAAGACACCAACACTCATTTTATGCTCACTTGACAGGATTTGTGTGTGGCAACCCATCAAGCAGTAAGAGTTTTACAACTACCACTCACAGACTGATTGGGCAGTCTCCCAAGTTCTAGGACCACAGTTGGAGCCCCACACTGCATTTTAAAAAATTATTTATTTTACATGGATGAGTGTTTTGCATGCATTATGTCTGCTGAGGGATAATGCTCTTGTACGCTGTAAAGATTTGTCACTTGTATTAGTTTAATAAAACACTGATTGACTAGTAACCATGCAGGAAGTATAAGTGGGGCGACCAAACTGAGAAAATTCTGGGAAGAGGAAAGGCAGAGAGTCAGTCACCAGCCAGCGTTGGGACAGGCTGCTCGTTTGCTTCCCAGTCACCCAGGCTTCCAAAATAATCACACAGAAAATATAATATTTGTAATACTGTTTGACCAACAGCTTAAGCACATTGCTAGCTAGCTCTTATATCGTTGGTTAACCCATTTCTATTAATCTGTGTATTACCATGTAGCTGTGCCTTGCTAGGTAAAATTCCATCCAGCATCCAGCATTCAGCATCCGGCATCTGGCATCCAGCATCCGGTATCCATCTCCAGCAGGGCTACATGGTTTCTTCCTGACTCCACCTACTCTTGTGATATATATCTCTTCCAGCTTGGCTATATTTTGTTAAGTCATTGGCCAAAAGCAGCTTCTTTATTAACCAATAAAAGCAACACATAGACAGAAGGGCTTCCCACACCATTTCACCTTTTGCTTAAACAAAAGGAAGGTTTTAAATTTAACATAGCAAAATTACATATAACAAAACAGTTATCAATCAAGAATTACAGTTACAATGTTTGTATTTGTTTTCTTTTATCATAACTAAAGAAAATATAACTATGGCTATCTTTTCTTCAACTCCATCAAAGACTCCAGAAGGATATAATATTACCTAGGTAAACAGGAAGTGCATTGTAAACAACTTCCAAAACTCTAAAATTGACAGAGACAGCTCACTGCCTAGACAGTCACCCAAAGTTCTTCTGTAATGTTGGAGCATCCATCTTCAGCCTACAGGCCCATAATATCCAACAGACCTATCCATGAAACAGGAAATTTCAAAGACAATTCTGCCTATATTGGCAGTTTATCTGTCACTTCCTTCTGTGTCCTGCAGGACATCTGTCACTCTTTCATGAAGCAGGACCCCAAAGGACCGTCACCTTCTTTAGGTAGCTTCAGCAGTTATTTTTCTGTGGGCCCTGCAAGTCCAATCCAACAGTTCAGGCAAGAGCAGTTTCTTGCCCAAATGGCTAACAAACTCCATAAGGAGCCTTTTCAATGCCCATTACCCTTTTGAAGTAATTGTTGCTGCCAGGAGCAGATGTGTCTCATTGTCATGAAAAGTCCTAGGTTCTTAAATATTTTAAATGTCATATTCTGAAGATCTCTGGAAGATTTGAAGAATATCTATCCATCTAGAAAACCTAGCTAACATGACTACAAGCTTGACTATCATGGATGACTATCTATTAACCTACATTTCTTAATTATACATTACATTTTTAATGAGCTGTACAAACACAATACCTTAATCAAGAGCAGAAATATACATATAACAAAATTGACCTTAAATCAATAAACCAAGATCCATACCAATGCAAAGTATTCATATCTATAGCAAGCCAGATGCAGAAGAAGCAAGATGAGAATACCTTACTGAGAAAAGGTATCAAGTCATGTGGCTAAACATAGACAAGGATTATGAGTTAGTTTAAGATATAAGAGCTGGTAATAAGCCTGAGCTAGTAGGCGAAACAGAGTTTATAATTAATATTAGCCTCTGTGTGTTTCTTTGGGATTGAATGGCTGCAGGACCGGGTGGAACAGAAACATCCGCCTACATATGTCCATATACCATGTGTGTACCTGATGCCCAAAGATGCCAAAAAAGGGTATGCAAGGGCTGGAGATAATATATGCTTGTGCAGCACCATGTGTAGGGCCCATGTGTCTACCCCTGCTCCTGGGCTTCATCTTGAGGACAGTTTCTGGCCAGCCAGCTAAACATCCCGTTTGTTCCTGTGGTCTCTCTGCCCCCCTGGTGGTTAGCTATAGGACACTGTTTACTCCACCTTGGGGTGGTAACTTCCCACCTGCCTGGGGGTATTCCCTTGTGCAGAAGCTAGGTATTTAAGGTTTTCCCTAAATTTGAATAAATGGCATTCGGCTGATCTCCTTTTGAATGACCCAGGTCTCCTGTGTGTCCTTTCAATCTTCAGGCCCTTGCCTGGCTCACATATGGTACAGTGGCACATGAACTGTACCAAGAGTAACACAGGCGTTACAGTTGGAGACACATCAGTGAGATCCGTTGTTACAACCATGTAGGTTCTGGGAATTGAACTAGGGACTTCTGGAAGGGCAGCCAGTGCTCTGAACTGCTGAGAAATCTCTTTAACCCCTCACTTATTTTCTAAAGAGATAGCGAAGAAAGAAAACTGAGGGTGGAGGCGGGGGTTGGGGAGACAAATGTGGTAACATTATAGATTGATCCAAGTGTTCTCCTTCTGTTTTTAGATGAGTCAAAAGTTCCCTATAGGAGGGGAGATCTGAGAAAGAATAGTGTCTTCACAGCACACAGGGGCAGAGCTATTATTGGAGCACAGATAAATTTAAGTGGAACTTAAATGTATTCATAGCTTATATGACCCAGTTTTAACTAAAGAAGCCCTTAAAATATGTGTCAATGACATCAAAATGCTACAAGAGTCCAGATTTGAAAGTGATTTTAGTAAACTGAGCCAGGAAGCCATAGGGTAGCTGAGGTGTACAGTTCTGTTTCCAAGTAAGAGCTCCAGGTCTGAGGCTATCCAGGAAGACCAAGCAAATATGGTCAAGTGATCAGAGACTCAGCAACATGCTTTTATATCCACAGTCCTCCCCGATTTAATGGATTCAAACAGATAACGTACTATTTACGCAGACTTCTGTGATATCTTTTTCCTCTATCATAGACATCAAAATCAAGTGTCAAAATAAAATTTAAGCTAGGTGTGGTGGGATGTATCTGTAACCCCAGCAGAGTGCCCAGGGGTACAGGTAAGAGAAAGGGAAGTTCAGGTAAAAACAAACAAACAAACAAACAAAAAACCCTACCCAAATGTAAGTAGAGACTGCTCATTTGTTTCCTGGCTGCCAAGACCCAAATAATCACACAGAAACTATGTGAAGTTGTGGCCTACCAGTAAAGTTCGAGCTTCTTTCTCCTTTGGCAGCTACATGGCCTCTTCCTGACTCTGCCTAATCTCTCTCTCTCTTTCTTTCTGTTTAGATTTCCAGCCTGTCTTTACTCTGCTAAGCCATTGACCAAAACAGCTTTATTCATCAACCAACAAAAGCAACACATATACAAAAGGACATTCCATATCATCTCCTCTTTTCTGTCTAATTAAAACAGAAGGTTTTAGTTTTAACATAGTCAAATTACATATACAAAACAGTTATCAGTAAGAATTATAGTTATAATATTTCTTTGTGAGTATAAAGTTTTATATCTAATATTTATATTTTATCATAACTAAGGAAAAACTATAACTATCTATCTTCAACTCCACTAAAGACCAGAAGGATATAATATTACCTAAGCTAACAGGAAGTGCATTGTAAGCAACTTCCAAAAATCTAGAATTGACAGAGACATCTTGCTGTCTGGACAGTCACCGAAAGTTCTTCTGTAATGTTGGGAAATCCATCTTCAGCCTACAGGCCCATAATGTTTGGCAAACTTTTCCATGAAGCAGGAAATTTGAAGATCTGTTCTGCCTTGTACTGACAATGTTTATCAGTTGCTTCCTCTGCATCCTCCAGAATGTCTGGCAGACTCTTTCATGAAGCAGGACTCCTGAAGGATTGTCTCACCTTTAGGCAAGTTCAGCAATCATTTTTCTATGGGTCCTGCATGTTCAGTTTATACAGCATACCATCAAGAAATCCAGGCAAGAGCAGTTCCTTGCCCAGATGGTTAGCCTTGTCAAGTTGAAGGTAAACTCTGCAACGAGTTTCTTCAATGCCCATCAACCTCTCTGAAGTAATTGGTGCTACCAGAGCAGACATGTCTCACTGTCAAGAAAAGTCTAAGTTCTTAAAACATTTTATGTGCCATATTCTGTAGGCCTTTGAAGGGTTGAAGATTATCTAACATATCTTTATATATCTAGAAAACCTAACATAATTAGAAGTTTGATTATTATAGATGACTACCTATCAATCTGAATTTCTTAACTATACATTACAGTTTTCAGTATGCTGGATAAACATAATACCTTTTAAACAAGAATATAAATACACATACAACAAAATTGATCATAAATTTGTATCAATAAAGCAAAGTCCATACCAATGTAAAGTATTCATCTCTATATCATATCTGCTGTATTTGTTTTTGTTTTAGAAATTGACTGTGACCATTAAATACTTATAATCAAACCCCTTTATATAAAAACAAACATTTATAAATGATCATTTTGGGAATTTGAACACAGTTTTCTCCAAACTGCTTTCTGCTGCAAATTGGGTAAAGTATTTTCAGGGTTCACAGAGACCTTTCAGGGAGTCATATTCCATCAAACCACATTAGCCTAGAAGGAATCCACAGGTTCTGATCTTTTGTGGAAACAAAAGCAGAACCTCTTTTCCAAAGTAAAATATCCTTAGGCTCAAATTTTGAAATATATATGTTGGTTTAGCTGAGCAGTCTATACAATGAAATGTCTCTCTGTAGTAAAGAAATTCAAAGAAAATACAACAATATACATAATCTAGACTCTCTGAGTATATTTTATCTTTATGTGGCTTTTTTCCTCTATTACTTTTTAATATTTATTATCTTTACTCCTTTAATTTATGTCTTACTTTTTTATGTTACTTTTACTGTCTCTTTAAAGACTTTGTTTTATTTTTTAACTATTTCTTTCTATAACTGCCTATAGCCAATTGAACTGCCTGTAAAACTGATAAAGTTAAAATAGTGACCTGGGTCTTTGACAATGCTCAGGAATGTTTGTTAATTAATGACTGTATTACTACTTTTAAAATACATATTTTAAGGAACAGATTCTGGGGACTGAAAAGATGGCTCAAGGGTTGCGAGCATTGACTGTTCTTTCAAAGGTCTTGCATTCAATTCCTAGCAACCACCAGTGGCTCACAACCATCTATAACGAAATCTGATGCCCTCTTCTGGCATGAGAAATATATTCTGGGTGATGGTGCACACCATTAGTCCCAGCACTTGGGGGGCAGAGGCAGGAGAATCTCTGATTTCAAGGTTAGCCTAGTCTATAGATCGAGTTACAGCTATAACTACACAGAGAAACCCTATTTGGGGGTTGGGGGGTACAAGATTAAACTACCCACATGATTTTTTTAACAGGATTTCTTTGTGTATCTCCAGCTGTCCTGGAACTCATTCTGCCGAACAGAATGTCCTAAAACTGAGAGGACCACTTGCCTCTGCCTCCTGAGTCCACCACCACACCAGGCTAAAAATTTCTGATATGTGGATTTTCTCAAAATAAGTCAGGAAACAATAGCTGGGTAGGATAAGGATGTGGAAAAAACTTAATAGGGTTTGCATTGTGGACAACCACAATCCTGTACTTTTTAGCACTGAGGCAGGAGGATCTTGAACTTAACATCATCTTTGGCTACACAGTCAGAACTATCTTAAAGCAACAAGAACAAGAAAATAACAAAGACGGCCCTGATCTAATGATTGAAATTAATTAAATACATAGAGGGTTATTCTGATGTTTCCTGTACTTTTCTCTGTTTTTATTTGTGTATGGTTCTCTCTCTCTCTCTCTCTCTCTCTCTCTCTCTCTCTCTCTCCCCCCCCCCTGTGTGTGTGTGTATGTGTGTGTGTGTGTGTGTGTGTGTGCACGTGCGTGTGTGTGTGTGTGGTCATGCTCCTCATTGTGTGCTTGAGAAGGTCAGAAGTTGACTCAGGTGTTCCCTGTCAGATTTCTCTAAAGGAACAGAACTGATAGAGTGAGTATATTTAATGGGATTTGTTAGACTGGCTTGCATGCTTGCACTCTCTCTCTCTCTTACACACACATGCATGCACACAAACTCCCTCTCTCTCTCTCTCTCTCTCTCTCTCTCTCCTTCTCACAGTTTTCTGTTTCTTTTCCTCCTTAGTTTTAGTCAGCACATAAGTTCTTGTCTGGTAGCCTGACTGCATTACTGGAAAATCAGCATCCCCTTTGGGGAAGTCTTAATAAAACAGCTTAAGAAAGCATTCAATCAGAAGTTGAAAGACAGTTTTCCTAAGGCTTTTAAAAAAAATCAGGAAAGAAAACTATAAATGTTGACAGCTGCTTGGAGAAGAAAAGCTGAGATGAGAAAGAAAAATCCATACTGTTTGAATGAAGCCATCATGGAGTGGTGGTCAGCCACCAGGCAAACAAGCAGTCCCATGGCATGGAGGGAACCTTCAGAGAAAGAGTGAAAAGCCTACAGCACCCATGACAGCATAGTTAGGTTCTGGGTAGCATCCAAAAGAAAAACACAGAAGCAAAAGAAAGTTGTTCCAGGACCCAGCGAAACCCCGTGGTCACACTAGAGTGGCAGCAGGAATTCTAAGAGGGAGAGTCCATTATCTACTTGTAGGGATAAGAATCCCTCCCTGCTCTGTTGTGTTGCTTACAACCCAGCTGCCCTTAGCCAAGCGCTTGTTCTGCTCAAATGGATTCACTCTTTAGGGATCAGGCAATGTCTTATCTCTTCCTGGGGGTTGGTTCCATTCTTCTCTGTATCTACTGGGCTGGAAGTCACTATGTAGCCTAGGCTGATTTACAGAAATCCTCCTGCCTCAGCCCCCAACTACTGAGATTCCAGGAAAGCTCAGCTTTACTAAAAGCTTTCTTTGTAAAGAAAAAGAAATTATATAGTCAATAAAATTAAAACTGCTTCTGTATCACTGAATTTTTAATTTAAAATTTGAATTATATTAATAGCATATTTTATATCAAGTAAAGCTTTATCTAAAACTTGTCAGTCTTGTGTTTTATTTTTGTTATAAATTTTAACTCAACATAATATTTATATAATTAAGTATTTATATAGCATTTATATAATTAAGTAAATGAACCTCTATAACACGGAGTGTACATATCCAAATTGCTTTCTGATGAAGTGCACACACATTTAAATAAAAGAGAGAGACCAATACCTTGGGATTTAGCAAGCTACCTTCAGGACTCTATCAACTAACACTGAAACAGACTCTAACATTCAGATTTCATCTACCCTAGTCAATGTTGCTCATTAAAGAATGTCATAGTGAGGATGTGGAAAAAACTAAATCTTTATTCATTGCTCATGGGAATGTAACCTAGACCAACCTAGATGGATTTCAGTATGGCAGTCTCCAGGAAAGCTAAAAATGGAATCACCTTATGACTCAAAAACACCACCACCCCGGGGTATTTTCCTACAGGGTTCAACATTAGCCTGTTGCTGCGATACCTGAACACTGCTGTTTATTAAAGCAATATCCTCAATAGTTACACTATAGAACCTGGCGAGATACACAACAGCAAGAGAGTGTATAAAGAAAACACTGGAAACGTTACAGCTCTGCTGGGAAAGGCATCCTGGCAGTCAGGAACGGGGGAAGACCACAAGGCCACACAGCACAACAAACCTCACACAAGGAATTTATTGGGAAAGATACAAGAGGGTGGCTGCCCACCCCCAACCCCTGTATTGGGAGAGAAGCATCAAAAGAACTGAGCAGGAATCAGGGTTTCCATGGCATTTCTTGGCAGGGGGTGGAGGGTAGTGGTGCCGGGAGGTAGCTGCAGATCTTTCCAGGGTGGCCTGAGATTGGTGGGATTCAGTGGCCTGATCTTTGGGTAAGTTTAGGGACTAGTGGGGCTTTGTCTTCTAATCTTGGGCTTTTTCTCTGTAGGATAGAGTTTAGTCACTTGTATCTCAAGCCTCGATGGGCTCACATACACAATGGAATGCTTTTCAACAGGCTTACATACACAATGAAACGTTTTTTAACTACGAAAAGGAATAAAGTGATAGTTTGTAGGAAAATGCATGTCACGTAAGACAATCATATCAAGCAATTTTAAACCAGTCATACAAAGATTACATGTTTTCTCTCATTTGTGCCTCTTAGATTTTACATTATCACATAAAAAGCATTCAAAATGAGAGTGGAAGAGAAATTGTCTAGGGAAATAATGGGGACAAACAAGAAGCAGAGAGACATTCCCATATAATATATATCTGCATAAAAAACTGTTTTCAAAAGGAATAATATTCTAGTGGGTTTTGCTTTTATTTTGTTTTGGATTTGACAGGGGCTTGTTATGTTTCTGAAATTGGCCTTGAACTTAGGATGCTTCTGCCTCAGCCTCTTGAGTCACTGGGATTGTAGGCACCACTCAGCTTAGCTCTGAGAAAGGTTTTAAGGCAAACACCTCATGAAGAAGCTGAATATATAGTTGAAATATAGTGCATGCAATAACAGGCCACAGTTTTTTAACTTGGTACTTCCCAGGTAAAAGGTGAAAATGGTTATTGGTAGGAGACAAATACTGTCTTTGTCTGAAGGCCTGATTCAGAAGAATGGAGAAGTGGTTGGTGAAACAGCTCAGCGGGAAGGGCACTCGCTGCCAGGCCCGATGGCCTGCCTTAATCCTCAGAGCCCACCCACATGGGAAAAGGAGAAAACTGACTCCTAAAAGTTTTCCTCTGACTTCCACACAAGACAACATGACACATGACAATCATGCACATGCTCACACCATGTATGCACGCAAAATAAATGCAAGTAAAAGAATTTTAAAAGTACTGAGAAGTGAGTTAATAACAGGATGCCAGGGGAAAACCTGTAGAAATGCTGCTGTCTAATGTCACCAGAACACAGGATCATACAGGACAATAAAACTTCAGGGTTAGTTAGGCCAAAGTAGCTTTCCTTCTCTCTGGCATTCCAGGATTATAGTTCTGGTGATACCGGCACTAACTAATCTACTGATTGGCATCATAGTCTATTTCTGAGAATAAGGGACATATTTGATTTTTGAACACAAGAGAAAATACAATGTTTCTTAAAAGAGCTTTCACTCAATCATCAGTGAATCTCAATAAATCTGGGTGAAAATAATTCTCTTCCATCCAGCAAACAAACCACAAAACATCTGTTTTGATTGCATCTTTCCCAAATTGGAAATGTTGACAGCTGCTACATTTGCTATTTTGTGAAACCATTCAACTATTGATTGACCTCTGTTTAACTTTGATGTGGCTTTATATTTTGCTTAGAAAAGGAAAATCAATTTTAGTAACTCCAAGACTGACGTACAGTTAATACATGGAAAAACTTGGGTTATTCTGCAAAGTACTATTTAGAAAAGAGACTGACCCCAGATAACTGAAAATGAACAACAACAACAACCACACACAACAAAACCAAGCACAACCAAGGTGCTGCACGAGTTATCTTGTTGCCGAATATCTGTTAAACTATGCACGGATGTGTTCCGTTATGTAAAGATGTGTGGCTGGTTTACCTTGCCTGTTTAAGGCACCTGATAGGTCTACTAAAAAGCTGAACAGTCAAGAGTGAGAGAGGAGGTATAGGTAGAACTTCTGGGCAGGGAAAGGAAGTAGGGGGGGAAATTTAAGCTTGAGGCAGAAAGAAAAAGAGACACCAGGGAGATGCTAGGAGCCAGACAGACAGATACAGGAGTAGGAAAGTAGGACATACAGAATGAAAGAAAGGTAAAAAGCCCTTAAACAAAATATAGATGAATAGAAATAAGTTATACTAAGTTAAAAGAGCTAGTGGGACAAGCCTAAACTAAGGTTGAACATTCATAATTAATAATACATCTCTGTGTCTTTTATTCAGGAGCTGGCTGATGTCCTCCCCCGAACCCACAAAAAAAAAAAAAATCCAACTATGTTATCTTGTGTCCACATGGGTTGGCAAAGCCCAGATGCACATCACCTTTTTTTGGTGACTCTGCCACCTCCTCCTACTGTCTCATTTAGCTCAGCACAGGTAAGGAAGGTGGGTGGTGGCCAGGCCCACAGTAGCCCCAGTTTAAGGACTCTGTGGCGTCCGTAAAGCAGAAGTGACAGGAGAGAGGAGACAGAGAGCCTGTCTTTGCAGGCAGCTGTTGAAGATGACAGACCTAAAGGAGACACAATGTCTAAACTATCCCTAGGAAGCCTGTGTGCAGCTCAGAGGCAGCAGGTCTCCACCGTGAACTGATAAAACCAAGTCTAAAGACTAAAAACAGTCTAAAGCTCTGTTCATTTTACTACCTGGTTTAACTTGCCCCTTGGAACTTTTAAATGGGGTCTCTCTCCCTTACTGGCAGGGACCCACCTACCAATCAGAATCTCCATGAGCATTGAAATTGATTGACCACATTCATCCCAAATGGGTGCGTAATCTACATATAAATGGGACTAAATTGGCCTATTCCCAGGATCTGAGAATCTCTGTATTAGATGTCCATCCTACCCCTCAAATGACCCTTTATTTTAGCCATCTCTGCACACATTACCTCCATTGTTAGTTCCCCTCTCCCATAAATCCCTACCTCATCTTCCTGTTCCAGTCCCTGCCCCATCTATCTCTAACTATCTATTCTAATTCCCTTGCCTAACAAGATCTATCTGTCTCCACAAGTCCCTTCCTCTGTAACCCAACCTCTGTGATTCTATGGATTGAAGCTTGGCTATTTTTGACTTTACTGCTCACAGCCACATATGAGTGATTACAAACCATATTTGCCTTTCTGGGTCAAGGATATTTACTCACAATAATGGTTTTCTTTCCTTCTTTCCTTCCTTCCTTCCTTCCTTCCTTCCTTCCTTTCTTTCTTTCTTGTTTATTTTTCTTTCTTTCTTATTTTCTTTCTTTTTTGGGGGGGGGGGTTCGAGAAAGGGTTTCTCTGTATAACAGCCCTGGCTATCCTGGAACTCACTTTGTAGACCAGACTGGCCTCTAACTCACAGAAACACGCCTGTCTCTGCCTCCAAAGTGCTGGAATTAAGGGCATGGACCACCACTGCCCAGCTTCAATGATGGTTTTCTAGGTCCAGCTATTTATTTACCTGCAAGTTTCATGATTTTTTTTCATGAAATACTACAACAAAACTTTTTCTTAAGTATAAAATACAATATTTTGAATACTTTGAAAAAATATAAAAGCTACTTGTTTCTTTAGTTAGTTTTAAAGGAATTAGGAACGAAGGGAAAGTTCTTGTATTGGACATGAAAAACAGAAAAAATGTCTACACTATTGGATAGTTGAGCTAAGCTGGTTTTTGTAGTAGGGAGCATGGGGCCCCTTTGTTCTGTCCCGCCCAGCTAGCTTACACCCAAAATAATCACACAGAAACTATATTCATTTAAACACTGCCTGACCCATTATTGCTAACCTCTTATTGGCTAACTCTCCCATATTAGTTTAACCCATCTCCATTAATGTATATCACCACTGGACTGTGGCTTACTGACATGAGTATAACCAGTACCTGTCTCGGGCAGGAGAACCATGGCGTCTGCCACACTGCCCTTCTTCCCAGCATCCAGTTCTGTCTACTCCGCCTATCTAAGTTCTGTCCTATCAAAAGGCCAAGGCAGTTTCTTTATTCAACCAATGAAAGCAACACGTAGACAGAAGGACCTCCTACACCAGGTTTTTCTTAATTAAGGTCACATTTATCTACACTTGTTAGGGCTAAAGCACAGCAAACAATTCACTTGGAAAGGCCTTAAGGCCTCTGTAAATGTAAATTACATTATGAGCTTTTATTCTCCTTCTGTAGTGGTAGGGACTGAACTCCAAGACCTGGGCCACTGGGCAACTGCTCTGCCTCTAAACAAACCCTTACTTCTGAACAAAATATGCTGGAATATTAAGATTGCCCAGCTTAGGACTTTAAGGTAGTCTATTTTGGTTCTGCACTGCTAGTCTTTGGACTTGTGCAGGTCACAGGGTTCAATTCGAGGAATTTATTAAATCTTGGCACTGGAGTGAGTTAAAAAATAGTATCAAACATGCAGGTATTCCAAATACGTGGTTTAGATTTTGATGTGAATAAAATGAATTTTATTCAGCTTGATAGTAAATTAAATAAAGCAAAATACTCATTTTAAGGATTCTTCCTCATTAACTTTGGTTTTGTCAAGCACCTACATGTTGGCTCACAGTCATCTATGACTGTAGTCCCATGGGATCTGATGCCCTTCTGGTGTGCAGACATACATGTATACAAAACACCCATATACATAAAATAAATAAATACTTTGTGGGTTTTTTATGCTGAGTAATACTCCAATGTGTAAATGTTTCACATTTTCTTTATGTATTTATCTGCCGAGGGACATCTAGACTGCTTCTGATTTCTGGTTCTTATGAAAACAGCAGCACGTGTTTCTGCAGTAGACGGACGTATCCTTTGGGCAGATACCCAAGAGTGATATGAATGAATTTTGAGGTAGATCAGTTTACAATTAATGTAGACCTCTGTTTTTTTTCTTTTGGATTTAACGACTGCAGGAACTGGGCAGGACAGAAACTTCAGTCAACAGGATGGTGCACACGTCGACAACTGCATCCACATAAAGCCTGAGAGAGCTTGGGAAGTAATTCTAGACAGAAAAGAATAGAGTAAAAGCATGGCTTATTGATAGCAGTACTTTCTCAGGTAAGCTGTGCTTGCTAGAGGCAAGCGCTCTCATTTAAGAGAGGCTTCCTGACTCAGCATTTGCTGCAAAACCCTGCAGCTCTTTTAAGAGGTCTTGCCACAAAACACTTAAATGGTGTTGATGAAAAGCTGACTGCATACTTTTTGGTGGTGGCAGGGTCCTTGAAATGCCATAGAGTTGTGGCAATAAACAGTGCTCCGGTGGGTACCTCTGCCATGAGGTTGGAATCTCAGAAAGCTAAGGAATGGGCTGGATCCAGCTGTCAAAGTCACAGCTTTAATCCTAGCCATATTGCTTAGCAAATTAAAGACTCATGTGGTCAGAAAAAGAGAGATATACAGTAAAGAGAGATTCAAAGATGAAGAAAACTTCTAAACAGTTTACAGTGTGTTAAAAATATATGTAGGCTTGTGGGGAAAAATGGATAAAGTCCTTAAACTAAAAATAAAGAGAGTAGTTGGGTGTGGTGGTACACACCTTTAGTTCCAACACCTGGGAGAAAAAGGCAGATGGATTTCTGTGAGTTCAAGGTGTGGTAGCACATACCTTTAATACCAACACTTGGAAGGCAAAGGCAAACAGACCTCTGTGAGTTCAAGGACAGCCTGGTTTACAAAGTGAATTATAAAACAACCAAAGATACACAGAGAAACCCTGTCTCAAAAAGCCAAAGACTAAAAATAAAAAAGAAATCAAGTTTAAAATAAAGCCACATAAAGATGGAAAAACACACAGAGACTCTAGATACTGTGTATTATTATGTTCTCTTTGAATTGAATGCTGAGGAAGGAGAAAAAGTTGCTAAAAGACATTTGATTATAAATGCTGCCTGAGATGATCATGCCTCACAGGATACTCCAGTCACAACTTGATCATAATTCTAAATTTTCTTTAGGTCCCCATAAGATTATCAGCACCCCCAATCAGCAGAAAGTAGCCTGGAAAACTATGCCCACATTCCCCCCAAAATGGACTATAGATATTTTTCTTTGTTTAGAATGTTGGTTACAACTTGCTATGGATAATGGTCAAGCAAAAAACTAAACAAAGGATATTGGATTCAGAGTTCTTGTTTTAAAAAGGGGGAGGTGCTGTGAGACAATGGTCTTTTAATCTGTCACTTGTATTATTTTTAATAAAACGCTAATTGGCCAGTAGCTAGGCAGAAAGTACAGGCGGGGCAATGAGAATTCTGGGAAGAGGGAAGTTTCAGTCTGCAGTCGTGACCCAGATGCAGAGGATGCAAGATGTGACTGCCTTACTGAAAAAGGTACCATGCCACTTGACTAACACAAAAAGTACTATGGGCTAATATAAGTTATAAGAGTTAATAAGAAGCCTGAGCTAATAGGCCAATCAGTTTATAAATAATGTAGACCTCTGTGTGTTTCTATGGAACTTAAGGACTGCGGGAACTGGGCAGGACAAAAACTTCAGTCAACAGTAGATCAATTCCCATCTTCCTCAGAACCTGCCAAATTCTAGCATTTGGGTGGCAGAGGCAGGTAAATTTTTGCAGCCAGCCTGGTCTATAGAGTTAGTTCCAGGACAACCATGGGTATGTAGAGAGACCCTGTCTCAAAAGAACAAAAACAAAACACTGATTTCCATAATGGTTGAGCAAGTTTGCCTTCCCACCAGCAGTGGAGGAGTGCCACATCCTCATGGGCATGAACTGTCACTTACTTTACAGACTGTAGCCATTCTGACGGTATAAGATGAAATCTGAAAGTGATTTTGATTTGCGCTTCCCTGATGGCTGATGATGTTGAACATTTCTTTAAGAGTTTCTCAGCCATTTGAAGTTCTTTTTTTTGAGAATTCTTTGTTTAGATGTGTACCCCGTTTTTAAATTGGGCTCTTTGGTGTTTTTTTTTTCTATCTAGTTTAATGAGTTCTTTATATAGTTTGGCTATTAACCCTCTATCATATGTGTAGTTGGTAGAAACATTTATATATATATATATATATATGAAATATTTTCCCATATATATGGAATATTTTCCCATATATACATATATATATATATATATATATATATATATACATATATAAATGAAATTGCCAAGTAATTGGGGAGGCGGAGGCAGAGCCCCGCATGGCCATCTCTTGTCATCAAATGAAACTGCCAATATTGTCACTAGGGTATATCTAATTGAGTTGTTGCCTAAACAACCCATGCTTTGCCAACATCATAGTTTACTTTCCACAAACTGAGAGCAAGGCCCCACTGCTTAGGACAACACCTACACAACCTATTGAACATGGAGGTGTTGATCTGGGGCCTACATAGAGCCTTCATCACTTTGTGTTGGTGTCTTGTTATAAAGGTGCTCTGCAGACTACCACAAGTGAAGCACCAACACCAAGCCAACCACAAACCCTTTGATCTACCATAGTGCCCTGACTTCGAGATATGCTAGGACAATGGTGGCACAAAGCTTATGGAAATAACCAACCCTTATCTGATTTGACTTAAGGCCCACTCCATGAGATGTAACCCACACCTGACAGTGCTTGAATGAGTAAGAACCAGAGACTAGGTAACTCAGGGACCTAGGGCAAAACCAAATACTACTGGTACAGAAAAGAAAAATCACAATGCAATACAATAACTGCTGATTGCATTCTGCCAGACTCATAGATCAGTGCCTTACTCAGACATCCGCCGAGAAACTTCCTCCTGCAGCAGACACAAAGACCCACAGCTGGCTGTGTTTGTGCCATGGTTGGATCTTGCTGGTCTGACACTGGACCAGGCTGGTGGGCCCAGTGTCCGCAGTCACTAAGAGAAACCACAGGGTCTAAAGGGGGCCAGCTCTGTGTGAGTCTCATGGCATAAAGGCAGGAGTGGGTAGATTTTGCAGATTATGCAGAGTGAGAGACCTTGGAAAACTCGCTCCTAAGGGATGTCTCTATCAAATCTCTCCCTTCAGGGCTCAGGAAACCCTGTGGAAGAGGAAAGTAGAAAGAGTATAATAGTCAAAGTAGATGGAAGACACCAAGAAAACAAGGCCCTCAAAGTCCACATGATCGAAGCTCCTATGACGTCACAGAGACTGAGGCAGCGTGCACAGAACCTGCACAGGTTGCACCAGGTTCTTTTGTGGCTATAGACTCTTCATACCTCCCCTGGAGGAACATGTAAATTGAAGCTCATTCATATTAAGTAGCAGTAATTTTTTTTTTCGTTTTCAGCCACTTTACCCACATTTCAAATTCTCAGGAGTTAGGTGTGGCTGGTGGGTTCTTCCTTGATCAATAATAGGTATAGGTCAAACCCATACATGCAGAGATTTCAATGGGCAGAGCTAGTTCAGAATATTTTCCTTGGAAAATGGTTCATTCACATGGGCCATTTGCTTCTACAGTGAGGAGGTGTTCACGTTTCACACTGAGAAATTAATTTTGTATGTAGTTTTGTCTTCACAATGTCTGGTCAGCAGTGGTTGTTTCTGGAGTTGCCAATAAATACCATGTAACTGTTTCCCACTGGAGGACAGAACAATCTAGAAGTAAGATTCAGGAGCGTGTGAATGGGAGAAGCTCCTTAATTATTGATAAAACTACATAGAGCTAGTACACATATTCATAATTCCAGTTACTCAGGATGCTGAAGCAGGAGGATGGCAAGTGTGAAGCCAACCTGAGCGATCTGTCGGGACCCTGCTTCATATGACAAGGTGGACTGTGCCTGAAGTTGTCCTCTTGCCTTCATATGCATCCTCCCCGAACACACAGACAAGAATACACACGTATGTATACACAAGAGGAAGAACAGGAGGAGGAAGAGACAATCACCATCATTTGATGATTAGAAAACATGATTTTTAGATCTGCAGCAAAATGACCTTTGTGAGATTAGCCAGACTTCTCTACCTAGTCATCCCACAAGTTAGAATTTTCAAGATTCCTCTGAAGGGATATTCAAAATCTTTTCCGGCTATGTAATCTTGTAAAACTAATTAAAGCTAATTAAGCCTCCTTAAGTTTCAGCTTCCTTATTCATAAAATAGAGATGATAGTTCTATCAAGCTAATATTTGTGGAGAGAAGTAGACTTTTTTTTTCTTTTGGTGGTTTTTCAAGACAGGGTCTCTTTGTAGCTTTTGAGCCTGTCCTGGAACTAGCTCTTGTAGACCAGGCTGGCCTCAAACTCACAGAGATCCGCCTGCCTCTGCCTTCTGAGTGCTCTGATTAAAGGCGTGCGCCACCACCACCCGCCTTGAGAAAAGTGAATTTAATGCAATGCTTAGAACAGTGGGTGAACACAGAAGACTGCTGTCACATATTTGGACTCGTTAGTGTCATATTACATAATGGAGGGGACCTGCAAGGACACAGCTTAAGGAGTGCCCCGCGTGCCTGGCCAACAGGTTCAACTATTGTTCCGAGCTCACCAGAAGAGTGACGTGCCACTCTATGGGTGTTAGAGGAGAGCAGGAAGTTAGTGAGTTACTCCTTTTTCTTTGAAGTTTAGTGTGTGTGTGTGTGTTTGTGTGTGTGTGTGTGTGTGTGTGTGTATGCATGGAGGTGCTCTCGGATGTCACAGGAGAGCATCAGATCCCCTGGAGCTGGAGTTACAGGTAGCTGTGAGCTGTTTGGAGTTGGGTGATAGAAGTTGAGCTCTGGCTCTCTGAAAAGAAAGCAAGCACGCTTAGGCCGTGAGCCCTCAGTGAGTTACTGCTCAGTTTTAGGTAACGGAGTGGCAACCTTTCTGTGAAAACATGACGTGGGAGCTGGCTGAGAGCCACCACCATGCAAGGCTTTTCAGGGACCTTGATGGAAGGAGAAAAGGAACCTAGTGTTGTTTCTGCTGGCCTGTCTATTACCTGGGTACCCTGTCCTTTTAAGAGACAAGCCCTGCCCACTCCCAACCTCCACTTCTGCTGAGGCAAGCAGATCTCCGCCTTCTGTCCTCTCTTCTCCTCTCCCCTCTCCTTCCCTCCCCTCCCCCTCAGGGAACTGCTGCCCCTTGTGGCAACAGCCCAACTCCTAGTTCTTTGTCCTTGTCTGGGGCGGGGAGGGGCGGGGCAGGGATGGTGGTGGGGGGAATGATGCTGGGCCCCAAAGAGTTAAGGTTTCAGTTCCTGGGAACTTGGCTTTTCTGCTTGAAGAGACTGGAGTTCTCTGTCCCGGGATAGCTATGTGCCCAGTCTGCAATGGTCTTCAGAGGCCTGTGCTCCCTTTGAGCATTGCTTGACCAGCCTGCTGCTGACGCTGACATCTCCCCCCCCCCCCCTCGCGCTGTTGAGAGCTTTCCACTGTCCCTTCTCTCCCCTGGAAATAGTATACTAATAAGCTTGCTCACAACCTTCTCATCCCAGACTTCCCTATCTTCTTATCCCCTGACCTAGGAGCCTGTGGTGACTGAGTCTGCCCACCTAGTTAAAGTGCTCAAGATATCCCCCTCGACATGCTCAGAGGCCATCATATCCCCGCACCCCCCACCCCCACCCACATCATCCTAAGTCTATGGAATTAATGATCGCATCCAGTAAACTACTTGGGGAAAAACACTAACACTCGTGCCTCACTTTCCCCTACTCTACTATTCTGTGTCAAAAATCAGAATTTGACTTCACTTTAGTGATGGAGTCCATCCAGTACACACAGTGACTCTGCCAAGACATCACACAGCCTGTTCTTAGCATGAGGCGACGAGCATTAGCAAACTTCTCATGGACATTAAAGACAGCATAGGCTTCAATCTGAACTGCACACCTGTCTACTCCTGTCCCTATACATACTGAAGTGGACAGGAAGCAATCAATGTCATCGTCAACTGTTTCTGGCTTCAAAAACAATGGAAATTAAAATCAGATCACAGGAAACGTCTAGCTATGGACTCAGACATGAACTTGTTCATGCTCTTGCACTTTTGAGATTAAATGCTTAATGCAAATGAAGTCTTACTAGAACCCCAAATACACGGGGAGTCTGGAACCTCAACCTTTTCTAGCTCCTCCTTGAGGGGTTCCTGAAACGTTTCACTGCGTTCACTGATCCCTGTCCTCGTGGCAGCTGTGGGAAACACAGGCTGTCCTGCACCGACATGAATGAGCAGGCACAAAATGGCTGATGCCAGCCATCTAAGGGCCCTAAGAGTAATCCATGAGGGAACTGGTTATAGACTGTTTGGGGCAGAATGACATTTTTTGTGGTTCTGTATAAATATGACCTTGAGGTCAGAAGCCTTTAGCTTTCCAGCCTGCCTGTGTGTGTCTGTCTGAGGGTCTGGTTCCTATTTGCTCGAGCCTGTGGGCCAGCCTATGTGTTGCTGTGTCTGCCTGTGCGGAGCGTGTATGTTGACATGTGCCTGGGTTCCTTCAGGAGGCTCCTGCCAAGGGGTCAGTGTGTTGGTGAAGAAAATATGCTTTATCTGTCTGAGGCTCCTCACAATTTCTTCAACCTGCCAGCCTCCCATGCCTCTAGTCCCTTCCTGGACACTACGGATACCACTCCCTATGTAAAACTGAAAATGACTCTGTGAGTTCTGGGAGCGCGTGAGCTTTTTGATTTACTTAGTCACAGGCTTCCCAGTGTCTGGGTTACACTCCAAAAGGATTTGTTGATTTGCTGACTGAATGACTGAATAGCAGGCAGAGAAAACAGGTGGCTCAGAGCCAATCCCTCAGCATACTTGCGAGGCTGGGACCTTGCACACAGTGACTGACTAGAAGGCAGTGGACTCACTGTCAGAATAGGGACCAAAGGAGAAGCATGAGCCAGAGATGCTGAGCACTTCGGACGTGGGAGTTCGAGGGGCTCGTAGCTAACCAAGTGCGTGGGTTAGCCAACAGTAAGACATTCAGAGCCCTGCTCTCCTCACCGCATGGCATCGTCTTTTTTTATTGGGTGGTGATTCTCGCTAGCCTAGACCTTACTGCTCAGAGCTAGGCTGCCTGGCAACTAAGCACACGATCTGCCTATATCCTCCTCAGAGAAATCATTAATGTATATGACACCAAACTTAAGTGGGTTTCAGGGATGGTACTAGGGCCTTTACGCTTTCATGAGCAAGCCCTTTATTGATTGAGCTACTTCCCTAGCCCTGGTTTTTGGTTTTGAAGTAGGCTCTTACCAAGGCTACAATAACCAGCCTTAAACTTGCTAGGATGCCCCTGCCCTCTTAAACTCCTCCCTAGAATGTTCCTGCCTTCTTGAACTCCTCCCTAGGATGCTCCTGCCCTCTTAAACTCCTCCCTAGAATGTTCCTGCCCCCCTCTTGAACTCCTCCCTAGGATGCTCCTGCCCTCTTGAACTCCTCCCTAGGAAGCTCCTGTCCTCTTGAACTCCTCCCTAGAATGCTTCTGCCCTCTTGAACTCCTCCCTAGGATGCTCCTGCTTTCCTCTCCCAGTGAGTGCTGGGATTACAGGCAGGAGCCACCACAGGCAATTAAAAGGCAGATTTAAAGGCAGAGGGTCTGGGGCAAGGCCCAAGGTTGTAGCAGTGCCCTGGAACAAGTGCCAACCTCCTTCTACATTTTGAACAGCAACATACACAGTGCAAGGAAATGGCCTTTAAACCTAGTCAGGGTTGTTTTGCCTGTGTTTGTTTTCTTTATAATGTAATTTTTCAGTCTAAACAGTGTAGAGAGAATGGCATATCTGATAAATTGTTTCCCTAAATTTTATTTTCACAGATTAAAAAAATGTGTCATTTTGAAACAGGGCTTGGTCTTTGACCTGTAATTCAACACAAGAAAAATTCTCTTCTCTAAATTTTACTGTCAGGTACTCAGACTCCAAAAAGTTAGAGTTAGCCTTCGGGCTAAATACTTCAGGCTAAGTTTAGCAGCTATTAGAAATAATGCAGCAGGCAGGAAGGTTCCGGAAGTACTGGAGGTAAATTCAGGACATTTTGAAACAAGCACCTAGGAAAAATACTAATTGTGAAAGAGTGGCCTATTTCAAAGACAGGCACAGGTACAGCTAGCTACTCTTATACTAAAACTCAGACTGTCCCCACCTCAGAAACTAGAGAGTTTTTTTTTTTTAATCAGCAATAGTGGTGTTCTTAGACACCGCTTTATTAATCTAATGTGAATGGCTGACTGTGGGCTCCTCTCAGGTGCTATCTGTGAGCTACGGTTCTTACTGTGATTGCCCAGTAACATCTTATGTTTCTCTTTCATTCTTCCATTCAAAAGTTCTTTGGGGGCTGGGAAGATGGCACAGTGGGCAAACTCCCTCGTTGTCAAGCCTGTGGAGCTGAGTCCAGTGCCCAGAATCCACAGTGGAAGAAGAAAATGGGTTCTTTCACATTTTCTTCTGCCCTCTGTAGACACCTGCCCACATACATGTGCACAAACATCACAGACATTTTTGAAACGCCAGGCATGGTCGTTCATGCCTTTAATTTCAGCACTTGGGAGGTAGAGGCAAACCGATCTCTGTGAGTTTAAGACTAATCTGGTTGACAAAATGAGTTTCAGGATAGCCATGATTGTTACACAGAGAAATCCTGTCTTAAAAACTCCCCCAGCCAAAAAAAAGATCTTCATAATATTTGTTATAATCTGGACAAGAAGTTCTTAGATTCATGAGGCTTCATTTTTAAGGAGAAAGGAGACAATAAAGAATAATAAATACAATAAATAATGTATAATCTCATATATATAACTTGAAGATAAGTATTATTTGGCAAAATAATGAGTAATAATTTAGGCATTGACTGATACTTGAGTGCTAATACTGAAAGACCAGTCATCTCTTCTGGAATGTTCCATTTACCTGAATAAATTGAGTAAACAATTCTTGTTATTATGGAAAGAAGAGATAGCAGCAAAGCAAAAATTTGGTCATATGTGGAGAATAAATCTGGTAAGCTGAAGGGCTTCCCAACCTGAAACCATGGGGCCCAAGGGATGGGGGGAGCAGAAGATGAAAATAAGAGAAATAGCACCTCGATCACGTGGAGCCTGAAATCCAAGCTGGGCATTCAGATTTCTTTTTTTAATGTTAGTGCAAATATCTAGTACTTGAAGCAGGAAATTGTTCGATTCTTTTTCAATTCTCCCTTGTTAAATCCCAGATTAGCATAGCCCTGGATCTCTTTAAAGGCCTATCTCACCACCAAATTCATGGAAAAGCAGTCTGCTATACTGGGTGGGTATTGGGAGGTCCTGGGGCTCCCCAGCTAACCTGGGGGCCAACTCTTCACTTGGTTTCCATTTCTGTCAAAGATGATCTTAGGCACTGATAGGAACTCCTCCATTTTCCCCTGGTCCGACAAGATGGACAGAGTAAAGCTGGGTGCATGGCTCAGCGGTAAACGAGTAACCAACCTATCTGAGGTCCTGTGGTCACTCTCCAGCACTGCAAAGGACACTGGTAGGCCAGAAGCTGGGCACATACAGTCAGACATGTGTGCTACGGATTAGCCAAGTTTCCACCTGGAGACCACGCCCAGGCTTTGTGATCCTCTCTCCCTTGTCTTACTTTTGAATTTGATAGGGTCAGTTACAAAATGGTGGCTTCACAGAGACAAGTTGAAGCTGTTCTTCTAAGGGTCAGTTTTGTCTAAAGGGTCAAGAAAGGTGCATCTGTGTGGAAATCCCAGAGGTCAAAGTGATCTGTAGCAAGGATCTTCACAGATGCTTGAGCCAGGTTTCTGGCTCCCATGAATCTTCCCTTCACAGTATTTCCCGGACTGAATACTTCTGTTTCTTACCTTACCAAGTGTCTTCTCTAGTCTCAGTTTCCCCATCTCGGCATTTCTCTGTCACAGTATGTGTTATTCCTTTGCGGTCCCTTTAAGGACTAACCACGCCCACTCCCAACCACTTCTGACCTCCTGGTCGCCATCTTAACTCTCTCTTCTGTCCGTCTCTTGGCGTGTGCACACGTGTCTTTGTCTCTCTCTATGTTTCTCTCCATGTCTCTCTGTTTTCCTCTTTTTAAGTAATAAATGTTTAGCTTAATGTATAGCCTTATGTCCATTTACTCTGCCATCCTCCACATCCAGCCGCCTGACTCAGGTTCACACACGCATCAGCCTTTTCCAACTTCTCCAGTTTTCTAAGCAATGCCATCTTTGTTTGTTTGTTTTTTCCGAGACAGGCTTTGGAGCCTGTCCTGGAACTTGCTCTTGTAGACCAGGCTGGCCTTGAAATAGTTGTTTTTCTTTCTTTTATGGTGAGAATGTAAATGTGTTTTTCATGTTCATTTAACGTTCAAGAAATCACTGAGAGTGTCTTTTCAAGACTCCCTGGCGAAGATTCTTATGTACAGAAACTAGTGCTATAATTCTTGGTTCATACCTATACCTGGAAATCCTAGCTTTAGTGCCAGTTCAGGAGAAGCAAAGCTGGAAACCGGCGGACTTAGGACCGCGCGGAAGCCAAGCTGTCTAAGTCCTTACACCCTCCAGCTCCCGGAACCCGCCTCCCGTTGCGTGACGTCACCCGCCTTCCGGAAGTCCCGCGCCTGCGCCGGGGGCGTGTCCAGACCCCTCCGCGTGCAGTTACCTGAGAGACGCGCGAGTTTCGGTGCTGCAGCCGCCGCCGCCGCCGCCGCCGTCACCGCCCCCGCCGAGGAGGCCCGCGCGGCGCCATGGAGGTGGTGGAGGCCGCCGCGCAGCTGCAGACGCTCAAGTTCGGCAGCTCCGGCCAGGGGCCCGCGGCGCCGGCGGCACCTGAAGAGCCTCGGGAAGCCGAGCAGGCGGAGCGGGCCTCGCCGGCAGGGGAGCAGCCGCCAGCCCCGAGCGCCGACGCCGGCGGAAACCCGCCGCCCCTAAGTGAGGCCTGCGTCACCGACCCGGACGCCGCGGAGCCGCCGCCAGCCCTGCAGGCCTCGGACTCATCGGATTCGGACTCGGATTCGGACAGGTCGAGTGCACGCGCGTCCCGGGGCTGCCGGGACCGGGGGGCAGGGGCCTAGGTCGTGGTCGGCGCGCGCGCTCTGCGGGGCGGCGCTGCTGATGCTGGGTGCGCACGTGCGCTCCGGGATCTGGTACCCCGGCTGGCAGCATCGCCTTCCCAGGGGTGTCCGCAGTTATAGGAGTTCCCACGTCCTTCCCCGACTTGACAGTCCGCAAAGGCACATGTAGAGGGAGTAACCTGTTTACTGTGTAGAAAACCCGGTATTTGTACATTGTTTTCATAACATCCAAACTTAGCATGTACTTCAGAGTTATGACATGAATTTTGTTTCAGTGAATTGCCACTTTTTTTTCCCATCAAGTTCACTTTTTTCAAATCTTAAGAGTTGGCGGTCAGGAAAAGGATGTATGTTTCAAAGTTGACATCTCTTCCAGAAAGGGTCTCATGGAGGGCCGACTGGTCTCAAACTGTAGCCTGCGAGGATGACGGTGAACTTCTGCCTCCACCTCCCAAGTGCAGGGTTGTACATGTGCCCACCACCTTGCTCCTCTCATAACTGCTTGATAATGTTAAAATTTGCGCACCAGTTTCTTGGTATTTGGGGCTCTATGCTTTCCAGAGAAATGTATTCTCTGTGCTCTTCTTGATGGAAGAAGATCCAAAATATAGAATGTTTTCCAAATACCTTGACCACATGGCGAGGTTCTGACAGGTAGACAAGATAGGCACATGATGGGGAGATGTGGCATTTTTAGAAAAAACCACTGACTGAGACCAGGGAGAGTGGTTTCTGTTATGCCCAAATCCTTGGGGTCCCCACAAAAGCCAACAAAGAGACCGAGTTCCATATGTAAAAGCAAAAAGCCTTTATTTTAATCAAGTTTGCAAACTCGGAGGTCCAAGGTAATGGATTAACTGGAGATCCCGAGCTCAATTAGAATAGTCTTTTTATAGTAGTAGAGGTGGGGGGGGTCAGGGGGTCTCTGAGATTTAGGGCCCCAATTGGCTGACATTTGTCTAGGGGTGTCCTGTTGAGGTGTGCTGGCAGGTGTTTATCCACAGCTCTTGGAATGCCAGGCATTTCCTTTGAATGGTCTGCTCTTGACTGGGTCTTGTCCTGTGGTTCCTCCTGCAGCCAGGCATTGTCTCAGGATAAACTATTGAGACCCCAGACCCCATTTAAATTCATCCATGGCCAGAGTCCCAGGTGATAATGGTTGGAAGTAAAGAACTTCCTTTGGGTGACCTGCCCAGACTTAGATTATCATGGCCGGCCCCCGGCCCCCACTTTACACAGTTTCCAGTTGAGGGAGGGGTGCTAAAAGTTTGGGGGAGGGAGCTGAGCTGGGTATGAAGAGCTTGGGCCAGTTGAAGTTCTAAGATGGTGGTCATCTTGTAATGAGAGCCCCTGCTGCAGGGAATCAGGAGCCAGACTGGAAGAGAAGCATGGGAGAGCTTAGGACTGGGAAGTGGTTTCTGATCTTTTGTGGCAGAGGGTACAGATGTTTGAAGAAATGAAAAGAAAAGTTAAAAAAAAAATGCAACTCTTTGCCTGTGTGCTATGTAGGTAATGGTTTGTTTGTTTACTGTTTTGGTTTTTTGTTTGTTTAGTTTTCGAGACAGGGTTTTCTCTGTGTATTGGCTGTCCTGGAATACTCTTTGTAGACCAGGCTGACCTCAACTCAGAGATTCGCCTGCCTCTGCTGGGATTAAAGGCGTGCACCACCAGCTGTCCAGCCTAAATAATATTTTTTTCCAAATCATTGACTTCAGATTTTTGGTAATTGTGTGACGTTTTCCGAGGAGACATAAGCAGATGTGTCTTGATCTCAGGTAGTGCACCAGTAACAGGCCAATGAAACAGTTCCACCCGAGTCTAGTTTAGTGAGACATTGCATTTACAAGAGCAAAGGCGGTTGTCTCATGGAAAAGCCCATGCCACCTCGGTGACAAAAGCTGTGTCCTGGAGCTTTTTGCTGTGGCAGCAGCTCTAGAAGTCTCTACCCAGCAGTTTACTGATTTTATAACTTTAAGTAAAGGGAGGTTTTACTAGTTTCTTGAATCTTCTAGACCCAAAGAAGTTTTTAGAGTTAATGGTCACCATGGCAACTTTGAAGCATCCTAAAGTGATGATTGAAAATAAACTCATTGAATTAAATGGTCTCATCATAGGTTACTCTGGCAGGTGCTTTGCCTTGAGTTACCATTAGTCACTGATTGTCACATGCATAATTGCAGTCATAGATATTTATAACATATGACACTCTTAGCCCAGAGAAGGTCCATATGTCTGTAATAGTATATATCCAATGTCAAAAATGGCCTCTTCCCACAACTGTTCTTCATCCCACTGGATTTTAAAATGAACTGAATAAACCCAGTATAGAAGCACACCTTTAATCCCAGGGAAACAGAGGCAGGAAGATCTCTGGTCCGAGGTCAGTCTGGCTTACGAGTGAATTCCAAGACATCCAGGGCTACAAAGAAAAACCCTGTCTCAAACAACAACAACAACAAAATACTAGTATCCCACCAACAAAGTCAGTTTGAAATGTTAGCTTTTGAATTAGACAAGCAAGAGGAAGTAAATTGTTTCCTACTTGAAACAAGATTTTATTTTAATTATGATGATACTTGACCAGGTTTTCAACTTTGCCTCTACAGTGAAACGGATTCGGATAGTTCAAGCTCCTCCTCTTCATCCTCATCTTCATCTTCTTCCTGTGTATCACTTCCTCCAGTGCTGTCAGATGGAGAGGAAGATGTCCAAGTTGAAAAGGAAAGCAAGAATTTTCCTCTTAAAACAAAAGATGAGTTGCTACTTAATGTAAGTGCTTGGGATTGTTACTTATTGGTTACTTATATTTCTTATTTCTGTTATTTATTCTGATCGCTCCATAAACTTAGTGCCTCTTCTCAACTTTTTGTGCGGACTTCTGCTGTGCTTTCACAAAGAGTCATACGGAAAATTTCCAAGGTTGCTGCTAACCCTGACACTTGATACTTAACTCATAATCTTGTAGAGGCATTGCCTTCACTTTAGTAACTTCTGTGTTTTCTTTTCTTTGGGGGGGGTGATTGGTTTTGTGGTTTTTTTGTTTGTTTGTTTTATGGCTTTTCAAAACAGGGTTTCTCTGTAGTTTTGAAGCCTGTAGTGGAACTAACACTTTTAGACCAGGCTGGCCTCGAACTCACAGAGATCCACCTATCTCTGCCTCCCAAGTGCTGAGATTAAAGGCGTGCACCACCACCGCCCATCGACTTCTATGTTTTCAAGTCTTTAGAAGACTTCCCAGGCTGGACACAGATCAGTCAGTTTTAGGCCCCTTGCTTAGCATGTGTGGAAAAACCTAGGATTGTGTTCATTCTCAACACTACAGAAATATGAGAAAAGTGACCTTTGTGGATTGGTGGCTTTCTTTCATTTGTTTATTGCTGTTGTATGCACAGATCAGAAAGTTTCTTCCATAGTCCTTGAAACCTTTTTAATTGATTGCTTTCAGAGCAGTAGAGTGCAAAATTCACTGGCTTTAATGGATTTTAACCTTTTTAGGATACCTAATCATTTGAAACCTTGTATCGTTTTTAAAAAGTCCTGCAAAATAAGGGGAACCAGTTACATTCAAACCACCACACTGATCATCTCTCAAGTTCTCATTATAAAACCAACAATTTTAGAAATTTATCCATTTTTTATTTTATTTGCCATATTGAGTCTGGATTTCTTAACATTGGGAGTCCTTTGAAATTTATTGCCAAGTCTTACTGTATGATGGTGGGGGGTATTTTTCTAAATAAAATATTCAGGCATTTATGAGAAATCTGATAATCTTTGGCCAGACAGGTCAGAAGCCATATTTGAGGACTGAGTTCATAACTGATTTTGCTTCTCCCTGGTATTCAGTGAAGTAATTGACCCTGGTGGTAGGTTCATAGTCAGCAGTAGTGATGAGTACAAAATGAATGTGTGAATAGATGTCTTTTCTTCATTTGTTCTTTTAAGTAATTGTAACATATCTGTAACATGCCACGTACTTCAAACAAACCAGTCTGCTCCTACATTCATATTATCTGGTGGAAAGACAGTAAATGAAGCAGAGACAAATCAAGTTGCTCAGTGTGCTGTTGAAGTTTGTGTGTTTGGCTCAAAAGAAAATTGCATTTTTTGGAAAGTACATTGTTGTCGTTTAATGCTCAGAACAATGAGCGTTGTCCTTTTTATGCTTTTTCTAAGGGATGTTTTGGGAAAGACAGAAGAAGCAATTACAGGTTCTTTTGTGTTCATTGGTGTTTTGCTTGCAAGTGTGAGGGTGTCAAAAGCCTCAGACTTCGAATTACTGACAGATGTGAGCTGCCTTGTGGGTGCTGGGTATTGAATCTTAGTTCTTTAGAAGAACAGCCACTGAGCCCTCTCTACATCCCCTATTTATTTGGGGTTTTGAGATAGGGTGTCTCTGCATAGCCCTAGCTGTCCTGGAACTTATTATGTAGACCAGACTGGTCTCAAACTCATGTAGATCCGCCTGCCTTTGCCTCCCTAGTGCTGGAATTAAAGGCAGAACCCATTACATGCAGCAATTTTTTTATTTTAAAGTTAATGGATTCATGGTTAGATATTACTTGTTTTTATATTAACAGTATTAGGGAAACAACACTACCGTTTTGTTGCTAGAGATAGTAGAGACATTGTAACTTCTCTGGTTTTCCCTAAAGCTCTTACTCTGGAAGGATCTATTATGACTCTCTCAATGGATTCATTAAGTTCAGGACATAAGAGTAGCTTGGAAAAAGGGAGAGGGAGAAAGAGAGAGATGGGGAGAAGTAGCTTGATTCCGAATTCCAAGCATAGTATAACCTCCATGTCCATCCTGCTCTGCCTTTGTTTTGCTTTATAGGGGTGGCCAACAATATGCATTTTCTATGAAGGGTTTGGCCTGCAGCCTATATCTTGTTCCACAGCCTTGAACAAACAATGGATCCAATGGAATGCATATTGAATTTGTTTGGGTCAGAACCTTATGGTCATTCCTGTTCACGTGGGCAAGTCTGTAGAAGGTGAGAATGTGTAGGAAGTGAAAGCTTGAAAAGCACATGGACTAGTGGTGATGATAGTGGGGAGGGTGGGGATGGGGTTATTGTGCCATGTGGGATGATTATTCTGACAAAAAAGGGATGCTGACCATTTGGAGTATCATATTAACTGATAGAGGCAAGTTCTTGGAAGTGAGTGTGGTGCCTGGCTTAAAGTCAAACTCAGTATAGTGAGAAGAAAAGATTCGGCAGGACAACAAAAAGATTTAATGTAAACTTTAGGTTGAAAGTCATGGGCGCTAAGGCAGTTGTTAGGTCATTATTTTGCGTGTCAGTTTCAGTGAATGTCATGTGATACTTGTCCTTCCATACTGATTTCCCAAGTTCACCTCTGGATTGAACTTTTTCTCTCTTGATTTATGAACTTCTCTATCCCTGTCTCTTAAATACAGCATTTTCTTGCAGATCCCCTTGAACTACCTAATGTTTTATTTCTTCTTTTGGGACAGTACTATTAGGGTTTTGTTTCGTTTTACATTGTTTGTTTGTTTATTAAATAACAGTTTATTCTTCTGGGAAGTGTCCCTTTATTACCACTAATTCTATGTGCTATGGGCTGTTTTGTTAAAACATTGAGTCACTTGTACTCTTAGGCAATGTTAATTACATGTCTTAGTATGAAGCTGCTGGATATATGCAGTTTATTTATTAATTTAATACCTAATGAGATTCTGAAGAAGATCAGTCGTTTTTGCTAAATGCTCTAAACTGTTAATGACAGATTTCAGTTTGTGTAGGTATTAGGGATATCTGGGTGATGGACATGCCTTCTTTCTTCCAACGTTATGTCCTATCTGCTTTTGATGTATTTCATCTTTTGTGAGTGTTCTCTTCAGATGTGCAGAGAGCTTCCTGTTTACTTTCTGTTAGTCTGCTTTTAAGCAAGAATGTTGCCTCTGACTCAGTCTTCTTAAGTCTTCCTATTGTTTGAAAACTTGAATGCTGTGCTCTGGCTATAGTTTGCGCATTTACTGTGGAACTCTGAAATGTGAAACTTTTTGAGTATTGACATGAACTTTTGTTTGATCCATAAAATTATTTAAAATATTGTATAAGATTACATTCAGTTAGTGTGTATAACGTACGCATTAAACAAATGAATTGCATGTTTAGGCTTTAGTTCCATCCCCAGGATATCTCATTATGTGTATACAAATTGTCAAACCAGAAAGCTAGGGTGTTTCTGTGCCCGGAGTTTCTTGTGAGGGACACTGAGTATTTACTTTGTGGCTTATTAGTTACAGGTATCTGGGAATTACAGTGAAGTAGTAGATTATTCTTCCAGATGTAAACTTTATAGGCACTTTTGATTTGTTGTGTTTTGTTTCTTTGATTATCATTCAAAGAAAATTAAAAGTAGAGGAAGCCATGCATAGTAGTACATGCTTGAATCCCAAAAGTCAGCCTGAATTGTATAGATACTCTGTCTCAAAAACAGAAACTGGGGGGGGAGGGGTCAAAGGAACAGGGAAAGTGAGATTATTAGTGAGCCATGGGGGAATGTATTAGTTACAGGCTCTGATGTGTAATTTAATGAATTGCATTTTTTCAGCGTAAACCTTTGAATGCTGAGCGGTTTCTCCAAAGCCTGCACGAATGTAGAGCACCGTGCACACTGCAGCCTTGGAGTTATGTTCAGCCCATCGTATTGATTGTGCATCGCTGAATTGTAAAATTAGATGCCTTTTGAAAAATTTCTCAGAAACTTATGCTCAGAGTTCTTCGTTAAAATAAAACAAATGCCATTGAAAATTGGAACTTTTAAAAACATTAGGGATGGCGATGTTCCAATCTATGAACTAGAAACGAGCTTTATAAATTATTCCTTTTTTCATGTCCAAAAACCTGAAAGACTTTCACATTTTAAAATTGTGATTTTGGTGCTTATGGGTATAAAAAGTGAACAGTACTCAATAGGGATAATCGTGTGTATTTATGCTTGTGATACAGCATGACCAAGAAAATGTTCATTGCTGCTCATGAGAAATTTAACTTTCTCATCAAGACTGCCTTTGTTTAAGAAAAGGGAAAGAATGGGTTGAGGACACTTACTCACCTAATATGCTAAGGCAGACACATCCAAAACAGATCACATGAAGGAAAGAAATACCCAGGCTTCTTGAGGTGGTTTGAAGCTTCACTGGAATATTTCATACCTGCTTGATGTCCCAGTTCCTGTGAAACTGTGTTACACTGTAGTGTGCACTAATCATTACTAATTGAATATGTTGTTTCTCAAGGACTGACTTATTTGTCATTGTGTCCTAAATATAGGGGAAGGTTTAAGCTTTTTATGACTGGGTAGATTTGGGATTCACTACATTCTAACCTGGATACTAATGAAACTTAACACAATGCCTGGTGTTTAAGTAGTGTTATACACTTAGAGGAAGATGTATTTTTTATTAGTATTTGATGTTATACAATACTCAGAATGTTTTTGAGAGGCTTTTGTCTTTCACTACACAAATGATTGCATAAAGCCCATATGCAGCATAATGCACTCTGCTAAACCTCCTGCCTTCACACCCACAGGGTTCTGGGTTCCATCCAGCACCGTATACCATTCAAGGTAGTGAATGAATGATTTGTTAGGCTTCAAATGAAGATTTTATGCGCTAGAGTAGGCATACATTTCCAGTGTATGTCCTTCTATATGAATATAATTACACAGACCCATTCCATAGTCTTGTTTTCCTGGTACACTTGAATAAGGAAGTTCCTCTAGCTGAAGTGTGGGGATAGATGTCAGGGGAGCGCTGTGTGTAAAAGGACTGTGTCAGATCAAAGAGTGAGGAGGTGAAGATCACATGAACTTGCCCAAGGAAGAATGGTTCTGTCACAGTCCAGTTGCATGCTCAGAGTCAGTGGAACTCAGAAGATGACAGTTTTGTTCATTTGTCGTACACACAGCTAATATTCATTATAAACTGAACCTTTTTTTCCACCTTTAAATGTTTCAGAAACAAGCTGTGGCATGCAGTTATTTGACAGTGCCTTTTCTCTTAGTTTTAAATAAGCTTTAGATAAAATAAATATATAATCCTCAGATAGCAGTGTTTAAGAGTTGTTAGTTTAAGATTTTTTGTACTGAAGTATAATTTTAATTCAGTTTTGTATTTGAGTCTTGCAGAGTTTTTAATGAAGTCTGGGCTTGTAGGTTTTGTTTGTTTGCTTGCTTGCTTGATTGATTGATTGATTTTTGTTTGTCTTTGAGACAGGGTCTGACTATGTAGCCCTGACTAGCCTCAAACTCTGTGTAGACCAGGCTGGCCTTGAATTCTCAAAGATCTGCTGCTTCTTCCTAAGATTAAAGGTGTGTGCTACCATGCCCACTCTTGAGCTTTGGTTTTGTTGGCAGTCATTTTAGAGAAAAATGGATGAAAACATAATCATTGGAAAAGAAAAACTAAAAGACATTTCCAAGAATCATTGACGTTCTTAGTTGTAACTATTTAATATGCTGACCTGAGGCTGTTTTGTATCATATAAAAATAATGAACGAGGGCACAAATGGTACAATACAGAAATGGCTGAATTCCACAGAAATCTCTGGAGCTTCTCCTGGAGAAATGGAAAGATTATAAATGAAATATTAAGTGTGGTCATAGTGGACACAAGCTGTAAGGACCTAATCCATTCTTTTTCCAATGTGTTTCACCAGATATAGGAAAAATAAAAATTCAGTCATGGCTCTCAGTACTCCAGAGATTGGATCCTACTTTACAACTATATCTGAAAAGTGAAGGCTCACCTAATAGCATCAGGTAATTGTTGGCCATGTGCATGCATTCTTTTGGGTAATGAGAGGAAAGTGGTTACATAATTTATCCCACTTTCCCGGCTTTTCTCACTTCTGCCCAAACTAGCACCAGAATAGCGTCTATTTGGAATGTTTGCCTCTTTTTCCCAGAACCCTCTCTGCTTTTACTCAATTTTTGTGAGTAAAACACAAGTAAGAGTCTAGATAATTTTGCCTTTTCTTTTTTTTCCTTTTTCAGTAGTAAACCTTAAAAGAAGCTAGAGAAGTCAAAGCCATTGTAAAGGATGAATGTTATCTTCTCGGGGCATGTTTTTGGGACTAGCTCCTTGCAGTTTTGTTCTTAATAGGGCACATTTTGAATGTTGTATATTGCTCATTCATTGGGTGTCTTGTTGAAGAGCTACACCTTGTATAACTCGGATGTTCTTTAGAGAATCAGAAAACAATGTTCTAACATCTGTTGTTTCAGAAGTGTTGTTAGGGTCTGATTTGATTTGCTATGAGACAGCCTCACTGTTTAGCTTTGGCTAGTCTGGAACTTTTAGTTGTGGACCATGCTGAGCTAGAACTCTCAAGAGAACCGCCTGCCTCTGCCTCCTAAGGTATTAATGGCAGGTATCATCACACTGTCCCTGGGTCTTGTAATTTTCTTACGACTTGCTTATAAGTAACTTATCAGAAAGTCATAGCAATTTTGTTCCAGTCTAGTATGTTGTCTCCAAATTCATTATGCTGCTGCTTTGATGATGACTCCTCAGCATGTTGTAAGATTTGTGCTAAACTTTTGCTCAGTTTCTGCATTGCTCATGGAAAAACACTGGTGACAGAAGGAGACTTTCCTGAGAATCTGTTAAGTGATAAGATTAATAGCAAAGTGCCTAGCCACGCTGACATCTGCACTAAGTTAGCTAATACTCCTACTTAACTTTTGAATAATAGTGGATTATTCTGTCATGATGAAGGATCTACATTGCATGTCAGCTTTCTTTTTTTTTTTTTGAAAGTAAATTTTATTAAATTATAAAAGTTTCCATTTACTCCACTCTTCCCAACACCCTCCCACTCCCCCCACTCCCTCTCCTCCTCCCTCTTCGTCCCTTATGGCAGTCAGGATTTCCTGCCCTGTGGGAAGTTCAAGTTCCTCCCCCCTCCCTTCAGGTCCAGGAAGGTGAGTATCCAAACAGACTGGATCTCCAAAAACCAGTATATGCAGAGGAAACAGGTCCCAGTATCATAGTCAATGGCTTTTCAGAAAGACTTCGGGCCAGCCACATTCAGAGAATCCGGCCAAATTCCGAGAATCTGGTTAGATCACCTCCTCATTCAGTCCCAGTCCAACTGGCCTTGGTAAACTCTCATTAGATCAGTTCCCTTGTATCAGTGGGTGATAGCATCCCTCGCAGTACTGATTTCGTTTTTCATGTTCTTCCTCCTTCTGCTCCTCATTTGGACCTCGGGGGGCTCAGTCCAGTGCTCCAATGTGGGTCTCCGACTGTATCGCCGTCCTTCGCCAGATGAAGGATCTATGGTGATAAGCAAAATATACATCAGTATGGTTATGGGCCACGGCCGATTCAGGCACCCTCTCCTCTGTCCAGAGAACAATCTGGGGGATCTCTCCTTGGACCTGGGATCCCATATATAATCAAGTCTCCTGTAAACCCTAAAATGACTCCCTTAGTTGAAATATATTCTTCCCTGATCCCATATTCATTCTTCCCCCCCCCATCCCAGGCCACTGAGCTTTCCCCATTCCTCCCCTACTCCCTTCTCTCTAACCCTCTCCCCTTCCATCAACCCTCCCACCCCCCCCCCCCCATGCACCCGAGGTTACCTGGGACTCTTGTCTATTTCCTACCTCCTGGTGGATAGCTAAATAATCTTCATCAGGTTCATCTTCTTATTTAGCTTCTCTAGGATCACGAATAATAGGCTCAAAGACCTTTAATTATGGTTAGAATCCACTTATGAGTGAATACATACCGTGTTCCTCTTTTTGGGTCTGGCTTACCTCACTCAGTAAAGCGTTTTCTATTTCCATCCATTTGCATGCAAAATTCAAGATGTCATTGTTTTTTACCGCTGAGTAAAACTCTAATGTGTATATGTTCCACACCTTTTTTAACCATTCTTCTATTGAGGGGCACCTAGGCTGTTTCCAGGTTCTGGCTATTACAAATAGTGCTGCTATGAACATAGTTGAACAAATGCTTTTGTAGTATGCTAGGGAATCTCTAGGGTATATTCCCAAGAGTGGAATTGCTGGGTTCTGAGGGAGGCTGACTCCCAGTTTCCTGAGAAACCGCCACACTGATTTCCACAGTGGCTGCACAAGCTTGCATTCCCACCAACAGTGGATGAGTGTTCCCCTCACCCCACATCCTCTCCAGCATAGGCTATCATTGGTGTTTTTGACTTTAGCTATTCTGACAGGTGTAAGATGGTATCTCAAAGTGGTTTTGATTTGCATTTCCCTGATCGCTAAGGAGGTTGAGCATGACCTTAAGTGTCTTCTGGCCATTCGAAGTTCATCTGTTGTGAATTCTCTGTTAAGTTCAGTACCCCATTTTTTAATTGGGTTAATTAGAGTTTTAGTGCCTAGTTTCTTGAGTTCATTGTATATTTTGGAGATCAGACCTTAAATTGTGTTTGTATCACCTTTGTCTCAGAAAACCCTTTGATTAGCTGGGGAATGTGTAGGAAATAAATGACTTGAACTTATTTAGTATATTGAATTTTAGTCATTCCTTTACCAGAAGTGCCTGGTGCATTGTATGTTCAGATAGCCTTTTGCCTAACAATGTCAGTCTTTTTTTGTTCTTTATTATCGAATTCAGAAATAAGGACTGTGTCTAAAGAAAATATTTTTGCTATTCTTGAATTTTGAGGCAGTGGACATTTTATAACATGTTTTAGGTAACTGACAACATAACTTTTTAGTTGTAGATAATGTACATTTAAAACAAGTTTTTTAAAGTATAGTTTAATCACAAATCTTGATTTTACAAGTGGAATATTTAAGTTAATATTATGACATTTCAGTAATGTTAGGTACATGCTATTTTGATGTAATTTTAGATTTTTACTTGTGTTAGTGGCTGGAAGTAGACTAATGTTAATGCCTGTGAAGGCGTAAGTCACAGACAATCCCACACCAGTTTGGAATTATGATTAATATAATGGTTATTTATTCAAAGGGGAAAAAACTTACAGATTACCGTCCCAGACAACAGCCCCTCCGCGCGAACATGAAAGGAGTCCAGGGGCCGGAAACGGAGCCGGAAGACAAAGAGAGAGTGGAGGACAGCCGCTGCTTTTTTTAAAGGGAGAGACCACGCCCCAATGGGCTGGTAACTCAGCGGCGATTGGCTGAAGGAGCTGAAGGAACTCCCACAGCATCTCCCCCTTTTGTTTATGTAAGAGAGTTCTAAGCCTACTACGCAATTATATACAATAAGTACAAACCTACGAAATTATATACAATAAATACAAATATCCTATTCTAACTAGCTTAAGTCTTGTATAACAAATAACTTGGCCAAGTCATGAAAGGAAAGTAACTACATTTATATAATCTTCAATCCCATCGAAGATCTGAGAAGGGAAATAATGTTATCTGAGTAATTAGGAAGTGCAATCAAACAACTTCCAGAACATGTAACAAATCGCAGAGACAACTGGCTACCTGGACAAACACCCAAAGTCACATTTGCAGCGTTGAAGCAACCAACTTTGGCTAAGGCCTGATGTAACTGACATACCATTTTCAAAGGCAAGAAACTTCAAAACTATCTTACCCTGTCTTGGCAGGATATGACAGTCTTGTTTTATCCATTTACGGATATTCTGTAACTCTGTCAGTAGTTGAGGTATGAGCATTTCTTTACCCAAAGGCCAGTTCTGCCAAGAAGAAAGGCTCCAGGTGGAGTGTCTTTGGTGCTCAACATTCTCTCGGGCATAGATCAGTGTTGCCAGGAGTGATTGTGTCTCCCTACCATAGAACTCTGAATTAGATTAAAGGCCATTTTCTACAGCTCTTTGAAGAGGTTGAAGATTATCTATCTATACTGAATATAATCTCTATATATCTAAAGAACCTGATTAGTCTAATTATAAATGACAAACTTAGATGACTGTTGATCTATATAATTCTCAATATCTATCTAACTTAAAGACTGAGATAATAAACAAGTGTGCAATAATTGAGGACAATGAGACCTCCAAATATAAACAATGTGCAAGTATACACTGCAATATGGTAAATATATATCAATACATAAACAATATATAAGTATCTTAATCAGAGGTAGAAGTGTACAATGCAATATGGTAAATATACATATATCAATACAATATATATATACAAATACATAAAAATGTTTTAAACAGAGGTAGAAGCATGAAGCATGCATGCATAAAATAGTCAACATAATTTAACTTTGTATCAATATATAAGAATCGATACCAATATGTTTGTCTAAAAGCAATAACTCACAAGTACAAATCTGTTTATCCCATAATCCAATTATCCCTCCCTTTTTTTTTTTTGTTTTTTGTTTTTTTTGTTTTTTTTTTTAGGATTCCTGTGCTTATAAAATTCCTCCCCCAACCCTCAACCATATACTAATTATAACCAACCCCTAAATGATGTCCCTAAACCCAAGGACAAACTTTATTGGGAGAGGGGACGTCGTTCTCTAGAATTACTTCCAGCTGTCATGGGGGCGACGTTCTTTCTGGGGGATCCTGTGAAAGTAAAATGATGGTTAAATTTCAAGATCAATGTCTTTTAAAATTGCAAATAGTCTCTGAGTATTTTGTGGAGGTCTGGCCAGAATGTTGTACAAGATGTGCACCATTTCAGCACGTTGGAACCGTCTTGTGCAGCTGGTACCCAAAACAGGTCTTGTAGTAGCGCTATCAGTATCATGACGTCATATCAACCAGGTGGAGTTGTTGTTATGGGGCCCCATCTTCTTCCTGGAAACTTCAAATGTCACTGTAGGAAAAACTCATTGTTCATTGTGGAAAACTTAAACATTAATTATATAGACATATACATGAATACCTATATTCAATGAGAGACATGATAGATATATTTAATGAAGGTATGATAGATATGAAGAAAAGTAAAGATGTTTTCTAAACTCATATTTCTTTCTGTCCCATATCATGGCTCTTGACATGAGACAGAAACTCCAGAAACTCTGGGTTTTTCTTTAAACAACAGGCTTGGAATTAGAGAGGGACTGAGCCAGAGTCCAACTCTAAAACCAGCTCTATAAATTTAGAAATATGATTTAGTATATGGTACTTACAGAACCTATTCAGTTTTCTTGATAGTCCCTATTGGGCCGTTATTTTCCATCTGTCAGTATTCAAATATCCAGGGTCCCTTGAACTTTTCAAAGATCAGTGTTTTCCTGTGGAGATAAGAACAGAACCCTGCCCCCATTCTATATGCTTTTCTTACCACCTGTATGGTTATCATCATTGTAGATGCTGTCATTTCTCCTTTCCAAGAGGTTTCTCCTCTTCAAATCGAACCTTTATTAATTTTGATGGTATCCACAATTTTTCTTCTCCTGTGGAAACAAGAGCAAAACCCCTTCCCCAACGTAGCACATCTCCTGGCTTCCATTGAGAGGTCAGCACGTCTTTGAAATAAACAGGTTGGTTTAGTTCAGAAGTTTTTTCCATTATCCAATGCCTCTCTGCTGCTGTTGTTCCTTTCTCATTAGCATTAAGAAAATTCAAGGTTAATAAAGCATTATGCAATCTATTTCTGGGGGTATCTTTCGTCCCTTTCTGTTTGTTTAGCATATCCTTTATAGTACGATTTGATCTTTCTATAACTGCCTGACCTGTAGGATTATTTGGTATACCTGTAACGTGTTTTATATTATAATAAGCAAAGAAGCGTTTCATTTTCTTAGATACATATGCTGGACCATTGTCTGTCTTTATTTGTGCAGGTATACCCATGATGGCCATAACTTCCAATAAATGTGTGATTACTGAATCAGCCTTTTCTGAGCTCAGGGCAGTTGCCCATTGAAAACCTGAATACGTGTCTATGGTGTGGTGTACATATTTTAATTTACCAAATTCCATAAAGTGGAACACATCCATCTGCCAGATTTCATTCCTTTGAGTACCCTTTGGGTTACTCCCTGCAGGCAACGGTGTTTGATTATAGAAAGAACAAGTAGGACATCTCTTTATAATGTCCTTAGCTTGTTGCCATGTAATGGAAAACTCTTTCTTTAAGCCTTTACTATTGACATGATGTTTTTTATGAAATTCTGAGGCCTGCAGAACGCTTCCAATCAATAATTGGTCAATTTCAGCGTTACCTTGTGCTAGAGGCCCAGGCAGACCGGTATGGGACCGGATGTGTGTTATGTACATTGGACAAAGCCTATTCCTAATTATGTCCTGTACCTCGATAAACAATGAAGTCAACTCTGTGTCATCTGGTATGAATTCAGCGGTTTCAATATGCAAGATAACTCTTTCTGCATATTGTGAATCTGTAACTATATTAAGAGGTTCTTTAAAATCCCTTAGCACCATAAGAATGGCATATAATTCTGCCTTCTGGACAGAATTATAAGGGCTTTGTTCCACCTTACTCAATTCTTCCGATTTATAACCTGCTTTCCCTGATTTATTTGCATCGGTATAAAATGTCCGAGCTCCAGTTATTGGAGCATCACGTACAATTCTAGGAAGAATCCAAGAAGTTCTCTTTATGAGGTTAAGTCTATCACTTTTGGGATAGTTGCTGCTAATTTCTCCCAAAAAATTAGCACAAGCTCTTTGCCATGGTTCATTATCTTCCCATAACTTTCTTATTTCCTCAGTAGTAAAAGGCACTATAATTTCTGCTGGGTCTATACCTGCTAGTTGACGAAGTCTCAGTTTACCTTTTATAATTAATTCTGAAACCTTTTCTACATAAGTTTTTAATTTTTTACTTGGTTTATGAGGTATAAATATCCACTCTAAAATAATATCTTCCCTCTGCATTAAAATCCCTGTAGGAGAAATTCTGGAAGGCAGTATGACTAGGATGGAACTAAGATTCGGGTTGACCCTATCCACATGTGCCTCCTGTAATTTTTCCTCAATCATTGTCAGTTCCTTTTCTGCTTCAACTGTCAATTTTCTGGGACTATTCAAATCCTTATCACCATCTAAGGTTTTGTTTAAATGAACTATTAGATCAGGTGTTATCCCAACAGCTGGTCGTAGACTGGAAATATCTCCTAACAATCTTTGGAAGTCATTAAGAGTCCGTAACCGGTCTCTCCTAATTTGTGCCTTTTGTGTTCGAATTTTCTCTAACCCTATTCTGTAGCCTAGGTAATTAATAGAATCTCCTCTTTGAATCTTTTCAGGGGCAATTTGTAATCCCCACCTAGGCAAAACTTTCTTTACTTCTTCAAACATACTTTCCAAAGTATCTTTATTTGAATCAGATAATAAAATGTCATCCATGTAATGATAAATTATGGACTTGGGAAATTGCTTACGAATTATTTCCAGTGGCTTATTAACAAAATATTGACACAATGTGGGACTATTGAGCATCCCCTGTGGGAGGACAGTCCATTGATATCTCCTAGTAGGCTGAGAATTATTATAAGTAGGCACTGTGAAGGCAAATTTTTCTCTATCCTTTTTTTGCAAAGGTATAGTGAAAAAACAATCTTTCAAATCAATAACTATAAGAGGCCATCCTCTTGGTAATAGAGAAGGCAAAGGAATTCCAGATTGTAGCGGACCCATAGGCTGAATTACCTTGTTGACAGCTCTTAGATCTGTCACCATTCTCCATTTACCAGATTTCTTTTTTACAACAAACACAGGAGAATTCCAAGGGCTGGTTGATTCTTCAATATGGTTAGCATCTAGTTGCTCTTGTACCAGCTGTCCCAAAGCCTGTAACTTATCTTCAGCTAGAGGCCACTGCTTGATCCATATTGGCTTCTCAGTTAGCCATTTTAAAGGTAGGGCTGTTGGTACCTCTAAAGGTTTGCTATTGGCTGTGTGTTCTTGTACAGCCTGAATGGCTGGTGACCTTTTTCCATAATACCTCATTATATCCTTCCCAGAATTGTGAGTTCCTGGAACTACAGGAATGTTAATCTGGGTATTCCATTGCTGTAGCAGGTCACGGCCCCATAAATTTATTGCAATATTTGCTATATATGGCCTTAATCTTCCTATTTGCCCTTCAGGCCCTATGCATTCCACCCATCTTGTGCTTTGTTTTACACGAGATAGGGTTCCAATTCCCAGGAACTGAACATCTACCTCATGAAGAGGCCAATTCGGATGCCAGGATTCTGGAGTAATTATACTTACATCCGCACCTGTGTCTAATAAGCCTTCAATAAAAATGCCATTTATACAGACTCTTAGCTTTGGTCTTTGATCGTTAATATACGTTTGCCAAAATATACGTTTACTCTGTCCTCCTGAATTTTTTGACTCATTCTCCACATGTAATTCATCATTTAGACCAGTATTACTTTTTACGGCAGACATTGGAGTTTTTAATTTTCTTGGTGAGACACATTTTCGACTGTAACTGGGAATGACTGGGCCACTTTTGGCTTGGGGGCCTGCGAGAGGCCCCTCAAGGAGTTTCCCGATGGTATCGGGTTGCCTTGTCTGTCTGTTGTTGACCTGCATTCGTTGGACCAATGTCGGCCTTTACCACATCTTCTGCATATACCTGAAGGCTGAGATCTCCTACTTTTGTCATTCCCAGAGGAGATATTATTCCTAGGATTTCTTTGCCTGCAATCCCTTTTCAGATGTCCTAATTTACCACAATTAAAACACCTGGTAGTTTGATGTCTCCTCATAGCTTTGGAAATCGCTTCTCCTACCCAGGATTCATCGTTATAGCTAAACATCTCAACATTCATTGTATGCTGTATCCATTCTTCCATTGGTGCTGATCTAGATCTTAAAGGCCCAATTATCTTTTTACATTCAGTATTTGCATTTTCAAAAGCTAGAGATTCAAGAAGTATTCGTCTAGCTTCTGGGTCTGTTACCCCTATGTCCAGAGCCTTAATTAATCTTTGCACAAAGTCAGTAAAGGGTTCTCTCTGTCCCTGCCTAACCCTGGTATATGATTCGACCCTTTTTGCTGGATCTTGTATTCTATTCAAAGCATTCAAGGCTGCTTTGTGACATAAGGACAGCACTTCTTCATCATAAAGAGCTTGGACCTGTGGATCAGCATATGCTCCTACACCAAGAATTTGATCTTGGGAAACCTCCACACCTTTTGCTCTTCCTTGCTGTTCCATATGTTTGGATTCTTCTCTGAAATAAATTCCAAACATCAAGGAAGGCCCATCATCTAAAACTGCAGACACTAGCTGAGAGAAATCATGGGGGGTAGCTCTGACATTAGAAGCCCAAGTCCTTATCATTTCCTTAACAAATGCAGAGTGCAAGCCAAAGTTAACGACAGCTTGCTTAATTTCTTTTAAATCATTCATTGCTATTGGTGTCCATCTAGCTTCCTTAACTCCCTTTGAGCCTTTGGAAGTTAACCCTTTGTCAGAATAAATTACAGGGTATGTTGTTAGGACCCTGGGTAAGCCAGTTCTAACAGCTGGTGGTGGCATTGTATCCTGTCCTTGTGCCTTCTTACTCTGTTCACCAGCTCCAATAGTTTCTTCAATCATTTCTAATCTTTTTATCATTGTATCCCTTAAATCCTGAATCTCCTGACCTACCCGTGTTTCTAGTAATTTCACTAAGGTATCAGTTTTTTGGTTCCCATTCTGGAGGTTCATTCTATCTGTTACCTTATCAAAACTTTGTGGTAACATCTGAACGTCAAATTCAACAGCCTGTACCCTTTCAGGTAACTTCCTAGTACCCTTGGACATGGAGTCAATTTTGTCTATCATAGTATCCACTTGTTCAGATAACCCCTGATTTTCAATAATTTTAATCCTTTCAACTAGTTGTTCAATATTAGTCCGTAAAAGTCGTATCTTTCTTAATGATAAAATATTGAAAAGAAAACTGAAACCTAGTAACAAGTAAATTAATATATTCCCATAGTCATATAAACCTTGCATGACATAATCCATTGTATTAATAAAGAAAACAGTAAGATTGGCGTTGGAAACAAAAACTGCCATATTACCTCTTGTCTAGTTGGTGGCGCTGTTGCCAAGTTGCGACTAGAACCACTGCAAAGGTGACTTAAACAGGTCCTGTTTCAGTGTCTGCCTTAGTATTTGTTAAAAACTAGGAAATATAAGTTGCTCAAGAAAGAAAGTTTAATTAAATCAATTCCATACACGGAACCAGAAACCCAGAATCCAGGGGTAGAAAAGAGCAACCCGGAAGCCGCGTATGCCTCCACGTGACCGAGTCGTTCTGATTCACGCCACTAAAGCGCCGCACTTACAAGGGAAATTTGAAAACAACTCAGAAAAGAGCAAACCAGGCAGGCAGAGACTGTCCCGAGCCTGTGGAGCTTGGGAGGCGTGGGGTTTAACTGAACTGCTGGCTCCACACACAGGGCACAGGCCGCAGCTGAGGGAGGTCTCGTGACTAGCCGAGCTGGTAGCAAGCAGTTGAGTGGGGGGGAAGGGGGGGTTCTACAACCAAACGTGGGGCGCCAGATGAAGGCGTAAGTCACAGACAATCCCACACCAGTTTGGAATTATGATTAATATAATGGTTATTTATTCAAAGGGGAAAAAACTTACAGATTACCGTCCCAGACAACAGCCCCTCCGCGCGAACATGAAAGGAGTCCAGGGGCCGGAAACGGAGCCGGAAGACAAAGAGAGAGTGGAGGACAGCCGCTGCTTTTTTTAAAGGGAGAGACCACGCCCCAATGGGCTGGTAACTCAGCGGCGATTGGCTGAAGGAGCTGAAGGAACTCCCACAGCAATGCCTGTGTATGTGCCTTGCAGTTGTGGACTCTTTCTGTGTGAGAATGTAAAGTGAGGCTGTGCAGAAGACTGCGTTGTTGATGAAATTGTCTGTCCATGTCATCTTAACACTAAAGCCATCGTACATCTTAAATGCCGTCAGTCTGACTTGAGATTGGCTCATAATTAAATTTAAATTTAATCAGTTACATTTAAACTTAACCACATATGGTTAGATTCTTTCTATTTGGGTATGCAAAATGAAAGAGATTGTTTATAGTTGTTCCACAGTGGATGTAGGGCAATCTCTGCTCATTTAATTTTCCTGATCTGCAGTTAAGTATCCTTCTTGTCTTTTTACTGTTCTGGGATTTTGTTCATTACTTGAAGATCTTTCTACTCTGTTTCCCTTTCATTATTTCTACATTATCTATTGCAGAGATCCTTTCCAAATATTTAAATTCTGACTGTAATCAAAATAGCCATACCCATCAGTATGTATTTCAGTGTGGTTTTCCCCTGTTTTTGACATTTGTATATTTTTATTTCTTGGCACTGTATACCTTTTTACCACCTACAAAAAAGATAAAATGATTGGCCTCTGTTACCTTTAATGAGGACAATATGCCTCTGAGGAGATTTACGTATTATCTGTCTAGGGCAGCTGCTATGTTACCAGGAAAGCCAGGTGTTAATTTAATTGTAGTAATGCTTGCTACTGCAAGCTAGAGGTATCTATGCATCATTCTTGGCAGTCAGGTTTTCTAAGCAGCTTTATTTTATTTTGAGGTGGTTTGGTTCAGGTGTTTTTTCCTTTCTTGAGGGTTGTATATTAAATTATATATTCATTTTCTGACTTTTCCTGTGACTAAAATGAACCTTGACTTCTGAGATCTTTTATTAGCTTGGAGTGGTAATATGGATCAGTTCATTTAATTAATTTCTAGTGAATATGCTAGGCATCATTCTGTGTGCTCCAGCTGGGTCCTACTTGCCGGGTTTGTGTTCTCATTAGGGATGTGAAAAAATGGAATATTCGTATGTTTTAAAAGAGGAAAAGGAATAGAGTAATTTGGTAAAGAATAACTAGCCTTGGTAGTGGTGTTCTTTAGGTCCAATAGTTAGGGAGGAGATGGTGGCCCTTGGAATACATACATTAAGACAGGGTCTTAGTAGTGCTCTATTGGATATAGCTATCCAAAGAACTTCCCGTGAAATTCTCTAGTGACCTATCCCAAACTACCCTTTCAAAGTTCTGCTTCTTTAAACCATTAAAAATTTTCATGGAAAGAATATATCTGTTGGATGAAATCTAGCTGATAGAACTTGAAATATTTATTTTCTCTTTTCTGTCTCCTAGTCTGTTTATTTGAAGGAAATAAACATCCATCCTCCCTTGATTTTTGTCTGAAAAATGCCTGCCATTCTGAAAGTGACTTCAAACAGCTTAATTTAGCTAACTTTCAGAGGCATACTTTGTAATAAGTTTACATTGGAATTTTGTGGTACCAGTTCTATTACTTACCTCTTGCACTTTGTGTACAATATTTAATTCATTGTGTATACTCTGTGCTCTGTCGTATTGAGAATAGAGACTTTATTTACAGAACTTTATAGATAGCTGTATATAAAGGGTTCACTGGCTCTGTAACTAACTCCACCATTGAGGAGGGAGGGCTTGACTACAGGTCTGGAACTTACAGACCAGTCAGTGTAGCTAAAGCAGTGAGCTTTATATTCAGCAATTTATATTTCATAAAACAAGGTGAGAATGATAAAAGATAATTTCAGTTCCTGGCTTCTATACACACCTGCGCATGCACGCGCACACACACACACACACACATGTGCGCGCGCATATAAACAAATTAATGCATGAATAAAAGGAATTTAATGCTGAGGAAATATACATTTTCATGTTTAGGCCCCTCAGAACTACTCAACTGAAGCTGGAAGTGTAGTGACAATCACAGATACCATAGATTGTTTTTAAACATAAAGCAAAGAAAGCCAGCCTGCAAACCACAATCCCAGAGAATTTAGACAATGAGGACACTAAAAGAGACTTACATAGATCTAATCTACATGGGAAGTAGAAAGTAGAAAAAGACAAGATCTCCTGAGTAAATTTAGAGCAAGAGGATCTTGGGGGAGGATTGAAGGGGAAATGGGGAAAGGGGGAAAGAAGGAAGGGGAGCAGAGAAAATTGTAGAGCTCAATAAGTATTAATAAAAAAAAGAAAAAGAAATAAGTTACTTTGTTCATTATTTGCTATCATAAATTCCTAGTACTCCCTCTGTGCACTCTCTTCTCTCCCCCTGAAAGACCCAGATAAATCCAGACCCCTCTAGCAGGAAAAAATTGAGCCAAAAATCTAACAAAAAGAGAAGAGCCAAAAATCTAGATTAGCTGGGTCAGTGACTCTTTCAGGAACTAGTTGAAGATAAAGTTAGATTATAATCTTGAGAATAATCTTGAGAAACAGGGAATTACCCCCTTGTAATTATCACTGGTATTTTTGGAATTTTCCAATGTCGCCTTCCCTACCCCCTTTGAATTGCTGAGTTGTGGTTTCTTCCCTTAAATACCCCATTTTCCTACAAAATTCAAGATGTTACTTTTTTCTGCTGTGTAGAACTCTGTTGTGTAAATGTACCACATTTTTTTTTTATCCATTCTTCAATTGAGGGGCATTTAGGTTGTTTCCAGGTTCTGGCTATGACAAAGCTGCTATGAACATAGTTGAGCACATGTCCTTGTGACACGATTGAGCATCTTTTGGATATATACCCAAAAGTGGTATTACTGGGTCTTGAGGAAAGTTGTTTCCTAATTTACTGAGAAATTCCACATTGATATCCCAAGGGGTTGTATCAGCTTGCATTCCCAGCAACAACGCAGAAGTGTTCCCTTTTCCTCACAATCTCTCCAGCATAAGTTGTCATCCGTGTTTTTGATCTTGGCCATTCTTACAGGTGTAAGATGGAATCTCAGAGTTGTTTTGATTTGTATTTCTCTGATGGCTAAGGATGTTGAACATTTCCTTAAGTGCTTTTTAGCCATTTTAGATTTCTCTGTTGCGAGTTCTCTGTTTAGGACTGTACTCTGTTGTTTTTTTTTAATTGGATTATGTGGTTTTTGGTGTCTAATTTCTTGAGTTCTTTGTATATTTTAGAAATCAGCCTTCTGTCTGTTGTGGGGTTGGCGAAGATCTTTTCCCATTCTGTAGGCTGCCGTTTTGCCTCGTTGACCATGTCCTTTGTTTTACAGAAGCTTTTCAGTTTTAGGAGGTCCCATTTATTAATTGTTTCTCTCAGTGTTTGTGCTGCTGGGGTTATATTTAGGAAGTGGTTCCCTGTGCCAGTGTGTAACATGAAGGGTCTGCTTGTTGGGGTTTCTGTCCCGCCTGATACCATACCCCACAGCCTGCAAGCCCCAAAGAAAATCACAGAGTCTACATTAGGTTATAAACTGATTGGCCCATTAGCTCAGTCTTATTAGCTCTTGTAGTTTATATTAACCCATTATTCTCATCTATGTTAGCCATGTGGCTCAGTACCTTTTCCAGTGTGGCAGGTTACATCTTGCTTCTCTGTGGTCTGGGCAGGAATGGGAGGAGTGGGCGTCCTCCTTCCTAGCATTCTCCTGTTCTCATCGCCCTGACTCTACTTCCTGTCTGGTTGACCCGCCTATACTTCCAGCCTGGCCAATCAGTGTTTATTCAAAATAAACAGATTGACAGAATACAGACAATTCTCCTTCACCACCAATGCATTCAAGTGTACTTCCCACTTTCTCTTCTATAAGGTTTAGAGTGGCTGGCTTTATGTTGAGGTCTTTGATCCATTTGGACTTGAGTTTTGTGCATGGTGATAGATATGGGTCTATTTTCATTCTTCTACATGTTGATACCCACTTGTTAAATATGCTTTCTTTTTTCCATTTGATGTTTTTTGCTTCTTTAACAAAGATCAGGTGTTTGAAGATGTGTGGATTGATATCTGGGTCTTCTATTTGGTTCCATTGGTCCTCCTGTCTGTTCTTATGCCAATACCAGGCTGTTTTTAGAACTGTAACTCTGTAGTAGAGTTTGAAGTCAGGGATTGTGATACGAAGTTCTTTTATTGTACAGGACTCTTTTGGCTATCCTGGGTTTTTTGCTTTTCCATATGAAGTTGAGTACTATTCTTTCGAGGTCTGTAAAGAATTTTGCTGGGATTTTCTATGGGGATTGCGTTGAATATGTGAATAAAGTAACTTATAACAAACCTAAGTGCCTATGTAAATATGAAAACTACTAAACCGCCAGTCAATACTAGTAATGCTAACATGACAGTTTTGATGTTTACCTAGTAAAATAAACATGTAAAAACAGAAAATGCTGTTAGGGAAAATATTGATGGAACTGGTAGGGAATTAGCTCTTTCTGAAAACTGTGTTACGAAAGCCACAGTTGTTAAAATAATGTGATACTGACACTATTAGAGATCAGTGCAATTAAATTGAGATTTTGGTAAAAAAATAAAATCTGCAGGGTAAGTATATTTAGTTTGTTAAGCAAATACTAACTCCTGAAACTAGAGAAGTGAAGAAAATGCCAGTGGGCAAGACAGCTCAGAAGACCAGAAGTGTACCAGACAAACTGCTAGGGGCAAGGGGAGCATTTTTGCCACGCATTTGAAACAAGGAAAATATCCTTAGAAAGTCCACAGTTCTCATAAAAATTAGTAAAGGAGAAATCCTCCAAAAGAAAACTGTATAAATTACTTACATGTGCTGTTCATAAGCACATGCAGATTGCCAAGAAATATGGAAAGGATATTCAGGCCTGTTCAAAACAAAAAGTTTTAAAACAAGATACTATTTTATTTTATATCAGCTGGCAGTGATTTTATGTTGGGAGCCACCTGGAGGCACAGGTGGTCCTGCAGTTTGGAGGTAGCCACGTGGGGCTGAGCAACCCTGCCTGCACCCTTGCCTGCACATGCTCAGACCAGCAGAATGGCATTAACCAATCAGGACAGCGTTCAAGCTGCTCCACCGTTTAAAAGCAGATGCCTCGGGACCCTACTTCCTCTCTCTAAGCTTTCTCTCGTCCCTGCTCTATCGTCCCTTCCCCCAATTTTCCTCAAGGGAATGCTCCAAATAAAGATGTGACCAGAGAAGGAATTCTCGTTTTTGGTGGGGTTCATTCCTGCTGGACAGGATGGCGCCCCGCAACTGGTGCTCGAAACTCCGGGACGCTGAGGGACCCTGACAACTACGCCGGGGGACCCTGAGAAAGCCCGGGAGAAAAAGCCAAGATCAGACACCAGCACAGAGAGCCTTGAATTTCAGAACTCTGAGAACATGGAGCGGTGAGTGACGTCTGTGAATCCCCAGAAAGGGGAGGAAAAGAAATGTAAAAAGGAATTTCAAAGGATAGGCCTAAATAGAAAAAAAAATACAAAAAAAATCAAAGTTAAGGTATCTGAAAGAAGGTACAGAAAGCAACGGGGAAGAAAAATCCCTTAAGTTCAGTGCAGGAGGAATGTAAACAGCAGCAAAAAGGGCGAGGTTTACGGTTGGGAGATCCGCGGCTTCCTCCGTGCGTACTCGCTGATAAGAGACTCGGGGCAACAGTCTCGTAGGGAGGCGAGTTTGATCGTGTTCTAAGACTGCCTTCCCTGTTCTTAAAGAGCCACAGAGTTTCTGAGGTGATTTTCGCCTAATTTTGATAAGAGAGCTCAGTCTCTGGCTCTCACGTACAAAAAACTTTAATTTTTGACTGAGAAAGACAAGCTGCTTGATCGTGCTGAGAGTGCTGGCGGCAGCCGGCCCGCCTTTGAGCGGTAATGCCTGATTAGAAACACGGAAGTGGGCCAGGCACGGTGGTGCACACCTGTGATCCCAGCTACTCAGGAGGGAGACGCAACCAGTTGCTGGCGGGGAGTTTGCTGGAGGCCTACGAATAGCCAGGTCGCGGGCGGGCTAAAGTCCGTGTGACATCAGAGGCCTTCTGGCGGGGCTATGGTTTTTGGAGAACTTTTTCAGCACCTGAGCGGACTCGCCTGACTGAGGCGGAAGCTGCGTGGTGAGCAGCGGCGCCATAGAAGGCAGAGAGGAGCTGAATCGGCTCTGCGGAAAAACTGTGTTTCCATAGCAACATGGGCGAGCGGGGAGGTGAGTTCCCAGAGAACGGGGCTCTGCGCGCAGGCGGACCGGGCAGGAGAAGCCCCTCCACGGGTGGGCGGATGCCCCCCCTCGCCGGAGCTTGAAAAAGGCTCACAGCCGGCGGTGCGAGTTCATTGCCTGAGGTGAAACGGCGAGCCCGCGCACGGCCCGGGGCGGAGCCATGCCTTCGGGCCATGCGGAGCGCGCCATAATGGGCTTCAGAGGCAGAGCTGTGGCAGCCGCCGCCTCCGCTGCTGCCGCCCTCAGTCAAGGTCGCCAAGAATTTAGTCAGATAAAAACATTTGTCACCAAAAATTCAGTCAGATAAAAACATTTATCCCCCCCAAACATCGCCCCTTTGTCAGCAGGAAGTAGCCAGATGATCGACGTCCATTCTCCCTCAAAGAACTGGTCCTAATTATCATAATAAAGGCGCGTCAACCTGGTTATCATTACCTATTGCCCCTGGCAACGGGTGAAATAAAAAATGCTACCTAGAGGTTTTTCCATCTGAATAGGGGAGCTGGAGAGATGGCTCAGAGGTTAAGAGCACTGACTGCTCTTCCAAAGGTCCTGAGTTCAATTCCCAGTGACAACTGCTTTGGTTTTTAAACAATAGAGGGGGACTACATTACCAGTGACAGCTTCCCCCAGAGAAAGGATTTCTCTTGCATTCTTTACACTTAATTTTAATTCAAAATTTTGCTGGTACAGGCAAACAAGATTTGCTTTTTGAAACAGAGACCTGCAGATCTCTAAGTTCAAAACCAGCCTACTTCCAGTACTGATTGTGCTGAATTTTTACACTGAGAGTTTTTAATACTCTTAAATGTTAATTTGGGAGGAGAGTTTTGTTTATGTTTTTCTAGGAATGCTGACATACATCTGGATGCCAGCGAGACCGACCAGAGAGATAAAGAAGACGACCCAGTGGATGCTGAGTGTCCTGCTGTGGAAGATTCGTGCGGAGGCAGCAGAGATGACCTTCTGGGCAGTGCCAAGAGCAGCTGTTTCACACCATCGACTTGAGCAACACCCTGTGCAACCTCTTATCTCTTACTCTACTTTGCCTTTTCCTTCCTTAGGAATGGGTGGGAGCAGAGATATCCTTGGCATGCTGCGTCTAGGTGGGGACCAGATTGGAAAATAGTTTTGCCTTATTGCTCTTAAAGACAATAATTAGGGGGAGATGTTGGGAGCCACCTGGAGGCACAGGTGGTCCTGCAGTTTGGAGGTAGCCACGTGGGGCTGAGCAACCCTGCCTGCACCCTTGCCTGCACATGCTCAGACCAGCAGAATGGCATTAACCAATCAGGACAGCGTTCAAGCTGCTCCACCGTTTAAAAGCAGATGCCTCGGGACCCTACTTCCTCTCTCTAAGCTTTCTCTCGTCCCTGCTCTATCGTCCCTTCCCCCAATTTTCCTCAAGGGAATGCTCCAAATAAAGATGTGACCAGAGAAGGAATTCTCGTTTTTGGTGGGGTTCATTCCTGCTGGACAGGATGGCGCCCCGCAATTTTAAATTTGCTTCTCAGTAATGGCACAATGTAGGAAGTGTGAAACGATAGTGTTTTTTTAGAAGAAATTTAGCAAGTATATGTCAAAATATGAAATACTTTTTAATATAGGAGGTCTGCTTACAACAAAAGTCATACAAAGACATGTAAAAACGTGTGACAAAGATTTTTAGAGAACATGTTAATATGGTTGATTATGGCACACCTCTACAGAACGATGCAATAGGTGTTAAGTACAGTGGGTAGGTACTTAAATTTTTGTATAGGAAAATATTCATGCTGTAAAGGAAATAGCTGGTATGCAACAAGGGCATTTCAGGAGCTTGCTAAGTATCATGTTAAATGAAGCTTGTGTTTGCATAGTGAATGTATTTGAAGGAATCATGGGCTTGTGATAGTAACTGGTGTGGTTTGTTGGCAATCGGGGTTGTTTTCTACTTTGTATTCTGTATTACCTAAGAGTGATTTTTTTTGTTGTTGTTGTTTAGTTTTGTTTTTTTTAGCATGAACCTATATTTTACAATTAGAACTTTGAAAGACTTTTTGGTGTCTGTTATGCATACTAACACTTTGAAAGCAGGATTTTAACAGAAAACTTTCTGTCTTTATTGTGTTAAGATGGCAAATGGGGGCTGGAGAGATTTTTCAGCCCTTAAGAGTTTCAATTCCCAGTACCCACCTGGTGACTCACTACCATCTGTATCTCAAGTTCCAGGACTTCATATTCACTTCTGACCTCCTCGGGCGCCAAGTATACACAGTGTTTATAAATATACATGTGGTAAAAACCTATGACTGCTGAAAAAATAATTAATTTCAAAAATGACAGGTGGTTGTCTTCTTCCAAAATAGAAGAAATCTGATAATTGAAACAATTATTTTCTTTAATCCTAAGCATGTTTTAACCATTCTGAGACAAATTACTGCATTGAGTTGGCTACAACCCTTAACATCTCTTTGTAAGTAATCTTTGATTTAAAAAAAAAAATTAATGGTGTGTCCCAGAAAGAACGTGTATTTTAGATATATGGTTAAATGGTTCTTTTTTATACATAATTTGTTTATTCTTTTCTCATATATTGCATCCCCACTGCAGTTCTCCCCTACCTCCACTTTTGTCTCTCTTCTCCCCCAGATCCACTCCTCCGCCATTGCCCTTCAGAAAAGAGCAGCCCTCCAGGGATACTAACCGACAATGCTGCATATCACATATTCACCACTGAGTGTATACTCTCATAGCAAGGCTGGGTGCGCCAGCCCAGTAGGAAAAGAGTTTCTAGAGAAGACAAGAGTCAGGGACAACCCCACTCCTAACTTAAGAACACCAAGCTACACAAATACAGTGTGTATGTAAAGGGCCTAGAGCAGACCCATGCAGACTCCCTGATTATCACTGTGAGCCCCACGAGCCCTGCTTGTTGATTTTGTGGGCTGTGTTCTTGGGGTGTCCTTGACCCCTATGATTCCTACAATTTTTCCTCCCTTCTTCCATAGTATTTCCTAAGCTCCGCCTAATGCTTGGCTGTGGATCTCTGCCTCTGCTCCCATCAGTTGCTAGATGAAGCCTCTCTGATGATGATTGGGCTATTCTGTAGTTTATGAGTGTAGTAGAGTATCATTCGGAATCATTTCATTGACCCCTTCCTTCCTTTCTTCCTTCCTTCCTTCCTTCCTTCCTTCCTTCCTTCCTTCCTTCCTTCCTTCCTTCCTTCCATCTTTTCTTTTTTGCTAGTTATGTTTGATTCTATTCTAGATCTCTCAGTTATTCAGACTGTTGTTTCTGGCCCTTCAGGCAGTGTCGTGTGGTCTCCCTTTCATGGTTCTCTAGCTGAACCAATTATTGGTTGGCTACTCCCTCAAGTTCTGTGTCACTGTTAACCCTAGTGCACATTGCCAGGTAGGACAAGTTATAGGTTGTGACTGGCTTGATATTCTAATCTCACCACTGGAAGCTTTGTCTTAGTTACAGAAGATGGCTGAGTTAGGCTCCATATCGATCCCCTGTTACCAAGAGTCTTCACTGGGCTTACTCTTGTAGATTCCAGGAAATTTCCATTACATAGGTTTCCATATGGCCTCAAAATTCCCCTCCCCTAATTCCAAAGTCTCTTCCAATACTCTCTCATTCTATTTCCCCCAGTTCACCTGTGAAGAAGTGTATTCTGTTTCTCCTTCCCAGGGAAGATCCATGTGTACCCTCTTGAGTCCTTGTTACTTAGCCTCTCTGGGTCTGTGGATTATAGCATGGTTATCCTTTAATTAACAGCTAATTTTCACTTATAAATGAGTACATATTATATTTGTCTTTTGGGGTCTGGGTTACCTTACTCAGGGTGATTTTGTTTTACTAGTTCCATTCATTTGCCTGCAAATTTTATAATGTAAATTTTAAATTTTTTAACAGCTGAGTTGGCACAACTCCATTGTATAAATGTACATTTTCTTTATCCATTTTTTGGTTGAAGGGCATCTATGTTGTTTCCTGTTTCTGGGTACCATAAATAAAGCTTCTATGAAGGATTCTTTTAAAAACTTAAGTTCCCTCAGGGAAAAATGATCACCCATCATTCACTCTTTTGCATTGTAATTGGTATTATTTAGGTTTTTCTCATCTTTCTCAACATTTCTTCAAACATTATCCTGCCACTAACGTCATTGACAGGGCCTTTGCACTTTGAAGTCTCCTTCGGGAGGCATATCATTTGGTTAAGGGTCAAGAGCAAAAAGCTCTGTTTATTTAATATGAAAGCTAGGGTCAGTTTTATTCTTGGGTTCTGCTTCATCTATTTCAGTATTTAGTTTCTATAACAACTGAGGTATGCTTTACAGTTGGGTCAAAAAAGAAATCTGTAGGTGTTAAGAAACTTATTTTTTCAACTGGGAAGAGAAGGTATGAGGTAATAATACCTTTTCAGCTTTTACAGACCACGTTCTGTTTCCAAGAATACTGTATTTGATTGATGTTGTTGACAGGCCTCACTCTTCACCTCTTGCCGGGAAAGGTTGCTGATTGTTTATTCCACTATAATTAAAGTCACATTAATTAATGAGACAAATTAACAAAATAGCTCGAAGAGAGATCCCTCCTTCTGCGGAAGAATTGTAGTTCTTAGTAGAACTCTCCAGTTGGAATGTCTCTGGATAATAAAGCTTTTCTTGATAGTACTTAAGTCTATATCCTTCATCTCACTGGACTTACATGTTAGAGTTACTGAGCCACATAAGTGGCAGAAATGGAACCAGAAGTCCAATCATCTATACAAAGGAAACCTCAAAGGAATGCTTTAAACTCTTAATGTTACATCTTTTACAATCTGTGCCACACTGTAAATGGAAAATATTTCTCTCCTTTTTTTTAAAGTTATTGAAGCTGGAAGATGATTAATGCTTTTCCCCGTATTACAGGAACTGCCCTCTGTTGAAGAAGTGACTGTTATTCTGCCCGAAGACATTGAACTAAAGCCTCTTGGGAATGTTTCAAGCATTATTGAACAATTAGGTGTGTAAGTAACTTTTATTAACAAAATTTATGTCCAAGCATACAGTGACAAGAGGTTAAGGAATTGATGTTGTACATTTTCTTTGTAACATACAGTTTATCCTAGTCATTAAACTGGAAAGTGTAATGCTCAGTTTTTAGGTGAATATGTTTTTTCTTGTCCTTGCTGACATTTTTTGAGAGTTTGCTCTGATTTGGTTTACTTTATTGGCTGTAACAAGTTGACAAAAATTTAGAGATGTAAAACAGCATAAGTTTCCTGTTTAACAGCTTTGTGGACACAGGTCAAGTCTTAGTAGCTAAAACCAGATGTCCAAGAATGCTGAGCCCCATTCTTAGGCTCTTTGGAGGACTCCTTTTTCTTCTGTTCTTTTTGGTTTCTAAACTCAGCTCCCATGTTTCCTATCTCATGTCTCTCTTCCTCTTTTTTTTTTTTTTTTTTTTTTTTTTTTTGAGACATGGTTTCTCTGTTTGCTCTGTCCTGGAATTCTCTGTAGACCAGGCTAGCCTCAAATTCAGAAATCCACTTGTTTCTGTCTGTGGAATGCTGGGATTAAAGGCAAGTGTCAACACCACCCAGCATCTTCATTCTTAATGCCAGGGATTTATTTTCTGTGTGACCTTTCATCAGATGTTATAAAGAGGAACAGCGGGCTGCATTCCCGCCTAGCTTCCAGCCGCCCGGCTATCCAGCAAGAATTATAGTTCTAATATTATATCTATTTTATCTTTTATCATAACTAAGGAAAGCTATAACTATAACTATCTGTTTATTCTTCAACTCCATCAAAGCCTCCAGCAGGATATAATATTACCTAAGTAAATGAGAAGTCCAAAACTCTAGAAATGATAGAGACATCTCGCTGCCTGTATAGACACCCAAAGTTCTTTTGTACCATTGTGGCATCCATCTTCAGCCTACAGGCCCATAGTATCTAATAGACATTTCCATGAAGCAGGAAATTTTAGAGACAGTTCAGTCACTTTCTTTTGTATCCTGCAGAATGTCTCGCAGACTGTCATAAATTAGGAACCCCGGAAGATCATCTCACCTTTAGGCAAGTTCAGCAGTCCTTTCTGCGGGTTCTGCATGTCCAGTGAAGCAGTCCAGGCAAGAGCAGTTTCTTGCCCAAATGTCTAACCAACTCCATAAGGAGCCTCTTCGATGCCCATCTTCCTCTTGAAGTAGCTGGTGCTGCCAGGAGCAGACATGTCTCATTGTCATGAAAAGCCCTAAGTTATTGAAACATTTAAAATGCTATATTCTGTAGTCTTTGAAAGATATGAAGAATGACTATTTAACTGAAATATATCTCTATATATCTAGAAAATCTAACTAACATGACTATAAGCTTGGCTATTATTGATGATTATCCATTATCAACCTATATTTCCTAGTTATACATTTATTTTTAAATGAACCACACAATCACAATACCTTAATCAGGATCAGAAATAAATATACATATAACAAAATTGACCTTAAAATCCATACCAATGCAAGTTATTTATATCATATCCCCCTTTAAATGTAAAAGAACATTTATAAACAATATTTGGTAATATGGGCTCAGTTATTTCTCTCCAAACTGCTTCCTGGTTTATGGGGGTGCTGTTATTCAGGCCTTTCATGGTATAACCTGTCGGCTAGGTTCATCTCAGTCGGCAGTTGAGTGAAGTAAGTTTTTGAGGGTGTTCACAGCAACCTTTCAGGAGGTTGTAGTCTATCATACCATATTGGGATAGAAGGACTCCACAGGGTCTCATCCTCTGTGAAAACAAAAGAACCTCTTTTCCAAAGCATCATATTCTTAGACCCAAATTTTGAAGTCAAGATACCTTTTGAACATATGTGCTGGATCAGCTTAGCAGCCCATACAATGAAATGTGTCTTTGTGTTTAGCTTCTTCACAGTCAAAAAATTCAAAGAAAATGCAATATACAGAATCCAGGCTCTCTGTGAATTTTCCATTTTTACATGACTTATTTTTATTTCTTTTAATCTACAACTATCTGTACTCTCTTTTTAAAGACTTTGCCCCTTTTTTAAGACATTAACTTTATTCTCTATATTCTTTTTCTTCTCTCTCCCAAGCCTACGTATGTCCAACACTATGACCCATTTAGAGGTCTTTTATGTCTGAATCTGTCCTATTGTGAATCTGTAATTCTTTACTGTCCAGGAGCACTTCCTAAAATGCTAAGCACTTCTTAAAAACTTAAGTTGCGCCGCGTAGAGGTAATACTGTACCACCTGTTTCCTGCCCAGTCTAAACCTTAACTGTGCTGTTATTATGATAATTATGATAGTTCCTGCCTGAGATCAGCATAGTTCAGCATGGCGGAGCCACCCCTGCCTCAGCCATTTGGTGCCCCTGAGCTGCGCACAGTTCCAGGCAGACAGCCATCCACATTGCCATCAAGCAAGCCGTAGCATTTTACTCACAAAACCCCATCCAAATTTTCTGTCTCTTGCAAGAGACAGAGGTCACACTAGGAGCATAGTCCAGAAAGCTGACGTTTTAAAACTGCACTGCTTTTTTTTCTGCCTCCAGGTAGGAGCCACACTCAGCACTTTAACTCTGAGAATGAGCTTTTTATCTGAGTTATAGCCAAATCTGCCACTCAGAACACTACGCCGCCTAGAAACATCTCTGTGTATGGTGGCAAAAATCCACCACAGTCTGCCCAGGCGGTGAGCACAGGCATGGTCTCAGAGTACTTTCTTCCCAATCCCGAGCAGGAACGCAAACATCCGGTCCACAAATGCTCTATAGCAGGATTTTTCACCAGCAGCACAGCCCAGGAAGCTGCCTTTTAAAATGGCGCAGCTTTTTTCCTGCTGAGGCTGCTGAGTCAGGAAAATTTCTCTGCAGCACCCCGCCAGTAAACAGCAAAAAGCTGTGTTAAACTCTCTCTCTCTAGCCTTTTTAAGCCCTCTCGGATTTTTAAGTGGATTTAGTCCATCACGTTGGAGTGCCAATTGTTGTAATGGGTAGCGGTGGCCTGCGTCTCCGCCACCCAGCTAATTTATACTAGAAATAATTACACAGAAACTGTATTCATTTAAACACTGCCTGGCCCGTTAGTTCTAGCCTCTTCTTGGCTAACTCTCACATCTTAATTAACCCATTTCTAGTAATCTGTGTATCACCACAGGGTCGTGGCGTACCAGGAAGATTCTAACCTACATCCATCTCAGGCCAGAGAATCATGGCATCTGCCACATTGCCTTCTTCCCAGCATTCTATTTATTTACTGTGTATATGTGTGGGGTTTCCTGAATTTGACATCATGGATTTATATTTAGAATTTAGAACTACTAATTACAGCACTAAATGGAGATTTAAAAAAAATTGAGTTACTTTTCATAATGCGAGCTTCCTGTGAACATGACTGTCTGTATAGTATGATATTCTGTGTTACTGTTGTGTATGTGTGTTGCACGTTACGGTGTAGACCAATTTAAAATCTGTAACGTTTACAACAATTGAGGATTATGCTAAGCCCTCAGGGTATTATGTGTTTGGATTTAGGGAAGAAAGGTATATACTAGAAATCACAGTGGGCCTGTTGTCACCTTTTTCATTTACTCAGAGGAAGATGTGTTCATGCATTTTTCAGCTTTTCGTTTGTGAGTAAACCAGCAGATGGTCTCCATTGTGGAAGTTTGTGACTAGATGCTGATAGATCTTCTTTTTAAATCATAACCTGTTCTTTGTTTGTTTTCTAGTAATAATTGAGTCTCTGACTAACATGCCTCCAGTTAATGAGGATACTGTCATTTTCAAAAGTGATCGACAAGCAGCAGGAAAGGTTTGTTAAAACTCATCTTACAAATTAGTGTTTCTTGATCGTTTTTTGGTGTCTCCTGTCTTAAGAGTTGGTTAATATAAGTAGACAAGTCATCAAGTTTCAATGCATTCTCATTTGTGTATGTTGTAAATTGGCTTACTATCCCTCAGAATTCTCTGCTGCATGGATCAGTGAATTCACATGTGAAGTTTTTTGTTGTTGTTGTTTTGGGGTTTTTTTTGTTTTTTTTTTTTTTCCTCAGTGTCTGTCAGAGTCTTCAAGGCCAGAAGTTCTAAACACTGAATATGACATTGCTGTTGTCCCACAGGTACTCAGGGCTGAGTTAGGATTTCCACAGGGTAGTCATAACTGTCATTTTTGTTTTCTAAGTTAGTGGCTTTGAAACTCTTCAGATTTTGGTTTCTTCAGGTCAAAGTGCAGAGTGAAATCCTTTAAATGGAAAATATTTCAGCAACAAATTCAATGTTGCTCTATGCTCAAACTAGGAGGTTATCAATATGGATTTATTAACCAGGTCCACTGGAGCCCTTTTTCCCTCTTACTGGGTAAGCATGCATGTCCATACTTAATCTGAAAACATACACTTTGCTCTGTAAGTAAGGTGATTCTGGACCTCTTAAAATTCAAAGGTGTAAGTACTAAACCCATGTTAATTTTCAAGTTAAATGTGCTGGGTATTTGTATATTTCCTTAAAAACATAAATTAGAAACGCGTGGTGCTCTGCAACATGCTTTCGGAATTTAGTTCTTCCAAGATGAACTTGTTTGTTTTGTTGTTTTGTTTATTTTGTTTCAGGAGATCAAAGTAAGTTACACCGAGTAAGAAGGAGTTATTATTGGGCAAGCTCCTATACCTTTCTCGGTTCTCTGCTGTCCCCACTGTTTTAGTTTTAAAACAGCTTAGAAAGGATCAAGTTTTACCTTTCACCACACACATTATGTTTAATTTGGCTGACTAGGTACCCACAATTGATTACAAAGCAGTTGGCAGAATTTATTGGTATTGAAAACTATTTTTATTTGTGGGAAACACGATGAAGGGAGGAAGATTTGTGTGTGTGTGTGTGTGTGTGGGGGGGGGTGATGCTGTTCTTTTCCTCCCTGAAAACTTTAGGCTGGACGTTTATGGTGCCAGTGCACATCTCAGTACACTTGGGAAAGCCTTAGGCTGGAAAGAGGGAAGGAGTGGAACAGGCTCCGTGACTGTTCTGTGGGTAGCTTTCCATGCCCGCTCTACTATTTCAGAAGAAAACAGTTTTGCTTCAGCAAGAACAGAATCTGTGCTGGTATCCTCAAGGAAGTGGTAACGGAATGGATAAGGAAGAAGCTGGGAAATTTCATTTTTTGGTTTTTCTTTTAATTGGAAGTAAAATTATGACAAGTGATTGTTTCTCCAATTCTGATTATTATGGTTTTCATGACAACCTTTTTTTCTCAAGGTCTTGGGCAATTTTAATTTTAGAATATATGCTTTGCTAATTCAGTCTTGAAAAATGTCTTTTTTATATCCCAAACAATGTGAATTTTTAGACTTATAAGTGAGACTAATAAATATTGATATGCATTAGATGAAAGTTATACATGGTGGCAAAAATTCCATCTGGGTTTAAATTTTACATAGAGAACTTTGTAAATTTGAAAGGAGAAGGTAAGCCCAGTGTTCAACAGTCTGAGCAGGATTGGATGAGAATCTACCTCAAACAAAGAAGAAAGTAGAATATAATTACAACTCTAGTACCCTTTCTCCATGATAGGGTTGGAGCAAAGGAGGGTAAAGATATTTGTTAAGCAAACCAGTGCCCAGAATAGGAAATACAAGCTGTTTTAGGTCTGCTTCCTGATAGATTTCTATTTAGAGAAAGTAGAAGTAGAACTCAGACCCCAAATAGAAGAGGTGGTGTAGCTCATCCTCCACTAGAGTCTGTGTCATCCAGCTGGCCAGAGGGTCGCACCCACTGTGGGGCCTTTGCCATGCTGCATTCTAGATATGTTCCCTCCCATAGTCTATGTGTAAAGATGCTCAAAGTCAGTGTCTGCTCCCAGTCTGTAAACATGACTTTCTGTGCTTTTCTCACAGAGTAAAATTCCCTTTGTTTTAATTTCACATGCAGTTACACACTTCTGAAGTTGAGTAGAATGTCAGGGCAGGGATGCAGGACTCCTAGCAGACAGTATGAGAAGGTGTATTGCCCAGAGCCCTGTGTGTGGAGCTGCCTCCCATTGTCACCCCCAGATGTTCAACTTCAGATCTATACTCTTGAGGATCATAAGGTTTTTTCATTGTTTTGTTTTAAAATAGTCTTACTACATCCTTCTTTGTAATAATCTTAATTAGGTAAATTACTTAATTTGAATTCAACCCAGTTTTCTTGTGATTAAAGTAGGACCATATAGCTACCAGTACTTGTGGATGCTAAGTCTGTCATAACCTTCCTTTCACTTGCTACATGATACATTTTTACCTAAAATTTTATAGTGGTTTAAATGTAGCTGTGAAGAACAAACATTTCAGATCCCAAGGAAATAGTTAATTAAAATGTGTTCAGGAATTTCAGTGTTGCAGTTTTAGTGCAAACCATGCCAGGAGTTGTCATAGGGATCCTCTGGGAAAATCATTCCCACAGTTAAGAAATGAAATCACACTATCCAGGGAATGAGATCCTGGGAATGAACCTTACGTACCATGTATTACATGGGAACATATAATATAATGTTGTATTATATTATGTAGTATTGAAGTCATAGATTATTGCTGTCTTTAACATGTTTATTCAAGTTAAGTTTGTTTAATTACTAAAGAAGGTAAGATAATTACTTAAGTTTAGACGAGTAAGAGTGGTAGTGCTGACGGCCTCATCCCATACCACTCTTATTGGAAGAAGTCTATTGTTTTTCTAAACCTTTTCAAAGCGCTTATCTTGCTGTTTTGTTATTTTTTTAATTGCTTCATAAATAATACCATTCAAAATTTCCACTTCCTCTCCTCTTCCCACTCCCTCCCTCATCCTCCCTCCTCCCCCTCCAGTCCTAAGAGAGGGCTTACCCTGCCCTGTGGGAAGTCCAAGGCCCTCCCCCTTCCATCCAGGCCTAGGAATGTGTGCATCCAAACAGACTAGGATCCCAAAAAGCCAGTACATGGAGTAGAGACAAATCCCAGTGCCATTATCATTGGCTTCTCAGTCGGCCACATTCAGAGAGTCCAGTTTGATAACAAGCTCGTTCAGTCCCATTTCAACTGGCCTTGGTGATCTCCCATTAGATCTGTCCCACCGTCTCAGTGGGTGAACGCACCCCTCACGGTCCTGACTTCTTTGTTCATGTTCTCCCTCCTGCTCCTCATTAGGACCTTGGGAGCTCAGTCCAGTGCTCCAATGTGGGTCTCTGTCTCTATCTCCATCCATCACCAGATGAAGGTTCTATGGTAATATTCAAGATATTCATCAATGTGGCTATGGGACAAGGCCAGTTCAGGCACCCATTCCTCTGCTGCCCAAGGACCTAGCTGGGGACATCCCCATGGACACTTGGGAACTGCTCTTAGAGCCAAGTATCTTGCCAACCCTAAAATGGCTCCCTTAATTAAGATTTCTTCCCTGCTCCCATATCTGCCCTTCCTACATCTCAACCTTCCCACCTCTCAAGCTCTCCCCAATCCTCCCCTTCTCCCTTCTCTCTCCCCCCTCTTCCCTTCCCCCCACTCCACCCCCAGCCCCATGCTCCCAACTTATGCCTGGCGATCTTGTCTGCTTCCAATTTCCAGGAGGATCTATGTATGTTTTTCTTTGTGTTCACCTTATTATTTTGCTTCTCTAGTCGCGAACTATAGGCTCAATGTCCTTTGTTTATGGCTAGAATCCACTAATGAGTGAGTACATACCATATTCATATTTTTGGGTCTGGGTTATCTCACTCAGGATAGTGTTTTCTATTTCCATCCATTTGCATGCAAAATTCAAGATGTCATTGTTTTTTACCGCTGAGTGTATATGTGCTACATTTTCTTTATCCATTCTTCCATTGAGGGGCATCTAGGTTGTTTCCAGATTCTGGCTATTACACATAATGCTGCTATGAACATAGTTGAACAAATGCTTTTGTCGTATGATTGGGCATCTCTTGGGTATATTCCCAAGAGTGAAATTGCTGGGTCCTGAAGTAGGTTGACTCCCAATTTTCTGAGAAACCGCCACACTGATCTCTAAAGTGGTTGCACAAGTTTGCATTCCCACCAGCAATGGATGAGTGTTCCCTCTGGGAACCCGGTTCTGCACCACCCTCCCGGCACGCTTTCCGTACTGTGCCATGAGCTTGGGGCAAGGGAATTAAACAAAAGACACACACACACAAAGAGACCTGGGTCATTCGTCAGGAGCCGAATGCCACTTTATTTAGCTTTCTGCAAAGTTAATATACCTTTGCCCCAGTAAGGGAACTTCCTCCCAGCCAGGGGGGTGAGGGGAACTGGCGCCATGTGGGTATCTTGCCATTTTTCAAAACTTAGTTGTATGAAATTATTTATATAGAATTAAGTTCATATGTGATTTTAATGGTGACTAAGCCAAAGAGAAACTTCATTTCTCCATTTTTATTTCAAAGGAATTCCAGTTGTGCCAGCACCATTTGTTAAAGATGCTTTCTTTCTTCCATTGTATACTTTTAGCTCCCTTGTCGAAAATCAGGTGTTCATAGGTTTGTGGTTAATATCTGGGTCTTCGATTCGATTCCATTGGTCAACATCCCTGTTTTTGTTCCAATACCAAGCTGTTTTCATTACTGTAGCTCTGTAATAGAGTTTGAAGTCAGGGATGGTAATGCTTCTGGAAGTTCCTTTATTGTATAGGATTGTTTTGGCTATCCTGTTTTTTTTTTCTGTTTGTTTGTTTTTAATTACTAGTTTTTATAGCCCAGGCTGGTCTCAGACTCACAGAGATCTGCCTGCCTCTGCCTCCCGAGTGCTGGGATTAAAAGTGAGCATCACCACTGCCAGGTGTTAAATTATTTTTAATTAAAAAAGTATTAACATATTTCAGAATGTTTTCATTTTTATTACTTTAATTGAAACTGTTTATTTTTCAAGTATTTGTAAACTTAAGAGTAAGATAGTCTTACCTTGCTAGGTTATCAGTTTTGCTCTTTAATGAAGGCAAATAAAAGACTGACTCACGAAATGAGACCACATAACAAAAGCAAGTATCCAAGGGTTGGTGAAGCTGGCACATCAGTGCCATTAATAAGCTGGTGAAGGAAGTAATGCAGATCTTTAATCATCATGCTTTCAGCTGTGACAGTTGAGCCTCTTCCAAAATTCCATCATGGCATCACATATGATGCTGAACTATGTGATCTCCCTGAAGCTGCCTTAAACAGAAGAAGTTAGCGAAGTGAGCTAGATCACAGAGGGGGATCCTGTGTCCACTCGCTGCAGCTCCAGAGAACAGGACAGTCAGTCTCTGACTTGCAGCAATTCTCCAGCTCCTTGCAGCACTATGCCAGCTGCTCTGCTTTTCAAGCTAAGGAAAACCAGGGCTTCATTTTACAAAAATCCTAGCATTTTATGAAAACAACATTAATTGACATTTTATCTCTTGATTCAGAAGCTTGCTTTTATATTTTCTATCCTATAATTCCAATTTTTGACTCCATCTTATAATTCAGTGTAGCATGTAACTCATGAGCATTGATAGAAAAGTTCATTATTTACATCTAGCAGGTACCACCAAAATTATTTGAATTGGCAAAAAAATAAACTTATTTAAGAAAAGAAATTTTTAATAACGCTGTTGCATTTATAATCAAAATATAAAAACTCTTGAGTGTAAAAGGTAAAATGATTTATTGCTGTAACATAGAATTGCATTGTTTTAACAATTATATTTTTAAAGATCTTGCTATAAAAAACCATTATTGAAAGGTACATATTCTGTGTCCTCTGTTTTGTAGATATTTGAGATCTTTGGACCTGTTGCCCATCCATTTTATGTGTTACGGTTTAATTCTTCAGACCACATTGAGAGTAAAGGCATCAAAATAAAGGATACTATGTATTTTGCTCCATCTATGAAAGACTTCACTCAGTATATATTTCCAGAAAAACTCAAACAGTAAGTGCTCCATTGCTATGTTCTTCATTGTCATTTATATTTTAAGAATCTGACCCTTAGGAATCACATCGGATATTTGCATTATGATTTGTAACAGTAGCAAAATTATAGTTATGAAGTAGCGATATAATACCTTTGTAGTTGGAGAATCACCACAACATGAGGAACTATATTAAATGGTTGCAGCACTAGGGATGGTAGTTTCTTATAGTTAAATGGTGGGTGTATTCCAGAGACCTTATTTTTCTTTCTATAACATCTTTGAGAGCTGTGATTTCTCATCACTGTTAACAAGCAGAAAATATATATATTTATACTTTATCCAAAGAAGCCACGAGGATCACAGCATTCAAAGAACATAGACATCTTTTGAGTTCTAGTTCACTGCATTTTTTTTCCCTATCGCATACATTATTATCCAAACTACTTCAGTATTAGCATTGCTACATAATTATTCCCAATATAAGTAAACATTTAAAGAACTGTTTTTGTGTGGCTTGTTTTGGTTGTTTAAGGTGGGGTGTCCTGTATCCCTAGCTGGACTCATCTTTGTCCTCCTGCCTCCATTGCCCAAGTGCTGAGTTTACAAGTTTATTCCACCATAGCCTTATAAAAAATACTCTAAACTATACCATGTAAGAAGTTCTCTGTATCATTTTTGTGTTAAGTCAGGTTCCTAAAATTCATTTACTGTTTCAGAGGTAAAAGTTTTATCTTCATATGGACAAGTCATATTTAAGAATGTAAAATAGAATCACTTTGCCTTCATTATTTTTCTAGCTGTGTGTGGTTAATTTTCTACATGAGTTGGTGATGAAATAAGTGAATTAAATGGATACTAAGTCATAAAGGTTTATATTTTAGATAACGCTTGAGCAATAGCCATCTCATTCTTCCTTGAATATTAAGATGTGTGTGTTCCCTGTGTAGTGATACTCAAAAATGCTAACAAATATAGTTAAATAAAAGCAACTTTTTATTCATGATTTTTCAATTCTGAGAAGAAATATGAATAAACCAGAGAAGTGAGTAGTGAGGCTGAACTATAGCAGCTCTACCCCTCCCTTCATTTTGATATCTCCTTGTTCCTACCTTTTGTAGGGCTTGGCATTTGGAGTATAGTAGTTCAGCCACTTGGCAGTTCCAGGCCTAGCAAGACCAGTTTAATTAGCTGTCTGTCCACTTGCTGTCTAGTTGCTTGTTTTTTGTTTGTTTGTTTGTTTGTTTGTTTGTTTTGGCAAATTTAGGTTTCTTGCAGTAGACATTCTAGCTAATGAACTTTCCTATTACCTCTATAAACTCTATACCAAGGATCTTGCGCATCATTTCTTATACTGACTATATTCAAAAGAAGCACTGGATTTATATGAGGTTAACAGATTATTGACAGCTGACCAGATGATAAAATAGTCATTTATAATACACTTATAGAATGTCAAAGATCTCAGTGAAAAATTTAAAGCAATTTAGTTTTTAGTTTGTGACAACTTGGTGTCGTTGGCAAATGCATTTTAGTGGCATTAATTCCAGAGAATCTCATTTATTTTTGAGATCTAATTTAAAGTAGTGAGAACATCTAGTCAGAATAATTTGTATTAATGTAGTTGAATAACAAATATGGCTGAAACAATGAAATGGTTAAGGTTAAACATTTAAAAAATGAGGTTTCAAAAGTTATAATTATACTGATACTTTTTTCACATTGTAAAACTTCCCACCCAAAGTTACTAATTCTGTCTCCAGTGACTCATTTCATATAGGCGTCGGATACACTACACTATCCTTCAGAATATTCAGTGTTCCTCCTCCTCCCCAAACTCAACAATTTTTATTTTACCCTTTTGATTTGAAAACCACTCATGGAGAATTCTTGGCGTTTTTGTAGGTGAAGTAAGGAAAAAGGACTTGTGTCTGCCTTTGCCTGTTCCTGTGAAGCCCTGGAAAGGGAACTGCTCTGTCTTATGTCCGCAGCAGCTAAAGCATCTTTGGTGTGTGGGTGTGGAGCACAGTTTTGATGCGGTCAGGCATCTTAAAAAGTGAAAATACTCTTCACAGTATAGATGAGATCTCAGTTCCTCAGTACTGACACTTGCATGTGCCCTGGTTTTTTGTGTGTTTCTTATAAAATGAACATGTTATGTGAAAACAAAAGATAGTCTTTTAGCTTCTTCCTATTTCCATATAAAAGTATGGGTGGAACTCAATTTCCCAAGGTGTTAGATTCTGTAAATTCTTAACAAAATCTGATCTTTCCTAGGGACAGAGGATCGGATGCCTCTTGGAAGAATGATCAGGAACCACCTCCAGAAGTTAGTATGAACCTTTTTATTTAATATTTCACCAAGCAGCACATGCCTTAATCATAACCATTGTTAACTAATTCTGACTTATTTACCTTGTAATTCTTCATTTTTATCAACTGGTAGACAAAATGTTATTACTTACAATTGAGTTTGTTCTTCAGTTTAGTGAATGTGTGGTACCTGATGGCATTTGCTATGATGCCTTTAGGGTGTTGACCTTTGGGGGTAGGGTAGAGTCATGAGCAGCTGCTGACTCTTCCAAACCTCCATCTCCATCTTGACTTCATGTTTTGTGTCCATGTCACTGGGACCTTAGTTTTATCTCCTAAGGTGTGCTAATAGTTTAATCTGTCTAGAGCTCTATGATTGATTTAGGAATCACATGCATGCAGATGCATCATTATATGGTCCCACTCCAGGTGATGCAGAGTTGGTGGTAAAGATTTTAGTGTTGTGGCTTGGATTAATTGAAGATTTAATTTCTGAATACTTCAGTTATTTCAAACAGTGCTGAAGATCCTGATAGGAGTCAGATTTGTGCCCACTTACAGAGATTTTACAGGAACGAGTCACTTAGTTCAGGGAGTAATCTGTCTGATATCTACCAGAATGTTCTCTCATGATGTTGACATTGGTTCTCGCATTCTCTGCTGTGCTCAGGGCAGCTTCATAATGAAGTTGCATGTTTTAAAGTGTTTGGACGTTCATGTGAGTCTTGAGATTAGTCGTGTTAAACTCCTCATTTTAGGCCTGAGGATTGAAGTTAATAATTTTGGTAATGTTAAGTTTTTATGAAATTGGTTTGGTTTGATTTGATTTGGTTTTTACAGAATTACATCCCATGTGCTGTATGACTGTGTTTGTGGGGTTCCGGGGGCCGGGGGTGACAGTCTTAGCTCAAAAAAAAAAAGTTGGAATTTAATATATTTGTTAATAATTTTATATATTTGTTAATGACATTTTATAGTCCAAATGAATTCTCTAATTTTTTAAGATTTTTTATTATGTATACAACATTTTTTCTATGTGTGCCTGCAGGCCAGAAGAGGGCACCAGATCATTATAGATGGCTGTGAGCCACCATGTGGTTGCTGGAAATCTAACTCAGGACCTCTGGAAGAGTAGCCAGTGCTCTTAACCTGAGCCATCTCTCCAGCCCTGAATTCTCTAATTTTACATTATGGTAAAATGTTGGACATACATAAAAGACTTGGAGATTTTCAATTTTTAAATCTCATCTTTATACAATTCTAATGTATATATGAAAAATTATAGTTGACTTAAATATTTCATGTATGAAAAATTGATTTTTTATAACAAAAATGATTTTAGGAGATGATAGCAAAATTTATTCAAAGCAATCTCTAAAGCTGCTTCAGTGAACTTTCCTTCCTCTCCCCCTTGAGTTACTTGGCAGTTACCGAGTCTGTTGTAGGAAGAGCAGCTTTGGTTTGCCTTTCAGAGCATCTTTACTTTTACTTTCTCTGTGCTTTTGGCCGTGTGCATGTTATTCCCATTTCCTGTTCTGCCAACAAGTCTTCCTTTTCTACCTTTTTTTTACTCAACCCCATACTCGTCTTAACACGAAATCATCGTATTTGTTTGTTTTATTGCTTGTTGTAAAGAATGAAATTTGAGGTCATGACAAGATTGATGGAAAGGTGCTTGTCTGATTTTGATTTCTGTTTTGGATCTGGCGGTGTGTAAAAATAGTTTCATCTTCTTACTGTTTCCTTTGGCGACTGGCAGGATGATGAATCTTAGATCTAAGCAGGAGGTTAGACTTCTGGCCGGGGAGTATGTCTTTCATATCTTAGATTTGCTGTTTTTTGGCATTTTAAATTTATCTATCTGGAGCTTTCTAGGAATTCAATAGACAATTTTTTTAAAAAGACAAAATTCAAATATCCAGCTTATTAAATTCTTTAGGACTTAAAAACAAACATAAAAAAAGCACGATTTTTTTTCTGTTACTACTTTAGATGCTAATCCACATATTAATAGGTAGTATTAAGTTCAAATGAACAACCTTCTCTCATGGTCAGTGGTTAAGTAGCAGTTTGAGCCTCATCTACAAGCACCTGTTTTGTTGGCAAAGAAGTGATACTTGAATTTCTACTTTTATCTGCAAGGCTTTGGATTTTAGTGATGATGAAAAAGAAAAAGAAGCCAAACAAAGGAAAAAGTCTCAGATTCAAGGGCGGAAAAAACTCAAATCCGAATTGAATGAGTCAGGTGAGTATATTGTTTCTGTATAGTCATTTTGGCCTTCTACAAATATGTACGCAAAAATAAAATAGACTGTCTGGGTTCTCTCTATCTCCTGGCGCCCCTCACATTGCAGACATTACACAGCATGGGCTGTGTTGAGAGCCCCAGGAATACTTGCGTTGTTTGAGCTCAATCTGAAGTTATCTTCTAGGATAGCAAGCTGAGTCTTTAGAGGCAACTGTGCTTGTAGTGTGGTTTTCTTAAGGGATAGATTTGCCCATGTTTAGAGTTCAGGGGTGTGGCACCCAAATAACACTGTTTATTTGATTCACATATATTTATTATATGCCCCTCATGCTGTTTCTTTCAATTGCAACATCTGGAGTTAGTGCTGAGGTAATATCCTCAAGGTTTAATAATACTGTGACCAGAGCAGAATGTTCCTTAGTTCTTCTTTTACTTTCTAGTTGTGACAATTTAGATCTTTTTCACCTCAGTTCATGACAAGCATCTGTCTGTGTTTCTCTGCTCCCTCCTCCTTTGGCTGCCTGTAGCACTAGAGATCAAATTCATGGCCTTGCACATACAAGTGCTCAGCTCCTGGTTGCATTACCAGTGCTATTCTCTGTGTCTTTATTCATTTCAGGAGTGTTACATAAGTGAAATCCTATAGTGTATCACACATTTGCTGCTCATCATACTTTCTTGGAATCTATTCTTTCCAGAGTCCTGTCCCATTGGGTGAATTAGACCATACATTGTTTAACTGCTTATCCATTAAGGAACATCTGGCTTATTTCCTTTTTTTTTTTTTTGGTCAGGAATAAATCTTACATAAGTATCTTTTTTTTTTTTTTAAATAAATTTGTATTTCTCTGGGACAAATGCTAAGCAGGAATGCAGCTTTCTTTCTCAGCCTTGAGTGTGTGTGGCGGGGGGTGGGTTGGTGGTTTTGTTTTGTTTTGTTTTGTGGTTGGATATAGTTATTGTTAAATATTTCCTGTCTTGCCTTTCCTAATCCTTAAACATTAAGTTGTGCCTTTTTAACTTATTTAAAATTGAGTTTTCAGTCATGTTAGTAACTTAAGGAATAGAAATAATTCTTTAAGCAATAATCTTGATATATTAAACTGAACCTTAAATTTACTTTTATGTGTTTCTGCCATCACAGGTGAAGATTTTGGTGAAGTGCATCAGAATTGGAATGCTTATGGCTCTTCTTCAGAATATTCAAGGGGATATCACAACAGGGAATTCACAAGAGGCTTTCCCAGGGGCAGATATTCCAGAGGAAACCACAGCAGGCCTCCACCTCAGCAGTTGTATAACTCAGATCAAATGGCATCTCAAGAGACTTTGGGATTTCCACCTCAGAGACAAGATAATCCTGTCATGCCCCACTATCCCTTTCCCCCTCCTATGTTTGATATGCATAACTTTTCACTTCCTCCCCCACCCCCACCCCCTTCTGTAAGTATGGGGTGGGCTGCACCTAACATGGCCTCTCATCCCTTACTTAATTTACCATACTCCCTACCACCCCCACCCCCTCCTCCACCTCCTCCCCCTCCCTCTCCTGGAGAGAGTAATTCTTCTCATTTTGGACCTTACTATTAGGTATATGCTTGTATTTCAGAAAAATACGGACTGTTAAGATTATATGTTAAAGACTTTTTTAAAAAGGAAAATCTATCATGGAACTAGATTTTTAAAGAGACATTATAAAATAGTAAGTGAAATGACCAGTTATATGTTCATATATTTTAAATGACTCAGTTATAAGTTCATATATATTTGTGACCTTTGTGAAATGCTGTTCATCTCATTCTTAGAGAAAAATCCAATTTATATAATATTTAAGTAAAATGTTGAATCATGTCCTACACTACCCCATCCACCAAACAATATGTGTTGTCATGGCTGTTAAATATGCCTCTATAATGTGCTAAACACTGTCTTCTTAGTATAATCATGAAATAAGATGTTCAAGTCCTACTAAGTGTCTTTAAAATAAAGTATTTTTATAAACTTGACACTTTCGGAATTGATTGTGAGTGCGAGAACTCTTTAAACTTAATTTCCGTAAGTAAGTTCAGTGTGTGAAGAAGGAAGACACCGTAGGCAGAAGCTCTCATTAGCTGGCCAGTATTAACTGTGTTGACACTCTGTCCTTATAGGTCTTCATTGCTTATGCATGTGTAGAAAGCTTTAGCGTTGAGTCGCTGAGACATTAAGGTCTGTGGGGGTGTATATATGTCTTCTGTGTCTATTCCCGGGCTCTCCAGTATCTGACATGGGTGACCTGTCTGATGGATGCATAGCGAATGACCAAATGAATTTCGAGTTTTTAACTGAATGAGTATTGTTTTCCAGCACAGTGTAAATGCTAAGAGGAGTCAAGGAATTTGGCATCTTGTGTAGGCCTTCAGCAAAGTCTCTCCATTCTCATTTATTAACAGAAGCCTGCATGCTCAGTCGAGGCTCTTAATTTAACTGAGGTCACTTAACTGTTCCAGTGGCCAAGAATTATCCAGGTGCTTTTTCCTTCTCAGTGCTTTCAGCTCAATTGGTGCTCTTAGTCTTTCATTCCCTGATATTCTTACAATACTGTGTTTGTGCAGCACATGGGGAATTTAGAGATCACTAATTCCATGCTTGTCCACTCTGTATTTGTATTGAGGTCCTACTTTGCTCCCTGCAAACTAAGACAGCTGCAGCATTTGTAGGTGATAGCTGCAGTCTGCCTTGGCATGAAGTGTGTGAAAGTGTGCGTGTCAACTTTATTACTTGGAAGTTTCTTCATTGTTCTCTGAAGATTTCTCTTTAGGAATGATCTTTATAATTGGAAGTAATGTGTTTCTGGTTTGTAGAATGTTTCTGGTTGATAGAATTAAGAATAGCATTGTATTTGCACTGGAGAGATGGCTTAGCAGTTAAGAATGCATGCTGTTCTGGCATAAGAATTTAATCTTAATCTGCAAGTATTTCAGAGCAAACACAGCCTTTTTTTTGACAGTACTCTTGAACTTGAGTAAGCTAGTTTGGGTAGCAATGAAAGTGAGGTTGTGACAGGGAGAAAAACTAGCTGCAAATTCTATATCCTTAAGTATTTCAGTATGTATTGACATCTCGAAGTATTTGTTTTGTCGTCAAGAGTTCATCTTTGGAATGGAAGCCAACTGCTAGTGGTTTACTGTTCTTCCAATGTGAATGGTTAGTTACAGTCAGCTGTGGGTGGTAGTAAGAGGTGTGGATCCTTGGAGACATGATTCCTCATGAAAGAGGCTGCCTGTCGGTGGATGAGTGCCCTGGAATGTGACTGGAGGACACTGCTTTAGGCTGCTAGGTCTTCAACTCCACTGTGTGAGGAGTTAAGTCTCTTCCCTTGGAAGAGTTGGGAACAGGTATAGAAATAGGCAATCAGAGAAGCTGATGCATTTTCCAGCATCCAAAACAAAAACATTAATTTATATTGTTTATCAATTATCCAGTCCATGGATTTTGGAGCAGTACACAGACTAACAGACCAACAGTCTTTTGGAAGAGAGAAATGATGCAGGATTGCTATTTTCATTTTAATCTTAAGAGTGCATTCAAAATTACCTTGGCCCTGCGTCTAAACTCCAACCTGAAAAGAAGGTAAATGCATTCATTTTTTTCTTCACATAGAAGATCCTTAATTGTTTCCTGTCCTGAATCAGAGCAGTTAACAGGGTTACATGCAGATAATTGTCTTTGCAGTGTATAGTTAATAAGTGTAGTAGAATGGAAGTACTGTTATTGACTAAGCTACTGTGTTTGTTTTATTAAGCTGAATTCTGTTTTAGAAAAAAGATAGTGCTGTTTATAGTAATCAGATGTGTACTGATGAGAAATAGGCTGAGAACATTAGTGCCTAACACTTGCTGCTCTTCTAGAGGACCAGAGTTTGAGCAGAAGCCATGTTTGCTGCTCTCAACCATTTGGAACTCTTATGCATTGCTTCGCTAGGGGAACTGATGCCCTCTTCTGGCCTCTTTTGACATCCACAAACACATGGTTTTGTACATGTATCTTGAAAGAACTGAGGTGAGGCTGGCTTACAACATCTGGAACAAAAAGCAGTTTGAAAATTTACCAAGGGACATGCTTTATTTGGCAGTGTACTGCTATAATGAACTACCATAGACTAGGTAACTCATCAGGAACCCAGTGTCAGGTGCCAAGAGCTGGCAAGAGCCTTCTTTCTGCTTTATCACATGGTGATTGGGGAGAATAGGGTCTTTTGTTATCATACCACTTTCTACCATAGTCTTGAGCCTATCTTTAAAGACTCCACTTCCTAGTACTGTGCCAATAACAAATTTTAGCTTGAGTTTGGGAGGGGACAGTCAGACCATAGCAAAACATTCTGTAAAAGTGACAAAGTACCAAAATGTGTCCATGTCACAGTGAGATGGTTAGTAATGCTTGCTAGTTAACAATGCTAAGTGGAGAGGGGACAGACTTCTAGGAGCAGTATTGCTTCTTTTCCACAGTGCATTACCCTACTTTATATACTTTTTATTCATTACCGTTAGGTGTTACTGTTTTTGCTGATTAACACCATTTGATAAGAATCAGGTCGTTTTAACTTCTGATGTGAAGAGGGATTTAAGACCCCAGTGTTTAAAGTGCTTACTTCATGTGAGCAATATTTTCAAGCACTGTTTGGAGGACACAAGCTCGAGCATAGTGCATCATTTATGTTTCCTTTCAACAGGAATGAATGGTCTTTTGAGTTTATGGATTCATACAGTAATGGTTGACTGGTTTGGATATTTCTGTTCTTTCAACAAACTTGTTGAGCTTCCATTATGGAGTGCTTTCCTGTTACATATAGTTTCCCTCGCCTCCAAATGACTAAAATCAGGGAATATAAACTGAGAGAAGTAAAAGCTTTTAAAACTCTGTTCTTCGTTTACCCCATCTTAGGTAAGGTACTAAAATTTGAGTAAATCCTTTCCATGGGTGCTATCATTACATACTCAGGGTGTTGGCAGAGGTTTCTGTCCCTGCCAGCCCCGCAACCCTTCAGTCCCAAAGAAGTACACAGAGGTCTACATTAATCATAAACTGGTTAGCAAATAGCTCAGGCTTATTTAACTCTTACATATTAGCCCAGAATTCTTGTGTGTTTAGCCACATGGCTTGGTATCTTTTATTGGTGAAGCATTCTCATCTTGCTTCCTCTGTGCCTGGTTGAGGACTGCGAACTGACCTTTACCTCTTCCCAGAATTCTGTTCTCGTTACTCCGCCTCTACTTCCTGCTTGGCTACTGGTCAGTCGGGCAACGCTACAAGACTTTTGTTCCACAGCATTGAGGTGCTTAGAACTTCTTTAAAGTAGTCAAGTACTGCTATAATTATTTATGTTCTGGGGACGATAAACTAATGCTTTCATAAATAAGAATCTTAAAATCCAAAACTTAACATTTGCAAAATGAATTAATCTTGCATTCATGCAATAAGCCTTTCTACTCAAATGGTCAAACACTGCTTGTTTGACATCAGAAAACCTGAGACCTGAGCATGCATGCGCGCGCACACACACACTTAACTTTTCAGTTCAGTACGGTATGAACTGAAAATGATAATAACTGATAATCTTAAAAAAAACAACAACTTTTCAGGTAATGTTAAAACTGAGTTATTTATGATTTAAGGCCTTTAGAATTCTAAAGGAAAAGACACAGTAGTATGTGACTTTTGCATCCATGAGTTGCCATTACTCTGCTTGTTTTTATTCTCTGAATCATATATATATATATGAGTATAAGTTTGCATATAACAGACAAGATTCTCTGCAGTTGTATCCTGGGATGTTAAGAACACACTATAATTGAAACCAAACTTGGATATTATCTCCTCAATATTTTCTCTCAGATACTTGTTTTAAGCTTCTAACAGCAATAACATCAGATCATATTTTTGGCTATATCCCTAAGTTGTAGTGAATTAGACACGTACAGCTACTTAGTGTTATACAAGGTGCAAATTTGTATATCGGTTAAGGAATAAAGAAAGATGAAGAAAAATAATATTTTCTGCATATTTAATATAATACTATTGTGTACTCTTTCTATGTTCCTATACATGTTTATTATTTGAAAGGTAATGTAACAAGTGTCACTGACATACTGCTCACTGCTAAGTTGTGTATTGCCTCTCCTCTTTTTTAAGGTTGACAGAAGGCAGATAGATTTTACACTAAAGTACCTTATAGTTGGTCTCATTACTTTATCTCCCAAATAGAACAGATTGACCTTGTTCATATGGTAAAAGATTTTATTTGTATTGAGGACAGAGGAGCCAAATGTATTTTCTAACAAGAGATATAACCCCAAAGATAACAAGCTAGAACAGATACAAAGGGATGGAATCTATTAGCAGGTACTGCCCATTGAAATTTGGCAAATAGATGATGGCAATCTGTAGTGTGGCTATGGTAGAGATGGACTAAAATGTTCTCAGTACTAATTGCCTGTCATTGGGCAAAACTTGTTAGCATAACTCTCTAAAGCTTTTAAGCCGTGCTCCCATGACATTCAGCAGTGCTGGGGACATTTGTTCTTTCCCTCAACAGCTCTTGAAAATACCTGTTTGATGATGTGTCACATGCAATGTTTTGTTTCAGACATGATTTGGCACCATCAGACTCAATTATGGGAGCTGCCTCAGTGTCTCGAGGCATTTGATATCATTTGATGCTGATAATTTTAATTTTTTGGATTTGACTATGAGTAATTGTTAGTTTATTTGTTGGTAACAATACAGGTTCAAATGAATTCAGTTCACAAGTTGGGGAAGCAATGGATTTAAGTGGTGTGGGAGATGTTACATTTAAGAAAGAAAATGGCTGAAGGTATTAATGTTAATGTGTCCCAATACTGTTACTTTGAGCCATACAAAACTGGCTACAAGGTGGCAGTTGCATAGGCTTCAATCTAATGTGTAGGTTGTGGGGTATATTGCTTTATGTATAGATTTTTCTTCATAGAACAGTTCCTATTCCAATGCTCCACAGATTGGAAAGTGCCGTTGGGATGGTTGTCAGAAACTCATGGTAGGATGTTGTGGTGGTCTGAATGAGAATGGCCCTCATAGACTCATATGTTTGAATGCTTGTGTTCTGGTTAGTGGAACTATTTGGGAAGGATTAGAAGATAAACCCTTGTTGGATCTCTCTATCCCCCTGTACTCTCTCCCTATCTCTTTCTGCCTTCAGAGATGTAAGCAAACCCCAATTAAATGATTTCTTTTATAGTAGTTGTTGGTCATGGCATCCTTTTCACAGCAATAGAACAGTAATAAAACGTGTGTGTCTCAGAGATGCCTCATCCTGCTAAGAAGGTAATTATTAGATCCTAGGCAACCACAGTTCTTCAGTGGAGTCTATAGGTTCAAACCTATGGTTTTTACCCAATCTTTTAAGAACTCCTTTAATCCCTGTGTTACAAACCCTCAAGAAGACAAGGTCTGTGGCTCATCTTGTTTCAGAAGAGAGAGGACAAGAAACAGAATCCACAAGGTGTTTAGAGCAGGAGTAACAGAAATGTTTCTAAATCTAACTGTACAGATGATCATTACAATTGTGATTGTCAGTTGTCCATATTAACTTCTTTTACTTAGTGATAAGTTGTACTCTCCCAAATCTGTTTTACCCTTCCCCCCTTTTCCATTGTGACTTCTCACCCTTCTCTAATCTACTTCTTTTCAGGTCTTTTCATGGTTTCCCTAGCTTCACACTGAAGGAAAAAAAAATTGCCTTTAGCTTAACATGGTAACCCCTACTTTACTACATTTTCCTGCAAATGACCTGATTTTTAGTTTGTTTAGTAACACTCTGATATCTATTATGATATATATAGTAATATATACATACATGTATATGTGTATATACACACATAAACATGTGTAAGTGTACACTGTTTTCTGTATCCTTTAATCAGTTGAAAAACACAGGCTGATTTCGTGGTGTGGCCACTGGGAATAGTGTTTCAATAAACCTTGCAGGCACAAGTGTCCCTAGTACCCTGACATTGTTTCCTTTGCATCTCTACCTGTGAGTGCCATAGGTAAATCATATGGTGCTTCTATTCTATTATAGTGATGGAGCTATATTGTTTTCCATTGTAGATACATTAATGTACATTCTCTCTTCTCCGTCTTCCCTACCCCACCCCACAAATTCATATGGATTTCTTTTATGCCCTTACATCCTTGTCATATTTTTTCATTTGTTTTGGGGTTTGGGGGGATTGGTTCCTTTTTAAAAAATTAATAATGATTTTAAAGAAATTACTTACTATTGTGTGTGTATACATATGTGGAGATGAAGACAAATTTATGGAGTCACATCTGTCCTTCCACCTTTATGTGGGTACCAGGAACTGAGCTTGGGTTACTTGGCTTGTTTTGGGAGTACCTTAACTCATTGAACCATCCCCATGGCCTGTCTTGTTGCTTTCTGATGAAGTCATTGTGACAGGACTGAGATGGACCTAACTTAGTTTTGATTTGCATTCCCTTTGTGGTTTTTCTCTCACAGCTAAATGATGTGGGAGGTCCTTCTGTATGTGTTTTTCTTTTATTGGTTAATGAATAAAGAAACTGCCTTGGCCTGTGCTGGAGCAGAGTGAAAACTAAGCTGAATGCTGGGAGAAAGAAGGCGGAGTCATGAGAAGCCACGAGACAGGCGCATGATTAGAACCTTGCTGGTAAGCCACAGCCATGTGGCAATACACAGATTAATAGAAATTGGTTAAATTAAGATGTAAGAGCTAGCCAATAAGAATTTAGAGCTAATAGGCCAAGCAGTGATTTAATAAATAGAGGTTCTGTGGATATTTCAAGTCTGGGCAGCCGGGAACAATCAAACGGCCTTCTACAATAGCTAAATAAAGATGTTCAGCATTTTTGTATTAGCTGTTGGTCCTTTGTGCATGTTTGACAGTCTGTTCCTAGGTTGTACAGTTTTATTTCTTCATTCTTCACTCCTTTTTCCTTCCCTCCCCTAAGTCCAGCATCTGTGTTGGGGGTAGCAAATTCTAACCCAAGGCCTTCAGAGTGCCAAGCAAATCCTCTACCACTGATCCACACTTCCAGTTTGAGTTCTTTAGAGATTCTGTATGCTAGCCCTCTACTGGCCAAGATTTTCTACCATTCTGTAGAATTCTCTTCCCTCTGTTGTTCCTTTTGCCATGCAAACTTTTTTACTTTGATGCAATTGTAAATGTCAGTTCTTACTTTTATCTTCTGAGCTGTTAAGTGTCCTACTCAGGAAATCACAGACTTTGCTGGTATCTTGCATTTCCCTTGGGGTCTCCTACCAACTTAAAGTTTTGTATGAAGGTATTTGCTCCATTTTGAGGTGATTTTCATACAGCATGAAAGGTATCTAATTTTGATCTTCTATCTGTGCATACTCGGTTTTCCTAACACCATTTATTAAAGAACCTGCATTTTCTCTATAAGTTTTGCCACTTTTATACAATAATAATTTAAAAATAACTTATGGATACCAGATTGTCTGTGAAACCATTTGGGAAACAACTGAATTTTAAAACTTGTTTAAATTATTTTTTGTTCTTAAAGAATTTTATATATTATATCTTGATTATATTTACTCTCTACTTCTCCCCCTCCCTAGCTCCTCCAAGATCTCCCCGACACACACACACACTTTTCTGTCCTTTTCTTAAAGGAACTAAAATTCTACTATATGCCTGGATAGAGAGACACTGACATAGACAGAAAGAGAGGGGAGTACTTTAGAAACATTATTAAGAAACCAGACGGGGTTTCAAATGGAGAGAGAGAGAGATGGATTTTTTGAATATACGCAGCCAGAAGCAGAATATTTGATGTCTCAGATGTCTAAGAATGCCCAGCATGCATGTTTCTTCCTGAGGGGAACTTAATTTTAGATTGCAAATGGGGATTCGTTCTTATATTACAAGAAAGGGATACCAGCTTCAGCTTGATACATTTAGTTGCCTTTCTCCATTTATCTCAGGGAAAGCTTATGTTCAGAACTTATCCCAGAGAAACTGTGGTAAAGGATGAAATTCATTCAGTTTCCCAAAGTTTATGAAAACATTTACAGATGAAAAAAAAAGGGAAGAAGGATTTGAAGTATGGGAAATCAGGAAATTTCTAGAACAAAAATGGAGGTGAGGGCAGATTGAGGCCACTCTCCTGATCCTGATTGACCAAGGTGTGGTGACCTTTGGATAAAGGATGTGTGAAATGCTGCCACATTTTTAAAAAAAATAATAAAATTTACCCTTGGTGTCATTTACTCAAGTGTGAGTCTGGTTGCAACTGGAGGTTTCTCTCCTGCCCTCCAGTTCCTGAGCAACCACTTGATATTAATTACTCTAGGCATGTTATTAACTAGCTCTTACAATTTAAATTAACCCATTCCTATTCTATACCATGAGGCTCATGGCTTGTTACTTTATTTCTTGCTTCTCTGCTGACTGCTGGTGTCTCTCTGACTCTGCCTTTTGTCTCCCTGTCTTACTATTTGAATTTCCTACGTAGTCTGCCCTGCCATAGGCCAAAACAGCTTTATTCATCAACCAAGTAAAAGAAACTCCTTCACAGCTTACTCCCACATTACCCAGTTCAGAAGAGTTCCGATTGCTCTGATCTCAACAAAGGCATCTTCTCTATTGAATAACCCAGAAAATAAAATACAATATCAAAATGAATGAAGAATATTTTGTCTTATTGGGTCTTATAGGAATTTCAGATGGGAGGAAATTGTTCTCACCATATTGACTCAGAACAACACACAAGCAGATATTATCAACCTGAATTCAAAATTCTGGGAATGGGGGGGGCATTGTCACTTGGTGCTTTGAGTAAATAATCAACAAATCTTTACACACAGATATGTTGTTCTGAGTCAGGCATTAAGAGGAAGGTATTGGATCAAAGCTATGGTTTCTGCTTAGCTACTAGGAGTTAATATAGTAGGATTGGTTACACTGGTCAAGGTCAGTTAATTCTAAACAGGCCAACTTCACAGTATGGAAGCAGAAAACATGCTGTATATGATCTCCAAGAATAGCATTAGCTTGGTTCCAGGCACAGTCAAGTTTGTTTGATAAAGACAAACTATAAGCAGTGTCTCTAATAACCTTTCCCACACACCTACACGATTATGTACAACTCATACAGTAGCAAAGCATGTATTGGGAAGGCAACGTAGGCAGATTTCCTTACAAACATGTATTCAATTGTGCTGGCCAACACAGCTTCTAGGCAAACTTTTTTACAAGAAACTGTCTGAACCTGGTTAGACACCATGGCTATCCCCAATGTGGACATACAAACCTGTTAGGAATGTTTCATTTCTACTATAAATGTGCTGTGTCACAAGACAAGACAAATTCTGTTGATGTGCTGATCTTCCACTGTTGTCTTCATCTGAGAACCAGGGGTTAGTACTGACCTTCCCTTCTGGAGTGTCCTCTCAGGGCCAGCATTGTTAGTGAAAATCTACTCCTACGCCTAGATAGCTACTGGACTCCAGTTTCTAGGCATCATTTGCTTACTGTCACCCTGAGAGTCTCCTTTATGTTTCTAAATATAGAACCTTACATGTGCTGATTCCAGAACATTACCAGAAGCACGGGTGGAGTCTGGTTAATGACTGGACGGTATTTCTAGGGCATCATAAACCTATTTTAGTATAGAATTCAGGTCAGTGGTTTCTCAAAACTGGCATAGACCAATAGAAAATGGTTTCACTTTCTCCTTGTTCTTCTCTACTCCTTGAAAGTTTACATTTGCTTTTAAATTATATATGAAAGTTGTACATATTTATAGAGGACAGGGTGCTATATCAACACATTTATACTTTGTATAATGGCTGAATGTGGTTCAGATTATCTCCTTGCACATTATTTAAGATGAAAGAGCATTTGGGCTCCTTTCTGCCACTCTTTTCACAACATAAAATAGTTACCTATAAGCACTCCAGAAATTCTTGCCCCTGTCCATAATCTAGGACAAGGTGACCAACCTGTTCTTTCAGCCTACCCCTTTACTTGCCCCAGCTTCTGGTACCCATTATTCTACTCAGTTCTTTTGTGGTCAATGTTGTTGTTCAATGTTGTTGTTGTTGATCATGATGTTTTTGTTGTTGTTGTTGTTTTTTAGGTTTTTTTTCTTCACAGTGTGTTTGGTCTGTTTTGCTTAATGCAATGGACTGGAACTGGTTTTGAGAGGACTTTATGATTCTGACATAGAAATCACCACATCATAGTCAATGGATTTTTTTGCCCTTTTCAGCATGGTAAACTTTGCTTGAAAAGCGTTCAGTTAATGTCTTATTCCATCACTATGACAAAACACCATGGCCAAGGCAAGTTATAAAAGGAAGTGTTTATTTGGGGGCTTACAGTTCAAGTGGGTGAGTTCAGGAGTGCCAGCAGCCATGGTACTGGAGAACTAGCTAACAACTGTAAGCATCCTGACCCAAAAGTTGAAATCAGAGAGCGAGGACTAAGTGTTGAGACTTCAAAACTGTAACCACTGATATACTCCCAACCTTTCCTAGCAGTTCACCAATTGTGGACCAAAGCATTCAAACACATGAGCCCCTTGGGGCCATTCTCATTCATCCACCACAGATGGTCTCTATCAAGGCAAGGCTACCAAGCTCTACCTAAAGAAGATGAAAGTCTGGACGTTTTCAGTTCTCTAGGTTGATATTCCAGTAAGAGTACCCAAGCTGCTCTATTTGTAAGGACACCTCTGGGACAGTTGACCTTTAATAATGCCATCTAGAGTACTGACCTTTATAGTAGGCGGAGAATTATGGATGCTGTATATATATTAGGTTTCTGGGGGAATTTAAAAGATAAGATGATACATTCCAAGAGATTTCTTTTTTCCTCTGGGATTTCTCTACTTTGTACAATAACTTCAGATGAGGAATAAGCTGGAGGCAATGCACTAGATTTACTTATAAAAATACAAAAAAGAATAAATATTAAAAGAACCAATCTAGATCTCTTGGAACAAGCGCTGGAGTTCATGTAATCTGTTAGTGTTTCTTTTAACAAGTTGCTGTAGTGAAAGTGGTTTGGATTCTTTGAACTGCCACCTCCTTGATTCAAAGAATATGTGTTTCGTGATCACTGTCTGATGCTAGGGTACAATGCTTAGAGTTCACTAGTAGGGATTACACAGGACACCAGGTGCTATCAATACAATATGTTTATACAAGCTATAGTGGGAACCAGATGTGAGAATGAACACTTCTACCTTGGGGAAGGACAGGAAGAGGAAGAAGGCAGAGAATTAGTTCACAGAGAACAGGATCCTTACTGGAAATAAAATAAGTTTGGGAAACATTGTGGAAATCAAGAGACTAAGCATCCAGACTTGGTTACACAGTCATGTAGTCCTACTACTCCAGAGGCCATGAGAGATGCACCTTGAGCTCAAGGCTAGCCTGGGCTAACTGTGAGTTCAGAGTCAACCTGGGGTACATAGCTAAACTCTGTCTCAATAAATAGCCACAGTGGCTAAGTGGAAGTGTAAAGGATCATGGGAGTTTAGGGGGGTGGGAAGGAAAACACAAAAGGGTTACTAGAAAGGACATATATCCTTTGTTCATGAAAAGGATATATATATATATATATATATATATATATATATATATATCAAGTATTATTTTATCTTCCCAATAATTTTGTAAGGTAGAAAATAATCATTAACCTACCAAGTAGAAAGACAAGGACCTGTAGAGATGATAGGTTCTGTGGTTGTAACTGATGACACAGAGTTGAGTGATCTAGGGTCTGAGCTTGTAATCAGAGTTCTAGGATGTCTTACAAACAATATGAAATACAAGATTTTCAGAAGTCGGAGTTAAATGGTAGAAGTGTTAGAGCACAGACCCAGAGAATAGCCATTAATTGTGTTTTAAAGGAAATGTGACTGTTAGTAAGCTATATTGAACCTACCAGCATATACTTAACCTCCACATACTCCGATAGAGCTCACACACTTTAAATAGCTCAATGACATTTCATTGATATAATTTTTTTCTTTATTCACTTGCATTTTTTACCTGTTTCTCTCAAGATTCCATAAGACTCTTGTGATAGGAATTTGATAGTTAATCTTCACATTTCCAAGAATTTTGTTCATATACATATACTATCATCATCTATCTATCTGTCATTTATCTACATTATTGACCTAGTACTTCATAACATTATGGTATGTATTAAAGTAATTAGTTGGAAATTGAGTTTCAAAACAGTATTTCTAAATTAGTTTCAAAACCTGATGTTAAAAGGCACTGGATGTTATTTTTAAATTACTGTAGGGGGATAGGGTTGGAGAGATTGCTCAGTGTTTATGAGTACTTGTTGCTTTTGCAAACAACATAGGTTTGTTTTGAGTACCCCTATCAACCATCTGTAACATGAAGGGCCTGCTGTCCTGCCCTGTTCCCACAGTCAGTAAGCCCCAAAGAAAATCACACAGAGAGTCTCCATAAGCTCAGGCTTCATATTAGCTCTTATAACTTATACAGCCCATTATTCTTATCTATGTTAGCCACATGGTTCAGTACCTTTTTCAGTGGGGTAGGTCACATCCTGCTTCTTCGGTGGTCTGGGCAGAACTCAGGAGGAAAGAACTTCCTTCTTCCTGGAATACTCCTGTTCTCATCATCCCTCCTTTACCTCCTGTCTGGTTGACCCGCCTATACTTCCTGCCTGGCCAATCAGCATTTATTTAAAGCATGATTGACAGAATATAGACAATTCTCCCACACGAACCATCTATGTAACTCCAGCCTCAGAAGAGTCTCTACCTTCTTTTTGACTCCACAGGCACTGCATGTATGTGGTGCATATAAACTTATGTAGGCACACACACATATACACAAATAAATATACAGGCAATAACGTTACCCAACTCCAGTATCAAAAACTGGTCATGATGTGTTCATATGTTTTATAATTTTAGGAATTAATTTTGAATATTTTCAGCAACTGCTTAGATTTATAGGGTCTGTTGTATTGAATGTATCTATTGTGTCTTGATTATTTTTATTATTTTAGAAAAGTTAATTTTGCTTTAAGACACAATTTGATATCATAATGATGACATCAATTTAGGTGACAATTTGGCAAATGTAATCTTTCGTTTAACTTTCAAAATGGTTCATTAATCAATTAGTATGGAACAGTCCTGTAAATGACAAAATATGAAATTTTATTGCATTTATGTACATTGAAACTATACAACTTGTACTATTTTAAATAAAGAATAGTGTCACCTAGTAGCAACACCAGCAAGGTCCTTGTTTAGTCCCTGTTACCACAGTTAAAGAAACAACAAATAAGTACAAAATGTAATCCGTAGGATGCTCACCAATACTACTTGTCCCGTGAACATTAACCAGAAATGTCCACCTTGTCAGAACTTTTGAAAAACTGTTAATAAAGAATGTTATTTCAGTGCATTAAATGGTCAACAAATAGATGAGAAATGATAATTATGCTGAGTTTGAAAGAAAAGACAGAAATAGCTGTTCTCTAACTTTAATAGTTTTGAAATTTATAGAGAGTAGTTTAGTGAAATATGTACTTTTTATGCAGTTGGTTACAATAATTTCATTTTTTTAAAATTGATGATGCTATGAGGAAATACACATGCTTAATATATCCATATAGGTAAAAATGTAATTCTGCATATGTGGAGATAAGAAAATATTAGCCCTCTCAACCCTCCATGCTAATACTTTTTTCAAAAAAAAATCAAATTTCTATAGAAACCAAAATATGAAAACGGAAGCACAATGAAGCAAAATTTCAGCAAGAACCCTTAATTTTTAAGCAGAAGCAACAAGGACTCTTTGCCACAGAGAATACTTAGGGCCAGATAACTTCACACAAATTTTAAGACTAAATATTCACTTTTGTATAAAATTTACCAGACAGTAGAAAAATAAAATGTCATTCATGAGATCAATACAACTTATACTAAACTCTGATTAAGACACTATAAAAAAGGAAAATTATAGCCTTATTTCCCTTAACAGTATAGCTGTAAACATTCTACAGAGTATAGTAAATTAACAACATCCACCAAGAGTATATTTTCAAAAGAGAAAACACTACCACCTAGGACTCATACTAGAAATCTTAGTGGGTATAACATAGCAATAACTCCAATAATATTCACAGAAAGATGTCCCACTGTGCCTTTCTAGATTCTACAAGTCAGACCTATGTCACTCTCTCTTTCTTGTAACCTCCTGCATGCTTTCTCTATATCATGTTATCCAATAACTCATAAGCTGTCATTAGCAGTACAATCAGGTTACTTTTTCTTCCTAGAGAGGTTGAAGTGATTTGTTTCTTCTTTCTCCAAATAAGTAAGTAACATCTATGTGTGGGACATCCTACAACGAGTAGCCTTTAAGTAACTCATCCACTGGGGCATAGCCTCTTATACTATTTTTGCCGATGTAAAGCATGCATCCGGCCTCTTTTCCAGCTGTGGGATTCGATTGCTGTTCTCTGTTCCAGCAGAGTATTCTGATTTGTGAGTCTACCCCTAAATTATTAACCATCTACTTCTCAATTCTGAGCTAGTGTGGAATTTCTTTTAAGCATCCTTCTTCATCTATGGATCATCATTTCAGTGTCGTCAAGGCAGATTATATTTGTATTTCAAAGCATGAGATTAAACATTTGATCTTTAGTTAATTTGTGGCATGAGTTTCTTATGAAGTCTGTGTTGTCATGAATAATGCAGAGGTAGAAGGGGATAAGGGGAAAGAACTCTTCTTGAGTTGTATGTGAACATGGTTCATCTGGATGTATTCTTTTATGCCTGTCAAGAGTGTTTTTACTTAGGTAGGTTTGCTAAAAGGGGAGAAACTACTAAGCCCTATTCCTTTATGTAGCTTGATTTGGTTTAATGAAAACAGAAATGCTTTCAAATGAGTTTTAAATAATTTGTAGTCAATGCATAGCTAGATATGTGATGTTACAGGAAGGTCGCTTGTTTGTCCCTGCTGCCCAAAACCAAAATAATCACACAGATACCATATTCATTAAAACACTGCTTGGCCCATTAACTCTATATTCTTATTAGCTAACTTTTATATTAATTCAACCCATTTCTATTAATCTGTATATTGATATGTACACAGGTCACCAGCAAAGATTCAACTTGTCTGTCTTTGGTGGCTCCGTGGTGTCTCTCTCTGATGCTACCCTTCTTTCTCCCAGCATTCAGTTCTGTATTCCCTACCTACCTAAGTTCTGTTCTATCAACTGGCCAGGCGGTTTTTTTATTCATTAACGCTAATCACAGCACACAGAGTGGACTCCCATATCACCTCTCCTTTTCTGTTTAAATAAAAAAGAAAGTTTTAATTTTAGCATAGTAAAATTACATAAAACAAAACAGGTATCAAGCAAGAATTACAGTTTCAATATTTATATCTACTTTATCATTTATCACAACTAAGAAAAACTATAACTATCGCTATAAATTCTTCAACTCCATCAAAGACTCCAGGGGATATAATATTACCTAAGTAAGCAGAAAGTGCATTGTAAGGAACTTCCAAAATTCTAGAATCGAGAGAGACAGCTTGCTGCCTGGACAGTCATCCAAAGTTCTTCTGTACCATTGGAACATCCATCTTCAGCCTACAGGCCCGTAATATCCAGCAAACTTTTCTATGAAGCAGGAAATTTCAAAGACAGTTCAGCCTATAATGGCAGTTTGTCACATTTTTCTGTGTTCTGAAAAATGTCTAGCAGACTCTTTCATGAAGCAGGAATCATGAAGGATTCGTCTCACCTTTAGGCAAGTTCAGCAGTTGTTTCTCTGTGGATTCTGTATGTCCAGTTAAGCAGTCCTGGCTATAGCAGTTTCTTGGCCAAATGGCTAGCCAACTCCATAAGGAACCTCTTCAACACCCATATTCCTCTTGAAGTAATTGGTGCTGCCAGGAGCAGATGTGTCTCATTTTCATGGAAAGTTCTAACTTCTTAAGGCATTTTTAAGTGCCATATTTTGTAGTCTTTCAAAGATTTGAAGAATGTCTATCCATCTGAAATATATCTTTATGCATCTAGAAAATATAACTAACATGATTACAACCTTGACTATTATAGATGATTATATATTAACCTATATTTCTTAATTAAACATTTTTAAAATGAGCTACACAAACGCAATACCTTAATCAAGATCAGAAATACATATACATATAACAAAATTGACCTTAAATTTGTATCAGTAAACCAAGATCCATGCCAATACAAATTATTATCTATATCATATCCCCCTTAAATGTAAATAAATATTTATAAACAATATTTGGGAAAATGGGCATAGTTTTTTTCTCTCCAAACTGCTTCCTGCTGTTCATTGGGCAAAGCAATTTTTTTGTGGGTGTTCATGGTGACCTTTCAGGAGGACATGGTCTATCAAACCAGGTCTAGAAACAATCCACAGTTTCTCATCTTCTGTGAAAACATAAGAAGAATCTCTTTTCCAAAGCAATATATCCTTAGACACAAATTTGGAAGTCATGATACCTTTATAATATACATTCTGGTTTAGCTTAGCATCCTTTACAGTGAAATGTGTCTCTGTACTTAGCTCCTTCATAGTCAAAAAATTCAAAGAAAACACAATAATATACATAATCCACACTCTGTGAATTTTCCATCTTTACTTGGCTTATTTGTCTTTACTCCATTTAACCTATGACTATCTGTATTCTGTCTCTTTAAAGACTTTTTTAAAAATGATTTACTTCTTTTCCAACTCTCTATATTCTTCTCTCTCCCAAACCTACATACATTTATCAACACTATGACTTATTTAGAGTTCTTTTATGTCTGAATCTGTCCTCATTGCATTATCTGTAATTATTTTCTGATCAGAAGTTTTTGTGGTTTTTTTTTTTTTAATGCTAAGCAACTTGGTCTCAGTGGCCCTGGGTGCTGGCTCCACCTCTCTCAGGCTTTAAATATGGTGGAGATAGTTTACCTTAGCTCTAGGACTGTTGTGTGGGAGCCATCCTCACCACTTAAACTCTGGGTAGCACCATGCAGCATATACAACTTTTTTTTCTGAGTAAAGTCTAAATTTGATATGCAGAACACTGCATGGTCAGGAAATATCTCTGTGTATGGTGATAGGAATCCACCATGTTCTCTTGCTTCTGCACGCCTAGTAGACCTGATCAGGTGGGCAGCGCTGAATCACTGGCATGGTCTCGGCCACTTTCCTCCTGACCCTGAGTGGGCATACAAACACCCGGGCCCACAAATGCCATTGAAATGCTCCAGAGTTTACACTGGCAACATGGCTCAGAAAGCCACGTTTTAAAACAGCACAGCATTTTTTCTGCTATGGCTGAATCAGGAAAATCTCTCTTAAAAAAGCTGCGACACATCGCTTGCAAACAACAAGAAGCTGCGTTAAATAAAGTCTGTATGTTTGTGTTTAGAATTTCTTTTCAAGCTTTCTTGGGCTTTATGTGCATATAGTTGGCCACGTGGGTGCCAATTTGTAGGAAGGAGTGGGCTGCTTGTTCTTCCCAGCCTCCCAGCTAGCTTACACCCAAAATAATCACACAGAAATTGTATTGACTAAAACATTGCTTGGCCCATTATCTCTAACTTATAATTGGCTAACTCTTACATCTTAATTTAACCCATTGCTATTAATCTGTGTATCGCCACGTGGTAGTGGCTTACCGTGTAAAATTCCCAGCATATCTTCCGCAGATCCATGGTGTCTCTCTTACTACGCCCTTCTTTTTCCCAGCATTCAGTCCAGTCCTCCCCCTCACCCCCGCCACCTACCTAAGTTCTGCTCTATCAACAGGTCAAGGCAGTTTCTTTATTCATTAATGAAAATGACAGCACATAAAGGGGACTCCCACATCAATGTGGAAAGAAGAAAATAGGAAACTGTCCTGGGTCCAGTTTCAGGATGGGACATTAGTGGGGGCGAAGTGACGCTAATCCTTCTCTCTTAATGGACTAACCCAAATGAGGAAAAAAAAAAATCCAAAGGTCACATTGAGTAACTGTTGAATGAATGAATGATTATTAGAACAAATTAGGCAGTGCAGTGTTGTCTGTGTTATTTTGACTGAATAAACATTAATAAGATCTCACGTGGGGGCTGGAGAGATGGCTCAGAGGTTAAGAACACTAGCTGCTCTTCCAGAGGTCCTGAGTTCAATTCCAGTAGCCACATGGTGACTCACAACCATGTATAAGGAGATCTAGCGCCCTCTCCAGGTGTGTAGGCATACATGCAAACATAACACTGTATACATAATAAATCTTTTTTAAAAAAAGAATATCCCCCATGTCCTCTTGTCCAACAGAGACCATGTTGGCACCCAGAACCCCTGGTTAGTACCTCCCCACAGACCACCAATGCTCCATCTGTGCTGCCCAGCCTATCCCAACCATTTTTGCTCTCCTCATCACCATATCCTGGCCCACAACTCTGGTAGAGTCCCTTTGCCCCACCAGATGCCAGGAAGGCCACCAGAATGCCAGGATTTTTTCCGTGCCTGCCCACCCCACCCCCAAGCTGTCCCTCCTCTCACTGTTAGGGTATATCAGTTCCAGCAGAGACACTTCGCTTGAACAGAGGCTACAGCAGCCACTAGCACCACAGATAGCCTGCTCACCCAAGCACTGTCCCTACTCATTGCCCACTTAGACTTCCTCCAACTGCCTAACCCCTCCCTGTCACCATGTCCCGACCCCCAAGTCCTGGAGAGGACCTCCCTCTGGACTAGAGGCCACATCAGCTGCCAGAACTCCTGCCCCTAACTGAAAATCCACTGCTTAACTAGAGGCCACCCAGGCTGTCAGAAGTTTGACTCCTAACTTGGGTGGAGACCCTCTCTCTATTCAACCACAGATCACTCCTGACAAAAAACCAGAGAGGAAAAAGAAACCAAGGAATCTAACAATGACAAACTCAGAAATCAGCACCTAGGCATATAATTACCCCAAACACAGGTGCCTAAATGCCAATGTAAGAGCACTATAAATAATAGCCAGGACAGTATGTCTCCACCAGAGCCCAGATATCACAGTGCAGCAAACTCTAAGTATTCCAACACAGTTGAAATACAAGAAAATGACCTTAAAGCCAACTTTATGAAGACAATAGAGGTCCTTAATGAGGAAATGAATAAATCCCTTCAAGAAATCAAGAAAAATACAAGTAGAAATTGAAGGAAATTATTAAATTCCTTAAAGAAAGACAAGAAGCCAAAAAAATTGAACAGTTAAAGGAAACAAACTATTCAATACCTGCAAATGGAAGAAGAAGAAGAAGAAGAAGAAGAAGAAGAAGAAGAAGAAGAAGAAGAAGAAGAAGAAGAAGAAGAAGAAGAAGAAGAAGAAGAAGAAGAAGAAACCACCACCACCAACGAAACCTACTAAACAATAATAACACCTACCCACAACTATGGGAATTCTGAAAATGGAAAATCTAGGTAAGCAAACAGGAACTACAGACACAAACATCACCAATAGAATATAAGAGATGGAAGAAAGAATGTCAGGCATTGAAGATACAGTAGAATAAAATAGATTAATCAGTCAAATAAAATGCTAAATCGAAAAATTCCCAACTCATCTAGGAAATTTGGGACACTATGAAAAGACCAAACCTACAAATAATTGGAGTAGAGGAGGGAGACGGATCCCAGCTAGAAGTCCCAGAGAATAATTTTAACAAAATCAGAACAGAAGTTTTCCCTAACATAAAAAAGGGCCTGCCTGGAAAAATACAAAACTCACAGAACACCAAATAGATTGGACCAGAAAAGAAAGTTCCCTTGCCACATCATAATCAAAACACCAAACATACAGAACAATTAGTAAATATTAAAAAAAAGCTACAATATAAAAAAAGCAAGTGACATATGAAGACAGACCTATTAGAATTACACCCAACTTCTCTGTAGAGACTCTAAAAGTCAGAAAGGTCTGGAAGGGTGTCCTGCAACCTCTAAGACACCACAGATGCCAGCTCAGACTACTATATCCAGTAAAACCGTCAGTCATCATAGATGGAGAAAATAATTCCATGATAAAGTAAAATTTAACAATATCTATCCACAAATCCAGCCCTACAGAAGGTACTAGAAGGAAAATTCCAACCCAAGGGGGTTAACTACATCCATGAAAACACAGGAAATAAATAAATTCACACTAGCAAAACCAAAGTAAAAGAAGAAAAAAACGCACACACAATACCACCACTACCACCAAACAAAATAACAATTATCGATCACTGATATCTCTCAATATCAATGAACTCAATTCCCCAATAAAAAGACAGAGACTAACAAATGGATGTAAAATAAATTTAAATAAAATTGATTAAATTAATATAATAAAATTTAAAATACCCCACATCTATCAGATCATCATGGATTAGAGCTGTATTTCAGCCACAACAGAAACAGCAGAAAGCAAACTCACGGAAACCAAGGAGTTCTCTACTGAATCACCACTGGGTCAAGGCAGAAATAAAGAAAACAAAGAAAGACTTTCTAGAATTCAGTGACGATCAATACACAGTGTACCCAAATTTCTGGAACACAACAAAAGCAACGCTAAGAGGAAAGTTCCTAGCACTGCTTCCTCATAAAGAATCTGGAGAGACCCCATCCTGGCAACTCAACAGCACTTCTGAAAGCTCTAGAACAAAAAGCAGCAAGCTCGCCCAATAGGAGTAGATGGCAGGAAATAATCAAACTGAGGACTGAAATCAATTAAAAAAAAAAAAACAAAGAAAATAATACAAAGAATCAATACAAAAAAGGATTGGGTTGTTGAGAAAATCAACAAGATAGATAAACTGTTAATCTGAGCTAACTAAATGATGAAGAGAGAACCTTCAAATTAGCAAAATCAGAAACAACAAACAGAGAAAAGGGAAATCCAAAGACTCATTAGATCATATTATATCTCACATGACAATTTATGAGCCCCGTAGTTATTTTCATTTAGCTCATTTTATTTTTCACATGAAGCATAATTAACCAAAATGTCAATGAAACAGGCATGCATGTTGCTCTACCTATAAATATTTCTTGGTTGGTCAAGAGAGAAAAACTTATGACTAACTGAAAAATATAGGTTTATATAAACTTTTAGCATTTGCTTTTTTTCTTTTAAATAATTTTAAAGATTCATTCTATTTGTGTGTGTGTGTGTGTGTGTGTGTGTGAGAGAGAGAGAGAGAGAGAGAGAGAGAGAGAGAGAGAGAGAGAGAGAATGCACACACACCGAGGCCAGAAGAGTGTGTCCCCTCTCCTTTAACTGGGGACCAACTGAGCTCTGCTGTTCTGTAAGAGACGTACTTTGAATCATGGAACCATTTCTGCAGTCCCAGAAACTATTTTAAAACACAGTTGACGCTGTCATATTGAATTTAGTGATGTGACATCTAACTAGAACTTTGAGTTTTTTGTTTGATTGTTTTTTTCGTTTTGTTTTGGTTTTTTTTTTTTTTGGAAATGGTGGGAGATTTCAATCATTGAGACTGGGAAAATAAAAATAATTCTGGAGAGCTAACTTTGAAAGTCATTTTTTTTAAGGAAAAGAAAGGGTAAGTGGTTGGCTAATGCTTTGGGAAAAAATGGCTACTGGAAAATTTAGAATGTACCATGCATGTAGTCCAGTGTCTTCCCTCTTGGTCCCTTTCCTCCTGTGACTGTCCTTGATCCTCCCTTGATTGTAAGCAGTGTCAATGAAAATTTTGAAAAATAATGATATGAACTTGCCTAGATCAAGGTCAAGTGGCTTCAGATACCTTAATTTTTCAGAAAGTCCAAAAAGCTATCTCCAAAATAAACTACTATTATCAGTGTATTCAAATTATGATGTATGCAGAGAAAATATTTTCCTGATTGTTTTTTTCTTCAAATAAGTGTGGTGCTGTGATGTGTGTAATAATGCCATGTGATACCTAAAGGCTCCTGAAGATGTAGCCTTGATTTTTTTTGTAAGGAAGAATGTTCTTTATCTTTTTATGTGTAACACATATCTAATATAATGATCATCTACACTCATCATTTTGGGCGTATTGAAATTTCATAGCGAGGGATTAGGAAGAAGTATGTCTGAAGAGACTCTTGGAAGGCACAATACTAGTAATGATGATGATGATGGAAGAATCCAGAAACACTATTGTACTTTGTGCTTTTAGTTTAGTAAAGATTTTTTATCCTCTCCCAGTTCCTGGGTAATGGAACAAATTGTAGCGAACCAATTTTTTAAGTGGTTGAACCAATGCCGGGCTCTCAGGTAAAAGCTTGTTTACAACTTGTGCTGCGCTCTTAGGCTAAAGTGCGGTCACTCCTGTTTGAATTGAAGTCCAGTCATTTCTGCAGGACGATCTAAACCCAAGGCAGAAAGAAGAATTCTGTGTCCTGGATGGAAAATTGCAGAGAGCGCTCAGTGTACCTGGACTCCCAGACCAAGGGTCAGCTTCAAGGAGCCAACTTTGGGCACAGACTGACCATAGCAAGAGGACACACAGGGTTCCACTCTGGGGGTCAGCCATGACCACTTCTAGACAAAGGGGAACATTTTATTCTACTTTCCTCCTCATGTTTCATTTTGTGGAGATGTTGAAACAAAATTGCCAGGCAGTATATTTGTTGTCTTACTAAACACTGTTTTCAAACCAAAAAGGTTTCTAAGAAAAATAGTTATTTCTGACAAAACTTTGTAGCACTATAAATTGTTGTCTTCTAAAGCCCGGCATAACACGAGAAAGAATATTCAGAATATATGTTTAATATTAAGTATTGAGCACACAGTTAAGAATAATAGAGAACAGGTTCAAAAGCTAGAAACTTCAGCTTGTAATTATCCTTGTTTTCCTTCAATTTCTCCTCAGTGGTTTAATTACTGGTAACATTTAGTAAGCATTCAAGACTATACATTGGGTATCCTTCTAACTGCAATTTAATAGAGAATTTCTCAATACTTATTAGAATGCTATTATTAAAGAACTATTCTTAGCTGTGGCTTATAGTGAATAATTTTCCAGTGCTCACACAGCTAGCAAATTGCAGAGTTGAGACCTACATTAGCTTTTATCTCAATCCAGATCCCATGGCTCAAATCTGAACCTCAGGAACAACCACCCTGAAGAGCTTCCCATTATACAACAGTACATGCCAGGAATAGCCACGGGCACTCTGCAAACTAGTGATTAAAGGGAGGGGTAGCAGTGTCTCCGAGGATTCACCCTATAGCACTGCAAGAGCGTAATTCTTAATAATATCAGAATAAAGGCAGATTTGTGTTGAGCCTAATGGAAATCCCAGCTGCTGCCTTTTGTGTTGTTTGGTTCTCTGAGACATGGAATTTCCCAACATAGGCAAAAAAAAAGAAAAAAAATGCTCAACAATTTGTTGAGCTGAAGATATAATTAAAGTGGATTTATTTTATATACAAAAGCTTTCCTGGTTATTTATACCAAATCACCAGGATTTTCACAAGTCCCGGTTGATCACTGTTTAATTTGGAATGTACACCCTACCAACATTCTGATAGCAGCCCTCAGAAAAAGGAACGGTTCATCTCTGCTATGTTCACATTGTTTCTTAGTGCTTGTTCATTTTCACTCTAGGTAACAAATCACTCATCTTGGAATGTAGGACGAATAAATCTCCTTAAATAAAAATGTCCACCCTTGCCACTGTAGTACGGGTGAGTAATTGTAGGAATAAAAGTATCAATATCGTTTATATCTGTCTTTTCAATAACAAAATGAAACCACATTTATGAAATGTATCAAAATGCTGGAGAATTAGCTATCATGGATGTCTCTACATTCATTTCTTCTGTGTATGTTTATGGTATATGGACGTATTCACGTGTGTGTTCGCATGAGTATGTAGGTGCATACACATGTTTATGAGCATGTCAACCGGTGTCGTCTTTAGCAGTTCTCCGTCTCACTTTCTGTTTGTAAAGCAGGGTCTCTCTCTGTCTCTCTCTCTTTCTCTCTCTGAACTTGCTTGCTTGGCTGACTGGCCTCCTCCGCTGGCCTTCCGAGCACTGGGTCTACAGGTGTGTGCCACCACGCCCAGATTGTCACACATGGGTGCTGAGTATCTGCCTCACCTAGCAGTTGCATGGTAGGCGCTTTACCAGCGAGTCATTTCCCCTCCAACCGCATCACTCTCATTAAAAACACGCTTCTGCAAACTGCGGAGCACACCAAATGTGGCCACAGTAGAAACTAATATCTAAGTCTTACATTTACTCCTACGTCAAAGGAGCTTATTCAATTATCTGTCCTGAGCAAATGGCTTGACCTAGTCTGAGGTCTTCAAGGTACAATCTCTTCGTGAACAAGTAGCTAAGAAATGATAAGAGGAAAATTCCAAGTAAATACACAAAAGCTATGAAAGTCACAACTTCCAGAGTTCAGTCAAAGAGGATCAGCTGTTGTTTTGTTGGCAGAATAGTTGACAAAGACTTCAGCAAGCTAGAGTTTTGCCAAAGAAAAAGAAATACAAAGTTCTAAATAGTTGAGTCATTTTAAAATTTAGATTATTGTAGGTTAGGCTTACAATGGCTGGACCTTTTAGTATCGAAGAAGTCATAGAGATTTTTTTATTTGTTTTTTCTTTGTTCATTATTACCATGTGAAACAATGTGATACATGTGGGCACATGTGCCATGGTGCACACGTGGCAGTCAGAGGACAATGCTGGGATGTCACCTCTCTCCTTTCATTTCGGAGGGCTCTGGGTGCAGAACTCTGGCTGTTGGGCTTTGTGGCAGAACCTTTACCCACCGAGCCATCTCTCTGACCCAGTTACATAACTGGTTCATCAGTTCACTCTTTTTGCATTTTGCATTGAAAGCAAGACTCTAGAGAGAAATAATCAGGAAGATTCAAGTCGTTTTCTTTCCAAGTTCACCCTGTTACAGATGAGAGGAAGAAACAGAGTTTCAAGTCACAGCCTGCAGCGTGAATAAAACCCTGAGGAACATACTGTCTCCGGAAGGAGTCGTTCAGTCAGTAAACTCCTGCAGGGTTAGACAGGTCAGAACTGTAGATCTGCGAGAAATGTTTCTCAGAAGCTGGAAAGAATGTGGTAAACATCGAGAAACACAAACAAAAGCCAAGTGAGGACATCCTTCTTACTGGTTTTCAATTTTGTTTGTAGTGATGTACCCATGCGCGTCTGTGCAATGCCCTCAGGCGGCAGAAGTGGGCCTTTTATCCCTTGGTACTGGAGTTAAAGGTAGTTACATCATGGGATGTGGGTACTGGGAACACAGCTAAGGTAGGTCCTCCGCAGGAGCGATATTTGTTCCTAACTCCTGAGCCTAGCCCATAAAGGCGGGTTTTGAGCTTTCTTAGGTTTCTTTCCCTGGAAGGTGACTTCAGAAAGACAGGCTCTTTCTGAAAACTGAAGTGAGAGCCATGACTCGATGAAGTCTCCTACTCCAGAGGCAGCCTGCTGCAGACAGGAACGCCTGCAAAAAACGACGCACCCTCAAACCTTCGGATAGTCTGCGAAGGTACTGAGGTCTGGACGGAGCCACGAGTTTCCTCACCCTCTCCTGAGCTGGCGCAACCTCAGATACGGAGGATTCCCTGATCCACGGTTTTAACGTGGTAAGGAGGAAATTTAAAAGTCAGAAAAGTGAAAGCAGAAACACAAGTGAAATTATGGGATATGAAGACGATACCTTCTCTATTCTGTTCACTCTTCCTCTCTCCATCTTTGCCTCTGGTTTTGTGAGACAGGATCTTGTTATATAGTATAGGTTTTTTTTTTTTTTTTTTTTGGAACTATGTAGCTCATGATAACTTCAAACTGGGAAAGCGCTTTCCTCGGTAGATCTCTTGAGTGTGGGAGTGGAATGTAAACCCCAATGTTAGCCAACAACAACAATACTACGAGGAAAGTTCATGTCCATAACAATCTGTCAAAAAGAGGAAAGATCAGTTGGCTGATGGTGGCGTGCACCTTTAATCCCAGCACTCGGGAGGCGGAGGCAGGCGAATTTCTGTGAGTTTGAGGCCAGCCTGGTCTACATGAGCTAGTTCCAGGACAGGGTCCAAAACTACAGAGAAGCCCTGTCTTGAAAAACCAAGAAAAAAAAGAAAAAAAAAGGAAAGATCTTAGTTAATGTCCCAATTTTACAGATTACGGAACCAAAGAAGAAACTAAGTCTGAAGTTGGCCGAATGACAGGAATATCATTAGTGATTAGACACCACCAAGTGGAGACTAGAAAAGTATTGGAGAAGATCAACTTAATGAAAAATTGAAATTTTGAGAAATAAATAACATACTTTAAGCTTGAATCAGGAAAAAAAGTGAGAATTCAAATGAGGAGACATAACTTATGCCCAGGAAATAGACTATAGTAGTCTGAGCAATTGCACAGCAATAAATTGGACAGACACGGGGGGGGGGGGGAATGGGCTGATTCTTGGATCCACGAAGGAATAGAACACCTAAACAGAAGTTTGAGCAGGATGGTATAATGGTTAGCACTCTGGACTCTGAATCCAGCGATCCGAGTTCAAATCTTAGTGGAATCTCCAAGATGTTAGGAATTTTTCCTAATGCGAGCTGGAGACCACGTGTTTCTCCTTTGGGAGCTCACTTAAATACTCTGTGGGAGTGGTCCTGACTTCCTCCCCCCCACGAGGGAGGGGTCAGGGCCTGGCCTGCTGGGATTTGGAGTCCAGACCAACACAACTCTCAGGCCCGGGTGCTGGGATAGATATGAGGGGCTGGGGGCTACACTCCAAATTTAACAGAGATTAAGGCTTGTGCCTGAGTGTTCCTGGGGCAACATCTCTGCAATCCCAGCACTAAAGAGATTGAGTCCGACTGGCTGTGGGTTTGAGTCAGTGACAGTTACTGAGTACACTTGAACTCAGTCTGGGTACCTTGTCTCCAATTAAAAAAAAAAAGAAATAATATTCTTCCATCAAAGAAATGCCCAGAAACTGCCTTAAATTCCAGTGAATTCTATCAAACATTTCAGAACACAGCAATTATATTTAGACTTTCAAAGAGTTAAGTGAAAGAAATATTTCTATTTTTCCAAAGTCAGTAAGAATATTTCAAGAAAAAATTATTATAGGCCAGTGTTTTTGATAAAAACAGGTGCAAAATTCCCCAACAAAAATGCTAAAATAATTAAATTCAGTGGTATGTTTATTTATCTCTGAGATACAAGGATGGCTCAATGTATGCAAATTAATCAACTGATTTAACTGTTTAAAAAACTTCTCTATTGAATCTTTGGGGGTTTCACATCATGCACCCCAGTTCTGTTCACTTTGCAGCACAACCATGTCCTCCCTCATCCCTGTTGCACCCCCCCATGAAAGAAAACAAAACAAAGTGAGCAAGCAAGCAAACAAAAGCAGGAACAAAAACAAAACCCAATAAACCATTACAGAACAAAAGCCGATAGACCATAACAAATAAACATAAACCATAGTCTTATGAAAGGGGCTAACTTTATAGACTTAGGAAATATAAGTTAGTCAGTTATCCTTAAAGTACTGATATAGTTAATTACAGGGATCAGCCTTATCTAGTCCACTGTATATGTTTTCAAAGTCAAAGTTAAAACAAGTAGCTAGAAACAAAGTTTGTCTAATCAGATAAATCTAGGCAGCTCTCATATTTCAGAAATCTGCAGAATAAGGCATTTAAAATAATGATTAAAAAGTTTATTATATTAGACAGAGACTCTGAGATCCTAGCAGCAACCCACAGTCCCCAAAAAAGGTCATGGGACACCATGATGTCTCCACCTGGATTATGACAACGCTAACCACTGGGTGAGATGCTCCAGTGCAACACCTGCTGCTAGGACCTGGCCCAGATTGCAGACAAACAGGACATTGGAGAATTAATTGCACCACTTTTGCTGAGACAAAATAAGGTCAGTCTTTTCCATGTCTCTCTTCCACAGGGGAAAAAAAATCACCTTATGGGACTGACTAAGACTGCTGTTTTGATAGTTCTGCCTCCAATGCTGTGGAGACCTAGGTATGACTAACTGTATATGGACTGATCCCTGTCATTTTTATATTCGAAAGCTGCTTGGTCTGTACTCAGGTATAATTTATCCTTCTGGGATCTCTGATAGTTCTGATGGTTAGGCCAGCTATAACTTTATCAGTTTAGAAGTCTTCTAGATCCTTCCACAAGGCTATAGCCCGCTGTTAGCTCAATATATCTATATACCTACATCTATCTATCTATCTATCTATCTATCTATCTATCTATCTATCTATCTATCAACCTTGCTATCTATCTATCTACCTTGCTTTTTCTAAAGGTGTCTTGATTTAAAGTATGTGTTAAGATATATAAAGGTCTGAGGATATAAAAGCTCATAAGCTTGAGGGTTTTAAAAATGATTTAAGATGTAAATACAGGTTACAATGGTATAAGTAGATTATTAAGATATGGAAATGTTTCCGATGTCTTTCCCCTTCTGTGGTATAATTCTGAGAAACCGATAAACAATGACTACTTATTGTTTGGTTCATTTATTGTGGTCATCATCTAAGTATATACTTTCAGGTGTTTCTCAGCAAGCCAAAGACATCTCTGTCCAATCCAAACCTGGCTCTCTGGACAGAAGAAAAATATACATGCTTCTAACCCAAATCTGTAGTTTTAGCTAGGACTCAAAGATATGAGTCTATTCCTATTGTTTTACAAATACCCATCATCTGCTTTTTTCCATGATACAGATTTCAATATGGGCCTGAAAGTTTCAAATATGTTATTTTCTTTTAAGTACATAAATTTTAACTTCTGTTCCTAGTTTGAACTTGTCTCAACAGGTTTCCACCTAACTGGTAGACACATCCAACATCAGTTCCTGGTTACAACCTACTCCAAATGACTGCGCGCCCTGGACTTGCTGAAAACTGACATGGACCTATCTGAATGTTCCCTGTCTCTTCAACAGAGTCAACAGATGCTTCTGATGGGTGCCCTGAATTCCCTCCTTAGCTTTGACAAACCTTTCAATGCCCCAGTGTCAGTTCAAAGAAGTTACAGAAAAGAACACATAGTCCCGTGCTCCCTGCCCAAAATAGATTGAAATGCTGAAACAAAGGGGATCTCCCTAGCATGGGGACAAAATGACCACCTATAGTGCCCATTGATATACCAGAAAAATATCCCAGAATTGTCACTTGATGGATTTATTAGCAAAAATAACTCTGCAGTAGGATATGACACTTGACTTTTATGCAGAATCAACAAGGTATTAAATAGCCTTAAAAACTATTGGTTCTATATAAATCATTCAGGATTATAATCTGGCTGTACTCAAAGATCGACCCTACAGGGCCTTAAGAATGTCAACAGATGCAAGTGTCACTGCCCTAAAATATATGTAAGCTAATGATGCTGAGGTCCCAATACCACCCCACAAATAGGACTCATGATTGGGTTCTAGTACTTGTGAAAAGGGGGGAATGTGGGGTCCAGGGCAGCCTGGACACACTTAATGGGGCCCAAGCCATGTGGGACCCAGGGCAGCATTGCCACACGTGGGGCCCAGGCTACACAGCTGCCATGGCAGGCAGTGCCGGTATAATGAGCATGGAACCAGATTCCTCTGAATGAATAAAGAAAGGGGAATCTGTAGTGTAGATAGAACAGGAAATTTATAGAATAAGAATGAATGCAACTTGGTGTAATGTAAAAACATTTCTTCTTGTGTGTGGTATGGAAAATTACTAAGGTGAAATATTAAGAGAAATTTGCCCGCTTGAGGGCTGCCACACCCTATCTGACCCTGCCAGATAGGGAGGCTTCACCCAGCAACCGTGGTAACGAAGTAATCTTGCCACACAAGAGGGACCCCCACCCTTCTGTGATCAGTCAATACTGATAATCTAGGACATCTGGTTATCGAAAGGATCAAGCGAGGGGCAGTTTCGAACTGGCTTAAAAGAGGGGGCTAAAGCAGGATGGTTATCTCACTTCTCACAATGGCTCAGGTATCTGGCCTCGTGGAAGGAGAGATCCTCCAAGCCTGCCTCCCGAAAAGCAGAAATATTAAATGCCTTGCCTAAGCATTTAATGCTCTGTCTCCCGAATACAGAGCTTCATATCCCGAAAACAGACATTTAACGCCTTGTATCCCAAATCAAAGCCTCATTTCCTGAGAGTGGACATTGAAGGTCTGTTTCCCAAGAACAGACAAGATAGTCTGCCTTTCTGAACGCTTTGCCATCCCAAGAGCAAAGCGTCGTCTTCGAGAGTAGAGAACTAAAAGCCTTGTCTCCCGAGACTCGGTCACCCGAAAAGCCGAGTCGCAAGGCCCTACATTCTGAGATAGACTAGCACCAGGCCAAAAACTACGTGGTCAAGGATTGATCTGGCACCTGATACCAGCCTGGAACAGGACATCGGAACCTTATCTCCTGAACGCAGATTACAGGATCAAGAGTAAAGCCTCGCTATCCAGCCCCCAGTGCGGTCAGGCGTCCAGCCTGAAGAAATTCAAAAAGCCCTTTTTAAGCTGAAGAATATCAGGTCGTATGATGCTATTTCATGTAGGTATGAGATGTTAAGAGAAGAGCATAGATGTGTTAATATATATGTTTAATGTGTAAAATGTTAAGAGATATCTTATGGATAAATGATAAGACTAGGAAATGTTAATGGATAGGTTAAGGTTAAGAAGTGTTTTATAGATAAGTAATAAATAAGTTGTATTAAGGTTAAGAAGTGTTTTATAGATAAGTAATAAATAAGTTGTATTAAGGTTAAGAAGTGTTTTATGCATAAGTGATAAGTTAGATTAAGGTTATGAATTGGTTTTATGTATTAGGTTTATTAAGATTAATAATTGTAATATTGAATTGCCTGTGTGATTGCCTATCATCAATCCCCCATGCCTATTAAGATTGTAAACCCCATTGATATACTGGATATTGAAGTTGCTAGTAAAGAATCATTATAAAACAATTCTCTTGCTTGGTCTGGTCACTCATCGCTCTCTGGGGAGAAGGGCAGAGTTCTCATAGATATTACTCGAAAAGAACCTGGAACTGAAGTCTCCCTGCTCATAACAACCGGGTTGCAAGAAAAACCATAAATTGACAGCGCCCAAGGATGGCCAGCTTCTACAGGGAAGTATCTGACGCCCCAACCCTTAGATAAGATTAGATAGTCCCCCAGACGGCCCTGAGCCCAGGACTCACTTACTCTCCTCCTGCCAAGACTCCTAGACAAATGCTAGCCAATCAGGGACCTAAACTTCTGATAAAAAACTCTTACCCTGACTGGGCTTGGCACTCTCTGCTCTCAACTGCTGCATTGGACAGATGGAGAGTCCAAGTTTAAGCTTGAATAAAGGCTCTTTGCTTTCACATATGAGTATGGATGCAGTGGTGGTTTTGGGGGGATCCCTTGATCTAGGCATAACAGACCCCAGATGTAGCTGGGCCTCGGACCCAGGTATGGCCTTAGGCAGCTACTAAACTAGGTCAACATCCTTGTTCTGAGTGATAGCTCCCAGCACTCAGATCAAGATGTCTCTGACGGCAGAATGGCCCCTGGACACCAACAAGGCCACAGGATGTGCCCCAGACCCCAGATTTCATATGACCTTTGGTGGCACCATGGGAACATGGGTATCAGCTGTGGTAGGATCACGAGCACAGACATGGTCCTCGACAGCAGCCTAGACCTGAATGTCATCATGGCCCCAGGTGACACCCAAAGCCACCAAGATCAGTAGGCCCTAGTGGCGGCATGGCTCAATATGGCCCCAGAAGTCAGCCCAGCCCCCTGGAGTCAGCATGGCACTCAATATGGCGACAGGAGCCATGAATATAAACACAGACCCTGGTTACAGTAGGACCAGAGACCCACATATGGACCTTGGTAGCCACCTGATCTGGATATTGCCATGGTCCCAGGTCTACTGCCCTCAGCATGAACCCAGGTGACAAGCTGCACCCCAACATCTACGCAATCCTCTCCATCTACCTTTCTTTCTTTATGTGTCTTTCCGTGGTGTATGAACCTTTCTGCTTCTCTAACTCTCCCAATTCTCCACCTTTACTTACCCCAAATGCTGGGGGTGGGGGTGTAGTATTGGGAGTTGGGGGGGCACATACGCCCAGCCCCATTAGGTTGTCCCCTGGTTTGTCTTCCCTCCAGCCTGGTCCCTAGGACACAGGCTGACTTTCTTCTCCCTATGATTTAACCTTTAGCACAACAAAAGACAAAACCCTACAGGATCGTTTTATTGTGTACAGAAAAAAAAAAAAACCAACAACACGCCTTTGGCAAAATTCAGCATCCATTTATAGTGAAAACTCTCGTAAAAACTGTGTAGGAAGAATGCGTGGCAGCAAAAGAGAGGCCAAATAGGAGAAATCCAAGGCTAACATTACCCTCAATTCCGAAAAGCTGAAGGTCTGCTAAGATTTGTAGCAAGTCAAGGACGCCTTTTTTTTTTTTTTGCCATTTTTGTTCAGCACGGTGTGGATATGTACATGCTACTGATGAGGGTGTGTTCAGAAAAGCACCACGGAGTGATTTCGTCATCGAGTGGCTGCTACTGAATGTGCCTGCGTGAAGGTGGCAAGGTCACTAAAAGGTCTGACCGATTGGGCCAGCGTCAGATGTGCCATCTGCTATAGATCAAGGTGCTTCCGCAGGATCTGTGGGACTACCGTGGGTCATAATGGGAGTCGCTGCAGCAGCACCCGGGCAGGGAAACAAATGAAGGACGTCCACATAGGAGGTGAAAAAGTGAAGCTGATCATGTTGGCTGATAAGGCAATCTCATGAGTAGAAAGTCCTGGGCATCTCACTGTCAATCTGATAGCAATAATATGCAAACGCAACAAAGTTTCAGGACACAAAAACACACAAAAGTTGGTAGGATTCAACAATGTCTTAAAAATTAGATCAATAGGCCAATGACAAAGTTCAGTAGGTAAAGGTTCATATTGCCAAGATTGGTGACTTGAATTCCATCCCTGGGACCCACAGAGTGGAAGGAGTGAACCAACTCCAGCAAGTTTTCCTCTTTCTCTCTCTCTCTCTCTCTCTCTCTCTCTCTCTCTCTCTGTCTCTCTGTCTCTCTGTCTCTCTGTCTCTCACACACACACAGTAGCATGCATACTTTGTATACATGCACATATATAAATAAATATGCAAGATTAATAATATCGAATTACCACGTGATCAAACAAACTTAATGATTTGAGTGATTATTCACCCAACAAATTTAAAGCAAACTAGCTGCTGAGGACATGCTGAGGTGTTTTGTTCATTTTAGAAGCGCTCACACCACCCAACTTCTGAGATCAGCAGAAGTGTCCTTCAGTATACGAGTGGTTAAAGAAAAGTGTGTACATGCTGTGCAATACTGGTCAACATAAAAAAGCCAGACCCTGCCATTTGTTACAGTATGGATGAAAGTACAGAATATTACTGCAAGCCATGTAAGTTTGACACAGAGAGCCAAGCATTGTAACTTGCCTCCTGTCTGTAGCGTCTCAAATAATCAAACTGACAGATACAGAGGGGAGTATGGAGATGACGGGGAGAGAGAACTAGGGATGGGGAAGGGGATTTAATAGCAAAAAGTCCCAGTGAGGAGAAATATCTTCAAATTCTGTTTCACAGCACGGGGAATACAGCTAATCATAAGAGAATTGTACATTTCCAAATTACCAAAAGTAAATTTCCAATGTTCTCATACCGAAATTGTTAAGGATTTGGGGTGATTGGCATGTTAGATTGATTAATTAGTCCACATTGTATTCGTGTGTCATAACATTCCCTTGGGCTCCATGCATTTATACAGTTTTAAAGTGTCTATAATTTCGAGAAGAACAACAGAGAAAGCAGCTCACCCTTCACCCAGACAAGACTCTGTAGCCTCATAAGTAAGTTTTGTCCCAGTCCTGGGCTTAGAACCAAGGTCCTGCTTGTCAGCTGTCATTCCTTAGTTGTACTGGAAGTGCCTCCAAAATACAAGGTTTTTCTTAAGCAAAACCTCTTAAAAGCCAGTACTGAGTGACTCATGAATGTCAAAGGTCAAGCTGCCGAGGTCATTTTGGCACAGCTGGGCCCAGGGAGAGAACAAGGAGAGAGAGACAATGATGTCCCTCTTGCACGCGAGTGCCGGCATAATCCCTTTTCTCTTTTCGCTGCTGTGCAGCGGTTTTAAGTTTAGTGCTTTTACCAATCCATGACACAAACTCAAGGATTTTAGTACAGTTTTTTCCACTTTTGGTTCAGGGTTGTTTTTGCCCGCTCCTTCCTCCTTGTAGCAATTATAGTAAGATTGTTTTTAAGACTTTCTTCTGACTCTGCCCCCTTCTTCTGGTTCTCACTAGTTGTCGGACACACAGCTTAGAATAAGCATGGGAGAAGCCAGGATTGTCAATCACGAGGGCCTATTTTTTTCAACAGAAAGAAATGAATGGTGCCTAGTCACCTGGAATGCCAGAGTGAAGAGTGATCAACCTACACCTGGTGATTTCTTTGCTATTCTAATAGCAGCCAGCCTCCATCTGGATCCTCCCAATATCCTGAGAGTGGTTCAGACCCCATCCTGTAGTGAGAAGATCACATCACACTGACCCGTAGGCTCTAGCCCTGAGCAGTTTATCAGCCAATAGAATTTGTTCTTATTGTAGAGTCACCAGTCACACTTTCTACTACATTGAAATGCCTAAGAAAAGGAAGCCAGTAGGGCAGTCTATGGAAGATCTTGGTCCAGTGCTGGCAAAGATGGTGCTGTCTTGAGTTTCATTCTTCGCCCCTCCCTTGGATAACCCTCCCATAGGCACAGGTCTGAGACTCTCTGGGGTTCTGACAACTAATGGTACGTAGTGGCTGCCTCTGTGTAATATAAACTTTTCCGTGTACTTACTTCTTCACAACTGGTTGTTGATTCACTAGAGGGAAGCAATACTAATTTTAAAGTCTTCTCTCAAGTCTATCAGTCAGCTTATTACCTACAGATTCAATAGTATTTGGAGATAATAAACTTGAGTTTTATTAGGGGAATAAAATCAAATATTTTTATTTTATTTTAAAAATAAAATATTTTTTAAAAAGTGTTTTCATTGGTTTGTCAGAGTGGCACTATTCATGACAGCTAAGTTATGGGACCAACTTAATTGTCTTTCAACAGAGGAATGGATAAAGGTTGGGTTTGCATACGCCATGGGATAGTTTTCAAACATTAATGAAGTTACATCATTTACAGGAAAATGGATGTAGCTGGAGATGACAGTAACTGAATAAAATCAGTCTCAAAAAATAAAAATTCAGTGTTTTGTCTCATTTATGTGTCCTAGACTTTGTATGGACACACATAAAATCGTATATGTATAGATGACCTGAAAGTAGAAGCAAAGACCCGGAAGACAGCTTAGACATTAAAGGTGCTCGATGATCTGAGTTCAGTCCTACATCCCAGGGTCCCACTTGCGGAAGGAGAGATTCAACTCCTGAATGTTATTCTTTGACTTCGATATGCACTCCACATACACAATAATTGAGATGACATGTTATAACTTCTTTTTTTTAAAAAAATGGAAGTGAAACAGTCTAGGGGGTGAAGGACAAATTGGTGGAAGGGCAAAAAGGAATTGAGGGGAGACATACTCAAAACACCTTATATGGTCATCAAAATAGCCTTATGTAACCATGCTTAAGAAAATATTTAATCTAAGCCAGGCATAGAGGTGTACACCTTTAATCTCAGCACTTAGGAAACAGAGGCAATGGATCTCTCAGTTTGAGGCCAGCCTGGTCTACAGAGTGAGTTTAGGTCAGCCAGAACTACACAGAAAGACCCTGGAGAAAGAGAGAGAGAGAGAGAGAGAGAGAGAGAGAGAGAGAGAGAGAGAGAGAGAGAGAGCGCTCAACCCACCAATGAGTAAAAGAAGGGTGACTGACTGTCTTAGGGTTTCTATTGTTATGAAGAAACACTATGACCACGGCAACTCTTATAAAGGAAAGACACTTAATTGGGGGTGGCTTCCATTTTCAGAGGTTAAGTCAGTCCATTATCATCATGGTGTGATACAGGCGCTTGCAAGCAGACATGGTCTGGAAGAAGGAGCTGGGGCTCCTACACACATCTTGATCTGTAGGCGACAGGAAGTGGTTTGAGTGTTACACTGAGCGAAGTTTGAGCAAAGGTGACCTCAAAACCTTTATTATGGTTAGGGTTAGGGTTGGGGTTGAAGTTGGGGTTAGGGTTAAGGTTACAGCCTCAGGGTGACACACTTCCTCCAGCAATGTCAAACCTTCTTCTACAAAACCACACCTCCTAATACTGACATTCCATTCTGCATGAGCTTATACTGGCCAATTACTTCAAACTACCATACTGACAAAAGATATTTCCAAGAAGAAATAAAACATTTTATATGCTTAGATGAACAGACCCTTTTTCCTTCACAAAAAGAATCTTAATTTGGATTTTTGACCTCTGTTTGAATATGGACTTATGAGCAACACCAGTGCAAATACTAATTAAGACAAAATGATCAAATTGAATAAACCACAGGAAAAAATGCTCGAAGTGCTGATTTGCTTTGTATATAATTGTCTTTGATTGCCAGTAAGGCTGAGAGGACTGGGAAACAAAACAGACCAGTGTTGGTGTTGGTGAAACACTCCTGATCTTCCACACAGGACAGAGTGGACAGGCAGCAGGGGGAAGGGGCAGTAAAACCCACCTTAGGCAGCTTTGGGGAATCGTGTTTAAAACAGATGGCAGGAGGCTGACTTTCAAGCCATGGCTTTGTTTCTCTAGGAGGGTGATCCTTCTAGAGGTTTCCTCCCTTGCTTCCTCAGAAGGCCAGAGGAATGGGGGTAGTAGTGGATTCATCAGGACCCCAAGACACTGGTTTTGTTCATGGATGAAAAAGCTTTAGGCTGAAGATAAGTGCCCAGATAATTCTCTTCTTGCCTTTTCTATTCTGTGTGTGGCTAGCTTTGGTATTTCACCTATAGCTCATTCACTCTTTCCAAGTCCTTTGGCCTAATAGCTTCATGTGATGATGTTCAGATCCATCCAAGGTACAAATCTAGATGAACTGGCCCAGGTAACATGAAGAGATGCTGTTCTTCAATCCTTTGTTTTCACCACCGCATTCAGAAAATTACCAAGGCCTCTTAATATACAAATTCTATCACCCATCAACTCTTGCTACAAGAGTCCACCCTTTCTCTTGTACAAATGCCCTAATCAGTCTCGGTAGATCTATTGTGCTCACTCCTTGCTGTTTTGGTTGGCACCTTTCCAAGTGCCATTCCCTCAATACATTACTATTTACACAGAAGTCGGTAAAGTAACTGTATCATCAGACTTAAAAAATACTAGACTTACTCACCTCCTCCCTCTTTTTTTCCAAGAGGAAAAAAAATACCTAGAGGCTTTCTCTACCTCCTGTTCCCTCCTGGGTGTTAGTTTCACGTCACTGTGGCAAAATACCAAGAAAATTAACCTTGGGAAGGGAAGTGTTAATTTAGCTTGTCGTGTTTGAGGTTGGAGTCTGTTTGCTTGCTTCTGTTGTTTCTAAGCTAGTGAAGCAATTCCACCTCATGGACGGCATGATGGAGCAAAGTTCCTAGACTAGGAAAGAAGAAGGAAGGGGTGGAGAGGTCTCCAGGACACATCACAGGCTGTGCGGAATGATCCCAGGGATGTGTGTCCTCAAGTGGTACCCATCTCCAGACTTCTGCCACCTCCAGCTAGACTATATTCTGCTGACCATGCCTTTACCATCCAGCCTTTTGGCAACAATTTGTACCAAACCATCATACAGCCGTTACTCTCTTAGTGGATATTGCTCTCACCCACCCAAGTGGTACGTTTGTCATATCTGTATCTTACACAGGTCTTACTATGTAACTCAGGCCAGTCTTGAACGCCCAGTGATCTTCCTGCACCTGCCTACTCAGGACTGGGATTACAAGCCGGTGCCACCACATCTGGTATCACTAATGACAAGTGATGACCTTGAACAGATGCCTCACAGTCTCTCAATAGCTTAGTTCCTACTGGAGCTCCCTCTGTTCTTATGCAAACAATGGATTCCAAGTTTGAATGTTTGCATCCCTCCCACCCCCAATCAAATGCTGACACACATTTTCTCCAGTGCAGTGCAGTGGTGAGGGTGATGGGTGGGTGGGGCTTTTGTGAAATTAATGACCTTGAAAAGAGACCAGAGCAGCCGCAGAGGAATTCACCCAGGGAACAGTTTTCTGACACACAGGGAGTTCTAGGTTCAATTCCCAGAGCCATAGAAAGAAAAGAAAAGAAGATTATCTCTGCTACCATGTAAAGACAAAACATGACCACCAACCTGCAGATTGCTCGGCAGTTTGGAACACTTGCTCCTCTTGCAGAGGACCCTGGTTTGATTCCCAGTACCCATACAGTAGCTCACAATTATCTATAACTCGAGTTCCAGGAGATCGGATGCCCTCTTCTGGCTTCCATTGGCACCATACACACACATGGTGAAGAGACATACATGCAGAAAAACACTTATGAATATATTATTTTATATATAGAATAAAATAAATCTCTTTTTTTCAAAATTACCACCTATGAAGCTCTTGTCATATAAGGAATCTGCCAACACCTTGAACATGGACTTCTCAGCCTTTAACGCAGTAAGCAAGATATTTCCCTTATTTGTAAATTAAAAATTTTTAAGTATTTTGTTATAATCATCCAAGCAAACTGAGAAGTCAGCGTAGACAAAGACCTGATGCCATAAGGCCACCAGTATAGTATAAAACAGAGTTTTCACTGGTCCAAACAAACCTCTGGTCTTCTGTTCATTCTGTCCTCCATCTAACTCCTGAGAGCCTCTGGTGTTTTTACAATCTTCATACCTTCCCACTTTTCAGAACATCACATGGCTGGAGACATATGATGAACAATACTTGTTTTGTTTTTTGTTTTTTGGTACAAATTTTCCTACAGCCCAGGCCAGCTTTGAACTCGCTATGAGATAAGGATGACCCATGCTTCTGATCTTCCTGTCTCTTCTACCCCAATGTTGGAGTTACAAGCATGGACTATGATTCCCAGTTTACGGGGGTGCTCGGGCTTGAGCCTAGGCAGGGCTTGGTGAATTCCAGGCAAGCACTCTACCCCCTGAGCTCCTCCCTTAATGAATATCATCTTCGAAACCAGTTTCTTTCCTTTATTAACATGCATTTAAGGTACATTTGTATCTCATTTGTGTGATTTTTTTCTGGCTTTGAACTAAGGCGTGCTACGAAGCCCAGGCTGGCCTGGAGCCGTCTCTTCTTGTCTCAGACATGACCACATGTGAAGGGGGAACGATTTCACAGGAGATGGTCTGCTCCAGGGCTGGAGGAAGTGCTTCTGGAGGAGTCGAGGGAGAGATTTGCTGTTAGCCTGAGTGCCCCCAGCCCAGAGTCTGTTTGGTGGGGTGAAGGCGTAAGTCACAGACAATCCCACACCAGTTTGGAATTATGATTAATAGAATGGTTATTTATTCAAAGGGGAAAAAACTTACAGATTACCGTCCCAGACAACAGCCCCTCTGCGCGAACAGGAAAGGAGTCCAGGGGCCGGAAACGGAGCCGGAAGACAAAGAGAGAGTGGAGGACAGCCGCTGCTTTTTTTAAAGGGAGAGACCACGCCCCAATGGGCTGGTAACTCAGCGGCGATTGGCTGAAGGAGCTGAAGGAACTCCCACAGCATCTCCCCCTTTTGTTTAAGTAAGAGAGTTCTAAGCCTACTACGCAATTATATACAATAAGTACAAACCTACGAAATTATATACAATAAATACAAATATCCTATTCTAACTAGCTTAAGTCTTGTATAACAAATAACTTGGCCAAGTCATGAAAGGAAAGTAACTACATTTATATAATCTTCAATCCCATCGAAGATCTGAGAAGGGAAATAATGTTATCTGAGTAATTAGGAAGTGCAATCAAACAACTTCCAGAACATGTACCAAATCGCAGAGACAACTGGCTACCTGGACAAACACCCAAAGTCACATTTGCAGCGTTGAAGCAACCAACTTTGGCTAAGGCCTGATGTAACTGACATACCATTTTCAAAGGCAAGAAACTTCAAAACTATCTTACCCTGTCTTGGCAGGATATGACAGTCTTGTTTTATCCATTTACGGATATTCTGTAACTCTGTCAGTAGTTGAGGTATGAGCATTTCTTTACCCAAAGGCCAGTTCTGCCAAGAAGAAAGGCTCCAGGTGGAGTGTCTTTGGTGCTCAACATTCTCTCGGGCATAGATCAGTGTTGCCAGGAGTGATTGTGTCTCCCTACCATAGAACTCTGAATTAGATTAAAGGCCATTTTCTACAGCTCTTTGAAGAGGTTGAAGATTATCTATCTATACTGAATATAATCTCTATATATCTAAAGAACCTGATTAGTCTAATTATAAATGACAAACTTAGATGACTGTTGATCTATATAATTCTCAATATCTATCTAACTTAAAGACTGAGATAATAAACAAGTGTGCAATAAATGAGGACAATGAGACCTCCAAATATAAACAATGTGCAAGTATACATTGCAATATGGTAAATATATATCAATACATAAACAATATATAAGTATCTTAATCAGAGGTAGAAGTGTACAATGCAATATGGTAAATATACATATATCAATACAATATATATATACAAATACATAAAAATGTTTTAAACAGAGGTAGAAGCATGAAGCATGCATGCATAAAATAGTCAACATAATTTAACTTTGTATCAATATATAAGAATCGATACCAATATGTTTGTCTAAAAGCAATAACTCACAAGTACAAATCTATTTATCCCATAATCCAATTATCCCTCCTTTTTTTTTTTTTTTTTTTTTAGATTCCTGTGCTTATAAAATTCCTCCCCCAACCCTCAACCGTATACTAATTATAACCAACCCCTAAATGATGTCCCTAAACCCAAGGACAAACTTTATTGGGAGAGGGGACGTCGTTCTCTAGAATTACTTCCAGCTGTCATGGGGGCGACGTTCTTTCTGGGGGATCCTGTGAAAGTAAAATGATGGTTAAATTTCAAGATCAATGTCTTTTAAAATTGCAAATAGTCTCTGAGTATTTTGTGGAGGTCTGGCCAGAATGTTGTACAAGATGTGCACCATTTCAGCACGTTGGAACCGTCTTGTGCAGCTGGTACCCAAAACAGGTCTTGTAGTAGCGCTATCAGTATCATGACGTCATATCAACCAGGTGGAGTTGTTGTTATGGGGCCCCATCTTCTTCCTGGAAACTTCAAATGTCACTGTAGGAAAAACTCATTGTTCATTGTGGAAAACTTAAACATTAATTATATAGACATATACATGAATACCTATATTCAATGAGAGACATGATAGATATATTTAATGAAGGTATGATAGATATGAAGAAAAGTAAAGATGTTTTCTAAACTCATATTTCTTTCTGTCCCATATCATGGCTCTTGACATGAGACAGAAACTCCAGAAACTTTGGGTTTTTCTTTAAACAACAGGCTTGGAATTAGAGAGGGACTGAGCCAGAGTCCAACTCTAAAACCAGCTCTATAAATTTAGAAATATGATTTAGTGTATGGTACTTACAGAACCTATTTAGTTTTCTTGATAGTCCCTATTGGGCCGTTATTTTCCATCTGTCAGTATTCAAATATCCAGGGTCCCTTGAACTTTTCAAAGATCAGTGTTTTCCTGTGGAGATAAGAACAGAACCCTGCCCCCATTCTATATGCTTTTCTTACCACCTGTATGGTTATCATCATTGTAGATGCTGTCATTTCTCCTTTCCAAGAGGTTTCTCCTCTTCAAATCGAACCTTTATTAATTTTGATGGTATCCACAATTTTTCTTCTCCTGTGGAAACAAGAGCAAAGCCCCTTCCCCAACGTAGCACATCTCCTGGCTTCCATTGAGAGGTCAGCACGTCTTTGAAATAAACAGGTTGGTTTAGTTCAGAAGTTTTTTCCATTATCCAATGCCTCTCTGCTGCTGTTGTTCCTTTCTCATTAGCATTAAGAAAATTCAAGGTTAATAAAGCATTATGCAATCTATTTCTGGGGGTATCTTTCATCCCTTTCTGTTTGTTTAGCATATCCTTTATAGTACGATTTGATCTTTCTATAACTGCCTGACCTGTAGGATTATTTGGTATACCTGTAACGTGTTTTATATTATAATAAGCAAAGAAGCGTTTCATTTTCTTAGATACATATGCTGGACCATTGTCTGTCTTTATTTGTGCAGGTATACCCATGATGGCCATAACTTCCAATAAATGTGTGATTACCGAATCAGCCTTTTCTGAGCTCAGGGCAGTTGCCCATTGAAAACCTGAATACGTGTCTATGGTGTGGTGTACATATTTTAATTTACCAAATTCCATAAAGTGGAACACATCCATCTGCCAGATTTCATTCCTTTGAGTACCCTTTGGGTTACTCCCTGCAGGCAATGGTGTTTGATTATAGAAAGAACAAGTAGGACATCTCTTTATAATGTCCTTAGCTTGTTGCCATGTAATGGAAAACTCTTTCTTTAAGCCTTTACTATTGACATGATGTTTTTTATGAAATTCTGAGGCCTGCAGAACGCTTCCAATCAATAATTGGTCAATTTCAGCGTTACCTTGTGCTAGAGGCCCAGGCAGACCGGTATGGGACCGGATGTGTGTTATGTACATTGGACAAAGCCTATTCCTAATTATGTCCTGTACCTCGATAAACAATGAAGTCAACTCTGTGTCATCTGGTATGAATTCAGCGGTTTCAATATGCAAGATAACTCTTTCTGCATATTGTGAATCTGTAACTATATTAAGAGGTTCTTTAAAATCCCTTAGCACCATAAGAATGGCATATAATTCTGCCTTCTGGACAGAATTATAAGGGCTTTGTTCCACCTTACTCAATTCTTCTGATTTATAACCTGCTTTCCCTGATTTATTTGCATCGGTATAAAATGTCCGAGCTCCAGTTATTGGAGCATCACGTACAATTCTAGGAAGAATCCAAGAAGTTCTCTTTATGAGGTTAAGTCTATCACTTTTGGGATAGTTGCTGCTAATTTCTCCCAAAAAATTAGCACAAGCTCTTTGCCATGGTTCATTATCTTCCCATAACTTTCTTATTTCCTCAGTAGTAAAAGGCACTATAATTTCTGCTGGGTCTATACCTGCTAGTTGACGAAGTCTCAGTTTACCTTTTATAATTAATTCTGAAACCTTTTCTACATAAGTTTTTAATTTTTTACTTGGTTTATGAGGTATAAATATCCACTCTAAAATAATATCTTCCCTCTGCATTAAAATCCCTGTAGGAGAAATTCTGGAAGGCAGTATGACTAGGATGGAACTAAGATTCGGGTTGACCCTATCCACATGTGCCTCCTGTAATTTTTCCTCAATCATTGTCAGTTCCTTTTCTGCTTCAACTGTCAATTTTCTGGGACTATTCAAATCCTTATCACCATCTAAGGTTTTGTTTAAATGAACTATTAGATCAGGTGTTATCCCAACAGCTGGTCGTAGACTGGAAATATCTCCTAACAATCTTTGGAAGTCATTAAGAGTCCGTAACCGGTCTCTCCTAATTTGTGCCTTTTGTGTTCGAATTTTCTCTAACCCTATTCTGTAGCCTAGGTAATTAATAGAATCTCCTCTTTGAATCTTTTCAGGGGCAATTTGTAATCCCCACCTAGGCAAAACTTTCTTTACTTCTTCAAACATACTTTCCAAAATATCTTTATTTGAATCAGATAATAAAATGTCATCCATGTAATGATAAATTATGGGCTTGGGAAATTGCTTATGAATTATTTCCAGTGGCTTATTAACAAAATATTGACACAATGTGGGACTATTGAGCATCCCCTGTGGGAGGACAGTCCATTGATATCTCCTAGTAGGCTGAGAATTATTATAAGTAGGCACTGTGAAGGCAAATTTTTCTCTATCCATTTTTTGCAAAGGTATAGTGAAAAAACAATCTTTCAAATCAATAACTATAAGAGGCCATCCTCTCGGTAATAGAGAAGGCAAAGGAATTCCAGATTGTAGCGGACCCATAGGCTGAATTACCTTGTTGACAGCTCTTAGATCTGTCACCATTCTCCATTTACCAGATTTCTTTTTTACAACAAACACAGGAGAATTCCAAGGGCTGGTTGATTCTTCAATATGGTTAGCATCTAGTTGCTCTTGTACCAGCTGTTCCAAAGCCTGTAACTTATCTTCAGCTAGAGGCCACTGCTTGATCCATATTGGCTTCTCAGTTAGCCATTTTAAAGGTAGGGCTGTTGGTACCTCTAAAGGTTTGCTATTGGCTGTGTGTTCTTGTACAGCCTGAATGGCTGGTGACCTTTTTCCATAATACCTCATTATATCCTTCCCAGAATTGTGAGTTCCTGGAACTACAGGAATGTTAATCTGGGTATTCCATTGCTGTAGCAGGTCACGGCCCCATAAATTTATTGCAATATTTGCTATATATGGCCTTAATCTTCCTATTTGCCCTTCAGGCCCTATGCATTCCACCCATCTTGTGCTTTGTTTTACACGAGATAGGGTTCCAATTCCCAGGAACTGAACATCTACCTCATGAAGAGGCCAATTTGGATGCCAGGATTCTGGAGTAATTATACTTACATCCGCACCTGTGTCTAATAAGCCTTCAATAAAAATGCCATTTATACAGACTCTTAGCTTTGGTCTTTGATCGTTAATATACGTTTGCCAAAATATACGTTTACTCTGTCCTCCTGAATTTTTTGACTCATTCTCCACATGTAATTCATCATTTAGACCAGTATTACTTTTTACGGCAGACATTGGAGTTTTTAATTTTCTTGGTGAGACACATTTTCGACTGTAACTGGGAATGACTGGGCCACTTTTGGCTTGGGGGCCTGCGAGAGGCCCCTCAAGGAGTTTCCCGATGGTATCGGGTTGCCTTGTCTGTCTGTTGTTGACCTGCATTCGTTGGACCAATGTCGGCCTTTACCGCATCTTCTGCATACACCTGAAGGCTGAGATCTCCTACTTTTGTCATTCCCAGAGGAGATATTATTCCTAGGATTTCTTTGCCTGCAATCCCTTTTCAGATGTCCTAATTTACCACAATTAAAACACCTGGTAGTTTGATGTCTCCTCATAGCTTTGGAAATCGCTTCTCCTATCCAGGATTCATCGTTATAGCTAAACATCTCAACATTCATTGTATGCTGTATCCATTCTTCCATTGGTGCTGATCTAGATCTTAAAGGCCCAATTATCTTTTTACATTCAGTATTTGCATTTTCAAAAGCTAGAGATTCAAGAAGTATTCGTCTAGCTTCTGGGTCTGTTACCCCTATGTCCAGAGCCTTAATTAATCTTTGCACAAAGTCAGTAAAGGGTTCTCTCTGTCCCTGCCTAACCCTGGTATATGATTCGACCCTTTTTGCTGGATCTTGTATTCTATTCAAAGCATTCAAGGCTGCTTTGTGACATAAGGACAGCACTTCTTCATCATAAAGAGCTTGGACCTGTGGATCAGCATATGCTCCTACACCAAGAATTTGATCTTGGGAAACCTCCACACCTTTTGCTCTTCCTTGCTGTTCCATATGTTTGGATTCTTCTCTGAAATAAATTCCAAACATCAAGGAAGGCCCATCATCTAAAACTGCAGACACTAGCTGAGAGAAATCATGGGGGGTAGCTCTGACATTAGAAGCCCAAGTCCTTATCATTTCCTTAACAAATGCAGAGTGCAAGCCAAAGTTAACGACAGCTTGCTTAATTTCTTTTAAATCATTCATTGCTATTGGTGTCCATCTAGCTTCTTTAACTCCCTTTGAGCCTTTGGAAGTTAACCCTTTGTCAGAATAAATTACAGGGTATGTTGTTAGGACCCTGGGTAAGCCAGTTCTAACAGCTGGTGGTGGCATTGTATCCTGTCCTTGTGCCTTCTTACTCTGTTCACCAGCTCCAATAGTTTCTTCAATCATTTCTAATCTTTTTATCATTGTATCCCTTAAATCCTGAATCTCCTGACCTACCCGTGTTTCTAGTAATTTCACTAAGGTATCAGTTTTTTGGTTCCCATTCTGGAGGTTCATTCTATCTGTTACCTTATCAAAACTTTGTGGTAACATCTGAACGTCAAATTCAACAGCCTGTACCCTTTCAGGTAACTTCCTAGTACCCTTGGACATGGAGTCAATTTTGTCTATCATAGTATCCACTTGTTCAGATAACCCCTGATTTTCAATAATTTTAATACTTTCAACTAGTTGTTCAATATTAGTCCGTAAAAATCGTATCTTTCTTAATGATAAAATATTGAAAAGAAAACTGAAACCTAGCAACAAGTAAATTAATATATTCCCATAGTCATATAAACCTTGCATGACATAATCCATTGTATTAATAAAGAAAACAGTAAAATTGGCGTTGGAAACAAAAACTGCCATATTACCTCTTGTCTAGTTGGCGGCGCTGTTGCCAAGTTGCGACTAGAACCACTGCAAAGGTGACTTAAACAGGTCCTGTTTCAGTGTCTGCCTTAGTATTTGTTAAAAACTAGGAAATATAAGTTGCTCAAGAAAGAAAGTTTAATTAAATCAATTCCATACACGGAACCAGAAACCCAGAATCCAGGGGTAGAAAAGAGCAACCCGGAAGCCGCGTATGCCTCCACGTGACCGAGTCGTTCTGATTCACGCCACTAAAGCACCGCACTTACAAGGGAAATTTAAAAACAACTCAGAAAAGAGCAAACCAGGCAGGCAGAGACTGTCCCGAGCCTGTGGAGCTTGGGAGGCGTGGGGTTTAACTGAACTGCTGGCTCCACACACAGGGCACAGGCCGCAGCTGAGGGAGGTCTCGTGACTAGCCGAGCTGGTAGCAAGCAGTTGAGTGGGGGGGAAGGGGGGGTTCTACAACCAAACGTGGGGCGCCAGATGAAGGCGTAAGTCACAGACAATCCCACACCAGTTTGGAATTATGATTAATAGAATGGTTATTTATTCAAAGGGGAAAAAACTTACAGATTACCGTCCCAGACAACAGCCCCTCTGCGCGAACAGGAAAGGAGTCCAGGGGCCGGAAACGGAGCCGGAAGACAAAGAGAGAGTGGAGGACAGCCGCTGCTTTTTTTAAAGGGAGAGACCACGCCCCAATGGGCTGGTAACTCAGCGGCGATTGGCTGAAGGAGCTGAAGGAACTCCCACAGCAGTGGGGTTAGTAAATAAAACTTTGCCAGCACCATTATCTTAAGTGTCTGCCATGTTTTCTTTTAGAAAGTTAATGGCATGGGGTTTTATACTGAATGTGGGTGTGTTTCTGTGTGAGCAATCTTTTTAATATTTCTTTTTCCTTTAGTTTTTTGAGAGTTTTATACAATGTATTTCGATCATACTCACCCCTCCTCCAATTCCTCACAGATCCACTCCCATACCTTACCCATCCAACTCTATGTCTTCTTTGTCTTCCACATTGAGTTCATTCCTCTGTACTATAAAGTTCATCACCTAGTACAACTGCTCTGCCTCTGGATAACCAGTTTCGCCAGCACACCTTGACCTTTTCCCATGTGGTCTAAGGTGTCACTATTACTATTTATATATGACTCACATTTTTCCTTAGTAGACTAAATTTTGGATCGTTTCTGTTCTTCAGTAGCTCATGGAAGTCTTGTAAACACCTTTTTTTAAGAATAGAAAAATAAACATAGCATCACTTCCATTTCTTCTTATGTAATACTGTTTTTTTAAGATACCAAATGGGTGGAGGGATGTGGATTATGATATAAATCAATTCAAAGATCATTGATCACCTCAAATCCCAAGCTAAATTTCATTTTAAAAGTAACAGTCACAATCTCTTATTCTAAGTTGATTTTTAAATTTTTTTTTCTGCTTCCAACATTGAGGGCAAGGCTCATACCTCTCAAACTGTACAGGTTGCAACATTACCTACTGTTAATCATGTAGAAATTGAGACAGAAGTGGAGAGGGAGCATAATTTAAATTCTGTCACAAATGAAGAAAGCACACTCCACGTGAGGATCAATGGAGTCATGTTTTCAGAGTCTGAAGATTATGCTAACACATGAGTCCTTTGGTTATTAATTATAATTAAATACCCATTTTGTGCTTAAAATTGCCTTGTGGATTTGTAGTAATGAGGGCAAGCGGAGGCTCTTTTCTAATTTACCTGCTTTACAGAGGTCAAAGTATCCATCTGTCTTGTTCCTTCTAATTTGTAGGAATCACCAAAGATGAGTATGCCTGAATTATGCTTGAAATCTCAAAAGAGCCTTGCAGTCGGAGCCTGTTATCTGTTTCCCACTAGCAGTGTGTTCCTTCCAGCATACAGAATTTTTAAAAAACAAGAGTAGAAATGTATTGTTTTTGCAGAAAGAAATGTACATTACAACTGAAAGATCCCCAGAGTGGGGAGACTCTCACTTAAGTCTCAGGATAACACGACCCCCCAGGAACTCATGAGAGACCTTCCTGGCTGCAATCACACGAGGTTTATTGACAGGACAGGAACCAGTGCACTGGGACCGAAATTCATTTCCCATACAGGGGTAGAGAGTTCGACCCCGAGTATCTGGGAGAAGGAATATTTAAGGAAAGAAACCATAACCCAATAACCCAAATGGGGTAGGGAGGGCATCATTGGAAAATTCCGAAAATACCAGTGATAATCACAAGTGGGTAACTCCTTGTTTCTCAAGATTATTCTCAAGACTATAATCTAACTTTATGGTCAGCTAGTTCCTGGAACAGAGTCACTAAACTGGCTAACTAGATTTTTGGTTCTTTTCTCCCTACTAGATTTTTTGGCTCTACTCTTTCTGCTAGAGGGGTCTGAATTTATTCGGGTCTTTCACAACAAATCTCAGGAAGGAATTCACTGAGAAGCTAACTACACGGAGTGTCTCCCTTCTTTGCCTTTTACATTATATGGAATAGAAAGTAAAGATTACCCAAAGTAATCTTTTTTTTCTTTGAAAGTAGAAAAGCATTTATAATGACAAAATTGCATTTCTACATAATATGTTTGGGCTATCAGCCTTAATGAACGTGCTAATTTTGTTCTCACTTTTTGAACTGCCATTATGGGTAGAATTCTCAATGGAAATAAAAAAGACTGAACTGCAGTTCTCCCATGGCTCACATAAGGTTCCTTTGGAGAGATGTTCATCTTTCAGACCAGCAGATTATTGTTGCGAGAGAATTGTTCACACTGTTACTCCACTGTGCCAATAAAGTTAAACCTTGAAAAAAAAGGCAGAGCCAGTGATTGACTGACTGGAATTAGAATAGAGGGGCAGGAAGAGATAAGGAGGAACTTGGGGAAGATTTCAATCTGGGAAATCTGTAGAGTAGGGTAAACCGATTGTTTCTCCACTGTAATTTGGATTTATCAGGTTTTAAATCTCAATTTCCGACTCCCAAGTTTTTATTAATACTAGAACAGTTATGGTAAATGCACTATCCTGTCTCAGTCCAGGAGATGGGGAAGAGTTTGGGGAGCTGTTATAGCTAGTCACAGCCCGGATCACTGGGGTGATAACTATATGACAGGGATTGACATGCACAGAGTCTTATAGGGAGCACTCTTAGAATCAGGAAATATCTAGATCTATGAAAGCAGGGCTGGGTAGAGTTAAGCACAACAGAGGAGCTGTCCTGCCCTGGAGGGAGCTCTAGACTTAGGATCACTTTTCAGTTCCTCTGAATTTCAGCAGGTGGGTGGGGGTCTTTATATGCCTTCTCTATACCTACTAATCAGGGGCCAATGGAAAACCGTATGACCTGTGTCAGGAAGTTGCTTTATGATGAAAAGTATGACTTGACCCTAAGGCTGAAGGAACGAAGTTTCTGCTTTGGTGCAGTATGGAGGGTGAAAGAGAACCCTGAAGAATCTGTGAAGTTGGAGTGGTAGAATATTGGGTTTGGACATGTAACACCAGAGACAGTGGGATCAGAAGTATTATTGCCACTCAAGAATTCGATGAAAATCTAGATGTTATTGTGGTTGTTCATGTGTATATACATCTTGTCATGCAGATTCTCCTTACTGAGCCAGTCCTCCAGTCTCTTCGGTCACTCAGTCACTCACTCGTTCACCAAGCTGTACTGTGATGATTATGGACGACAGGTTCTAGAACACTTGCTGACAGATGTTTGGTAGTTGAGATTTGGGGGGATATTTAAAAAATATTCTTAATATAATATTATTGATAATACACAGCAAGAAAAACAAACCTGATAGGAATGTTTACTGAAAAAGCCAGACTCCCCAGTGTTTGTGGATGAAGTAGACTGCAGATTTCAGGTCACAATTGAATCTAGAGGTATATTCAGTCATGCACACCTCTGCTAGTACCATCTCTCCCTGAGAACAGGACTATTCACAGCATGACATCTTCTTTTCTCTTGAATCTCTCACGTCAAACTCCCTTTAGAGCAGTGGTTCTCATCCTATGCATCTCACGCCCTTTTGTGGTCTCAGGTCAGATACCTGCATATCAGATATTTACAGTACAATTCCTAACAGTAGCAAAATTGCAGTTATGAAGTAGCAATGAAAGAATTTTATGGTTGAGGGTCACCACAACATGTGATGACACAATATGTATTAACTGTTGCAGAATTAGGAAGGTCGAGAATTACCACTTTAGAGGGACCTTAGGTGCTTTCTTACAAGTAGACTATCTTAATCTACCAGTTACTAGAATGTTCCATCAGGAAAACAACAGGGTGTGATGTTTGATCATATTTCAACCAGAAGATACCTTCAATCACTTGTGAAAATTCTGCCTACCACTAAGTCAGGTAATGAGCTTTGGTGTCACTTACAAAAGTCCCCCCTTGCCCTTCCCATTGGACAGCAGAGTCCCACTTGTCAAGCATTTGTATGAATAGGAGAGTGTTGCAGTTCACACTGTGAACCCTGAGATTGCATTATTTATTGTAAGATTCTGTTTCTAGTTGTGGTATGGTTCAGCCCTTGAAAAAACCTTTAATCCAAGAGCTTTCTGCATGAATATTGTAAACAGAATGAATAAGGTCAAGAGGCGGAGCAAGGAGCCATTTGACAGGAAGTGAACATAAGGAAAAAACCCATAGAGAGTAAGAGGGAATCAGAAGGATGGATAGACATGCAGCAAGTAGAAGGGAGGGACTTCTCAGCTTGAAGAAGTTTTTGAGATGGCCTGGAGAAGAGTGTTGGACATCAGTGGAGGAGGACGGTCAGCTGAATGTGCTCCCTGCCTCTCTGAGCTAGCAGCCTTTCACCCCAGCATCTGGCTTCTGGGTCTTTATTGGTAAAATCAAACAACTGAGATTTTGAAAAGAATAATAGGGAGGTGCGGCTTTTCAGATGAGTCCTAGGGCGTGATTTGCTTCTATCCAATTGCATGAAGAAGTAGTTTACTGTAGTTCATGGGGGAAAGAATTGTTTGCATTACTCATCTCAGAACATAGTTTGCTGTTTAAGCTAGTTATTTGGAAATATTTTAGCTTTTTAAAAGTAGCCTCATCTATCTCACCATACCTACTGGTGAAAGTGGCAAGAATAGAAGGAATGGAAAGACTCCAGATGAAAACACAGTCTCCAGTATTGTGATATACATCACATGTTTTTTTTTAAAAAAACTTTTTAAAAAAGATTTATTTATTAATTATGTATACAGTATTCTGCCTACATATATCTGATAGGCCAGTAGGAGGTACCAGATCTCATTACAGATGGTTGTGAGCCACCATGTAATTGCTGGGAATTGAACTCAGTACCTCTGGAAGAGCAGTCAGTGCTCTTAACCTCTGAGCCACCTCTCCAGCCCCATCACATGTTTTGAGGCAAGCAAGAATAAAAACTTGTTTAGTGACTCAGGACTCCACTTGACTTTGAGCACTTGGCAGACTGAGACTCTTATCTAAATATATTATGTATACACACACCCAGCTCTGAACAATTCACTTAGAAACCTATTGGCAACCTAAGACTACACTGAGCTGCACGCAACCCCTCTCTGAACAATTGGAAAGGTAATTACAGCCAAGCCATCATGCCTACCCAGTTTTTTTAAAATTATTTTATTTATTCATTTTTTGTGGGTTCTAGAGATAAGAACTCTGGTTTTCACACTGCAAATGCTATAACTACCAAATCTCCCCAGTCACCCCTTGGCCTTTTTGATATGAAGTCTTCTTATGCCTCCCTTACTGATCTGGAACTTAATTAGATCAAGCTGACCTTGAACTTTAAGTGATCCTTCTGCCTTCTTCTCTTGAGTGCAGGAATAATAGGAATGCTTAACCAGGCACAGCAGAAATTCGTAATAATTTATCTCGAGCTGTTCCTTAGGGTGGTGATTAATCACATAGTAGAGGCAGGTTAATGGAAACCCTATTTTATGATAATAAATAGGATTTATTCAGCTTTCTATTTATTACAGAAAGTGGAAATAGGACATTTATCTAACTTATAAAAGATAATATCAAAATATAAAGTTAAAAAGAATGAGGTAGAAATTCAGTCCTGGTTTATTTCTCTGGAATTTAAGCCAGATGCTAGCAAGTTCCCAGCTTCTCCAGTAAGTCTATTAACCTGTGAAAAGCAAGGGACACTCCCAGGAGTTGAAAGCCAGCTTCCTGGTTAAAAGAAGTGGAAATAAATAGTACTATGAAGGAAGAGAGCTGAAGAGTCACTGATCCAGATCATGTATACACAAGGCCTGCCTTTGTTGCCTTTTCCTTTTGCTCCTGCATCTGAAAGAGCAGCAAATGTCATTTCCAAAATACCTGAGTATAGCCTGAAGCCTGAGTCATGATCCTGGTGGGTTTATACAATAGCCACTGAAATACCACGAGACAAAAAGGAGGACAGAGTAAATCAGAATACCATGTTTCTGTTTCCCCATCTTTTGCTTATACATTAGGCTGACTTTAAAAAGTCTGCTACCATTTGTAATTACATAGTCCTGGACTCTCAATGTCTTCCCATCCTAATCCCCTCCAGTGCTCCTCCTTCCCACAAATGTGGACATTTAGCATGGGAACGACTATCATTTTTACCATGGAAATACATATAGCTTCATGTCTCTGAGCCTCAGCTAGGAGGAATAATCTTCAGGAGAAAACACATAGTGGAATACTCTTCTTATACATCCAGGGCTTAGAAGTAGAGTGTTGAGTAATGGCTCATGGTGCCTCCAGAAGACTGCAGACTCTTGGGATGATGAGGGATATAGTATCTATCTCTAGTCTAGCCTGGAAAGAAAGACATACTGTTGGTTTAGTTAGCAACAAATCTTGGGATAAATCTAGCAGAATTAACCACTTACAGGTTAGCAAGAATTAACAGCTTAGAGGTTAACAAGAGAAAGATTAGTTCATGAATAATTTCTAAAGATATGAAGACATAGGTAGCTGCTTACAAATGGCCTTTCTCTATTAGCATGTATTAGGTCTACAAATTAAAAGATACTTTAATTTCCTGACATAGTGCTTTCAAAAGTAAAGGTAATATTACCTATTGTTTCCTTCCTGGTGATATTATTACAGACCTGAATGATAGGTTTTACTTATTATAGATTATACATGCTAGAAGCTTATGGAAGAAATCTGAGAGACTGTTCTATAGCAGGTTGCTTTGGACTGCCAGTCCCCAAATAACGACACAGAGAATTATTATTAATTATGAAATCAGCTTTAACTTATACTTGTTTCTAACTGGCTATTATAACTTAAACCATCCCATCTTTTAAAAATCTATGTTTTTCAATGAATTTGTTACCTCATCTCTGTTATGCCCATCTTGGTAATTCCAAGTCTGGCTGGAAACTCCGCCTTTCTTCTTCCCCGAGCTCTCACTGTCCAGAAGTCCTGCCTATACCCCTTGTCTAGTTTTTTATTAAACCAATCACAATGACACATCTTCACATAGTACAAAGTAATATCCCACAGCAATGTTCATACTTTCTCAAATATCAAATGCCTGAACCTAGTCTTGGAGAAGTGTCCGATGGTAGCCAATTTTACTGAATCAGCGATCAAAACAGAGTGAGTGAGCAGAAGGCAGATGCGAGGGAAGGGAATCAGTTTCTCTTTGTCTCCCTATGCCCCCTGTTTACTCTTTTATTTGGAACTATTTAATCGTTCATATCATTCCAAGTTTCAGACAATGGGACAGTAGTTATTCACCTTCATTTCCTAGTTGTTCTGTCCTACATGTGACTTCAGGCTCTCAGTTTTAGTGACCATTCTTAGTAGGATTCTTAGTATCTGTCTCATAATGAAACCAACAGAAATGGAAAGTTAAGGCTGATAACTGATTCAATCATCAACCCTTACTTCCTTCTACCTCATCTATTACAGTTTCCTTTGAGAACTCTTATGATGATTCTCTAATCAATGACCTCACCTTAAAACCTCCAAAAGACATTCAGATTTTCTCGTAATGGGAAAACTAGGAGGTCAAGCCATATTTTCTCCTTTTACTTTTAATATCTGATACCTATGACAGAGTTAATAAATATGTTAATTTTTACATGGGAATACATTGGCTATCAAAAATTATTTGAGATCATCAAGGTAATTTATCTAATGGATTAACTCGTCTATGAATTTAAAAACAACAATCCATTTTCAGTGTAAGTAATATCCCAGGCTAATTTATGTGACCATCTGAAACCCATAGCAAAATAGGTCCTCAGGAAAAGTATTCCATGGGGAACTCAAAGATCTGTAATGTACTTTTAGCATTTGAGACAGGATCGCATATCAATGAGAATATCCTAATAAGACCTATGATAACCTTTCTTTTGTGTCCTGGCTCAAGTGCTGGTCTGCTAATGTATTCTACTTGCTATTTAAGTTGTCATCAAAATACAAACATTAATCAAATTGTGCAATCTGAGCTGAAATTGCTTAGATTTTTCTCTGTTTTTTCCTCTCTAGCAGTTTTGCCATTTGTGTGTTGTCATACAATTGCTTTCTAGTTCTTACTACTTTCATACCATATGCTACCATAGAGTGCCCCATGAGCAATTAAACTTTACACCATCACACCCCAGTCAGTAAGAAATAAGAACACATTGGGGGGGGAGGCAATGGGATGACTCAACAGGTTAATTTGAATAATATTCTTGCAAAGGACTATGTTTCTGTTCCCATCACCTACATCTTGAGGCTCACTGCCTGTAACCTCAGCCCCAGGGAAATATGATGCCCTCATCTGGCCTATATGGGCACTTGCACACATGTGTGTATACACACACACAAACACATACACAATCAAAATAATGTAAATAAATTGTGTAGGAGGTTCTTCTGTTTATGTATTGCTTTCATTGGTTGAATAAAGAAGCTGCTTTGGCCTTTTGATAGGGCAGCAGTTAGGTAGGCAGAGTAGACAGAACTGAATGCTGGAAAGAAGGGCAGATAGGCAGATGCCATGGTTCTCTTGCCTGAGACAGATGCTGGTTAGAATCTTTCCCGGTAAGACACGACCTCGTGGTGCTACACAGATTTATTAGAAATCGGTTAAATCAAGATGTAAGAATTAGTCAGTAAGAGGCTAGAGATAATGGGTCAGGCAGTGATTTAATGAATACAGTTTCTGTGTGGTTATTTCGGGTGTAAGCTAGATGGGCAGTTGGGACAAACAAAGGGCCCATGCTCCTCTCGGGCAGCCGGGACCAAAAGCAGACCCTCTCTCCCTGTAACAAATGAATATTAAAAGAGTATATGCTGAAGCTGAGTGGAATATATGTTATTTTAAAATGTATTTATTTATTTTAATTATGATATAATTATTTCACTTCCCCCCTCCAAACATTTGATGGCTTATTTTTTTTATTATTATTGTTTCACATATTTGAATAAATATATAAATACAACATGTTCAGTCTTTTCGTTGATTATTTTTAGCTATTATTATTATTATTTACCTTGCTATTTTTATTAGATACAAATGTAGTTATTATTATCTGTGTTATAATTTTTTTATTATATTTTTCTTTTCCTCTTTAAAATCTTACAGATAAAGCATTGAAGAAATTCACTCTCAGTGACACACATAATGGAAACAAATGACTCCACTTACCTTTTTTTTGTGCAGCTCCTAGGGGAAATATTTCTTCTTATTGGGAGAACAGCACATAAGTCTTTTTATTGAAAATTGCCATGAATAACTGTTAAGAAGGTAAGTAATGGTGATTCCTCTCTGAGCTGTCATCTCACCAGAGAGGATGCAGGCAGGTGTTTGTGTACTTCAAACACACTGAGGGCACCAAGTCACACCAAGAGCTCTCAGTGCTGAATGAAAGACACAGGGGAAGATAAAAGGCTGTAAACACAGCATGTATGATCGTGCAGCTGGGTCTGACAGAAACCATTTGGATGGAGTACATATAAAGGATCCAAATAGGAACAAAAACACTGTTCAAAATACACCCAGCCCTGAGAAAGCTTGGAACTTCAAATTACACTTTGTATTTTTCACTGTGGTAACAAATATTAGTTTGCAATGAATAAAAAAAAAAGCAAGCTTCACTGGGGCTTCAGGTCCACATTGGTTCATGGCATGGATTGTCTATCTACAGCAAAGCTTTTCTTAGAAATAGTTCAGATGATGCTTTCACCCACTGCTTCATAAGTCACTTCTTGCCTTCATTTACAAAAAGATGTTTTTTAAATGGAAGCCAAGAGGCACTTCTTTTTGTTAATGTTAAGACTAAAATAACAACAACAAAGAAAACAACAACAACAAAAATCCAAGCAAACACAAAAGAAACAAAACTTGGGCTGGAGTTATGGCTCAGTCGGTCAAGTGCTTGCAACACAGACATGAGGGTCTGAGCTCAGTTCCTAGCATCTACAAAGCCTGCCATGGGGTGACGTGGAATGTCTGTAAATCCTGCATCTCTGCACTGGAGAAGCAGAGATCACCAAGGCTCGGTGGTAGCCAGTCTAGCCCAATTTGTTCAGTGAGAGATGGGTCTTATTAGTGAAAACTAAAAACAAAGGCAGTGAATTTGATGAAGAGTTAGGAGGGCTCTCAGGGAAGAAAGAGAGGGAGGGATGCTGTAATTATAATCTCAAAACCAAAATAAAATAATGTGAAGAGAGACTGAGGAAGATACCAGTTGACAATAGGTCTATACAAACTTATGTTACACATGCCCACATATACATATGCACATACAAATGGACAGCCCTCTTTATACACAATTTGTTCTAACTTAGGGCTGTTATATCTTAGCACTGTTGACATTTGACCTGAATAATTTTCTGCTGTGGGGTCTGTCTTTTGCTCTTTAGGACAAGTGGCAACATTTCAGTCTCTACCCTTGAGATTCCAAAAGTGCCTTCATACCAGTTGTGATGAGTAAAATGTTTGTAGATGACCCTTGAGGGCAAAAGTGTCTACTACTGAGAATCATTGCTATTGTTTCTGCCCCAACACTAGGAGAGAGACAGTGGAACCTTAAAAGAAATAGTTGCACTAAATAAAAGGTATTGTATGATGAAATACAGATTTCTGTTAAAGTAAATGCTCCTACCTTTGAGAAATCTAGAAAGAAACAATAGTTTTAAGAAATAATACCTTTATGAAATTAAAGTTCACAATTTCATTGGCAGCAAAAATGCCTCTGTATAAATTACTTAAGCTAGAGGCATCTGGCACTCAATAGAATAATAGCTATAATTCACTCTGTGTATATATATTTTAACACATCCTATTGTATGTGATAAATATATGCAATTTTAACTGTCGGTTTAAAAATCCATTAGCATGCTGCCTTGAATGCTGGGCCATCATCTTTTATTCATGGGATAATTACTTAGTTGGTGTGTTTTACCCTGTGCTTCTAAGTGGGAATGCACTGTAAAAGGCTTTCACTTGCTATTACACATACAAGGTACATCTTTTTGGTTTTCTTTTTACACAAAGAACACTAGCATAGATTCCAACTTGCAAGACTGGTCATCCTTTTTCACATAGCAAATGCGCCAGTACCACCTGTACACTTGGTTGTAATGGAACAGCACCTGGCATTGTGTCAAGGGCTACCATTTCAGTACAAAGAATGGCTTCTCTCTGTGAGAAAGTGACTAAGCACGTATTTTTTTTCACATCCGTTGATTAAGGATTTATTCATATTAAACTCTGTACTGCACTCAGCATGCTTTCTGCCTTCAAGGTACTTACATCCTAGTCAGAAAAGAGAGGAGGATTAACTTTCCGAGAGTCAAAGCACAATCTTTAACAATAATGTCAATTCTAAGAGGTGAAGAGACTCTATTTCCAAATTGCAAGCCTTATTTATTTGCTAAAGGACACAATGATGCAAATTTGGGAGTAGATTCTAGAGTCTTCCATTATGATTAGTAGAATAAAGTAGTTCATGAGAAAAGATTTATCAATATAGAGACATTATTATAAAACATAGCACTCAGCAGCCAGGCAAGAGACGGTGTTAGAATGCTTGTAGAATTAGTCTTATAAACTTAGAGAAGATAGTAGACCCTACAAGTAAAGTAAAAATATGGGAATGTTTTTTAATGCAATAGATGTAAAGGAAGCTTAGTTAGACAAGCGCATATGCCAAAATGGTATATGATGTGAAATTACAGTCTCCTGGATATTTTCAAAGTTAGTTCTTCCACCTATATAACTTACATTCTGAAGGGAGTGGGGTGAAGGAGGGCCATCAGAAACATTTATAGGTTCTGGGTTAGTGTTATCTGAGGATTAATGGTAAGGAATACTCTCATTAAAGCAGTTTTTTTTATTTTTTACAGAACAATTGGTGATAGTCTTTGAGTGATATCATGGTTGCCAATGATGTAGTAAGACATAGCCTACTATAAGTGATACCATTCCTTATGCAGGTAGTCCTGGGCCCTATAAAGAAGCTGAGCTGAGTTCAGCTGAGCCTGAACCAGAGCAATTCAGAGAGTAAGCCAGCAAACAGCTTTTCTCCATGGGAGACTTTCTGCTTGAGTTGGGCTGTGATGGGTTTTAACAAAAAAGTGAAATAAACCCCTTTCTCCTCTAAGTTGCTTTTGGTCAGAGTGTTTTATAACAGCACAGAAGAGAAACTAGAACATCTAGTGTGATCATTCACATATGTATGAAAGTGATGTAGGAGGGTCTTCTTTCTATGTGTTGCTTTCATTGGTTAAATAAAGAGACTGCCTTGGCCTGTTGATAGGACAGCAGCTTAGCTAGGCGGAGTAGACAGAACAGAATGCTGGGAGAAAGGAGGCAAAGACAGAGAACTGCCATGGAGCCAGTCACCAGGTCAGACATGCTAAATCTTTCCCGGTGAGCCATGACCCTGAGGAGATACACAGATTACTAGATATGGGTTGAATCAATATGTGAGAGTTAAACACACATTAGTTTATACGAGGCTAAAACTAATGGGCCAGGCAGTGTTTAAATGAATATAGTTTCTGTGTAATTATTTTGGGTAAACTAGCCGGGAGCCGGGCGGCGGGACTGCCGCTCCTATTGCAACATGAAAGCACTTTGGAGACTATGAGAGGAGAATTACCAAGAGTTTGATACCAGCATAGACTGTATAGTGAGTTCCAGGCTAGCTTGGGCTACTACAGGTAACATTCTATTTCAAAAGAAAGAAGGAGACTGAGAAGTCAGCATCTCAATAGGAAATTCTGAGCAATCACATCTGAATCATGTTTCACACCTAAAACTTGTTAACATCCTTTTAGGAACCGGAAGAAGGACACACACCACCACAGCAAGCATACAGTGAGCTGATTCTTCTCATCTGCATTTACTCTCAAAGAGACATATACCAGAAAAGGAGGGCACAGTAGCAGGTAAGTCTCCTTGCTTACGCGTCATGACTTGTGCTAATAGCTTAGGGTTTGAATCATTGTTTTGGCCTCCTTTTAATAAGCTACAATATGAGATAAAACTTACAGTGGATTTCATTTTCACCAGGCTAAAGTGTCCTTGCAACAGACATTTATTCTGTCTCAAATTGTATCATCAGAACAAGTGGGTTTGTAATCATTACAAATGTCCTTACTCTGATTGATTCTGTGACTGAAAATATGATAGCTTTAGTGCTAAAATATTATATTGGAGTCCAAAAAGACCATTTATACTCCCCACTTTATACACCACAAACTTATTATATCAAGTATATCACTGATGTGAGATTCCCCTCTGAATGCTGTGAATATGTTATATTAGCATTGGTTAATAAAGAAGCTGCTTTGGGCCTCTGTGAGGACAGAATATAGCAGGTGGGGGATTTGAACAGAGATATAGAGAGAGTAGGTGGAGTCAGGGAGACACTATGTAGCTGCTGAAAGAGACAGACTCCAGAAATTTACCCAGTAAGCAACAGCCTTGGGGCAATACACAGAATAATAGAAATGGGTTAATTGAAAACATAAGAGCTAGTTAATAAGAAGTCTGAGCTAATAGATCAAGTAGTGTTGTAATTAATATAATTTCTGTGTGGTTATTTCGAGGCTTGGTGACTGGGAACAAATGAGCATCCTCTGCCAACACATCATATTTATTAAACAATGTTAGAAATTAGTGCCTTGAACATAAAGAAGATGCAGGGTAGTAACTCCATTTCCATGATACATTCAATCACTTTGCCTGTCTTGTTCTATAAAAGGAGAGAAATTCATAAAACAACACTGAACAAAACAAAAGCTGGCATCAGTTCGGATGCTGTAATTAATGTATGAGTTTTTCTGGGGAATTTTAACACAGCCTAACATGTATTGTGTGTAGCCACTGATGTTGTGCATGCAGGAACTGGATGTCATTGATGTGTTGGGGCATCTTTCATCATACAGCGCACATCAGTGTATTTTGTACTTCCCATCACAAGGAAGTGCAAATTCTAGAAGTCTTCTCATTTCTGTGAACTTATCCTACTTCACACGTGGGAATCTTGCTCTGACTCATAAATGAGGTTACATGGACGGTTGCCAATTTTGAATGAGTTCTAGGGGAAGAAATTTCTCTGCATTAATTGAAGTTACTGTAGGAACTAACGTAAGGTTTAGATTTCAACCTGGTAGGACCTGTGGTATTATATCTATATAATCATAAATAGGAAATGTTATTCCTTAATGACAAAACTATAATTGAGATTCCTTGTGTCTGAAGAAAAGCAACATCCCCTGTAGCAGAATTATATACTGTAAACAAATAAAACAACAGTTTTCTGGTATTATGCTCATCCTGAAGGAGATGGTAAGCCCAATGTTTCAACTATAAAACAATCATGAGGCCAGATTCTGAGCATAAGTGTAGTTCTTTCAGACCTAAGTTCCTCAGGCCACACTGATCTAGCAACACCAGGAGTAAAATAGAAATTATATGTCTGGGAATATAAATGGAATTTGAATGACCACAAAGTCTGTGAGAGCAGGTAGGTAAGGCTTTTTGTGTTGTTTTCCATGATTCTGGGGCATATGGGTTTTAGCTCACACCTATATTCTACAGAGAAGGGGAATACATCCATTGAGAGCCAACTGATTAAAAATGTCATTATAGTCTATAGGTAGATTGTCTTGCTTTGTGGGTATAAATTTAAAAATATTATGGCACTTTTAATTCAGCCACCTTTGAAAGGTAGTCATGAGCAGAAAATCCTGCAAATCAAGACTTGTTCTTCTGGTTATATATGAACTCATTGGATAAATGTCATAAACAACTGTTTGCTCACTTATTTGTTTTTCTTTATGGGGAACAGGGAAGGGTGCATATGTTCTGCAGCACTCATGTGGAGGTTAGTGGACAATTTTTCAGAGTCAGCTCTCTGCTTCCACCATGTAGGTTCTTGAGATCAACCTCAGGTTGTTGGGCTTGGTGGTAAGCTCCTTTAAACACCGACCAGCTCTTCTCACTAACATTGAATGATTGTTTAATGGACTGGTTGTGAGCCTAGCCTTTAACAGCTAAGTCATCTCTCCAGGCCTGTTCAGTGGACTGAAAATGGGAGAAGTGGAAGCCTGGAGTCATGGAGAGTCAGAATAGGAGGACAGACTGACAGTAGTAAGCACAATGCTAAAGATACCGGCATTGTACGCCATCACCTGTCAGATAATCAAGTGTCTATGCCTGAGGAAGTATGAACAGTCATGTAAACAGACTAGCCCATCAATTTGACCTTAAGCAATGCGAATTACTGACTATAGTAGCATTGGCCCATGAGCCTAAGAACTGAAAAATAATGGTGACAGAGAGAAGAGGAGAGAGGAGGGGAGTAATGTATGTATCCAACTGAAAGTGCTAAGGCTAATTACATGTGATGTGGCCACACTCAGGACCAAAGTCCACCTTCACCTACAGTGGCAACCAAATGCTCAAACACTTGACCTTCAGCAGACCATAAAGCCACATTATTACACTTCTTTTCATCCTGTGGACACTGTTGTTGCTTTTCTTTCTTTTTTTTTTTTCTTTGGACGTCTGTCATGTATTTGAGCTATGGGTTTGATTGCTTTTCTTACTCTAAAGGTTTTAGTCATACTGACAAGAGATTTGATCCACGGGTGAAATTCCATATAACACTTTATCCAAGTGCTTAGTTTATAATGAAGTAGGAGCAGTCATGAACACAGGACTGCCTTACACAATACTTCCCAGAGACTGACAGTGCAATAGAACAGAAGAAGAGTGAACAGGTATAGTCTGCTCCCTCTCTTTCACAACTATTCATTGTGCCACTATCATGACCAATAACCCAGGTTTTTCATGATTCTTTCATTGTGGATAGATGCTCTATCATCTGATAGGTGTTGGCATGGTCAAAAAGCTCAGAAAATAATACCCAGTGAAAAAAGTACTATCTTGTAGGATGTAGTACATGTGCCAAAACAGAGATACTTCTTTGGACATGTATTTTAAGTAGTTTGGGAATGCTTGGGTTTGGGGACCAGGCATTGGTCAGTTAACTGGTATTTGCACTTTGTCTATAACGTTTTCTGCCCACTTAAAGATTCTGACTCCCAGAAAGGGGAAAAAATTAATAAGGCGTACAAGAAAGTCAAGTGGAACCCAAAGGAAGAAAGATCCCATCAAAAAAATTTTTGCCTTTTCTTCTTCTCACCTTGCCAAGGCACCCACAGATATGAGGAGCATTCAGCATCAGAGCAAGGGCCATTGACCTAGATCAGGAGGAGAAAGTTAGGGTCGTTACACAGCAGAGCATTCCTTTGATATCTGGATATGGACTTGGGCATTTGTACTCTCTTGCCTGATAATTTTTGTGGTAAATGGACAGCTGTCACTGAGAAAAGAGTCACAGCCAGAGGCTGAGGGGTCCAGATGAGGAGGACATGGACCATCTGATAGGCTACTGTGATTACTAGTGGTTGGAGCTAAAGGTCAGCAGAGCTTGGAGTGGGAAGCAGGGGCAGGGCACGCGAGTGCCGCTCCTGAGACTAGTTGCTTAGCATCAGCCACCACTCACCACACAGATCTTCCCCTTCTACAGTTTTCCCTAAGAAACAGAGATTTCCAGGGTCCCAGAGGTCTTGAGGGGCTGCAGTGCTGTGTTCTACCACCAGGGTCCATACCATAAGGAGCACCTGCTTTCCCAAATGTAGCAAAGACGTCTGCCTCTTAGCAACTTGTCACAATAATACTCCTTATCCTGGGATGTTGTTGGTGATGAGCTTAGTACTAGGAGGTCAGGTATACAAATTCGGTGTCTGTTTCAGTTTAAAAAACAAGCACACAAACAAACTGACCCAACCCCTGTAATGGCCATCTCAATTTCTAAAGTCACTAGCCCCTGTAATGATGTGCCCACCAGACTTCTCCCTCTGTAAACACTTCTTTCTTCTCACTCTTTCCCATCCCAAAAACTGATTTTCAGAGTTTATATGCTGTAATGTGCTTCCTAAAACTGTGTGCCTCCAAGCTCGCCTCCTGTGACCCTGTGTGCAGAGGTTGTGCTTATTCTATGGTTCTGTTTGCTTCTGTTATCATAGGCTGAAAATTTCGCAACCCCTCAATCATTCCTCTCTTACACCCCTTCATTTAGGTTTTATAATAGATCAAATAGTCATTCTGCTGTCATGTTAAAAAAGAAAATAAAGACAACCGACAGCTTTAACATAGTCAACTCAGAAGCTGGTACAAGACACTTCCCATTCACATTGGGCTGTGAAATCAGGTGGCAACTTATGTAATAGTACAATCCTACTTTTAGAAACCAGGAACCTGTGTAGATTAAACTTCCCTGCCAGGTCCTATATCAAGAATGTCATTAGCGACCAGTGAAAGGCTGACCTTCCCTTCTTCTTTTCTTCTATTTTTGTGATGTGGTTTCCCAGTTGCTGATCCAGCAACATATTCTGCCCCACAACACACACCTGTCCCCCAATCTGCATAGTTCTACTTTCCTACTTTATATCTGTATGAGTTTTTCTCTTGAATTTCAGGATAACTGTATTTGAAAGAAAAACATGGGACAATAAAAAAGATTGCATTTTTATTAGTAGATTAGTAGAGATTGTGCAAACTCACTGAAAATGATGGAAGAGTCACAGAGAAGCATCCGGGTAGCAGATTCTCATTAAAGATCACAAAACTAGGAAAAGTGCATTTTTATCAGCTTTGCCCTCTACTCTAATAACGTCAGAAAAATTACATTTTTGCAGTATTAGAGTGCTAAGTAAACACACTTCCTTCATTGCTCTACTCTGAAAGGCCAATCTCAGGATCAGAAGCAATAGATTTTTTGTTTCAAAGTACATGATTTTAAGTCTGTTCACAACTTAAACCTTGTCTAGCTGATGTTCCTTTAAATGCCCTTGAAGGAAGACAGTAATAATAACTTCACTACTAATACCATAGGTGACTAAGGCAGAGGAAGCTTGGACATGTTTTAAGCTAAAACAAAAACTTATTTATTGGACCTAATCTAGAGCAGTCCTGAGACAGCGAACTCCACAGGAGCAGAGCAAACCCAGGAAGTGCCGAGCGACCTCCAGGAACACGGAGTGATCAATGGGGTGACTGGAATGGTGCCACTGACTGCATCATGAGGAGCAACCATCTGAGCCTTGGATCCACTGGCACCTGAAAGATTGATCACCAGAGTCACAGACAGCCCCAATTACACCAACTAGAGGAAAAGGTGGGTAGACAAGATAAGAAGACACACAACACCATGAAGAGCATTATAACACCAATAAAAACCAGTGACCCTACAACAGCAACCTGAACAGCCAAATATAGATAAAACAGAAGAAAATGACTTAAAAGTAACTTTAGGAAATGAGAAATTCCCTCAAAGAAGTGGAGGAAAAGACAAAATAAAAATTGGAAGACATCAATAAATCTCTTAAAGAAAACCAAGAAAAAGCAATCAAAAATATGGAAGAAACTATTCAAGACTTGAAAACTGAAATAGAGAAAATAAAAAAAAAACACACATTGAGGGAATTATAGAAACAGAAATCATGAGAAAACCATCAGGTACAACAAACACAAGCATAAATAGCAGAATACAAGAGATGGAAGAGAGAATTGTTAGGAATATTTCCTAATGCGAGCTCTCTGTTGACGCAAAATCCCAATCAAGCCAAATCAAAACAAGCCAAATTAAGAAATATCCAGGTTTAATGGGAGTTTTGCACTCTTGGGTGGTCCCGAGAGGGAACTGGAAGGCCGCAAAGGCGACTACCACCAGGGGAAGACAAACTGGTTCCTCTTTTGGGAGTTAATTTAAATATTCTGTGAGAGCGATACTGGCCTGCTGGGATTTGGAGTCCAGACCAATACAACTCTCAGGTCTGGGGGTTGGGATAGATGTGAGGGGTTAGGACCTACAGTCCCAACTTAAGAATCTCAAGTGCTGAAGATACAATAGAAGAAATAGACTCATCAGTCAATGAAAACATTAAATCTAACAAAAGTTTAAAATATCAAGAAAATATGGGACATCATGAAAAGAGAAAACCGAAAAATAATAGGTATAGAAGAAGAAGAAGTTCAACTCAAAAGCACAGAACATATATAACAAAATCACAGAAGAAAACTTTTCCAACCCAAAGATGGATATGCCTCTGAAGGTACAAGAAGCATACAGAACACCAAATAGACTGGATCAAAAAAAGAAAGTTCTCTCACCACATAGTAATCAAAACATTAAACATACAGATTAAAGAGAAAATATTAAGAGCTGCAAGGAAAAAGGACAAGTAACATATACAGGCAGACTTATCAAAGTTACACCTGACTTCTCAGTGGAGACAATGAAAGCCTGAAGGTCATGGTCAAGCATTATGCAGACTTTAAGAGACTATGAATGCCAGCCCAGACTATTATACCCAACAAAATTTTCAGTCACCATAGATGAACAAAACAAGATGACAAAACCAGATTTAACCAATACCTAGCCACAAACACAGCCCTACACAAAGTAATACAAGGAAAACTCCAACCCAAGGAAGTTGGCTACATCCACAAAAACAGAAAATTGATGATATCAAAGCAGCAAGTCCCAAAGAAGGGGAAAACACACAAAATAACATCACCAACAATAAAAACTAAATTAACAGGAGATAGCAATCACTGGTCATTAATATTTCTTAATATAAATGGACTCAACTCACCTATAAAATGACACAGGCTAACAGACTGGATACAAAAATAACCTTGTATGCCTGCTGTATACAAGAAATATACCTCAACTTCAAAGACACAAGTCGCCTCAGAGTAAAGGGTTCAGAAAAAAATTCTCCAAACAAATGGACCTAAGAAACAAGCTGGTGTGGCTATTCTAATATCTAACAAAATAGACTTCAAACTAAAATCAATCAAAAGAGACAAAGAAGGACATTTCATATTACAGGAAAAATTCATCAAGAGGAAATTTCAATACTGAACATCTATGCACCGAATACAAGGACACACTGATATGCAAAAGAAATACTTCTAAAGCTTAAATCACACATTAAACCCCACACACTAATAGTGGGAGACTTCAGCACTCCCCTCTCACCACTGGAAAGGTCAGTCAGACAAAAAATTAACAGAGAAATAAGGGAACTAACAGATGTTATGACTCAAATGAACTTAACAGACATCTATAGAACCCACCAAAACATATATTCCACCCAAACATAAAAGAATATGCCTTCTTCTCAGCACCTCATGAAATCTTTTCAAAAATTGATCACATACTCAGTAACAACACAAACCTCAACAGATGCAAAAAAAATTGGAATAACCCCATGTATCTTATCAGATCACCATGGTCTGAAACTAGAACTCAACAGCAACACTAATTCTAGAAAGTCCACTAATACATGAAAATTAAATATTGCTCACCTGAAGCATCAGAGGGTCAAGGAAGAAATAAAGGGAGAAATTAAAGACTTCCTAAAATTCAATGAAAATGACTAACAACATACTCAAATTTATGGGACACAATGAAAGCAGTGTTAAGAGGAAAGTTCGTAGCACTAAATGCTTACTTAAAGAAGCTGGAAAAATCCCACACTAGTGAATTAACAGAACATTTGAAAATTTGAGAACAAAAAAAGCAAATTCACCCAAGAGAAGAGGATGGCAGAAAATAATCAAATTGATAGCTGAAATCAACAAAATAGAAACAAAGAAATCAATACAAAGAATCAATGAAACAAAGAATTAGTTCTTTGAGAAAATCAACAAAATAGACAAACCTTTATCCAAACTAACCTAAAGGCAGAGAGAAAATATCCAAATTAACAAAATCGGAAATGAGAAGGGGGACATAACAACAGACACAGAGGAAATACAGAGGATCATCAGGTCATATTTTGAAAACCTGTACTCCAAAAAATTGGAAAATTGCTGTTCAAAATGTAGAAGGAGGTTGGCACTTATCCCAGGGCACTGCTAGAACCTTGTCCCTCTGCCTTTAAATCTGCATTTTAATTGCCTGTGGTGGCTCCTGCCTGTAACCCCAACACTCACTGGGAGAGTAAAACAGGAGCATCCAGGGAGGAGTTGAAGAGAGCAGGAGCATCCTAGGGAAGAGTTCAAGAGGACAGGAGCTTCCTAGGGAGGAGTTCAAGAGGACAGGAGCATCCTAGCAAGTTAAGGCTGGTTACTGTAGCCTTGGTAAGAGCCTACTTCAAAACCAAAAATCAGGGCTAGGGAAGTAGCTCAATCAATAAAAAGCTTGCTCATGAAAGCATGAAGGCCCTAGTGCCATCCCTGAAACTCACTTAAAAAAAACTAGATGAAAAAGAAAGAATGATAGAGAAGATGAAGAAAGTAAAAAGGAAGAGAGAACAGATTCAATGCAATGCCCATCAAAATCCTGCAAAATTCTTCAAAGACCTCGAAAGAACGGTACTCAACTTCATATGGAAAAGCAAAAAACCCAGGATAGCCAAAACAATCCTGTACAATAAAAGAACTTCTGGAGGCATCATAAATCCTGACTTAAACATTTACTATAGAGCTACAGTACTGAAAACAGTCTGGTATTGCCATAAAAACAAACAGGAGGATGAATAGAACCCAACTAAAGACCTGGATATCAATCCACACACCTATAAACACCTGATTTTTGACAAAGAAGCAAAAAATATAAAATGAAAAAAGAAAGCATATTTAACAAACGGTGTTGGCATAACTGAATATCAACATGTAGAATAATGAAAATATACCCAAATCTATCACCATGCACAAAACTCAAGTCCAAATGGGTCAAAGACCTCAACATAAAGTCAGCCACACTGAACCTCACAGAAGAGAAAGTGGAAAGTATACTTGAATGTATTGGCACAGGAGACCACTTCCTTAATATAACCACAGTAGCACAGACACTGAGAGAAACAATTAATAAATGGGATCTCCTGAAACTGAAAAGTTTATGTAAAACAAAGGACACAGTCAACAAGACAAAACAATAACCTACAGAATGGAAAAAGATCACCAACCCCACATCAGACAGAGGACTGATCTCCAAAACATACAAAGAACTCAAGATATTGGCTATCAAAAGAACAAATAATCCAATAAAATGTGGTGTACAGACCTAAACAGAGGACTCTCAACAGAGGCATTTAAAATGGCTGAAAGACACTTAAGGAAGTGCTCAACATTCTTAGTCTTCAGAAAAATGCAAATCAAAATAACTCTGAGACTCTATCTTAAACCTGTAAAAATTGCCAAGATCAAAATCACTGATGACAACTTATGCTGGAGAGGTTGTGGGATAAGTGAACACATTGCTGCTGAAAGTGCAAGCTGGTACAACCCCTTTGGATGTCAGTGTGGCGATTTCTCAGAAAATTCAGAAACAAACTTCCTCAAGGCTCAGTAATACCACTTTTGGGCATATATCCAAAAGATGCTCAATCGTGCCACAAGGACATGTGCTCAACTGTGTTCATATCAGCATTTCTTGTCATAGGCAAAACCTGGAAACAAACTAAATGCCCCTTGACCGAAGAATGGGTAAGAAAAATGTGCATTTACACAACAGAGTACAACACAGCAGAAAAAATTGATATCTTGAAAATTGCAGGCAAATGGATGGATTTAGAAAACATCATATTATGTGAGGTAACCAAGACACAGAAAGACAATTATCACATGTACTCACTCATAGGTGGTTTTTAAACATAAAGCAAAGAAAACCAGCCTACAAACCAAAATCCCAGAGAACTTAGACAACAATGAAAACACTAAGAGGGACTTACATAGATCTAATCTACATGGGAAGTAGAAAGACAAGATCTCCTGAGTAAATTGGGAGCATGGGGATCATGGGAGAGGGTTGAAGGGAAGTGGAGAGAAAGGGAGGGGAGTAGAGAAAAATATATAGCTCAATAAAATCAATTAAAAAAATAATAATAATAAAAGAACTTATTTTTCACATTAAGATGCTAATATATAAAGTCAAGTGTTCTTTAATGGAGGCACAAAGGGAAAGTCCAGACTTTGGAGATAACTGTTAAAAAAAGTTACACAGACATGAATCAAAGTGTCTGTGGGGAGCAGAGTGGGGATAGAGAGAAGTGTGGCAGATGGCGCTGTATTTATGCTCGTATTTTTAAATGTTTGCTTCTTTTGCTTTGTTTTAAAACCTGAATTCATGGACTGTAGTGATAGTGCAGAAGTGAAAAGCACTTGTTACTCAGAAAGAGGAGCAAGGTTCAATCCTAGCACCCACATCAGGTTTCTGTCTGTAACTCTAGGTCACAGGAATCTCTGATGTTCCACCCTCCATGGGCACTTGCATACATATGGTGCACATGCATATACTCAGGTAATACATACACACACACACAGAAAATAAAATGTGTGTGTCAAAAGACAACCTTTTTTAAAAACTTTTTTCCATATCAGGTATTGAAAGCTCATAAAGCACTTTGATATCTCTACATCAGAAGTTAGTCATTTCCTCCTGCCAATGACAATATGTAAACTCTGAACAAAAGTACAACTTACATATTTGTGTTTTCTTTTTGCTTCTTTCGGCAGTAATTTTAATTGTTTTATATATTGCTGATGTCTACTTTAAATATAGGTAAGGTACAGGACCTTTTTCTCCCCAACATCTTACTTTTAGATTTGAGTTTAATTTATGTGAGCACCAGAACCTTTCTGATGTTGGTATACCTCTGATTTATTCTGTCTTGCCTTGAAGAGAGTCATCCAGAAGATGGGGATTTAGAATTTACAACCCAGAAACAAAAATCTGTCTTTGAATTGTAGAATTCACTCCCAGAAAGTCTAATTTATTCCTCTGAGATGTTGGAGCTGCATCAGTATACTTCTCTAGACATTTGATGGGGAGAAGTGGATGGAAGTTTACCCAAAGTCTGGGTATATGAAACAGGCACACAGAGTCTCACTATTTGGTAAGCAAACTAAAAAGTATAATTAAAAAGAAAAAGAGCTTAAGGGTTGGAAATAAGAGCACACACTGTTCTTCCAGAGGCCCAAGTTCAATTTCCAGAATCTATGTCAAGCCACTCACAATTGTCTGTAAACTCCAGCTCCAGTGAGTCTGGTGTCCCGTTCTGGCTTTCAAAGGCACCACCCTCAACATGGCAGATATTCATAGAAACATATACACACCTACAAAAAAAAATCTGAAAAAACTAAAAGACTTTGACGGGAGGTACCCCTAGTAGGAAGACAGTGCTGCCTACAGCTTCCATAGGTTATTCAACAAAAATTCCAGTGTCTGATGCAGGTACTTCCTCATGAATTTGGTCAGGGAGGCTCCAGACTCTTAAAACACTGCAGATTCTTGGCGCCCCTCTTGTTTTTTCATCATAACTCAATGGCAAGACTCTCTTGCTAAAGACATCACATATTTTCCCTGAAGGACTTACGCAATCAAGCTGGGGCTGAGCTGACGTCTCCTCTAGGCTGGTTAGCTGCTCTAGTGCCCAGAAGTGCTATGCAGGTAACCAGTGGGGAAAAGTCATTGACAGGCTTACCAAACATCACCAGCCTGCCAGTCAAGACATGCTTGATGGTGCAATAGAGCCATGACGCTATGCGTGTGACTTCTGATTGTATTTTAGGCCCCTCCACAGGAGGAATTCATGCCAGACACTGTAAACCCGGCCAAAAGTTCATGACAGAGAAGTCATCGATCCTACGTGGGAGTCTATTCTAAAGCTTTAATGTATGCTTTTTTCATGTACTCCAGGCAGCTGTTTGGCCTCACAGATCTCTGGAAACTTTATTCGTTTATGTAAACTACGTTTTGTTGTGCCCAGATTACGGCCCTCAGAGAGAGACCACCAGAGAGGTCCAGACTGTAATAAGCAAGGTTTAATCAGCATAATACAAACATGTTTGGAACTCATCTCCATCCCCGTTACAACAAGGTAGAGAGGAGTTGTATCTCCTCTGTGGGGTAAGCTTTTAAAGACATAACTACAAAGAGAATCTTGCTTTGGCATGGGTACAGGGACTTTTGCTCCCTCCCATTCTGTTAAGTAAGCTTTTTCCTTGTTTTTAGAGTAAGGCCACTGTTTTTGAGTTAGGCCATCTTTATCAGCCTGTACCAGGTGGCTGGCTGGGCTGAGCTAAGTGACCTTGTGCTCGGAATCTCCTAGGCGGGAGAGGGGAAGGCCACTATCTTCCTGGGAAAACATTCTGCTAGGAAATTTCTTCTTGCCCCTTTGAGAATAAGGGGTGAGGGTCCCACACTTTTATTTCCCTAAAGTCCCTTTTGTTTGTGTTTAGCAGTGTATTATTTGCGTAACTGCAGCCATCTGCCTTTCCGGACTTCATCCTTCTCACTTCCCACTTCAGGAATCCTGAGTCCGTGGTATTCGATGTGAACTAAATTTTCAAATTTTACAACGCTTGTGAAGAGCGGCCTTATATCAGGCAAATTCTCACGACAATATAAATAACACGTTCTTAAATCATCCAATATATTTTAAAGACATTCTTAGTCAAGAAAATACAACTATGTGCTTTATAAAATGACTTACGGATTTTAGGTGAATAGTCTGTGAGTGTTATTAGCCAATTGTTGACAGAATATGTGAAAAATACTTGTTGAAATGCTTCTCTATACATGACTTTAATATGTAATATCTAATAAATATGTTGACCCTAATTAAGCAATCTTTTAATGATTTTGGCTCATAGCATCACTATCAGCTAAACAAAATACCCTAAGTATAAAGTAACTAGTTTAGCTTACTGCAGTGTGAGGCGTGCTTTGCTGTTCTAAGACTTTATTACAGTGATGATGATTGAACCCAGGACCTCACATATGTTCTCTGACACTGAATCACATTCCCAGTGACAACAGCACACGCATTAAAAAATCACTAGAGATGGAGAAGAGAGAATGAATTGCAGGTCCAAAATTCTATTATGTTTTGGTGTTTAATTCAAGGACTTTTGTACCGTTCCCCATCAAGTGAGGCACTGAGACCCTCATGTGGTGACTCTCAACCCTGAAAATAACTCCTGGCTCACTACTATAATTTTGCTACTGCTATGAATCGTAATGTGAATTTTTGGAGATAGAGGTTTGCCAAAGGGGTTGCAACCCACAGGCTGAGAACTGGTTTAAATGCGCAGTGATGTCTTATTAGGTTAAAAGCTGGTTGTAGTGCGATATTTCAAGCCTGCGGATTCATGGAACCAACATGTAATGCTGCAATTCTGTCTTGATTCCGCGCTTTTATAGATTCTTTCAATGAGCTGCTCTCCCCTGTATTGGCACAGCAATTAAGAAACAGAGTGACTTTGGGACTGAGACTTGGATATATCCACACGACTCTGGGAGGCGAGCTCCTTACTTTCTGCATCCATAGCAGGGCTCTCCATTTCCCCTGTGATGAGATGCCTGCTGTTTGTATCCAGACAGAACTGCTTCTGTTGCCCTCTTCACACCGGAAACAGAAATCCCGATGATGACTTTGTTTGTCCCACTCTCTTCAGAACTCAGTGAAGTCTAGTGATTGGTTTTGACAAGTTAATGTAAGCTGCTTCTCTCTCATAATTCATAATCAAGAGCAAATGTCTACGCCAGTCCGTCACATCGCCAGCTTCCCTTCTCTCTTCTTTACCCCTGAACTTTAATTCTCTCTCGGCTCCTGTTTTCATATTAAATGATAAGGTATGGGAACTTGAGAAAGTCTTTAATGACACTTTTAGGAAGCAATCCCTTTGCTCATATCATACACATCTGGAGATGTGTAGAATCCACTTCCGCAGCGGTCTTCATTAGCCGACATGGCCTTGGAAAGCTTATTCAGCTTCTCAGTGCAAATTTGCACACAACAAACAAGCATAGAAAGCAACTCTCTTTTTAATTTGAAGAAAAAGAATTCAAAATGTCTTTGCTCAGTCCAAGTTGGGAAAAGTCCCTAGAGTGCTACTATTCATGGTTAAAATGACCAAGTGAGTGGAAAAAAAATATTTTTATTTCCAATAAAGTGCCTTTCTTAGAAACATAAACTGCTTGCTGTACAAAGAGAAGAAAAAGAAACACAAAATCATGATGTATGACAGCTTGAAGATCAAGATTCAAATGAAGAATAATATAGTGAGTTATTTAAGAATCTGAAAATATTTAGAAAACAGCTCTGGGGTCAGACACCAAGAACTCCACACTGCTCTGCATCTCTCAGGTACAGCAGGATCGGAGTTAGCTGTCCACTTGGTGACTGAGTGCGGCAAGACAAGAATGGACTAGAAACATAGTGGGTGGCTAATCAAAGACTTCGTCACAAATCCTCCAGACACAGAGGTACTCTTATAATGCCCCAACCACTTTGAGAGAGGGTTTCTCTCTGTAGACCAGGCTGGCCTCAAACTCAGAGATCTGCCTGCCTCTGCCTCCTGAGCACTGGGATTAAAGGTGTGCGCCACCACCCCCTGGCCATCTTAGTGATACCTTGAGACCCACGGAAAACTGAAGGGAGAATATACATGTCATATTTTGCTGTTCTTGGTGTGTTATCTGGTTAGTTCTTATCTGATTTGTAACAATCATTTTTATTCATTTTTATTACTTATGCTTGGCTTAAGTGAGCAGCAAATAAATGAATGTGTTAACAAGTGAATGATTAAAAAAATGACATCTTGGCATTTGCGGACAAATGGATAGATCTAAAAAAATCATAATTGAGTGAGGTAACCCAGACCCTGAAAGACAAATATAATATGGACTCACTCATCAGTGGCTTTGACATAAAGCAAAGAAAAATCAACCTACAATTCACAAGTCCAGAGAACCTGGACAGCAAAGGGGACCCCAAGTGAGACATACACAGATCTAATCTACATGGGAAGTAGAAAAAAACAAGATCTTCCAAGTAAATTGGGAGCGTGGGAATCATGGGAGAGGGTAGAAGAGGAGAGGGGAGGAAGAGAAGGGAGCAGAGAAAAACATATAGCTCAATAAAAATAATTTTAATAAATAAATAGTCTACATTGTAGAAAGTTTTATTTATTTTTAAATCCTTAATGAACTCTAAATAAATCTTGTTTTCTTGTTTGCCTCAAAACTCTATGAGATTTTAACTTAGCAATGGGGTGTTGGAAAACTAGGTCATTGCCTTCAGGGCATTAGGGCACTAAAAAGATTTCTGTCAGAACACCCCAAACATGAATGCCCTGTATTTTCTGCATGTGTTTTGGGATGCCTTAGAGAGAAGTGTCGTGTCTGATCTCCCTCCCAGAAATGAAGAGTAAAGGAAGACAGCCAACATCCTGGGACCTTTGGCAACATGTGGTTCTCGAAGGCAATTTGAGAAGTAGCATTTTACAAATGGCTAAACCAGAATCAAGACTAGCATTCTGTAAAGCATTCCTAATCTAAACAAGGCAATGGTGTTTTGTTTTGTTTTCAGTTGAATGTACTAAGCTGTAGGCTTGGGGAACCAAAGGGAAAGTCACAGAAGAAAAGCAAAGGTAGGGACAGCCCCAGAAAAGATCCAAGGAGAGAAAGCCTCCTGAGCTGTATTGGGCCTCTGGAATTTTCCTGGAAGGAACTAACCTTCCGGTCAGCATCAATTTTGATTGGAAAATTAAATTGGTTAAAAAAAAATCATATGTCTAAACTTTATCTCAGACCCTTAAATCAAAGGCTCTTAGTAATAGTCCCAGGAGTGTACATGTGTGCATTTTATGTGTGTGTGTGTGTGGGGGAGGTTCACAATTCCTGCACTTAAGATTCATTTCACCTAACTTTATTCAAGCAATGATCTCAATGGTAGGAGCTTTCTTTATCCATCATATTGTAGGATTATTCTTTAGATTTCAGGTTTCAAAGCTAAACATGACATGAATTAACACTTTACAGTTGAACAAATTAGCATTGGCTTTCTCAGAAAGCCCATAGTCCTGAATCTTGTTAAAATGTAAAACAAAACAGGTCCGTGGGTTTGACCTTTGCAAGCCGTACATTGCTGGAGCCGAGAATGCAGTGTTCTATGTTTCTGCGATGAATTTGTCTTTTGCACTCCCATCCTAAAGATGCCACATTCAGTGTATCCCCCAGGCTTCTGCATGAAGATAGAGAACAAGAGGCACTGGCCTTGAGTACAGACACTGGGCCTTGGGCAATAACTGTCCATTGCCCTGACAGGGACAATAACTTCAAGCAGAGCCATAGTTCACACTGTTAACTGCCTTCTGCTCCCTGTTGTATTGGCTGTGAGTCCCTTTGGCTGCCATTCCCCCTTGTCATGACTCAAGAGACCATATAGGTCCTTTTTTGACTTAATTTCTCACCGTCTAGGGAGTCTTTGAAATGTCAGAAAGATTAATGTTTCTGCTAGATCAGAGTTCTCACTCCTGGTGTTCTAAAGGAGACAGTGGGTTTATCTCACCTGGTTTTGGAAACCCACGAACCAAAGGGCAGCATCCAGCTTTCCTATGAAGCCTAGTGATTCAAAAATGAGGGGAAGGCCATATCATAGACTCATTCTTAACATTTAACACTTTGCTTTCTGTCTGGCTTTTTTCTTCTTGAAATTTTTATAAATTTTGAGCAGCCAGGTAAACCTGTGATTTGTCATTTTTACTAAATATTTGTTAAGAAACATCTATTTGTGTGTGTGGTTTGTTTTTGTCAGGATAATATCTCACTACAGTAGACTAGGCTAGTCTCAAATGCAATCCTCCTGCCTCAGCCTTTCCAGTCCTGGGATTCCAGGTATGTGCCACCTTCAGTGACCAAGATCTAAATTCTTTGTATTAACAGATTCTGATCTTGTACAAACGAATACAAATACTGTGACTTGTAGCTGAATGTTTCATCATTTAAGATTAATGTTTACCAAGACCTGTTGTCTTCCTTAATATGGGATAATGTTTACATAAAATGGATTCCATCTACTACAAAATAAAAGCAGCATTTTATGAAAATTAGAATAAAAATAAAGGTAAAATGAAACTCTAACATCAAATAATATCAATTGAAGTTTTGAAACCATGAAGGAAACCAGTCCTGAGTAGTCTAACTGCAGTTAGCTATAGGCTCAATCAATACACTCAATAATTCTGTGTTCTACTGTGTGCAGACAAACCCCCAGATGGACTCAGGCCTCCCACAGAGCTGAGAAAACAGTTGCTGTATAGCAACACATTTTACGTGGCTTCTTACACAACAATAATGATAAGGCAGTAGAACTTTGTTAAATCACTCTCAATGATTCTTACAAGAATGGCTAGAATTAATACGATTGCAAGTGAAGAGCATGTATGAAGAAGGAAGTGGTGGGCTACTCAGAACACCCTAGGGTGATGAGACCAAGTTGAGTGTTTCATAAATTAAGGAAACTTTAATATATGTATGGAAGAATTAATAAAGCAGTCCAGTATTATTTTCTTTTATGATTTGTTGATCTTACATTGTTCTAAAGTAATGACCCCTACAGTTTTTAAAATATGTTTTATTCCTTTGTGCGTGTGTGTTCGTGAGTGTGGTGCCTATGTACATTTGTGTGTGAGTACACATTTAGAAGGCAGAAGATGGTGAGTTTCCTATTTATCACTCTCTGTCCTGATCCCTGAGACAGGGTGGGGTGGTTGCCAGAAAGCCCTAATGTTCTTCCTTTATATGCTGTCAGAGCACTGAAATTACAGGCACAAATACAGCAACATTTGGCTTTTTATGTGAGTGCTGGAATGCAAACTTAGGTCTCCATGGTTACATAAAAAGAACGCTTGCCACTGGGCTACATCCTCAGCATATAATATAATATTATAAATATATATGTATATATATATAGTGTGTGTGTTGGATATTATATTTTATAATTATATATTAAAACACTTCAATTGTAAGAAACAAACTCCAAAGTGACCCTTTACATGGGTACGTCACATTCTTACATAATCCACTCACTCTCAGTGTGAGTTGGACATTCAAGACTTGCTTCTAAACTGAAGGAATAGAGCAAAAGTCGTTTGCTATTGTGCATGGTTGTAGCTATCAGAGGAAGAGGGAGAGAGGAGAAGGGGAGGCAGAGGAAGAGAGAGGAAGAGATTGGTAGATAAAGAGAGAGACTTCTTTGTTAGGTAGCTTGAAGCAGCGGCTGTCAGTCTTCTGAAGCCTTGGGTAAGCACCTGATACAAAGGTCAGAGCCCACTTATCTCCTCCCTTTCTGTGTTTAGGGCTATTCTTTTTTTCTGAAGGAAGCAAAGCCTGCCAGAAACCTGGTAAGCTCTAAAGTTGAGCTTCAGATGAAAACAGCATCTGAGAAACTCCCATGAGAAGCTTCATGACAATGTTTAGACCCTGAGCTGTGCTTCCCTCCCTGACCCCCAGAAACGGAGAAAGTGAGTGGGTGTTGAACAAAGCCACTGGGTTTGTTTTGTGAAAGCTGTTATAGAGTAATAGAGGACCAACAATCAAACAGTAAAATTCTTCAGCATAGACTCTGTCTTGGTCTGACTGTGTTGCTTAGCAACAATGTCATAAACTAAATACCTTATAAACAAGACCAAAACGTTTCTCATAGTTTCAGAATCAGGAGAGTTTGAGGTTGAGATAGCAGTACATTGGGTATCCAACAAGGCTCTGTTATTCGAAGATGGTGGCTTCTTGAAGGCTGGTGTAGTTACTGGAAGGGAAAATCCAGCCTCCTTGGGGCCTCCTTTAGGTCACATTCGGAAGGATTCTGCTTGGAATAGAATTCTGCCTGGGGTTGGGAGATAGTTACATATTTGTTCCAACTTAAAGTTCTTCCCTGAATTCTCATCTCTTCACACCAGCTAATTGTGGGGTTGGGAGACATCTACTTATCTTTCTTGTGTTATTATAAAAATCTTACATAGTGAATTAATCAGTATCTACTCTATTGGAGAGATAGGTCAAGAGCTAAGAGCCCTAGCAGCTAGCTCTTCCAGAGGACCCAGGTTTGGTTCCCAGTACCCTCATCTGGCAGTTCCCAATAGCCTATAACTGCAGTTCCAGGTGATCCGATGCCATCTTCTGGTCTACATAAGTATTGCATACATATGTTACACCAACATACTTTCAAGCACAAATAAAATAAATCTTAAATTAATATCCATATTAAAATACCTCCAAATATAAACTATAATTGATAGAAAAATACTTTAAAATATTTTGACAAGTGAAAACACCTTTGCAGTAAACATGTTAATACTTTTTAATAAAAACGAGCTAATTTTTGGAAAGTTGTTTTTGTTCTTAATTTTTTAGTTTTTATTCTTTTGTGTACAATGTGAACACTGCCAGGAATATGTCATTCCAGCTTGCTTTGAAAATGTTTTTGAAATGCATTTTTAGTTAGGAAAGCTACTACAACCAAGTATGCAAACTAAGCTTAGAAATCTTCACACTCCTACACTACAAAAAATTAAATATAAAGTAAGAAAAGAAGGAAGAATATTCAGCAACTGTGCTATCACTAAGCATACTAACAATTTACTGAGTATCAGTGTAAATGTTGCTAATCGTCAAAGTTTTTAAATAGTAAATACTCATTTTGTTGAAGACCTCCAAATTAGAATTTTACCTAAGTTTATAATGTACATGATAATTTGGATTGTATAAAATATCATCACTTATCTAAAATAAATGCCAGGATTATATGTTATGATTTTACTTAAATCACTAAGTATAAATTGCAACAATTAGCATAAGAATAAGGTAAAAATAAAAACAATAGGAAAAGGTATTTTTCCCTAGCTTTTTATATGCACAAGCAAAATCATTTGAGTCCTGATCATCTTTTAGTTTTATGGCTATGGTTTGGGAACCCTGACCATTCAGCTGAGCTGTAATTTGTGGCTTTTTTTGGACTCTGGCAGATTAAGTTCTGTGGTTGTTCCAAAATCAGGTTCTCCTGACGTCACTTCTGAGTTAGTACTGCCCCTGCATGGCACACTGGCTTGGCAGAGGAGACCTGTGCTCTAAGATTCGATTAATGTATGTGTAGGCACACAGCACTGCCACCAACTTGATTACACATGACAAAAAAAGATGTTCACAAATTTATCTAAATAATGTAACGTTCTGTTGTGGATACTTGTATTGTAGAGAATGGACAAACACTCCCAAGAATTCTTGTTTTCGGTTTTTAAAGGCAGACTTCCCGTGGCTACCTTTAAAATCAGTCAACCATACAAGCCAGTTCGGCCGATAGTCTTGATGGCTCGTGCTACAGATTACTTAAGCAACAAATAAATATATTTTTAAAAGTGAAAGAATAGTGTTAAACTAGGATTTGGGGAGCTAGATCTAAGTTCTTATCCCCACTTCCTCAGACTCCTCTTCTTTCCTTTGTTCTTATCCCCTTCTATGTTCTCAGGGTTTTCCTTCACGCTACCCACAGCCTTCATGGGTAAGGATCCAAGGTAGAGTAGTGGGGGTCACACATCACTGCCGCCTCCAGCCTCTGGGAGCTGTGCTAGGATTTCAGGTTAGCTTCCCTTGGTTTTCTTTCTTCTCATGTGATAGGTGGCTTGTTAAACAGAATTCTAGACTATGGGAGGATTTCACTGAAGATGAAATCTAGCCATTCTAACTTGCTGAATAAGCAATAAAGTGGAACTAAAAGTGTAACACTTAACCGTTTTGATTGTGTAGGAAAACAGTTTTAGAGTCTGGGAAGATGGGTCTGTGGGTAAAAGTGCTTTCTCTTGAATTATGGGACATGCTCTCAAATCTTCGAATCAGGGCCCACATCAAAGCCAGGAATGGCTGTGAGTGCCCATAATCCTAGCACTGGGGGCAGAGATGGATTTCTCTCAATAGCTCACTGGCCAGAAGACCCGGGAAAAAGGCAAATACCTTTTAGATAGCCTATCTCAAGGCAACAAGGCAGAGAATGGTAGAGCAAGGTAACCCACATCTTCCTTTGTCTGCTGCAGGCGTGCATACACTCATGTTTGTTTATCAACAGCCCTCTGTTCTCCTGAAGTCTCCACACATTCTATTGCCATCCTTTGGGTGGTACTCCAACCAGCAGCAGCTCCATGTATGAAGTTGCCAGGGCTCTCTTTGTCTTCGCCATGCCCACTTCTTTGAATGCCGTACCAAGCTTTCTGTACCCGCTGCTTTACAGGAGCATCTTAGAAAAGGATGGTCTTTGATTCTGTCCTCGTTTCTCTCACACTAGGCTCTGCGCAGACTAACAGCAGTAGAAGGATTTCTTTCACAGGTGGAAAAGCAATTTTATCAGAAGAGTGCTGCGTGTTTACTCTTAGTCCATTTCGTGTTGGCGGGAAGGAAATAGTGAAGCAGATTATTGATTAAAGAAGTATGGAATCTCAGCTGGACCCGGAGCTCGTCAATACAAACATCTAGCTCGCTCCGGAGAGCCTCGGCGTCTGTCTCCAGGAGAGCGGGAGTGACAGCTGGTGCCACATCATCAAGCATTTCCGTGCATTCTAGGGATCCAGACTCTAATCCTCGAGCTGTGGTGAGGAATTTACCACCACGCCATCTCCCCAGCTACACTGTCTGTTTCGATGCCATGCTTCATTGGTGCTTCTACTGAGAAGATGGTTGACGAACATGCTCACGCGACAATTGGCCTGAGTAAAATCTACTTTTTTCTCTGAATTATCTGTAGGAATTTTTTATTGTCTCCTGGTTATGGTAAGCATATAATTTTTAATCAATTCTTGTAATCAAATTTTGGGGTTCCCATTCTGGAAGAAAACTCCGGGTATGCTGGTCTGACCTGATGAGTTAACATTCCAAAATTCTAAAATGAAAACAAATCAGAAACAATATGGCCTTCTCATTGACGTTTACGAGAAGTTCTTATAACTATACGGCTTCAGTCTCAGCCTTAATTAACCCCAGTTCTTTGCCAGGGATGTCAGTCCACTCAATTTGCTTAAACAAAATAATAGGATGGTTTATACAAAACAGAGATTTCAGTCTCTAGGGAATTCAAGGCTGGGAAATTTAAGCAAATGTGAGGACAATTTTTGAGTCTGTTTTTCTTGTGTCTTCACAGCTCACAAATGAAAGACTTTGGTATTAACAGACACTTATGAGGGTGCCCATTATTTGCCAGAGGCCTCCACTCTTTTCTGCAACTATCCAATATTAATTGTGTCCTAATCTACTTCTAAATACTGCCACACTAGGGATAGGTTTCAACATAGGAAGTTTAAAGAGGCCACAAGCATTCTGTGTGTGTAGCTGTTTTCACTGATGACATGAGGCATGTTCAAGTTATGACGCATCCTGAAGGTATTTACAACTACCTTTATACACTTATGACTGGAAATGGGAATCGGGAGAGTCGGACTGTTGAGACAGCTCAGCGGGTGAAGGCACTGGCCGCCAAGTCGGACGACCTGAGTTCAATCCCTAGGACCTATACTCTGATGGAGGAAGAGAACCAACTCCTATGAGTTGTCCTTTGACCTCTACGAGCACGTGCATGTGCGCACACACACATAGACACATATGCACATGCACTCATGCATGTGCTCATGGACATGCACACACAAATACTGTGATAAATTGAAAAGAAGCCTGGGGATTTGAGTACCCAGCAGCTTACAGAAAGTCCTGATAAAATTATGGGCTACCTTGGGTATTCAGGTAGTTTCTTTTGTTTGGTTCCATCCGGAGGGTTAGCTGAATTTTGAACACCAATATTATTGTAACCTGTCTGCTTATTTACTGGTGCTGCAATGGCTAATACTAATATCAAGTATTAATGCAAAAGAATGTTTGTACCCCACCCCCTTTTTGAGGCAGAGGGAGGTGGTAATGAATGAGAAGCAGTAAGTGGGTTGAGTATTATGGTTGTCATGGCAAAGATTGTGTAGGACAAATGGGATGAAAGGCAAAGTGCCTATTTCTAAATGATACTGAAGCAGCAACGAGCAGCCGCATGGAGAAGCCGCAGGTGAACTGTGAGGACGATTAACCATTCTGTGAGTGGACAGCAGCGGGGGCTAGCTGCGGTAACACACAACAAAGAGTTCAGCGTGTTCTTTCCCCAGAACCTGGAGGAACACGGTGTGACCAGGCAAGGTTGTGCTCACATGAAGGACTTCATCCATCTTGCTGAGAGCGATGGTTCTATTTTCAGTTGGAAAGTTATGGGAAGTTTTGCAGCAGAATAACATGACCAAATTTATGCTTTAGAAAAGCTGTGCTGATCACAGTGACCATCTTGCTGCCAGAGTTCAGCTAAGAAGGTTGAAGCACATACTGTTCACTTTCCCATTTCCCCTTCCTCTTAAGCACACATTAGATGGTATCCTAACCTCTCTTGAGCTGGGTGAGGCCGTATGATTGAGTTTTAGTGGCAGGAAAGTGTGTGCTGCTTCCAGGTGTAGTACAGAGATGTAGGTATCTGCTTACATGATGGTTTACGTTGTTTAAAACATACACACAGAATTGGGATAGCTGCTCACAAGGTAGCTTTTATTTAGGTTTTTAGGAACCTCCATAGCACTTTCCACTGCAGCCGAATTTATGCTCATCCCTCTGCAGTGGGGCAGGGTCTGTTTATCCTGCTTGCACATGCTCACCAGCATTTACTCCTTTTGTTTTCCCGACCATAGTCGCTGTGTTTGGAGTGTAGTAGAGTCTTACCGGTGTTGATTTGCGTTTCCCTGATGCCCTTGAGAACTATTTACTCATCGCCTCCCCGTTTTTGTTTTTTTTTTTGTTTTTTTTTTTTTTTTTTTTTTTTTTTGTTCAGACTTGGTTTCCTGGGTTTGTCTTTTACACACCCAGTTCTTTGCTGCTCTTCAGGATTTTCTCTAACCAAGATCATGCCAACTGCAGATGAGGATTCTGCTTAAGTAGTGTATCATACGTGTTGTTCCAGGGAAGAGGCCTACATGATTTTGACTGGTCTTTCAAATTTTTTTAATTGAATTTAGCTTGCTAGGATTTTTTTTTTTTGCATTTAGAGAATATTAATGTTTAATTTCCTTTTTGTTTACATCCTTGTCTAGGTTTTGGTATTAAAGTAATTCTGCCCCCATAGGATGAGCTTGGAAAAATTCCCTTCTCTCAAAGGAGAAAAACGATTTGAGAAGAACTGGTGTCAGGTTTTCTCTAAATATTTGGTAGAATCCATAAAAAATTCTTAAGGTACTGTGTTGCTGCACAGGAAACCTTTTGGAACTAATTTAATCTCATTGCTCTTTTTTTTTGCTGTCTTTGGGTTTCTTACTTCTTGATTTAATTTTAGTTACCAGTATATGTCCACAAATAATTTACTGAACCTAAATTTTAGGTGGAAGATGATCAAATTGATTGATTGATTATTCTATATGTTATTTGACATGCCTTAATGTGGACAGAGTGCACTTGCTTGTCATATTGATTTTGTGGTGCTCCAGGAGGCCGCTTGTTGGTTCCCGACTGCTCAGCCCTGAAATAATCACACAGAAACTGTATTAATTAAATCACCGATTGGCCTACTAGCTCTAACTTCTTATTGGCAAACTCTTACACATTAATTTAACCCATTTCTATTAATCTGTGTATCACCACATGACTGTGGCTTCCTGGGTAAAGTTCCCAGTGTCTGTCTCCAGCAGGGCTACATGGCTTCTCTCTGCCTCTGCCTCCACCTTCTTCCACCCAGCATTCAGTTTAGTTTTTCCTGCATACCTAAGTTCTGCCCTATCAAAAGGCCAAGGCATTTTCTTTATTAACCAATGGTATTCAAAGGATACAGAGGGGAATCCCACATCATTGTAGTCAACAATGTGATTTTTCTAGGCTAATAAAATGACAGCAGTGTTGATGGATGAGTCCTACACAGAGATCTTAAGGAAATCACTCTCCATGATGTTACTGTCTTCAACCAGAAAGAACTTCTTCAACTGCAGAAAATGTTGAAGTAATGTCAGGCTGGGTGTTTTGCATATATAAGTACTGTGGCACAAAGATGCTCATTAAAAATCATTGATTGAGAGTACAGACTGCATTCAGTCGACTTAAATGTTATTACAATGTCTTCTAATTTCTGTGTTCTCCAAACTTTCCCACCTGAAAATCTCGTGAGCCCCTCTGGCCCCTGTCCTACTCAGTTCACTGGTTACAGACTCACAGATGCATGTATGCATTCCTGGGGACCACACCCAGCCCTTGTGCTTCCACAGCCATGTCCCCAGATACTTAGGGAAATACTTTATCTTTTATTGAAAATAGATTTCTTATACAGTATATCCGGATTACACATTTCTCTCCCGCTACTTCTCCCTGTTCCTTCCTACTTTCTCTCCCATCTAGATCCACATCCTTCCCATGTCTCTGTAGGAAAAAAGAGGCATCTAAAGAACAGTGATAAAATAAAATAAGAGAAATCAAAATCAAACAAATAAAAATATGAAAAAACAGACAAGAAAAAGAGCCAAAGAAAATGCACAAGAAATACATATAGATGCAGAAACACGCACATTCACAAACACGGAATTCAGTAGAATTCCGGAAGAATTCTGGAAGAAAGAAAGCCATAATATATACACAAATGACCTGTAAGAAAAAAAAGTAATGTCCTGCAAGGAGAAATTTGGTGGAGATGTCCCACTTATGCTGAGTGTACCGAAGTCTCTCACTCTCTGCATAATGTTGGGTTTTGGGTCTCTATTCCCTTCTCTGATAGTGAAGCAAGGCACTGATCTACAAGTATAACAGAATGTCATTAGAATTCATGTTATAGCTATGTTTTTTAAACATCAGTGTTTGGTTTTACCCTAAGTCCCTGGGCTAGCAAGTCTCAGGTTCTTCATCACCCAAACAGTATTGAAATGGGTTCCATGTCCTGGAGTGGACCTTAAGTCAGATATTTAGTGGTTCCTCCCACAGGCTTTGTACCACTGTTGCACCAGTGTATCTTGTAGGCAGGTTACCGCTGTAGACTGAGGGTTTTTTAGCTGATTAGTATTTACCTTTCCCCTTTGGCAACATGCAGAGTACCTCCCTGTACCAAAGATGCTCACATGTAGGGGTGAAAGCTCTATGTAAGCACTGGCTTGATTTCTTCCTGTTCAATGAGTTGTGTAGGTGTCCTCAGTTTGTGGAGAGCCACCAATAACCTTGGTAATAGCCTGAGTTGTTTGGGAACTCCCATGGAACATCACAAGAACCTGATTTTTTGTAACAAATTCCTGACACTAGAAGTTTCATTTGTTTTCTTTTTCATTTTTTTTCATTTGTTTTCAAGAAGTGTTTAGTTGGGACTCTGTCTCTGCCATCATTTGGCAATTTCATTTTGATTGCCTTCATAAATAAATGCATGTATTATAGGAAGTCGACACTGTATTAGGTTTCCATACTACCCCTTACATGGCCTTTGGGTTTAGCTATTCCTTCCCATATTTCTTCCCATTTCCCCCCTTTCTCCCTCCCTATTTGATCTTCCCATTCAAGCCTTTCCCACCCTCATTCATAACTATCGATTCTAGTTACCCTTCTTAGGGGGATCCGTTTCTCACACTAATCTCTTACTTTCTTCCTAGCCTCCGTGGTTATATAGATTGTAGCTTGCTTGTTGATGATGTAAGAACAACATCTATATGTAAGTGAATACATACCATATGGATTCTCTAGTCTGACTTACCTTAACCAGGATGATTTTTTTTCTAGTTTCTTCCATTTACCTGTGAATTTCATTATTTCATCTTTTTAATGACTTAGTAATATCCTACTGTATAAATATATCATATTTTTTAATCCATTAACCCATTGGAGAATATCTAGGTTGTTTTCAATTCTGGATATTATGAATAGAGTAGCAATAAACATGGTTGAGCAAGTGTCTCCATGGTAAGATGAAATGCCCCTTGTAGATATACCAAAGAGTGATATAACTGGGTCTTGAAGTAGATTGAGTCTAGGGAATGACCACGTTTGATTTCCATAGTATAGAATTTATACTCCCTCAGAAATGAATGCATGTCCCCATTATGCTACACCTTAGCCATCATGAGCCATTGTTTGTTTTATTGATCTCGGCCATTCTCTATGGTATAAGATGGAATCTCAAAGTAGTTTTGATTTGCAGTTCCCTTATGACTTAGGATATTGAATATTTCTTTAAGCACTTCTCAACCATTTGAATTTTCTCTTTTGAGGATTTTCATGTATAAAATTTTTCAGACTGTTCAATATGACAATATATATTTTGACAGAATTATGAATTAAACTTACGTGCTCTTTTAATTCATTAGATAGAAAAATAGGTATACATAGTGCTCTTCCAGAGCATAAGGGAGAACAGAAATACTGCATATGCAGTGATTTTTGCATTTTAGGAAATAAAGAATCATTGTGTTTTATGAACAACTTTCTTTAAGGTGTTTTAAAGGATGAAATATTTTGCTTAACAATTTGTTGCCTTCAAGCACCTGCAATCTAGAATTCTTGTCATGTTGGGCAGCTTTAAGGAAGCAAGGCAGAAAAGATTGCTGGTATTAATTTAGTGAAGTGGAAAATGCAAGAAAGACTTTTGCAGCCCAGAAAGAGAGTGTGAACACATCACTATAAACATTTCATATTTATATCCCTGCTCTGGTACTGCTCAGGCACAGTGTCCATCCCTAAATATAGGCTCAGCAGCATATCGCTAATGGGCCCATGCACACAAGAATTATGACATGAGCAGGATTCCTTAAGGACAGACCTGAGAGATACCTGGGGAAGCTTCCCTGTCATAGCCCTTTAACTGGCTCTGAAATGACTTTCTAGGCTGATGGTTTCTGTCTAAATGATGAGCTGGTTCTCTCCTAGGGATGCGCAAGGTTTGTAAAGCTATGCTTGTAACTCATTCTTCCCGAGACAACCGAAACCATTCCGAGTTGGCTTTGATTGACGACAGCAGCTTTCCTAGCGAAGAGACTGCTTTCTAATGTCTTTCGCTGGGCATCACGAGTGGTGCCCTTCAGTCCGACTCACTGATTTTTTTCCCTTTCCCTTGGCACACTAGTGACTGACACCCACATGACACTGACTGCTTGGCAAGAGTAAGCAGCACCGTGCTTCCAATCCTATCCGTCTAATCAAAAGTCAATTGTACCAGCACTGAAATCTCCTTATGCTGGGTGAATTGCTCTAGCTACTATATGATTTCAACACAAACTTGCATATAACAGAAAATATTAGATGGAAAAATATTGGGACAATATTTAGTGATCATGAAAATTAAAATTAATGTTTTAAAAAAACAGTACATTCGAAATACGTAGCTGTCAGCTCTAAAATAATGGAAGATAAGTCATGAAAATCTAAACTCCGACGATATTTCACAGTTAGGTTATGTTTAGGGAGCTTCTTGCTTTTGTTCCCTATTTAGAAGAACTCATAGATGACACACTTTGGGTGTGGCTCATGTAAAAAGATCTGAAAAGTTTGTTCATGAATGCTTACCTAAAGAAATCCTTTGTCTCAGTAGGCAAAAGACTGCACATGAATACATATAGTGAATACATATAGACAGATGTAGGATGGAAAATTTGTTTATTAGAAGAGATATTCTTCTCTTGTATGAACACTTGTGTTATTTAACTTGATAAATTAGTCTGTGTCATCATTCTCTCTCATTGGATAACAAGACTTGAGGATTTTAGCTAAACATCGGGAAGCCCCACCTGCCTGTCTACCAAGACTCTTACCTTGACTCGGCTGCTGTTTGACCCACTGACACCTGAGTCTTCATTTAGAGCATCTTCCCTACTGATAGTCTGTGTTAATGTGAACATTCCTAAGTGGCTTCTCATCTGCCCCCAAGGATAAATCAGATCTGCGTACTAATAAGTGTGTGCCTCATGAGATGAAAAAGCAAGACTAAGAGGACCACATGTGGCTATAACTGCCTAGGTCTGGAGTATAGCAGTGTAAATGCTAGTTAAAATAAATGCCCCAGATAGACACTTTGTTCATAATAATTATCTCTCTAGAAGTATGCTTGCTTCTGTAATTTTCTCATGTCTTACATTATAGTATAAGATAATTTTTTTTCTGGGAAGGGAATTCAATATGGTAAGAGGAAGAAGGACTAGGGACAAATAGGACAAGGGTTGTTTTATAAAGCCACAAGAGATCATATTATTTTGTATTTACCTACAGTTACACACAAAATACTAATGGATATGCATACATGTACACATATATAGCTATATATACAAATATATGGATACACACACACACACATTAAGCCATATGGGTTCAATACTCCCCATAAGAACAGACTAACAAAATCCCCAGTACCAGACATGAGAAACCTTCTTTGGTCAGGGTAGCCCAAGTGACTTCTCAAAGAATACAGACGTCAATGCAGCTCTCAGGGGTTGAGATGGAGATCTACCGCTGGGGAGACCATTAACTTAGGAAACAGGACTAGGGTGATTTGAACTGCATCTGACCTGAAAGTCTCTTTCCTGAGATGTGATGCCCATGGTTCCAGACAATACTAGCTGTGCTGCCAAGGGAGGCAGGGAAGCAATTAACTAGTCAGCTTCAACTTCTATAAACCACAGAGACTAATGGTATGGCAAGAGAGGTGTAAAGGTGCAAAAAATGGCTCACCAGTCCATGGCAACCAATGGCTGTCTAAATGGTGTCAAGTCAGTTGGGAAATCATTCCTGGTACTGGAAGTCTAGCCAGGTTCCAAGAGCTTGTAAGGTTGATTCATGAATCTCAGCAAAAAGAAGATACTACCACCACCTTGCTTGAACAGAATAATTCTTTACTATATTGTAAGTTGTGTCCTTTTACCCACAGGTTAAGTGTAGCTCCCACACCTCATCCCAGAAGCCTTTCTTTATAGCAAATGAACAATCATAGAAAACCACAAATGAACACAACATAGAAATCAAGAGGTTGTGGACATCCAGGTCCAGTGAATATATTTATATCATAGCTCCATGGCTAGAGAACTTCACAGGAGAGAGGCTTGGAAGAGTGTAAGAGTCAGAATACTAGAAAGTCTACTGTGCAACAGTCTCTCTTGGAAACAAACAGGACAGGAACAATGGCAATATCAATGGAAATGCTAATACAGAAGGGAAGAATTTTGTGGGGTCCACTTCTAAGCAAAGAACTAAAGGCAGCTAATAATTACTTGGGGAAGGAGAATTGGCCTCTCCCAGGGATGAGCTTCCTTATTGGCTGTCTAGTGCAGAGTGGCCAGTCTTGAAACTCTATATTCACCACCAACAAAAGCATACTCATCATGTTGTATTTCTATATATTTGTGGGCATTCACACACACATATGTGTGTAACAGTAATAACAAAAGAAAAGCTGGAGAGTCAAGGGCTCACTTTTTTTTAAATGGAAGATAGGAGTAAGTGGTTGGAAGAAAGAAAGGAATGGGGAAAGTTATGTGAGCCTATTTAAATTTAAAAAGGTCTTTAAAAATATTTTCCTTCCATTAAATATTAAATGAACAGTGGCAAATTCTCAGCATTGTCTTCACTTACAAATTACTTGCATGATTTATGCATATGTTTGCAAATAGTTATTGATCGTAAGATTCTAATGGTATAAGTAAATGAGGCTTCTTTTCAGTAAGAGACTTAACATGAAGAGATGTTCATATTCCAAGTATAGCATTCTCCAGTAGTATGACTTAAATAAATGAACTGATTCATTTTCCTCATCTGAAATATTACTAGCTTATGCATTTTGCATGTTCTATAACATGAGGGCAGGTATCACTCATGGCCACTTGATAGGGATTGATCTCTCTCTCAAGTGTGTGTGTGTGTGTGTGTGTGCAGGTACTCCTGTAGGCCCATGCATGTAGAGGCCAGAGAACAGCCTTGGGTGTTTTCCCTTTGGGGCTCTTATTCTTGTTTTTTGGCACAGAGTCTCTCAATGGCCTGGAATCCGCTGAGTAAGCGAGGCTGTCTGGCTAGTGGTCCCCTAGGTCCCTGGTCCCACAGCCCTTGCACTTGCATAAAAATCCTATGCCATCACATCTGGATTTTCACATGGATTCTGGGAATGGAGCTCATGCTTGCATGACAAACACTTTGGCAACTCCCCAGTCTAGGATTGCTCTTTTGAATAAAAACTAGCTTTATTGAAACCTGGTAAAGATAGTATTTAAATAACTTTAATAAGGTTCTGTAGAAAATGCATAACTTTGCTTCCCAATTAAAGTATAACTTTAATGAAAATCAGGTTCTTTTTCACCTGTAGACCCACACAAGTCAGGTCTTCTGTCAGCTGCTTAGTCCCGATATGAGTGTTTCTTTTCTAGAACTGTTTTTTTTTTTTCCTTTTTGTTAAACTAATTCAACCTCATAGTATGGACTAGAACACTGGATGAACGGTCTTGAGATTGGTTGCTATTTCTGACATCATAACTAATTTGCTATTCTTTTGGGGCATAGCATTTAACTTCTTTTTATTTCGGTTTCAGCAGCTGTTAAATTGGCACAAAATCGGCTCATACAATTAGAATGCCTGCAAAGTGATTTTGTGGAGGCAGTGTGATTTTTCATAAAACAACTTGTGAATAAGAAAAAATGAGATAAATAAGATAAATGATACTACAAGTGAATGACGATTTCATAAGCGTTGTGTATGGACAGATATACCTGTAATGTGTAAGACCAATATACATTGTAAATACTCCCTACCATTAGAGGAAGCAGATGGGATAACTCTTTGGCTTTATGCTTGGATATTTTAAACAAAATAAAGCACACATTTAAGACATTACTCCTTTTCATTTTGAAGAAACAAAACTCCTTGGGGGAAACAATGAGATAGCACGCCTGGTAAGCTACTGCTGCGGTAGAGCCAGGCTGATGTATCTAGTTTTCCCCTGGTACAATCTTCCCAAGTGGAAATAAGGGTCAATTTCCTCCCTGGAGTTCTTTCAAACTTTTGAAAAATTCACACGCTCTCACCATTTTTCTTTCTGATGCTTTTGCTCTTAAGTACCCCTGGGATAAAAGTCACCCTCAAAGTGAAATTCCCATGAAATGGAAGCCAGGTAAGACTTCCATTCTAGGTTCATTTCTGTTGGTGTCATAAAATGCCAGGACAAAAAGCACCTTAGGAGAGAAACATTTATCTTAACTCATGATGCTGGGTCCATTATTGCAAGAGAATCTAGGCAGCAGGAACCCGAAGCAGCTAGTCCCATCACACCCACAGCAAGAGCAGGGAAAAATGAACACATGCTCACCTGCTTACTTTCTACTCAGCTTGATTTTCTACTCATCCAATACAGGATCCCATCCTGAGGGATGGTGCCACCCACAGTAGGCTAGGTCTTGCCACATCAATTATCTTAATTAAGATAATCTCCTACAGACATGCTCAGAAGCCAAGCAACACAATGTCGGCATCCCTCATTGAGACTCTCTCTAGGCGAGTGTAGGCTGTATAATGTTGATATTCAAAGTTAACTAGTATAGCATCTCCAAAGGAAAGAATTTGTAGGTCAGATGGCTGGCTCTCTGTCAATGTTGATGTGTTAAGCTTTTTTTTTTTTTTTAAATTATTGACCCTCTTTACTAAAGAGGTAGTAGCGGCTAGAGAGTGGTTAGGAGATATTCTGTGCAATCATGAAGAGAGTTTGGGTACCAGAACCATGAAATAGGCTAGCCATCCCCACAAATGTCCTAAAAGTTCAACTTTAAGAGGATAGAGAAAGGGGGGCTAGTAGGGCTTGCGGACCTACAGCCTAGCTGAGAAAACAGAAGACTCAACTGGGGGAGAGACCCTGCTTCAAAGGAAAAGCAGAGAGATGATAAAAGTCAGCTGACACTCTCTTCTGTCATCCATGCATCAAAATAGGTATTGTAATGGTCTGTCCTGTCCCTTTAAGAGACAAACCCTGCCCACTCTCTCTCCCATATCCCCTGTCTGCTGAGGCAAGTGAATCTATCTTCTTTTTCCATCTCTCTCCAGAAGAGGTAGATTTTCCTTTCCTCTCTCCCCTCTCTGCTTCTCTCTCTCTCTCTCTCTCTCTCTCTCTCTCCCTCCCTCCTTTCCTTTCCTTTCCTCCTATAACCCACTGAATAAGCTATACCCAAACCCTTTCTCCACATTGTGTGCCTCACTGTCTCTGTCTATCACCCGCCACGGTACCTTGTGGGACTGGCTGCCCCATTACCAACCCACCAAGATCTCTCATCCATCACCTCCCATCTGCCTGAGACCCACAGAAGGTAACTTAGATGCATCTATGTTTACTGTTAAATATTATAATTACCTGTTCATTGTATCTCATTCTAGACTGCAAAGCATCTAAGTCTCATGCTTTAAATTGGTATGTACTTTTAAGTTTCTTAATATAACCCTGCTTTACCAGTGAAGTTGAGAGCCAGTACAGTCAAGCTCAGATCCAGCTCTCAAAGCAGATTCTATACTATAGTTATACCTGATAAAGAGCCCTCAGCTGCTCAGAGATCTGGGGAATATGGCATTTAAATATTTAACTATTAAAAACTTGTTGTAACAAAAAGAGACAGGTTGTCTCCTAGCAGCAACACTCTACTTCCTCCAAAGAAGACAGAAGACAAACGGGCACAGAACAATGTCCATCCACAATTCGTTTCAACTGCCAAGTATTGTAAAAGGATCAGCGGGCCACCTGGCTAGCTTATACCCCAAAATAACAACATGGAAATTGTATTCATTTAAACACTGCCTGGCCCATTAGTTCTTGCCTCTTATTGGCTAACTCTCACATCTTGATTAAACCCATTTCTAATAATCTGTATGTTGCCACAAGCTCGTGGCTTACCAGGAAAGATTCAGCATGTTTGACCTGGCAGCTTCATGGCAGGTTGCTCTCTGTCTCTGCCTCCTTTCTCCCAGCATTCGGTTCTGTCTACTCCACCTAAGTTTTGCCCTATCAAAAGGCCAAGGCAGTTTTCTTTATTCAACCAATGAAAGCAACACATAGAAAGAAGACCCTCCTACACCAGCCAAGTACTGACCACTGGACAAAACTACCTTTCATCTAAACTGAAGATCTCCAGACAGTGGACAGAATCACTGGAATTGACAACCTAGTTGCTCAGGTCAAGGTCAGTTTGTCTTCTTACAGATTTCTTAGCCAACAGGATCTTCTGGAACATGGCAGGTCCTGTACTAAACTGCAAAAGACAAATATCACCCTCATGGAGGACCCTGAGGAGTAGCTCTAGGTGCCAACCAAGTAAGTTATCTATTGTTTTGTAATAAATAAGTCAAGTAAAATTTTATCCTTCTCAAAGATCTCTGATGCAGTTTGACAGCTGAGAGGTTTTGTCAGTTTAAAAGGACAACCTCACCAAACAAATTTCAGCAAAATACAAATACAAGTTATTAAGGTATGTACCTGCAAGATATAAAGGTGTGAGAATAAGTGCACGCTATCAAATTTCTCTCTCACACTGCCTCTCAAAGTCTTAAAAATACTTTTCATTGTGCAAAAACATCTATCACAGTCATTCTGACATAAATATGCTAAAACTTATGTTTTCACAAACCCCCCAAAATTCTTAAATGTTCCAGGGAGCCACATTGAAGGATTCACTTTAAACAAGTCAGATACACTCCTCTCAATTCTCTGTTCCTAAGTTTTTTTTCCCCCTAAACTTAACTTTGTCCTCTGTTCTGCCAATATCTTAAACAGGTGTCAGAGACATCAGACATTTCCATACCACAAACACCGGACAGGAGCAAAGAGACCCTGCTACTCCAGAATGTGTACCATCTTTTTCAGGTTCTCACTCCCAAACAATGCCCATGAATAAGCAGGAAGTAGTCTTGAGAATCTGCTGTCCCAATTCCTTTAACATGTTGTGCCTAACTCCCGTCTTTTTATTATACAAAAGAAATGGGAATGCAATGGTCTGTCCTGTCCCTTTAAGGAAAAAGCCCCGCCCACTTTCTCCCCCATCCACCAAGGCAAGCAGATCTTCCTTCTACTTCCTTCCTGAACTCCCTCCCTCTTTTCTGTCTCTCTCCCAAAGCCCCAAAGCGGTAGCTACTCTTCTTCTCTCCTCTTCCCCTTCCTCTCTCTCTGTTTGTCTTTCTCTCTGTCTCTCGCTACTCTTTCTCCTTCTCCCCTTCCCCCATTTCCCTTTCTCCTCTATAACCCACTAAGTAAAATACCCAACCTCACTCTGCATGACGTGCCTATCCATCTCTGTCTCTCATCTGCCATGGCTCCTTGTGGGACCAGATGACCCAGCAAGGTCTCTCTTTAGCCATGTGGCTCCCTGCCTGGGATCTGCTGCCCCTTGTGTCCCACTGCCCATTGCGTCTCTTGGGAACTGTACCCCAGCATTTACCATTACAGGTATGCCTTTTGCAATATGTATACACACTCAGGTAGACACATGCACACATAAACGAATAAATAAAATCTAAACATAAAAAAATAAAGAGGAGGCATGTTTTACAGTTCCTCAGAATGAAATAGCTGGCGTAGGCCTAAATAATTTATAGTATTTTTCATTTCCTATTTTAAACTGCTCCAAAAATATTACTCTTGTCAGAAACCAGCCTGCTAATGATGATCTCTTGAGCTTTTGAAGAGTATGTTTCAAGAACAGAGCAGTGTCTTGGCATTGTCTCTCTTTCCTCAGCCATTTTTAGTTCCCTAGCTTTCTTAAAACAAATGAAAGCAAGTTATATGTCACAGTTGAAAATGTTCAAATTAGTTCTGGATCTTCAGAGGTCACGGAAACATTTATTATTAGCAGCATCTATTATCAGTCATTCATCTGAAGCTTGTGTTACTGTATTTTTAAAAAATTGATGAGAATAATTTGTTTTATAGTAATATAATTTTAAAAATAAAAAAATGAAAGAAATGACACTTATTTGGAAAGTTACAATGTTAGCACTAACTCAGTGAATACCAAAAAGATAAGAGAAAAAGACTTTTCCAGGAGTGGGGAGTGGAGAAAGATCTTTGTTTAAATTCAGTATGTTAAGTGTTTGTATGAAATTGGAAGATGTGTTTCTCTTAAGCTTTCCAAAACCTGCTCTACCTGCTCTGTTGACCTCGCAGGAGACCAAGCATGACTGACAGCTGTTTAGTCCCTGATGGGATCACCAAGGTTTCCATTCATTTGGCCTCTCATTCCATTTACATTTGTAAGTAGCAGGAAGTCAGCACTAGGGATTATCTCATGAATACAAAAAAAAGAAGTATCAATAATTTGATTTCAAGGTGGTGAAGTGCGTAGTAAATTTTCCTTACAAAACTGAAGTTTATCAGCATCCCTGGGCAACATACGTGCTAGGAAGAAGAATGGAGAGGGCACAGTCAGGCCTCAGAAACTGGAAGAACTTCTCAAATTCTATTCAATGATCACTCAGGTACAAGCACATTTTCCCTAAGTATCTCAGGGTCAGTCAACAGAGGTCATGCTGTTTATCTAGTTGGCTAACTGGAGCAGAAGTTAGTACTGAGAGTTGTTGGAGCCCATAAGACTATATATACAGCTGACCCACCAATAGGCAGATTCGTGGGAAGTATGTATGTGGGAAGTCCACATGGAGTAACTTGTTTTGCATAGCTGTGGGAACACTTGTCTTTTGGAAAAGTTGCTGTCATATTTGTGGAAACCTTGTGAAACTGTCATTCTTCTCTTCAAAGTGGGATTCATTCCCCAAACACCTCAGCAGTGTGACTTCTACACAGGCAGTGGAGCAGTGAACTTGCTCCATTCCCCCACACCATAAGGCCTTGGAGTGATGGCATTCACTCTTTGTTCGAACAGTAAGATTTACATAAGAGTCAAAATTACCTGCTAACAGACCATGTAGAAATTACTATAGAAGACAGGCACTGAGCAGGAAGGCAGAATGCCCAACCTTTGCTAACAAACAAATCTGGGTGTCCCCAAAGCTGATTAACACTGAAGAGATTAGATGAGGAGAATGGGTGAATCCAGGATTCAGAGAAGTTTAGTAACTTTATCTAATGGTTTGGAAAGTCAGGTACTTCCCCTTGAACGCTGGCTATTTCCTGGTTAGTGTCACCTGTTCTGGAGCACTGTTTTTTCAGGTTCTACCTGCCCTCTTTTGATGTTGATATGCATATTATCATTGTCCTTGCCTGTAGAATTTTCCAACTATGTTTGTAAAAACTAGAAACCTCATGGAGATCAGCCCTTACTCTTACTCTGCTTCTTCTCTTTGCTACTTCTTTTCTACTTCTTCCCCTTACTCTCTGTCCTTCCCCTTATTCTTCTTTTGCCACGACCTTTCACTTCACTTTTTCCCCTTGCATGAAAAATAAAGAAGATGCAGGGATAATGTACTTGAGTTAAGCTTTTACTCTCAGAACCTCACCCACCATAGACATCCAGTTCTGAGCCCTGAGGGGGGATAAAGGCTGGACTCAAGTCCTGCCCCCAACAGATAGTGGAATGTGTAGTAAAATAGTTCAAGCACACCCAATGAGAATATGTCCTATTTTTGACATGTCAACTTACCATTGCTTGTAAAAACATGATAAACAACCTTAGAATATTGTTGAAGTGCGCTTGCCACTTCCTCTTTGCCTGCTGCGTTCTTGGATCGCTGGAACCCTGGTTTTGTAAGTTTTCCTTTCTTCTGTTTATTAAAGCTAAATCTTTTATATTAAGCTAGTCTGGTTAATTTTTAACTACTGATCAACCACGCCCTTCAATCAGTCTGAAAGGTACTGTACTAAATACCCTAGCAAAACTCTATTCAAAGTGGATGGAACTGGAAAGTCACCAATGTGGTGTAGCTTCGTTAATTATCATAGCCAAAGTTAAACTAAAGAGCCAGCTCTGCATCTATGGGACCTGGGTTTCATAGCATGTACTTGGGATCCTACCCTAGACCTGTTTACTAAATCTAGAATTTGGAAAAAGGGACCCAGAATTCTGTTCAGGTTATTCTAACACCCACTGAAGGCTCTTAGTCTCAGACAAGAATGTGAAGGAGAAGGAACCAGAAGTCATGGGAACACTTACACTTTGGAACCTTAATCTTTAGTAAACAGAGGTAGATTCTGTTCTTTCCTGTCACACAGTACCTGCATCAAGTGGGGTGGGAATTTACTATGCCCCTCAGTGACACTAATCCAGTACAAGCTTCTGGGCTATAGATGCACACATTTGAAAATGGTGGTAAAAATAAAAACAGTCTCATCTTCTCTAGGGACAGGCTGCCTGCCATTCATCCTCCCTGCTCATTTGGAATCATGTCCCTCATGTCCCTTTCCATATACTGATGATGTCTCAATCCACAGTACATAGAATGTGACCACATCTGGAAAGAATTTTTATAGGTATATCAAACTAAACTGACATCACCAGGATAGATCTTAAAGCAACATGGGCATTGTCTTTAAATTGAAAAAAATGTAAAATTTGTATGTAGAAATGGAAACATATGAAGGGAAGTCTGAGGAGAAGGTGATGCACAGGATGAAGGTGGTCACGAGTGACACCTTTATAAACCAAGGGTTGGTGACACAAAGTACTAGAAGGAAAACCCTAACCCATGGAAGTTGGCTATATCCACAAAAACACAAAAATTAGATGATCTCACACAGCAAATCCCATAGAAGGGGAAAACATACACAATAACATCACCAACAATGAAAACTAAAATAACAGGAGATAACAATCACTGGTCATTAATATCCATTAATATAAATGGATTCAGCTCAACTGTAAAGAGACACAGGCTAACAGATTGGATACAAAAACAGAATCCATCCCTATGCTACATACAAGAAGCACACCTCAACCTCAAAAACAGATATCACCTCAGAGGAAAGGGTTGGAAAATAATTTTCCAATCAAGTGTACCTAAGAAACAAGCTGGTGTAGCTATCTTAATATCTAACAAAATAGACTTCAAACTAAAATCAATCAAAAGAGACAAAGAAGGACATTTCATATTAGTCACAGGAAAAAATCCACCAAGAAGAAATCTCAATACTGAACATCTATGCCCCAAATACAAGGGCACCCTCATATGTAAAAGAAACACTTCTAAAGCTTAAACCACACATTAAAACCCACACACTAATAGTGGGAGACTTCAACACTCTACTCTCACCACTGGATAGGACTACCAGATAGAAACTTAACAGAGAAACAAAGGAACTAAAAGAAGTTATGACTCAAATGGACTTAAGAGACATCTATAGAACATTTCATTCAAACATAAAAGAACATACCTTCTTCTCAGTACCTCATGGAACCTTCTCAAAAACTGACCACATACTAGGTAACAAAACAAACCTCAACAGATAAAAAAATTGGAATAGTTCCATGTATCTTATTGGATCACAATGGTTTATAATTAGGATTCAACAGCAACACTAATTCCAGAAAGCCCATGAATATATGAAAATTAAACAAAGCTCACTTGAAACATCAATGAGTCAAGGCAGAAATAAAGGGAGAAATTAAAGATTTCCTAAAATTCAATGAACATGTCCACAAACCCAAATTTATGAGACACAATGAAAGCAGTGTTAAGAGGAAAGCACTAAATGCCTAAGTAAAGAATCTGGAAAAATCCCATACTAGTGAATTAACAGAATATTTGAAAATTCTAGAACCAAAATAAGCAAACTAACCAAGGAGAACTAGATGTCAGGAAATAATCAAATTGATAGCAGAAATCACAAATAGAAACAAAGAAAACAATACAAATAATCAACGAAGACAAAGAGTTGGTTCTTCAAGAAAATCAACAAAATAGATAAACCATTATCCAAACTAACCAAAAGGCATAGAAAGGATATCTAAATTAACAAATTCAGAAATGAAAATGGGGACATAGCAACAGACATGAAGGAAATACAGAGAATCATTAGATCATTTCGAAAGCCTGTACTCCAGAAAATTGGAAAACTTAAAAAAATAGACAACTTTCTTGATAAATATCACTTACCAAAATTAAATCAAGACCAGATAAGTAAATTAAATAAACCTATAACGGCTAAAGAAATAGAAGCTGTCATTAAAAGTCTCCCAACCAAAAAAAGCACAAGACCAGATGGTTTAAGCTCAGAATTCCACAATATTTTCAAAAAAGAACTAATACCAATACTTCTAAAAGTATTCCACACAATAGAAACAGAAGTAACATTGCCAAACTATTTTGATGAGGCTAAAATTACCCTGATATGCAAATCACATAAAGACATTACTAAGAAAGAAAATTACAGACCAATCTCACTCATAAACATTGATGCAAAAATACTCAATAAAATACTGGCAAACTGAATCCAAGACCACATCAGAAAAACCACCCACCATGATCAAGTAGGCTTCATCCCAGACATGTAGTGATGGTTCGACATATGAAAATCTGTCAATGCAATTTACCATATAAACAAACTGAAAAATAAAAAATTACATGATCATCTCATTAGATGCTGAAAGAGCCTTTGACAAAATGCAATATCCCTTCATGATAAAGGTCTTGGAGAGAACAGGGATGCAAGGAACATACCTAAACATAATTAAGGCAATATACAGCAAGCTAACAGCCAACATCAAACTAAATTGAAAGAAACTCACAGCGATCCCACTGAAATCAGGAACAGGCAAGGTTTTCCATTCTCTCCATTTATATTCAATACAGTTCTCAAGATCCTACGTAGAGCAATAACACAACAAAAGGAGATCAAGGGGATATAAATCGGAAAAGAAGTCAAGCTCACACTGTTTGCAGATAATATGATAGCTTACATAAGCAACCCCCAAAATTCTACCAAGTAACTTCTACAACTCATAAACACTCAGTAATGAGGAAAATACAAGATTAAAATAAAAAATTAGTAGCCCTCATTTACATAGATGATAATATAGAAATCAGAGAAACATCACCCTTTATAACAGCCATAAATAGCATAATGTATTTCATAGTAACTCTAACCCAACAAGTGGAAGACTTATATGACAAGAACTTTAAATCTTTGAAGACATAAATTGAAGAAGACACCAGAAAATGGAAAGATTTCCTACGCTCTTGGGTAGGTAGAATTAACACAGCAAAAATGGCAATCTTACCAAAAGCAATCTACAGATTCAATGCAATGCCCATCAAAATCCCAGCAAAATTCTTCACTGACCTAGAAGGAACAGCACTCCACTTCATAAGGAAAAGCAAAAAAGCCAGGATAGCCAAAACAATCCTGTACAATAAAGAAACTTCTGGAGGCATCACAATCCCTGATTTCAAACTCTACTACAGAGCAACAGTACTGAAAACAGCTTGGTATTGGCATAAAAACAGACAACAGGACTAATGGAGCTGAATCAAAGACCCAGATATTAATCCACATACCTACAAACACCTGATTTTTGACAAAGAAGCAAAAATATCAAATGGAAAAAAGAAAGTGTATTCAACAAATGGTGCTGGCATAACCGAATATCAACATATAGAAGAATGAAAATAAATCCATGTCTATCACCATGCACAGAACTCAAGTCCAAATGGATCAAAGACCTCAACATAAAGCCAGCCACACTGAACCCCAAAGAAGAGAAAGTAAGAAATATACTTGAACACATTGGCATAGGAGACCATTTCCTAAATATAACACCATTAGCACAAACACTGAGAGAAACAATAAAAGGGATCTCCTGAAAAGCAAAGGACATGGTCAATAAGACAAAACGACAGCCTACAGAATGGGAAAAGATCTTCACCCACTCCACATCAGAAAGAGGACTGATCTCCAAAATATACAAAGAACTCAAGAAATTGGCCATCAAAAAGAACAAATAATCCAATTTTAAAAAACGGAGTACAGACCTAAACAGAGAACTCTCAACAGAGGAATCTAAATCTCAACATCCTTAGCCATCAGAGAAATGCAAATCAAAACAGCTCTGAGATTCCATCTTACAGCTGTAGGAATGGCCAAGATCAAAAACACTGATAACAGCTTATGCTGGAAAGATTGTGTGGTAAAAGGAACACTTCTGCATTGCTGGTTGGAGTGCAAATTGGTACAGCCCCTTTGGAAATCAGTATGGCCATGTCTCAGAAAATTAGAAAACAATCTTCCTCAAGACCCACTAATACAATTTTTGGGTATATACCCAAAAGATTCTCAGTTATACCACAAGGAAATGTGCTCAACTATATTCATAGCAGCTTTGTTTTTCATAGCCAGAACCTGGAAACAACCTAAATGCCCCTCAACTGAAGAACGAATAAGCAAATGTGGTACATTTATCAATGGAGTACTATACAGCAGAAAAAAATGACATCTTAAAATTTGTGGGCAAATGGATCATATTAAATGAGGTAACCCAGACCCAGAAAGACAAATATTATATGTACTCATTCATAAGTGTCTTTGGACATTAAGCAAAGGAAACCAGCCTACAATTCACAATCTCAGAGAACTTAGACAACAATGAGGACCCTAAGAGAGACATACATGGATCTAATCTGCATGGGAAGTAAAAGACAAGATCTCCTGGGTAAATTGGGAGCATGGGAACCATAGGAGAGGGGTAAAGGAGAATGGAAAAAAGGGAAGAGAGCAGAAAAAAATGTATAGCTCAATAAAAATCACTGAAAAAAAAGTCAGTGAAATAAAAAAAGAGATTGGTGACAAAAAACTACAGGATGTTTGGACAGCTACTGCTCTAGAACTTTATGGAGGGGGAAAATCAGTTTCAGATTTTAATTTTCATAACTGGTTGCCCTGTGTGAAGCTTCAGTGGTTAGTATATGACCATAGGAAACTGACTTTCTCTGAGTGTATCAGTGGATGCAGAAGTTCCCCTTGAGGCATCAGACACTATATGCTGTTAGATAAGAGAAAGGGGATATCTGCAGAGCCTGCACCCTAACACTGTTGACACTGTGAGGGAGGAGGCATTTTTACAGGGCCAGTGGCCTGCTTCATAGACTGATCAGCTCCCAGACAGACATTTGGACATGTAGCTTGGCAAGAGTACATATAAGAGACTCTTAGAGACTTCTCTTGCTGTAAAGAATATGTTGACAAAAGCACCATGGGAGAAAAGGTTTACTTTGGTCCCCAATTCTAGAATACAGTCCATCATGGTGGGGGAGTCCTTGCAGGGCCTTCATATAGTTACTCACACTGATTTCACAGTCAAGAAGCAGAGCATGGTGAATGCTTGAGGTGGGATTCCCCTCTGTATGCTGTGCTTATCATTAATGAATAAAGAAACTGCTTTGGACCTATAGCAGGGTAGAACTTAGCTAGGTGGGGAAAACTAAACTGACTGCTGGGAGGAAGAAGGCTGAGACAAGGAGAAGCCTTGGAGCCACTGCCAAAGACAGACATTCCCAAAACTTTACTGATAAGCCATAAGCGTCACGGTAAAATATAAACTACTAGAAATGGATTAAATTAAGATGGAAATTGTGCAGGATAATTGTCTGTATTCTGTCAATCATGTTTTAAATAAATGCTGATTGGCCAATAAGGAAGTATAGGTAGGTAAACCAGACAGGAAGTAGAACAGGAGAATGCTGGGAAGGATGAAGTCCATTCTTCCAGTTCTGCCCAGACCATGGGAGAGGCAAGATGTAAGCTGCTCCGCTGAGAAAGGTACCGAACCATATGGCTAATGTAGATAAGAATAATGGGGTAATATACATTATAAGTGCTAATACAAAGCCTGAGCTAATGGGCCAATCAGTTTTATAACTTATGGAGATCTCTGTGTGATTTTCTTTGGGGCTTGTTGGCTGTGGGGTACAGGGTGGAACAGATACCCCAATAAGCCGGCCCTCATGTTACATGGAAAAGCTAGCCAATACGAAGGTAGAGTTAATAGGCCAAGCAGTGATTTAATAAACATAGTTTATGTGTGATTATTTCGGGAGTCTGGGCAGCCAGGAAAACCAACAAGCGGCCTCCTACAAAAAATGCTTTCGTGTGCTCAGCTCACTTTCTTTTCTTCTTACAGTCTAGGATCTCAGCCTAGGAAGTGATACCGCCCACTGTAGGTGAGTCCTTCCCCTGAAGTTAATTAAGAAAATTCCTCACAGTCATGCTCAGAGGTTAACCTAGGTAACCCTTCACAAGCATGCTAGGAGGCTGGTCTCCTAGAAGATTCCAGATCCTGTCACCCTGAAACACTAACCATCACATGTGGCTCTTCTGAACATGGGTATCACTAGGTTATGCCTGGAAAACTATCCTTGTCATTTCAGACTAGCAGAGCCCAGGGCCACGTGCAGGCTGCACGCTCGCAGCCGCAGGAGCAGAGAGGAAGTAGAGCTGTGTCACGTAGCAGCACCGCTAGGCTCCGAGGAAGGAGAGCCAGCATCTTCACATTGGCCTTGCTTTCTGACGCTGAGGAGTAGGAGAAAAGCAATCACGGGAAAACTGGGTTGAGTCGTTCCCATGCCTAGTCCCTCGGGTTAGAGTTATAACAGAACATTGCAGTAAGAACTATGAACTCAATCTTCTCTCATCCACTCTAATGATATAAACATTCATTAATTAAAAAGATAGGGCTTAAATGCTACCAATAAAATCATTAAATCCAGAAACTGTCTAAGATACACACTCAAGTGGCAGGCTCTAGGTTCAATTAGAAAGGCAGGTTTCACCTGGGGACTGCTGGAGTCTGTGTTGCAGCATTAAGTGAGTCATTGGAAGGTGGTTCCTGTAAACAGGAAACACAACTCCCTCTCTGAAGGCATTAAATGTGGAACTGGATGGGCCATTCAAATGAACAGTACCTTCCTAGCTTATGCAAGATGTAGACATATCATATTGAAGGAGATGAAGGGAAGTTTCCAAATGGTGGGGAAAAACAAGAAGCAATCTTCCATTCTTTTCAGTTAATTAATTTACTTTTGTAAAAAAAAATACATTTAATGGTGTCTAAAATTTGCTAGGACATGGTACACTGTGATGTGATGGTAGTTTTAATTGTCAAGTTGCCTTGGTTTAGAATTCATGGGAAGGGAGTCTCCATGAGGGATTGTCTTCACTAAGCTGAGCCGTAGGCATGTTTTGGAAGGATGATCTTGATTATTGGGGAGACCTGCCCACTGTGGACTGCTCCATTCCTACAACAGGATATCTTGGCTTGTGTACGGCTAGAGAGGGTGAGCCAAGCACTCACATGCACTCAATCCTTTGCTCTTTACTGCAGATGCAGTGTGTGATGTGACTAGCTCTTTTCAGTTCTTGCTGCCTAGACTTCCTTGCAATGATGAACTGAATTATAAACTTAATAAATCCTTTATTTCTCTAAATTGCCTATGCTAAGGCCTTTATTACAGCAACAGGAAGCTAAATTAAGATAGCAATTGGCATCAGAAATGGGGTCATTGCTGTAACAACCCTGACTAATCTGCACATTAGGTTTTCGGAATTGCTTTGTGGGAGGAATGAGGAATAGTTTGGAACTTTAGACCAGAAAAGTCATTGCGTGATGCAAGCAGAGATCAATAGGTTAGATGTTCTAGTGGGCACTAAGAAGAAAGGATTCAGAGAGGAGCATGAATAACCAAACCTTGCTCTGTCAGTAACTGGCCTGGGACCATTCAGATGAGATTGTTACAGAAATGATGCTCCATTCTTTGCATGTCCTGAGAGCGTGGGTGAATTTGAATTGAATAACAATAGACTGATTTGTTAGAGGAAGAAAAGGTGTGTGACTAAGATTATAAAGCTTGGGGTGAGGAGAGTGCAGGCAACAAAGCGGCAGTGACAAGGATATCAATGTCAGTAAGAGGAACCTGATGCTCGTCACCAGTGCAGTGGGGAGGCAGTCCCCAGGCGGCACACAGAAGCCATTTACAGCTGTGATTGTCAGGGCTGGGCTACTTCTTCCACTGGTAGACCTCAACAGCGGCCATGTGGCGTTGGTTTGGAAGACAGAAAAGATGCAAGACTGAAGGAGTTATGGAGAGGAACTAAAGCTCGGAACTGTCTGTCAGGACTGGAGTCACTATGTGTGAGGAATGGAGTCAGTGTGGACTGGAATCACTGTGTATCAGGGGTGGAGTCACAGTGTTTCAGAACTGGAGTCACTGTGTGTCAGGAGTGGAGTCACTGTGTGTCAGGACTGGAGTCACTCAGGACTGGAGTCACTGTGTGTCAGGACTGGAGTCACTGTGTGTCAGGACTGGAGTCACTCAGGACTGGAGTCACTGTGTGTCAGGACTGAAGTCACTGTGTGTCAGGACTGGAGTCACTGTGTGTCAGGACTGGAGTCACTGTGTGTAAGGACTGGAGTCACTGTGTGTCAGGACTGGAGTCACTACAGAGAACCCTTTGTGAGTCATTTTGTGAAGCTGTGAAGGTGAAACTTAAGCCGTAGGGGAGACTCCAGGATATGGGAGGCGCCAGGCCCATTTGACATCTGCCAAGAAGACCTGTATATAAGGAATGGACCTAACTCGAAAGAGAAGTTATGTTGCTACAGGCAGCTTGGATAAAGGAAGGGGCTGCCCAAGCTTTCTCAAAACCAGTTGATAACATTGAAGGCCCCAAACCTTGGCCTACAGCTCAGGATTTCATGCTCACCCTGCTCAGTTTTGCTTTGGTGTGATTGTTTCTACCTGTTCTCTGCTTCTTCCTCTTTGGAATAAGAAACTTTAAATTGTGCCATTATGGCTGGAAGTATGTGCCTTGTTTTTTACTTTACATGAGGTCATAGTTAATGAAATTTTGGATTTTTAGTGTGAGGATTTTGGAAGACTGTGTTGACTTTGAGAGTCACACAGTATTTTACTGTGTGAGACAAATGTGAGACTTGGGAGACAAGAGGTTATTGTTTAAGGTGACGTTTGTGTGTCAAGCAGACAAGGGGTAGAGTAATGGTGGCTGATGGTAATTGTCAGTGTCCCAATCTAGAACCACCTGGGGTTGTCAAGAGTAGGTTGGCCTGTGGGCAAGTCTGTGAGGGATTTTCTTGTTTAGCTGGAAAATCCACCTGCTCACTTTGTGTGGCACCGTTTCCTGAGCAGTGGGTCCCAGGCCATGTCTGAGTGCAGAGAGTATATGCCCTCTCTTCTTGGCTGTGGATGCCCTAGGACAGGCTGCCGAAGCTGCTCCTGCTGTGATGAACTTATATGAACTTGGAGCCAAATAAACCCTTTCTCTTTTTAGTATTTGATCAGGGTATTCTATTGCAGCAACAGGACAAAAAACTGAGATGTGTGGGACAGCGACTGAAGAAGGAGAGAGGATAAAATCTTAGTTGAGATCAGCTTTCCCTTTGTTCCTTGTCTTGTACCTTAAATCTGCCCCCATTTAGATGACATTGGGAAGGCTGAAGAATGGTCTAAGGATTGAAAGGACATTGTGTATTTTTAGAATAAGAATCACAAAGCGCCAGAGTGAGGCAATTAGGGAAACCACATGTGATGTTAGGGGATTCTACCCGACAGAGAAGACATTGCTAAATATTGCCCCATCTCCATCTTTTTCTTTTTATGGCATTAGCTTCATTTTATGGCCCTTTTATGGCCCTCGAAGTACAAAAGTTTTCCCAGCATATTAAGGTATTCAAAAGACAGCTTTCATAGATTACGGAGTTTTCATAGTTGCTTGGAATTTGGAGTGCATCTAGTTTAACTTTCCAATCCCCTTCTTTTAAACAGAAATAAAAGCTATTAAGTCCATTGTTCCCCATTGCTGTCTATGACTACTAAGAAGGACTGGCCAGGGCAGAGCATCTACATGGCCTGCTGATTGCAGGCATGGCCACCAGATTACTTGAAAACCTAATTATGTTTAAGAAAATGTTTTTCTTCTTCCTTTTTATGTGGTAATCCACCAGGGGTATGTATTATCATGGGTCTTTCATAGAGAACAAGATACTCAATGTTCAGATGATAAGGTACACCTGGGAGGTGAGATGGGGCTGGCTTTCAGGAGACAAAGCCCTGGTATCAGATGGTAGGCTCAGTACATGGAATGAATCTTAGGAAAACAGCACCTAAATTTCACCTTAAATTCAGGCTTTTGGGACCCACTGAGTTTGGGGGTTATATTTTATCCTACTGGGCCCCCTTGAAATTCAACTGCTGCTTGGTTTTAGCTAATTAGGAATGCTATTCCCGGTTCAACTACTTAGCAAAGTGTTCCACTGGCAGTTAAGCTGATACATCTATCAACTGTGAACTGCTGCTTCTGCACTCTGTGTATGTGTGTGTGTGTGTGTGTGTGTGTGTGTGTGTGTGTGTGTGGTGTATTTTTGTGGCAACATATGTATATCTCGGAGCACATTCACATGTGTGCATGAGAATGAATGGAAGCCAGAGGACAACCTCTAGTGGAGTTCCTCAGGTAGCACTGTCACCTTGTTTTCTAAGACAGGGTCTCTCATTGGCCTGCAGTTTTCCTGAGTAGCCTAGACTGGCTAGCCATGGATCCTCAGGGAACTGCTGTCTCGACTTCCAAGGGTAAGAAAGTCAAGGGCAAGCCACCAGGCCTAGCTGTCTCATGTGGGAGATCAAACAGGTCTTCATGCCTGCATAGAAGCCCTTGAGTTGGTCTCACATGACCTGTTTATCGAGATGGGGATCTGTGATCCTATAGTGACCAAGGTCCACAGCTCTGATTTCCAATCCTCCAATGACAATTGACAATGAGGTTGAGCTTCGTACTGTAATACATCCAGACCGACAGACGGAGCACACATTTGTTACCAACTCAACAGGAAAAGAGGCCAGAATTAATTAAAACTGATTTAGGAAAATCAAAGAAATGTGTCAATGTGGCATTTATTTTCTAAACAACTTGAATACTTACAAATTATTAGTTATTATGTCTTAATTATGATAAAATTATACAACTGATGACAGAAATTTCAATATAGGAAATATTTTGACAGAAATATTGAAGTTTTCATGTTATTCGATGTGGTATCAGAAATAAACAGCTCATTTACATTTTTCTCTAAATGTTACTTGAGATGATAATTGTATAAATAAAGATTTATTTAAGAATAAATTATTAATTTACATTCAGAGTTTTCTTCTAATTATTGTTTATATGCAGATTTTAAATTTCATGTGCAACTAGGCAGTGTATAAACAGCTAAGAAAACACATATGTGGGTGTGGTTTCCATATTTCATTTATTTTTATTTTACAGTGCTGGGGCTCAAACTCAGGATCTTATGCATGCTAGGCAAGTAATTTACCACAATGCTACACTTCCATATCGTTAAAATATTAATGATCATACTTTTTTGCAACAATAATGTCAAAATATCACTTAAAAAATAAAGATGAAAGCCACTCACCTGGGAAAGAATAAAAATTGTAAGTGTCAGACTTCGACCAGAGCAGGTCCACGGCCGTTATCTACACAGGAACAGGTAAAAGGGAGAGACTACCAAAGAAGCAGACCCAAGCCAGAGCCCTCTGTGGAAACAGGAGTGAGTCAGGGACTCCAAGGGAGCAGGACAAAGCCAGGGGCCTCTGCAGGACCAGGATCAAACCAGGAACCTCAACAAGAGAGCAACCTCAAGCCAGGGACATCTGTGGGAATAGGCCTGAGCTAGCAACCTCCTCTGGAGCAAGCCTGAGACAGTGACTTCTGACAGAGCAGCCCCAAGCAAGCAACCTCTGTGGAACCAGGACCAAAAGACCCTTGGGATTGCAGAGCAACTCCCAGAAATGCTGAACAACCTTCAGGAACACCTAATGAACTCTGGGGTGACTGGAACCATGACCCTGACTGCATCATGAGGAACAACCATCAGAACCGTGAATCCACTGACACCTGAAAGATTGATCACAAGAGACACAGAGAACCCCAACTACACCAATCAGAAGAAAAGATGGGTAAACAAGGTAAGAACATACTCAACACCACAAAGAGCAGCAAGACACCAATAAAAACTCGTGGTGCTCAACAGCAAGATGTGAACAACCAAATAGAGGTGAAGCAGAAGAAAAGGCCTAAAAAATAACTTTAGGAGAATGTTTGAGGCCCTTAAAGAGGAAATGAAAATTTTCCTCAAAGTCATGGAGGAAAAGACAAACAAAAATTGAAAGAAATCAACAAATCCCTTAAAGAAAACAAAGAAACAGCAATCAAACATAAGAAAGAAAATATTCAAGACTGAAATAGAGACAATAAAGAAAACACAAACCAAGGGAATTATAAAAATAGAAATCATAAGAAAACGATCAGGAACCACAAATGCAAGCATAAACAATAGAATACAAGAGATGGAAGAGAGAATCTCAAGTGCTGAAGATACAATAGAGGAAATAAAGTCATCAGTCAGAGAAAACATTAAATCTAACAAAAGTTTAAAACAAAATATCCAGGAAATATGGGACAGCATGAAAAGACCAAATTGAAGAGTAATAGGGATAGAAGATGGAGAAGTCCAACTCAAGCACAGAAAATATATTTAACAAAATCATAGAAGAAAACTTTCCCCAAATAAAGAAAGATATGGTTATGAAGATACAAGAAGCTTACCAAACACCAAATAGACTGGATAAAAGAAAAGTCCCCTCACCACATAATAATCAAAACACTAAATTAATACAAAATAAAAAAAGAATATTAGATCTGCAAAGGAAAAGACCAAGTAACATATAAAGGCAGATCTATCACAATTACATCTGACTTCTCATTGGAAACAATGAAAGCCAGAAGGTCTTGGTCAAATGTTATACAGACACTATATACAGACCATGGATGCCAGTTCAGACTACTTTACCCAGCAAAACTTTCAAATCAACATATATGGGCAAAACAAGATATTCCATGACAAAATCAGATTTAACAATACCTAACCACAAACCTAGTCCTACATAAAGTACTAGAAGAAAAAACCCCAACCCACGGAAGTTGGCTACATCCACAAAAACACAGAAAATAGATGATCTCACAGCAACAAATCCAAAAGAAGGGGAAAACACACAAAATAACATCACCAACAATGAAAGCTAAAATAACAGGAGATAACAGTCACTGGCCATTAATATCCCTTAATATAAATGGACTCAACTCACCTATAAAATGACACAGTCTAACAAAACCAGAATCCATCCTTCTGCTGTATACAAGAAACACACCTCAACCCCCAAAACAGACATTACCTCAGAGGAAAGGGTTGGAAAAAAATTTTCCAATTAAATGGACCTAAGAAACAAGCAGGTGTAGCTATCCTAATATCTAATAAAATAGGCTTCAAACTAAAATCAATCAAAAGAGACAAAGAAGAACATTTCATATGAGTCACAGGAAAAAAATCCACCAAGAAGAAATCTCAATACTGAACATCTGTGCCCCGAATGAAAGGGCACCCTCATATGTAAAACAAACATTTTTCTAAAGCTTAAATTATACATTAAACCCCACACACTAATAGTGGGAGACTACAACACCCCTCTCTCACAACTTACTGGACAGGTCTGTCAGACAGAAAATTAACAGAGAAATAAGGAAAATTACAGGTGTTATAACCCAAATGAACTTAACAGACATCTATAGACTATTCTATCCAAATGTAAAAGAATATACCTTCTTCTCAGCACATCATGGAACCTTTTCAAAAACTGAGCACATTCCCGGTAACAAAACAAACTTCAACAGATATAAAAATTTGAAATAACCCCAGGTATCTTATCGGATCACCATGGCTTAAAATTAGAATTCAACAGCAACACTAATTCCAGAACGCCCACAAACACATGGAATTAAGCAATGCTCACCTGAAGCATCAATGGGTCAAGGCAGAAATACAGGAAGAAATTAAAGACTTTCTAAAATTCAATGAAAAGGAACACACTACATACCCAAATTTATGGGACACAATGAAAGCAGTGTTAAGAGGAAAGTTCATAGCACTAAATGCTTACAAAAAGAAGCTGAAAAAATCCCACACTAGTGAATTAACAGAACATTTGAAAACTCTAGAACATAAAGAAGCAAACTCACCCGGGAGAACAAGATGGCATGAAATAATCAAATTGAGAGCTGAAATCAACAAAATAGAAGCAAAGAAAACAATACAAAGAATCAATGAGACAAAGAGTTGGTTCTTTAAGAAAATAAACAAAATGGACAAATCTTTCTCCAAACTAACCAGTAGGAAAAGAGAGACTATCCAAATTAACAAAATCAGAAACGAAATGGGGGACATAACAACAGACATGGAAGAAATCCAGAGAATCATTAGGTCATATTTTGAAAAACTGTACTCCACAAAATTTGAAAACTTAAAGGAAGTGGACAACTTTCTGGATAAATATCACTCACCAAAATTAAATCAAGACCAGATAAGCAAATTAAATAAACCTAGAACTGCTAAAGAAATAGAAACAGTCATCAAAAGTCTCTGAACCATAAAAAGCCAAGGACCAGATCGTTTTAGCTCAGAATTCTACAATATTTTCAAAAAAGAACTAATACCAATACTTCTTAAATTGTTCTACACAATGGAAACAGAAGGAACATTGCTAACTCTTTTTATGAGGCTACGATTACTCTGATACCCAAATCACAGTACTAAGAAAGAGAACTACAGACAATCTCACTCATGAACATTGATGCAAAAATACTCAATAAAATACCAGCAAATCGAACCCAAGACCACATCAGAAAAACCATCCACAATGATCAAGTAGGCTTCATCCCAGAGATGCAGAGATGGTTCAACATACAAAAATCTGTCGGTGTAATCCACCATATAAACCAACTGAAAAAATCAAAACCACATGATGAAAAAGCTCTTGGCAAAATACAACATCTCTTCATGTTAAAGGTCTTGGAGAGAACAGGGATACAAGGAACATACCTAAACATATTAAAGGCAATATACAGCAAGCCAACAGCCAACATCAAACTAAATGGAGAGAAACTCATAGTGATCTCACTGAAATAAGGAGCAAGACAAGGTTGTACACTCTTTCTATATCAATTCAATATAGTTCTTGATGTCCTAGCTAGAGCAATAAGACCCCAAAGGGAGATCAAGGGGATACAAATTGGAAAAGAAGTCAAACTCTCACTATTTGTGGATGATATGATAGCTTATGTAAACAATCCCAAAAATCTACCAAGGAACTTCTGCAACTCATAAACTCTTTCATGTTTTAATGTAGCAGGGTACAAGATTAAATAAAAAAAAATCGTATGCCTCCTTTAAACAGATAATAAATGGGTTGAGAAAGAAATCAGAGAAACACCACCCTTCACAATAGCCATAAGTAACAGAAAATATCTCATAGTACCTCTAACCCAACAAGTGGAAGACCTGTATGATAAGAACTTTAAATCTTTGAAGAAAGAAATCAAAGAAGACATCAGAAAATAGAAAGATCTCCCATGCTCTTGGATAGGTAGAATTAACATAATAAAAACGACAACCATACCAAAAGCAATCTACAGAGTCAATGCAATGCTCATCAAAATGCCAGCAAAATTCTTCACAGACCTCGAAAGAACAGTACTCAACTTCATATGGAAAAGCAAAGAAACATAGGATAGCCAAAACAATCCTGTACAATAAAAGAACGTCTGAAGGCATCACAATCTCTGACTTCAAACTCTACTACAGAGCTATAGTACTGAAAACAGCCTTGTTTTGACATAAGAACAGACAGGAGGACCAATGGACCTCAATCGAACACCCAGATACTAATCCACACGCCTACGAACACCTGACTTTTGACAAAGAAGCAAAAAAAAATATAACATGGAAAAAAGAAAGCATATTCAACAAATGGTGCTGACATAACTGGGTATCAACATGTAGAAGAGTGAAAATAAATCCATGTCTATCACCATGCACAAAACTCAGGTCCAAATGGATCAAAAACCTCAACACAAAGCCAATCACACTGAACCTCTTAGAAGAGAAAGTGGGAAGTAAACTTGAACACATTGACACAGGAGACAATTTCCCACACATAACCCCAGTAGCACAAACACTGAGAGAAACAATTAATAAATGGAGCCTCCTGAAACTGATAAGCTTCTGTAAAGAAAAGGACATGGTCAAGAAGACAAAATGGTAACCTACAGAATGGGAAAAGGCTCTTCACCCACCCCACATTGGACAGAGGGCTGATCTCCAAAGTATATATAGCCTGATCCCAGAATCAATCTAAATGCCCATCCACCAAAGAATGGATAAGGAAAATGTGGTACATTTACACAATGGAGTACTACACAGCAGAATAAAATAATGACATTTTGTAATTTGTGGGCAAATGAATGGATCTAGTAAACATCATATTACGTGAGGTAATTCTAGACCCAGAAAGACAAATATCATATGTATTCAATCATAAGTGGCTTTTAGACATAAAGAAATGAAAAACCAGCCTCCAATTCACAGTTCCAGAAAAATCTAGACAACAAAGAAGACCCTAAGGAGACATACATAGACTTAATCTACAGTATAAAAAGACAGAATCTCCTGAGTAAATTGGGAGCATAGGGACCATGGGAGTGGGTAGAAGGGGAGGGGAGGGCTTAAAATGTATAACTCAATAAAAACAACAATAATCTGTAGGTGTAAGGAAGCAGCAGTAGAAAAAATTGAACAAACTGTAAAATTAAAATGCAACTTTATTGTGATAAATTTAAGCAACATTTTAGGCAGTTACTAAATGATCCCTCAGATCAGAGTTGAAGCTTATCTCTGCATTTATGCTAAAGAAATGAAGTAGAAGTCTTTAAAGTCTTGTGTCCATAGGAGCTTCAATAAATCTCCATTGCCTTTTCTCTAGTAGGCATGAGTATGTGTATATGTGTGTCACTGTGTGTTTGTGTGTTTATGTAGAGTAACAGAGAAACTTTCAATAATGATCTCTACTTTGGACCTCATTTTAAGTACTTCCCACTCTTCTGATCATTCTTCTTGCTTATTAAAGTAAGGAGGGCAATTGGCTACCACCTACAGCCTCAATTGAGTCCAAGTACCAAAGACCATTTCTGAATTCAAATAACGAGAGGCTCATGTGTTGTCTGAGGTTTCTGTTCCACCCGATCCTGCAGCCGTTCAGCCCTAATGAGACACACAGAGACTTACATTAATTATAAACTGGTGGGCCTATTAGCTCAGGCTTCTTATTAACTAATTCTTATATCTTACATTAACCTAATATTTTTGTCTGTGTTAGTCACGTGACTTGGTACCTTTCATCAGTGAGGCATTCTCATCTTGCTTCCTCTCTTTCTAGGTAACAACTGCAGACTGAATCTTTCCTCTATCCCAGAATTTCCCTGTGTGGCTACGGTCCAATCAGCATTTTATTAAACAATTACAAGAAATAAATCTTTACAGGATAAAATCGATGTCCCACAGGACTCACCTGCTCACCCTTCTGAGACTCATAATCGACCCCCTGCTTTCTGCTACACTGATTACCAGATGGTTACAATTGAGCATCTATGCCACCAGCCGTCTCTTACTCCTCCTCTGACTTTCCTCCTTAATGGTCAATGGCTTTTTCTTGCTTCAGTTCACTTAAAAAATGTTTAGATACACAAGTACTATGCACCTCTGTGGGTCACATATCCGTGAGGTCAGCCCTGGTGGAATTTGTGACTCACATCACCCCTACCTGAATGTCTCACTCCACCACCTATCAAGATGACTACTTCATCCTCTCAGTGTTTCAAGAGAAATAAGACTATTCAGTCTTGAGTTTTTCTCTTCCTTCTAGTTATGGGGCTCCATAAGTTTAGTTGGCTTATGATAGTCCCAAATTATGTTTATTTTCTTTGCACGAATATTAATAGAGTTCTTATTCATTTGTAAGATCATCCAGATCTTATTTCAGGTAGTATCCTTGAGTGTCTCAACATTTCTATTGATGCTACCTTTAGAATATGTCCAGCATCCACTCAGTAGTCCCCGTTTCTGGTATACCATCAAAGTCCAAACTGTTATTGTCTTTCAGACTGTGGAAACAGTCAGCCAGCTGAGCTTTTGCTTTTATAACTGCTTCCTATAGCCTGCAGTCTGCCCAGGCTAAGCTTCTGTCACTCCTTTGCCACAATATTCTGCCGACTTCCCCTCTTTAGATTACATTTGAATGTCTTGCCCTGCCCTGTGGAGCCAGAAGTAAGCCTGCTTCTGTTTATATTTCCAGAGTTATACACCAATTCTCCCTCTTTTTTCTTCTTCAATTGTGTTATACTTCTTGTTCTCAAAGCACACTGAGCTCTCTTTTATCTCTGTAGCTTTTGTTCTCCCTGCCTAGCACTGTCTTGCTCAGCTTGTATGAGGAAAGCCCTGGTTTTTTTCCGGGTATCTCTTCAATCAAAGATTAACTTTATCTGGGAGAGTTTTTTGACAACCAGTTTTGACTATATGCCCCAATTAAGTGTAAGAAACAGATATATTTGTAGGTATTTCAAGCAGAAAGGATTTTAATTAAAATCAGGAACTTACAAAATCATCAGAAAAAAAGGAAAATCAGAGGATAACTCCTGGATTCAGCCTTCACGTCATGCCATATGCTAATATTTTCTGAAGTTGGCAAGAACAAGAAAACAGTTTTGATCCCTCTGAACCTCCCACATTTTATGTATCTCACTGAGAGAGTTTACACAATATCTAGTAACCTAGGGAAAAGGATTATGGGAAATACATTACTTCTCTGGGAAGGTTAGTTGTGCTTAGCACCATCCCTAGGCTGGAGACCGGAGAGGTAGAATGACAAAGGCTTCCTCTCGCTCCTCCACATCCACATCTCCATCCCTTCTTGCTCTGCTTCCCGGTTATCAATCAGATGACTTAAGTTTGCTCATCCACATCCTCCCCACCAAGATGCCCTTTCTCACTACAAGCTCAGCATCCACAGAGCCCGAGGTAAATACGGAGCCCTCTTAAGACATGGGCTAAAATAAATGTCTTCCACTTTTACGTTCCACCAGGGATCCCACCAGAACAGTAGGAATGCTAAAACATACTCTTCTAACACTTGAGTACCTAGCAGAGCAAGAGGAAGCCAGCCTGGGCAAAGCGTGCCAGATCACATTCATATCTCTAACCTGCTTGTCTACCGTTCAAGCCATTCATTTGTTTTCTTGTTAGATCTGACTTTCCTAATATACTTTAAAGTTTAGCAGAGAGGTTAGAAAAAATGAATACAAGTTTGTTCCATATTATGCAGGAAGTATTGGAGAATTCTTCAAGTGGACAGGGAAATGGGAAGCCACTAGGCATTAAAATGGAAAATTTCAGGAAACTCAATTTTAGCTTAGCTGGCTTTTGGGGGAGAATAATCACTTAATTCTAATTCAATTCGAATTGGAAGTTATGTTTACTTCTCTTGGGGAGCAGAAGCAAATGGATTTCTGATCACTGATGACATCTCTTTTTTTTTTTTTTTCCCCATCTCTTTTACCTTCTGTTAGATACAAAGCTGATGGGTGAAATGGTGGAAGCCGTGTGTGTTGGCCTAGATTTTCTTCTCTCCTCACATGACCTGACAGCTGGCTGGCCAAACCTCAGACATCAACTGGACCAACTCTGCCCCTGCCCAGGCCTGCAGTTGTCTAGCTGATTTCTCTACAGTGGAAAATTCAATTTGCGCACAAGGAAACAGAAAATGGTTTGGGCCTCATAGGCAAAACTCTGTTCAATAATAAAGCAGGTTGCTTTTATATTTAATTTTCTTCACCATCTATTATACACAGGAGAAAGAACTGAGAAGCACATTGAAAATACTTGAGAGTTTTCAAATATTCTGATGTATAAGTTCTACCTCCAGAGATCTTGTTTTAATTGTTTTGTGGCTCATGACTGTGAATTAGAAAGTTTAAAAGCCCCAGGTGATTCTCATAAGCAGCCAAAGTTGCATTCTGCTGTCTGTGTGAAGGAATTGTTGATTGGTGCCTTTAAAACTCAGAGTAGGGGCTTGGGGAGGTGGCTCATTGGATATAGCACTTGCCTCTCATTTGAGGTTGGGCACCAGAGCTTGGACCCCTAGAACTTTTGTCGAAACTGCATGGGTTTAGTGAAGTGACTATAACCCTAGCAAGCGGCAGGTGGGGAGTAAAGGATCTACACTAGCTAATCAGCAAGTTTTACATTCAACTGGTCGGCTCTGTCTCCATCAGTAAAGTGGATAGCGCTAGAGGAAGACACCTGAATTCACCTTTCAATCTGCATGTACAATGCACAAACATGCGCATCTGTACCTGTACCTACATGTGAACAAGCATACATATAGACCACACCACACACATAGGCACGTGCACAGAATATACCCAACAACCCTCAGTGCACTAGTTAGTCCGGCACTAGTTTACTGCTTCCAACAATGACTATGTATGTCATAGCAATAAGGCTGAGAAACTGGCAGTTGTTCAGTCTACGAAGCTGGATGTCCCGGTCTGGTGATAGAGTCCTGCAGGGTTCCTGGGGAGCTGCTAATCTTCAGTTTATGCTGGAACTATGAAGAAGCTGGTTCTAATACCAGCAAAGCAATGACACAACAGGACAGATGAACTTGTCAACAAGAACGATGGCAAACCAGGCAAAGAGCTAAATCTCCTTCTTTGAGTTTCATCCACCTGGGTTGCCCCCAGAAAGGGCTGTTATGATTTAGAGTGGGTCTTCCTGCTTCAGATAATCTTATCAAGAAAATTCCACACGTCAGGACTAGTCATTGGAAGATAAAGTAGCATCTGCCAGCATTTGAGAGAAGAGGGTTGATGGGAAGTTACATTCATAGGACTCCTCTCCCCCTTAGGGCCAGGAGATGTATTCAAGAATGTGCAGTATTTCAAGTAGTAGCATTTATGAAACTGAAATTAAAAGTGTGAGTAAAAAATGATACTCTGGGAATAATAAAATTAACTAAGAAAAAAGTATTTTAAAACATAAGATTTTTAAAACTCATATCCAACTATCCATTGTTTTCAGAAATTAGAGAAGAAAAAAGCAAAGTTTCTGAGCTGGAAGTGAAACCAGAGAAAGGAGAGGTGTTTGTCTCACTACAGTCTCAGATAAGTCACACTCAGCCATCGCCTGAAGCGGTATAGAGACGGGTGTCATCAGCTAACTGTGGAATTTATTTATTCTTCGGCCATTGGGTTAAGTGGAGGGGGAGGCATTGCTTTTTCTGGGTCCAGAAGGAATAACAGTAACAAAAGCTCACTGACTAATAATTTTCAGACGTGTGTCTTCACTTGTGTCTGATCTAATCTCCGTAAGGAACTGGTGAGCTGGTGCAGTTTCCCTGTGGCATACAAATGAGGACAAGAAGGGGAAGCTCTCAGCCCGAGTTCACACTTGCACTAAATGACAGAACATAGTTCAAAGGCTGGAGAGATGGCTCAGTGGCAAAGAGCATTGCCTGCTCTTCCAAAGGTCCTGAGTTCAACTTCCGGCAACCACATGGTGGCTCACAACCATCTGCAATGAGGTCTGGTGCCCTCTTCTGGCCTACAGACATACACACAGACAGAATATTGTATACATAATAAATAAATAAATAAATACTTAAAAAAATCCATACCCCAACCACACATATACTGTTCTGGATGGTCATAATCCTCCCTTTTTAATTATTAAATTGGATCCTTACTAAAGAATGAGAATGAGGTCATCTTTGGTATTATATGTTGATTATAAAGGCAGAACAAATTAAGAAGCTTCAGGGTTAAGTTTGTATAGTGCGGTGGCCTAGTTTTCCTGGGATCTGTTCCTTTCATTATTTGGCCCTGGATGACTGAAATTCACCAGCTTGGGATTGCTAGGGAAAAGGTTGGCAACTGTAGCCAGTCCACCGCCTGTTTGTAAATAAACGTGTGTTAGAACAGTTGCACGTATGTTTCCTACATCCGTGTTTGCCCTACAGTGTCAAGGATGAACTGTGCAGACAGACAGGGTGGCCTGCAACACCTCAAGTTGTTATGGAAAAGGCTTCCCGAGCATCATTCCAATTGCTATAATCTTCTAAGGAAGGGTTCAGGGACTTCCATTCCCCCAGGACCACCACTCAGTAGAAGTCTGATTACACAGCGCCTCCACTCTATGCCCACCAATCAGAGAGCAAGCCCTCTGAAACTGAATTTTTATGACGGTGTTGAAGACAGGTATAGATCTTGAGTTTTTCCCCCTAAGGTAGAGTTCATTAATAATATTTGCGAAGAGAAATGATGTAGAGAAAAGAAATCAATATCTCATTTTGTAACTTCAGAGTCCATAGCAAATTAGGAAAGATCTTCCTAACGCCTTTCTAATGTCATTTCTCATTCCACTTCTGACCCTGTTTACCAACATGTGGTTTGTTTGCTTTGTTAGATGTTTCTCTGGCAGCTGGACACTTAAATACATCATTACCTTTTCAAATGGCTCATTGGCTCCAGTCTGGACATCAGATGTCTGTAATCAGCTGCAGCACAGAATGAGGAAAAGAGTGGTGGTGTCGTGGCTTAAAGTCACAGACAGACAGTTTACCCATTATGGAAGAAGGAATTCATGGTGAGAGAGAGACAGAGACACACAGAGAGAAACTGAGGGATAAATATTGCTTTTCAGAAAAAAAATAACCATTGTAGTTCTTTGTTAGAGACACTGTCCTATTTAATTGTGTTTGCACAGGACTTGGGAGTTTATAAAGCTCCTTGTACATGCTGGTGAATAATGTCATTTGTATCCATACTTCACAAATGAGATAACAGGCTCAGGTATGGCAGTTCCAAAGTGATGGAGACAGAACAGATCTATGCCCTTAGACCTTGTGCAACATGTTTTTCTGGGTACCAAGATTATGTTTATTGGATGGAATGCAGGCAAGTGTGATGGAGAGAAATGAGGGACCAGTCTAGGACAGGGAGAAACAATTTTCCTTCCTGCAGAGAAAGGCAGTTTTCTTCACTGCAAGTAAGGAAGAATGAAAAGAATTCTTTAGAAGTTTGGCATTCAAAGTTCCATCCATCCATCTCACAGATGCTTTCTGAAGGCAGGAGCAGGAGACAGGACTCACCCGAGGACCCCTGTCTTTATGGAGAGTGTATCAGAGAAGTCAGGCAACAACAAAGGTTCCAAAGTGCATAGTATATTAGTCAGTGACAAGTACCAAGGAGGAAGAAATGGAAGAGGGAGCATCTGCTTTCCAGCTTTGAGTTAGCGGCTGTAGAAGGGCGACCAGGAAAAGCCTCGCCTAGAAGGCACCCGACAAAAGGGAAGTTTTTTTGACTAACTCATCTAAGGTGATGTCTTGTTTTACTGTTTTTACTGATGAAAAACCTGGTATCCATTCTCATCTTCCAAAATATAAATTAATTTTTGGGTGCGACCAATTAATTCTGTCTACTAATTCATAAATCTAATGGTGTTCTACCCGCTACAGTTGGCAGTTACAAAACTTGGAAGAGCCTGGCATACGACATCAATTTTGTTCCACAATGTTGCAAGCAAAATTTACTTTTCAATCACTTTTTCTTTAATGATAAATAATAAGCAATGCATGGCCTGTGGCAATCCGCAGCTCCCCGTGCCACGGCCATGACAATCCGAAGCTCCCCGTGCCACGGCCATGACAATCCGAAGCTCCCCGTGCCATGACCTGTGACAATCCGCAGCTCCCCGTGCCACGGCCATGACAATCCGAAGCTCCCCGTGCCATGACCTGTGACAATCCGCAGCTCCCCGTGCCATGGCCGTGACAATCTGCAGCTCCCTGTACTGTCAGCGCATCAGCTTGTATGGAGAAGCAGTACAGCTGTTTTAGGCAACACTCGTAAGTATTGCTAGAGACACTAGAATCAGGTGTGATTTCTTCTATAACATCAGACGCACAGAGAGGAGAGACTTAACCCTCCACTTCTCTCCCACAATCCATTTGGTCTGTGGGCATCCATTTGTGTCTCCTAAGACATTCAGTGAGCCTATGAATAAGTAAGAACTGCTATTTTCTTGTGGGGTTGCAGAAGCAATTCCTTTCTAAAACGCAAATGTTGGCATTTAAGAAGGTGCTTAATGAAATGACAGCTCTCAATTCCCCAGGTCTGAATCTGGGATTAAACAACACAGGAGTAACAACTATACACATCAGCTTTATTTACTGAGGAAGTTATTCGAGTCTTTTTCTGTCCTTTCACAAATAGTGTGGTAAAGGAAGTCTGCAAAGCAAATGAGATCCTCAGAAAGATGCATTAACCCTCTCCGTACTGGTGTTTCCATACAAGGAGCCCTGTGATACAGCAACCCTGGGCCTCCTTTCAGTGGCAGCCTTCATCAGAAATCCAAATTTCCCAAGAGGAGCTATGCTCTTTGAGGAATATTTGATGCAGGTCCATGCTGCTGTTTCCAAGGCTCCATGTGAGCATCTTTTACACAGTGATCTGATTCATTGGTCATCTCTAGGGCATCCCAAAGCACGAAGATGTGCTGTGTTGCATTTCGTTTGGTTTCAGACATGGAGGGTACACATGTAAATAAATTCTATACTGTAAGCAGAAGAATTCTTTGCAGAGAACAACACTAGCAAAACACCCCCACCTCCCCACACTCTCCCAGACTTTAATATGTGTGCATCAAACAGACCGAAGCATCCTCCCATTGCACTTGACCAAGAAGCACATTACAGACTGAACAGTCTACCCACCAACCCCAAAGGGATTCTAATGGGATTCAAAGGACAAGGTAATTTTATAGAGTTACTGGACAGGAGAAAAAAAAAGAAATGGTTTATGCTTGAATTGCTAGCCAAGACCAAATACGCAATAATAACTTGAGTTTAGTTCTAGATATAAATACGGCCAAGGAAGCTTAAGTATCTTCTTTCAAACGTTTCAGAAATCAATAATAGGGTGGAAATGAAGCTTCCAGAGTACTTGTATCCATCTGTTTTCTATTACTGCAGTGAAAACCTAAAGCTAGACAATATATACAGGAACTAAATTTATCTAGCTCACGGTTTAAGGAGTTAAAAGTCCAATGGCACAGTGTTGGTCCTAGTTAGGGTTGCTGGCTGCCTTACCTTACGGTGGTGGCATAGTTTCTGTGAGGGGGTAGATCACATGACCAAAGAAGAAGCCCAAGAAAGGAGAAAGGTGGGCCCTTTCCTTTATGAGAATCAACCAGGGTCTCCATCTTAATCTTTCAAGGGGAAGCACCCCTAGCGATTTTCCACTTGCCTCTGTTACTCCTACCATCTCTGAAAGCCTCTACGCTGGGGATTGAGTTTCTAGCACATGAACCTTTTAGGAGACGAATCATATCCAAGCCATAGCAACAAGGGCAAAAAAGGATCAAATCACTTTATTTTCAAAGAAAGGAGGAACCCAAAGGATGCAGGGTCCGAGTGACTTGGATAAACCACTTATTTCTAGAGCTTACAGTATGCAGGATCTCTCAGACACAGTTCTCATTTCTGATTGAGTTTTATTTGTTAACTTAAGCAAACACCATGCAAATCTTTGTCAGAAAAACACGCCTGAGTAAAAGCAATATATTACAAATGACATATTTACTTTGAAGGATGATTTTCTCTTCATGAAGTTACATAAATCTTATCTTCTATCCAGTGAGTCATCAAACGTTATTGCTAATTGCTCACAAATTGGAATTTGAATTTTATTGCTTGAAATAATGATGTTTGATGTTCCAGTGCCATGTGGGTGGCAGTCCGTGCCTCTGTACCAGCGAGAGTGCCTGCATTGTGCCTCCGCAATGGGGAGGTTAAATTAGTTCACTGCACTAGAAAATGAAAGATCATTTCTTCTTCTGTTATGGATGAAATGTCAACCTGAAGCCAAGGATTTTTAAGATCTCCAAATAAACCTGTGTGGTGTTTGTGAATTATTCATGGTGGACTCTGGGCTTTCATCGCTTGGCATAGCTGTCAAAAGAAAATGAAAGACATAGATCAATACAGCAATGACTTTGTTTTTGTATTTATAAAGTTGATCCCTTTTCAGATTCTTCCCAATTTCTTTCCTGAGTCATGTGTCTATCATGAGCATTCCTCAAAAGTCACGTTCTTCGGGGCATCATTCCGCTCCTGGAAGGCAATGATAACAGCATTGCCACAGATGGCTGTGTACCCGTTCTTGGGCTGAAACACTTGGAAGGGCTTTGTTTTCAGAGGAACCAATCAGTGAAGTGCGATCAAAGCAATGTGTGCAGAATTTGTCTGCTTGGGTGGATCTCCACAAAGTCCTATCCTTTCCATACAGCCCTTCTAAGCTGCAACAGCACTGCCGTGTGCTGACTGAGCGGGGTGCCCTAATTTTAACCTGTCATTTGAAAAACCTAATACTATCTTTTTTATTTTCTTTTATTTTCAGATGTAAATTTGTGATTGGATTTTTTTTTTTTTTACACTTCCGAGGATGAAGCGACATTGACTACTTCAGTTTCAACGTATATAAAAAAATTGAACATTTACGGGTAGGTCATAATCCCTGCCCCTGGGAGAGTGTCACTAAACAGCCATGTGGTTGAACTGCCTTCTGAATATTTATGTGTGTACCTATAGATTAGTGTTGAATTCATTCTTGGTCGGAGAAGCTTCTTTTGCTGCAGTGGACAGAAGACGAAGCAGTGACCACAGTTCTGAGAATAGAGACTGGCGAGTGCTCAGCCCTAGGCAGAACAGCAACATCAACCCCGTTATGGCTTATGAAACATCATGGGGAAAGAGTGCTGTGGAGTGTTGTCTTCAGGACCATGGTAGGGTCATCCGTCGTTCTCATGGACGTACAGCAGCTACAGTCAGGTGCACAAGATCAAGTCAGGAGGTTGGGTATGGATATACCCTAATCTTGGTGTTTCTGGAGGCAGAGGTAGGCAGAGCTCTGAGTCTGAGGTCAACTTGGTCTACACAGTGAGATTCTATCTCAGGAAGAACAAGAAGAAAATGAGGAAGAATAAAAGAAGAAGAGGAGGAGAAAAGATGGGGAAGGAGAGGAAGAAGATGAAGAGGAGGAGGAGGAGGAGGGGGAGGAGGAGGAGGAAAAGTTCAAGCCAGGGATAGGGGGGTGACTCATGAGAATCCCATTCCTATCTGAGAGCTATTGGTAATTCATGGCTGCTAGGAGAGGGAGAGTTATTTTTCTTTGGGGATGTGGCCAGTGGAAGACTGTCCATGCTCATGTGTAGCACTAATTGGACTCAGTAGGGGTAGTGGTTTGAATAGGTATGGCCCCACAGAGTCATGTGTTTGAATGCTTGACCCATAGGAAGTGGCACTAATAGGAGGTGTGTGACCTTGTTGGAGTAGGTGTGGCATTGTTGGAACAAATGTGTCACTGTGGGGTTAGGTTTTGAGATCTTATATGTTCAACCTATGCCAAGTGTGGTACATAGTCTCCTTCTGCTGCCTCTGGTTCAAGATGTAAAACTTTCAGCTCCTCCAATACTTGGGAGGCAGAGGTAGGCAGATCTCTGAGCTCAAGATCAATCATGTCTGCCTGCACGCTGCCAGACTTCTTGCCATGGACTAAACCTCTGAAACAGTAAGCCAGCCCCATTTAAATGTTTTCCTTTATAAGAATTGTTGTGGTCATTGTGTCTCTTCAAAGATACAGAAATCCTAAACAGACAGTTGATTTTGAAGCATATATATGAGAAGATGTGGGGTAAAGGGAACACCTCTCCAATGCTGGTGGGATTGCAAACTGGTACAGCCACTTTGGAAATTGGTATGGAAATTTCTCAGTAAATTAGGAAACAACCTACCTCAAGACCCAGAAATACTACTTTTGGGTATATACCCAAAGGGTACTCAATCACACTAAAAGGACATGTGCTCAACTATGTTCATAGCAATACTATTTGTCATAGCCAGAACCTGGAAACAACCTAAATGCCCCTCAACTGAAGAATTGGTAAAGAAAATGTGGTACATTTATATAATGGAATACAATACAGCAGAAAAAAAATAATGACATCTTAAAATTTTCAGGCAAATGGATGGATCTAGAAAACACCATATTGAGTGAGGCAAGCCAGACCCAGAATGACAAATATAGTATGTACTAATTCATAAGTGGCTTTTAGACATAAAACAAAGAAAACCCAGCCTAAATTTCATAACCCCAGAGAACCTAGACAACAAAGATGAGCCTAAGAGTGTCATATGTGGATCTAATCTATGTGAGAAGCAGAAAAAGACACGATCTTCTGACTAAATTGGGTGTGTGGGGGATGGAGAAGATCATGAGAGAGGGTAGAAAGGGAGGGGGGAGGAAGAGAGGGGAGATAAAAAAATATATAGCTCAATGAAAAATAATAAAAAAGAAAATAATATATACGAAAAAGACATGAAGGTAGGAAGAGCATATGTTGGAAGGTTCAGGGACCTGAAAATGAATGTGATCAAGATACATTGTTAAGCCTGGTGTTGTGGCACACACCTTTAATCCCAGCACTTGGGAAACACACACACCTTTAGTCCCAGCACTTGGGAAACAGAAGCAGGCAGATCCCTGTGAGTGCAATGCCAACCTGGCTTCATAGTAGTTCTTGGCCAGCCAGGGTTACATAGTCAGACCTTCTAAAAAACATAGCAACAACACCCAGGGGGTAAAAGACTAAGAACAAAATACATAATTTTAAAGTTGTCAAAGAAGTAAAAATATTAAATTTGAAAAGAACAAACATCCAATGTTTTCTTGCTATTGGATAGGCTAGGATGTACTTGGAGCCATGAAGCCGACTGTAAAGAGAAATTGTCAAAGATGGAAAAGCAGATGTCCTAGAATCAAATGGTCACTAGAATAGAAAGATGTCACAGGTTTTGCATTTACCTAAAACATCCTGGGCATAAGAGCCGCTTCTTCTTTTTCCTGAATGTTGGCTTGGACGTGAAGTGCTACAGTGAAAAGAGCTTGTATCTTGATTCTTCCATATAAGTGGCCAAATCTAGTTCTTGATTTTACTGACATTATTCAGACAATTTGTGTTTGTCTAGCCTCAGTCTCCTCATCTGAAAAATACAGTTAGTATTTGTATTAGTAAGGGTTCTCCAGAGTAACAGAACTTATAGAATGAATCTCTCTGTCTCATATACATACATATATATGTGAGAGATGTATTAGAATGTACATTCTATATATGTGTACACACACACATAAATGAGAGATTTATTAAAATGACTTACAGCTTATGGTCCAGCTTATTCAACAATAGCTGGCTGGGAATGGAAAGTCCAAGAGTTCAGTAGTTGCTCAATTCCTCTGAAGGCCCAGAAATGTGAACCTGTTTCCACCTTGTCAGACGATCAGAGAGGTTGCTCAAAATTGTTGACAACAAGTGTGGCTACACATTCTGAATCAGGACGTAGTTACTTGGTTCTTTTGACATTAAGATGGCTCATACAAGTAGATCCATTCCATCCTGACAGATGGTCAAAATACGCAAGTGGACTTCTGCTCCTTCTTTTGTAATACGAGGTTACCTTGGGGAGCAGCTGCCTTCAGCTGGAGAGACTTCACTGCCTGAACAACCGAATTCTAATGACTTGATGTCTCAAAGTGTTAAAGCAATTAACTGTTCTTGTCCTTTGTATCATGTTTAAGAAGTCTTTTGTTGCCGTCTTCCCCCTTTTGTATTGGAGTATAAAAGCATACGGAAAATTAAATGCAATTTCAGTATTCACTGGAACTCCCTCCCAGGTACTATTCTCTGTTTTTCTGTTTCATTATTTTTAAATGCATCTTCATATTCTTTACTAATATTTCTGATCCCCATGCTCCTACCCTGGCAAGAGGTGTTTTTGTCGAGCTGGGCCCCAACAAGTTCACAAGTTCCCACGGCTGGATTTGTCAACTGGTCTTCTGTATTCACTGGAATCCCAAGGAAGCAGGCTCTAAGGCCAATGAAGAAATGGACTTGCTAGCAAGGCTAGGACAAGTTGGCAAAGAGCAAAAGCATCCTTCTTCCATATCTTTATATAGGCTTCCAGCAGAAAATCTGGTCTATATTATAGGTGTCTTTTCCCAGCTAAAAACATCTGGAATAAAGTCTTATGTCTTTCTAACTCAAAGATCCAGTTTAGAAATGGACATTCTTCCTTCAAATTAAGCAAAATATTTCTCACAGGTCTGCCCTTCATTTTGGGGTTTTAGTTCCAGATGCAATCAAGTTGACAACCAAGAATAGCCAACACAGTAATATTTAAAATAAAATATTTTGGTGACAATGATATGTCCTAGTTAGAGTTACTATCTCTGTGATGAAAGACCGTGATGAAACACCATGGCCCAAACAACTTGGGATGAAAAGGTTGATTTCAGTTTACATTTCCAGGTAAAGACCCATCACTAAAGGAAGTCAGGCCAGGAACTCAGACAGGAGTTTGAACCAGGAGGCAGGAGCTGATACAGAGACTGCAGAGGGGTTCTGCTTACAGGCTTGCTCCTCATGGGTTGCTCAGTCTGCTTTCTTACAGAACCTAGGACCACCAGTCCAGGAATGGCACCACCCACAATGGGATGGGCCCTCCCCCATCAATCCCAGATTAAGAAAATGCCTTACAGCCACTTTTATGGAGGCATTTTCTCAACTGAGGTTTCTTCCTTTTAGATAGCTCTAGCTTGTGTCAAAAGGACATAGAAGTAGCCAGCCCATGGATGAATATAGAAAAGACCAACTAATGGTATTTAATGTTCTCTATGTGATTTGATGTCACTGTCTCAGCTGTTCCTGGCACTGGGTTGTCCCCTTCTCCTTCTACACTGACATTTGATTTTCCCTTCATTTTACAAGGCACCTAGGTGTCTCCAAACCTCAGTGGATTTCGATTTGAAGTTCAGGGAATTGGGGACTTATCTAGCAATTTGTTGCTCCTGTGACATATAACTAATAGAAATAAATATTTGCTGAATCTTTTCACATACTTTTTCCTTTTTTTTTTAAAAAAAAAAATCTAAGCTAAAGTTGTTTCTTTATCTTTTAAGTAGGGACCTGAAAAATGCCAACATTAAAAACGTAGAAATGGGATATTTTAATGATAGATCATTAGATGCAAAATTGGCCGAGCCACAGAGTAGGAACAGGCAGGGAAGCAGTAGGCTCCATTACTCCAGTCTAGAGTGAGCAGTCTGGGAAATTTGTCCGTGAAGGTCCTGTTTTGATGGTCTCGAATGCTTCAGGAGACAGGCTAGCAAAATGTCAGGATATTGGAATATGCTGGCTCCACTCACTCCCTGAAGTGCTGTGAGAAAGACAAAGGATTTCAAAATTCAAACAGCTATATTAAAGCAGATGGGAGAGAGCAAAGCAAGTACGTTGGTTTCTTTTTTATGGCTTGTTTAAGACTGTACCTGGAAGTCTAAGATAAATAAGCCTCAGGAAATTGCCTCTCCTCAGTTTATGCTCTGCCTGTAGGCGGTAGTATGTATCTGTTGGGCTTTAATTAACAATCATATGGTAATAAATTTGTGTGTTTTATCCCTGGCTTACCCTTGGGCTTCAGACCTAAATAGAATATAACTTTATTTTAAGCTTGAGTTTACAAAAGAACTCAAATTGAAGAGCCCAAGACTGACTGTGACTCCTGCCTTTTGCTTTCTGATGTTTGACCTCCCTTTTATCTCAAAAAATTACACTAATTTCCATTCAAATGCATATTCCGTTGAAGAAGATTGCATCCTTGTTCTGTGTCTCTTATTTTTGCCTTCTATATTAGTTTATGGTTGCTTCCCCAATATTTAGTCAAATATTTAGTAACATAAAGGAAAAATATCTTATACCACAGTTCTTTAGTTCAGAAACCTGGTACCATGTAGATGAATTGTTGGGTCAGGGTCTCAGACTAAACAGAAGGTATCAGTCAGACATGCAGATGTTGTTGGGGCCATGGGTCTCTTCCAAATATATTCTAGCCTTAGCACATCTCCTTGTCTTCTTGGGGCATCTTAAGATAACCTTATCTCTTATTTTCTGCTGCAATCTGAACTCTATCAGTAATTATATCAGTATTGAAAAATAAAGCAAACAAAACGTTATCGTTCCTAGTTCTTGATAGCATTCTAAAATCTGTATTCTTTATTTTGCATGAGTGATGTGACTCCTGGCTAGCCCCTAAACGCCTTCAGGGTGGGTAGTAATTGCCATGGGGTCAGTTGTGTGATTAGAAGATTGGACCTTTTAACTTTGCATCCGCTATAGGCCCCTGAACTCCAAGGAGTCTAGAAGGACTGCAATATATTGGACTCTCCATTAAAACTACTGAATGTGGCTTGGGAGTTTCCTGCTTGTTTGGCACATTGGAGTGCTAAGAGGTTTAAGAATGTTAAAAGGTTTGCAGACTCCACAGAGCTTCTCCACCAAGTACTGCAGGTTTATTTGCATATGTGCATTTGACTGTGAGTCAAAAAGGCTCATTTTGGTTTCTTTGTATTTTTTGTAATTCTTGAGACCTAACCAAGGGACTTGAGCATGCTAGGCAGGCGTTCTACCAGTGAGCAACTCCCTCAGCCTCTGTATCAAGTGCACTTGAACCTGTGGTCTTACTTGCTTTTCTTCAGGAATGCATATTTATCCCAAGGGTAAATTAGTTTCTATGGTTGTGTAGGCAATTTTGAAAAATTAGCAATTTGTCAGAGAAATATGAACTTTGAGCGTTTAGAAAGTAGAAAAAAACTGCAGTGGAGATGCAAAGGAGAGAAGGGGTTTGGGGGGCAATGGTAATAAACCTTATTTGGAGAAAGGCATAGAAGTGTGTGTACAGGAACTCCCTGAAAAGCCTCATTTCTACCTGACTTTAAGGCCTCACATCAGCTCTCCCCTTGGCTTCCGGAAAGGACCTAGTATCCTTTTAGTAAATCTTGGTTTTGGCCATTAATCACTAGGAGAGCCAACAGTTATCCCTTTGTTCCTTCGACAGGCGTTGCTGGAATTATAAGCATCAATCGCTTTGCTGCTGCTGAAGGCAACGCAGCTTACCTTCAGAGCGACAAGCACCACACAAAGAAGTAAAGGTCACTTTAGGAGTGATGTGTAGGAGGCATTCATCCACAGAACCCAGCGCGCATGGTCTGTATTTGTAGCTAATCAGAAATTGAAGCAGAAGTAATACTCCTGCTTCCTTAGGTTTTTATCTAATTAGAGGATGATTATTCTGATGTTCTGGTTGGGCATATGAAAGGGAAGGACGTATCTAATTTGTATTACAGAGGCATCAGTGGAAAAAACATGACCTGGAGCAAAACATCATTAACAATGTGTGTACTTTTCAACTAACTTGAGCACCGCCGAACGACAGGCTCTAGGAGAAGGGAGGAGGAAGAGGTCTAGCCACCTTCATGGAGTGAAGCTGGCTGCAAGATGAAACAGAAGACAAGGCTGGAATTGAATGCTTTCGTACTATCCTATAGTACGTTCAAATTTTATTCTCTACACAATGGAAATCTATATACGTACTTGTATATATTTACTCTACTAGTCACAGAGTAAATGTTTAAGGCCAAGATTTTTGTTTTAAGGATATACAAGCTTTGATACTTTAGGGCTCTTATTGGTTGTCCATTTGACTACATCTGGAATTAACTAAAACCCAAATGGTTGGGCACACCTCTGAGAGGAATTTGTGTGTGTGTGCGCGCACACACACACACACACACACACACACTGAAATTTCTCTTTCTTTCACTCCTTCTAGCCCTATCCCACCTCCTGTCTCCCCCTCCTCATCTTTTTCCCTTCAGAAAAGAGCAGGTGTCCCAGGGATATCAACCAAACATGGCATAACATGTTACAATAAGACTAGGTACAAACCCTCATATCAAAGCCAGGTGAGGAAATTCAGTAAGAGGATAGGGTCACAAAAGCAGGGAAAAGAATAGAACACCCTCCCATATGATCCCACTGTTATGTTCCCATCAGAACTGCATAACTGTCACATATATGTATAAGACCTAGGTCAGACCCATACAGGCTCCAAGATTGTCGCTTCAGTCTCTGTGAGTCCCTAGGGGTTGATTCTGTGGGCCATGTTCTCCCAGTTATTTACAGTGGGAAGACCCACTTCTAATCTGGATTTCTGAGGTAGAAAGATTCACCTTTAATCCAGATCTTTTGATGGGGAAGACCCACCTTGAATCTGGGTCATACCTTCTGTTGACTGCTGACTGTATAAAGGACTGGAAGAGTGGAAGAAGGAAGCCTTATCTTTGCCTGTTGGCTCTAGCTCTCAATGGCAAGTCCATGTCTTCACTGGCTTTAGAGCCTCCATCGTCAGGATTCTGCCATACACTGAAGACCAGCTGAGCCATCCAGCCTGACTACGTGGCTTCTTAGACCTTCTGTTGGCAGACAGCCATTGCTGGGTTCATTGAATCACAGCCCGTAAGCCATTCTAATGACACACCCACACCCACACACATACACACACACACACACACACACACACACACACACACACACACACCTCTATTAAATTCTGTTCCTCTGGAGAACCTGACTACTAAAATGGTATGTAAAGTTTTCACATTTTTCGGTGAGACTTGGAAATAAGATCAGTAACTAATACTTACCATACAAGTCTTCTAGTCATTCTCTCTAGGGATTAATTTTAGAAAATGCAAGGAGAAAGCCGAATGGTGGTGGTGCATGCCTTTAGTCCCAGCACTCAGGAAGCAGAGACAGGCAGATCTCTGTGAGTTCGAGGTTAGCCTGGTCTACAAGAGCTAGTTCCAGGACAGGTTTCAAAGCTACAGAGAAACCCTGTCTCAAAAAACTAAAAAGAAAAGAAAATGCAAGGAGAATAGGTAATTAGTGGATCCAGTTTCCTAATCGATACAGCACTGATTATCTTTGTCAAACCCTGGGGAAGCTCACATGCCATGTCTGAAAACATACTAATTAGACATTAGCTTTCAAAGTTAGCTGTGGCATTTAACTTTACCTGTAGCATGAGGCCCGGCTGGCTTGTTGGGGTTTCCGTCCCGCCCGGTAGCCAGGTACCCCACAGTCGGCAAATCCCAAAGAGAAATCACACACAGGACTCCATAAGGTTATAAACTGATTGACCCATTAGATCAGGCTTCTTGTTAACTCTTATAACTTATGTTACCCCATTATCCTTATCTACATTAGCCACATGGCTCCGTACCTTTCTCAGCTGGGCAAGTTACACGCTGCCTCTTTGGTGGTCTGTGCAGGAGTGGCTGAGGGAGCTTCTGCTTCCAGAATACTCCCAGTCTCTTTGCTCCACCCCTACTTCCTGTCTGGCTTTCCCTCCTATACTGCCTGCCTGGCCAATCAGCGTTTTATTAAAATATGATTGACAGAATACAGACAATTCTCCCACACCATTTACCAGTTTCCAACAGTGTTCTGTCTGGAAACAGGACACTTATAAGCTCAGTAAGGTGAAGCCTCGATGGGAGGCATATATACAACACTGGGAGAAAGTGGTGAGTCTAGTCCAACAGGGATTTGTATTCTAGAAGAAATGTGGAGGAACAGCAGAAATGAACAAAGAGAAACTAGGCAGGGGACGTGACTGTCAATGCACTGGAGTACAGAAGCCACAAACGATTCCCCTGATGTGTGGATTCTAGGCTTTGCCTAAGCAGTTTCTAAGCTACAGATAGATTTCAGTTGTTCATGTTCTGTCTTGAAAAGATGATATAGACTTAGTCAACATTTTCATAAAGCGTTGTGTGTCTAGTCTCCTATCTTGGGCAATTTCACTGGGATTCATCCATTCTTTAAGAAATTTCGTTTTTGACTTTGCAAACAATGTCAGCTAAAGGCATACCACTTGCGCAATTTTGAGTTGGGTGTACTTGCTGAAGAAAATGGATTTGTGCATATTGAAAATGGAATAGCAGAACTCGCTTTGAGTGTGTGATAAGGTGAAGGCTGGTTGAATTCCGCCATGATCACAATAAGGCTGATTCACACTGTTGCTATGAGAAACAGCAGAACTACTTACTGTACTGTCAAGGATACCATTATCATAATACTCAGAAATTAAATCAGGCTTTAAGAGAGAAGCTCATATGAATTACAATTTTAATTGTTTTATCAAATTGACCAATTAGAGATTTATTAGATTTTAATGATAACTAGTTAAATTGATTGCTTTTATGTGATGAGTCAATGATTCATCATTTTATAATAAATGACAATATGATTTGCTTCATTTATCATTATGTAGACACAGCTTTAATCTCTCAGAAATTTAACACTTGAGCACATGAAGTTCATGACAGTCAAATAATTACTTTGTCCATGTTGAAGATGGATTTACTTCATATTATAAACCAAAATAAATTAAAATGGACTATGTGTTTAAAATGTTTACTCTGACATTTATTCCTATTTATCCACCGAACATTCTTGTCAAGACAGAACACTAAAACTAAGAAACAAAAAAATTCCATTATAGAATCAGTTATTTAGTTAAAAAATGTTTCTACTCATGTATTAATAAAAATGTGTATACAATATTTCAGACTTCTATTATAAAGGCCGCTAAGTTGTTTCACTTTTCTCTTAGGAAAATCAAATTATGTAGTCAAATACCACAATTAAAATAAAAGCATTCAGGAAAATCAAACATAATATTAGTATGGTGTTTTCAGAGCTTCTCATCTGCATTTAAAGTTTGTATAAAGGTAAAATAAAAAAAACTTTAAAATCATTTTGAGTGTACTCTAATAATCTAAAATGACTATGTGCATTTTGTTTCTCCAACAAGTTCTTACTAAGCACAAAAATGTTTAAGAACTCCCTGTAAGTCTGCTAGGGTTAGGGTTAGGAATGGCATCCCACATTGACTAAACCAGATAATCTCTAATGATACCAGTGTGGTGTGTTTTTGGAATTGACCACCTTATACCAAGACTCCCTATTGCTCTATTCTGCTTTGCTTTCTCTTTACAGAATAATCTTGTCTAATGTAACTGAAGACTTACATACTAATTCTATGTACTGTCTTCTCTTACAACATGTAAGCCTTAATATTGCTTTTCATTGTATTAGAGTAACTCCAGTCACAAATAGGAGCTGAGTATTATTGATCAATAAATATAACTAGAACATAATTAAAGGTAGATGAATGAGTTGGGTTATAACTGAAAAGTTAAATAGAGGTCAGCCTTGAATTTACAGATTAATTCAAGTCATGGCTAAGTAATTACACAGTTTTTACATTTATCTCGTCTCTATATGCTTTTGTTAAGATATTTGTACACTGTGTGAAGATGCATTGCTGTGTTTGGTGTAATAAAATGCTGAACAGTCAGTAGCTAGGTAGGAGAGTCTAGGTGGGACTTCCAGATAGAGAACTCTGGGAAAAACAAAGGCTGAGTTAATAGCCTGAGGTGGAGAAATAGGATGAGGTAATAAGCCTTGTGAGAGAATACAGACTAAAAAAATAGAATAATTTAAGTTATAAGAACTAGTTAGGAACAAGCCTAAGCTAAGGCCGAGCTTTTATAATTAATAATAAATCTTCATGTCATTACCAGTTCAACAAAAAAACCCTGCTAAAACATTCTAGAGGAAGAAAAGTGAACGTTTTGGGGAAAATGGATCTTTCCATGGACTACTGACAAAACGGTTTTTTGCAGAAGAATTGCAGAGAGGCAGGCATGCATCTTTGAGGTGTAGATGCTATGAGTTTTCAATTTGAATGTTAAAAATGAATGCCTTGAAGACAGCTTCTACATGATAGTAATTAGGTACACTGGCAAGTTGTCATAGTTGTTGAGATTGAGAACTCTATTGGAAGAATTGAGATATTTTTCTTTTGCACAAATTTAGGCTGAAGACATTTACTACATGTTAGATTACAACAGCAAGCAACATGGCATATAGATCACAATTTTCTCTCCCTCTCTCTCTCTCTCTCTCTCTCTCCTCAAGACAGGATTTTTGTGTAGCTTTGAAACCTGTTCTGGAACTAGCTCTTGTAGACCAGGCTGGCCTTGAACTCACAGAGGTCGGCCTGCCTCTGCCTTCCAAGTGCTGGGATTAAAAGCGTGTACCACCACGGCCCAGCAAGAGAGATTTTGTCAGACAGCTACAAACTGCATGGTTAGAAGTCCTTTGTTGAGAGAAACGAACATGTGAACTTGCGTACACGACAATGATGATGCGGTTATGATGAAGAACAAGGAAGTGTGATTTCCTGGTGACAATTTGAGTCCTGGGACAGAGAAGCAGCCAAGGCAATGTATTGTTAATTTTTTGACAATTTTTAGTTCTTATTCTAGAAGCTTGCTAGAAATTTGAGTTGTCTTTTTTTGGATATCCTGCTTGGGTAGATGAATCAGGAATTTATTTTTGTGCAATTGCACAAGCAGGCATCCTCAAGCCAAGTGTGTAGCATGTTTCCCTCAGCTGTGGTTAAAGCAACAGAAACAGAGATGTTGTCTTAGTTAGGTTTCCTATTGATGTGAAGAGACCATGAACCATGGCAACTCCTATAAGGAAAACATTTAATTGGGGTAGCTTGCTTACAGTTTCAGTGGTTCAGTCCATTATCATCATGGCGGGGAACATTGTGGCCTTCAGGCAAACATTGTGCTGGCTACATCTTGGTTACAGAGAGCAGGAAGTCAGCTGACTGTCACACTGAAAGAAGTTCAAGCAAAGGGGGCCTAAAAGCCTGCCCCCACAGTGACACACTTCCTCCAACAAGACCACACCTCTGAACCGTGCCACTCCCTTTGGGAGCCATTTTCTTTCAAACCATCACAGATGTCTCTGATGATCCCCTACTTATTGATATCCACATTTTTTTTTATACATCAGGTACAGAAGTAATTTTTGAGGCTCTAGCTGGAGGAACAGAACAAGGCCATATAGGTTGACAACTTATAACAGCTGATATTCAGCTACAGACAACCTCTGAGATGCTCCATTTAGGGGATAGCAATATAGCTCTGTTAGCTATGTGCTTGCTGCTCAAGCATTATCATTTGAGCTTGATTTTCCAGAACCCCCATAGAAATATTATGAATTTGTAATTCTAGTCCATGGAGGCAAAGACAGATGGACCTCTGTGTTTAATGGTCAGTGAGACTGTCTTACTCATTAACTCAGGCCAGTGAGACACCCTGTCTAAAAAATGAGGTGAATGGTACCTAAGGGATGGCATGTGAGCTGGAGCTAATGGGTCAAGCAGTGATTTAATTAATAATGTGGTTATTTCGTTTCTGGGTAGATGGGATAAATAAGCAGTCTTTTACAACAAAATAGGGCTCCACTATGTGCTAGATAAATCCACATAAAACCTGAGAAAGCTTAAAAAGGAATTATACATACACACACACACACACACACACACACACACACATACACACACACTCAAAAAAAAACCAAACCAGAGTTAAGTAAGGCTTAACACCATGACTTTTTTAAGAGAGAGTTTTCTGATTCAGCTGTAGCAGAAAAAAAGCCACACCGTTTTTGAAATGGTGCTTCCTTGGCCATGCTGGCCAGCATGAACATCCTGGCTCTTTCAGGAGGCTGAACATTTAAACGCAGTTTGTGAGCAGAGCATTCCAACTTGCTTAATGGCAACATAGACTCTCTGTGTGCCTGAAAATGGGGCAACATGCATGGCTCTCAGAAACAGCAAATATGTCTCTGCCATGTTGGACTGCACAGAGCAAGCAGGCAGGACTGCAGAGCTGGTCTTAGCCATGCCCTGTTAAAATTAAAAAACAGTGCTCCTGGTCAAAAGATGATTACAGACATGCAATAAAGGCAAATTCATATGGAAAAGACCTCTAAATGGGTCACAGGGTTTTGGATAAATGTATGTAGACTTGGAAGAGAGAAGAAAATGATTATAGAGAGTTGTAAAAAGCAGTTTAAATGGCTTTTAAAAAATAAAACAAAGTCTTTAAAGAGAAGAATTCTGATATTCATAGATTTAAAGATTAAAGATAATAAAATAAATATTAAACTTGTAGAAAAAGTAATAGAGGAAGAAAAATAAGCCACATAAAAATAGAATATATACAGAGAGTTTAGATTATGCACATTATTGTGTTTTCTTTGAATTTTTTGATTGTGAAGGAGCTAAGTAACCAACAAACATATGTACTTTAAAGGTATCTTGTCTTCAAAATTTGGGTCTAAGAATTTGTTGCTTTGGAAAAGAAGGTTCTTTTGTTTCCACAGAGGATGAGAACATGTGGATTCATTCCGAATGGTTTGATGGACCAACACCCTGTGAAAGGTCAATGTGAAAACCCCCCAAAAATTACTTGCCCAGCAAAAAGCAGAAAGCAGTTTGGAGAGCACTGTGCCCATATTCCCAAATATTGTTTATAAATGTTTGTTTACATTTAAAGGGGAATATGATAGAGAGATGAATACTTTGCATTGGTATGGATCTTAGTTTATTAATACAAATTTAAGATTAATTTTGTTTTTCTGCTCTTGATGAAGGTATTGTGTTTATGCAACTCATTAAAATGTAATGTATAATTATGAAATATAGGTTAATAGATAGTCATCTATTATAGTCAAGCTTGTAGTCATGTTAGTTAGATTTTTGATTTTCTAGATGTACAGAGATAAATTTCAGGTGGATAGGCATTCTTCAAACCTTTCAAAGACTGCAGAATATGACATTTAAAATGTTTAAGAACTTGGGACTTTTCATGACAGTGAGACTCATCTGCTCCTGGCAGCACTAATAACTTCAAGAGGATGATGGGCATTGAAGAGACTCCTTATGTAGTTTATTAGCCATTTGGGCAAGAAATTGCTCTTGCCTAGACTGCTTGATGTTATGCTGTATGAACTGGACAGGTAGGACCCACAGAGAAATGGTGGGGGAGAATTATCTGTATTCTGTCAATCATGTATTTTAATAAAACACTGATTGGCCAGACAGGAAGTATAGGTGGGTCAACAAAACAGGAAAGAGAGGCAGGGCAATGAGAAAAGGAGAAAGCTAGGAAGCAGGAAGCACCCTTACCATTCCTTCCCAGACTACTGAAGAAGCTACATGTGGGCTGACAGCTGAAAAAGGTTCTGAGCCACGTGGCTAACACAGACAAAAATTTTGGGTTACTGTAAGATGTAAAAATTAGTTAATAAGAAGACTAAGCTAAGGGTTAATCAGTTTATAATCTTATGGAGTCTTGTGTGTGATTTTTTTGGGGGGCTTGCTGGCTATAGGGTACTGGGTGGGACAAAAACCCCAACAAGCTAGCTGACCTTCATGCTACAGAGAAATGACTGCTAAACTTGTCTAAAGGTAAGGCAATCCTTCGGGGTTCCTGCTTCATGAAAGAGTCTGCTAGGCATTCTGCACGACACAGAAAAAAGTTACTGCCAAACTGCCAATATAGGTGGAATTGTCTTTGAAATTCAAGCTTTATGTAAAAGTCTGCTGGATACCATGGGCCTGTAGGCTGAAGATGGATGCTCCAATGATACAGAAGAGCCTTGGGTGACTGTCCAAGCAGCAAGATGTCTCTGTCAATTCTAGAGTCTTGGAAGTAGCTTACAATGCACTTCCTGTTTACTTAGGTAATATCATGTCCTTTTGGAGTCTTTGATGGTGTTGAAGAATATATAGTTATAGTTTTTCTTAGTTATGATAAAAGAGGGTAAGTAGATATAAATATTGTAACTGTAATTATTGCTTGATACCGTTTTGCTGTATGTAATTTTACTATGTTAAAGTTAAAACCTTCATTTTTTTAAACAGAAAAGGGAAAATGGTGTGGGAGGTCCTTCTGTCTATGTATTGCTTTTATTGGTTGATGAATAACGAAACTGACTTGGCCTGATAGGATAGAACAGAGCTGGGGGAAAAACTAAACTGAATGCTGGGAGAAAGAAGTCAGAGTCGGAGAGAAGCCATTTAGTCCCACCGGAGACAGACTAGCCAGAACTTTCTTGGTAAGCCATAGCCTTGTGGTGATACACAGATTAATAGAAATGGGTTAAATTAAGATGTAATGGTTAGTCAATAAGAAGCTATAGCTAATGGGCCAAGCAGTGATTGAATTAGTATAGTTTCTATGTGGTTATTTCAGTTCTGGGCAGCCAGAATGAACAAGCAGCCTCCTACAACAGAGTGGGTGTGAATAGCTTACATGATTTGGAGAAAGAAGAAGCATAGATGAGTCAAAGAGTAATTTCTCATTGCATACACTTTATCATCATTGTCAGTTTATGGAAATAGTCAGTTATGAAGAAGGATGGTTATGAGGATGAGAGAGAACGTCAAGTGAATGATTAGCAGATGATAGGATAGAGATAGAACTACAAAATGATGCCTTTGCCTACAAGATGCAAATCCCTACCATAGTGTTAATCCTTACCTGATTGCCTTTCTCCTGGAAAAAGATGTTTATAAAATGCTCCATGGTGCATGGTTTTAGCAGGCAGCTTACTGTAGAGATAAACTTTCCTTTTGTGACTTAGACAAGACAGAAGATGCTCCATTGTTTACTTAGCATAGGATAAAAGATCCTCCAGATTCCCTAACAAAAACTTTGCTTAACTGTTATATCCATTACTTCATTAGAACATTTGTCAATTGGTTTGGTCAAACTTGCTTTTCTTTTCATACTTGAGTCTCTCCTCTGGTACTTTATTTTGGGCCCATCCTAACCCTGAACTAACAAACAACTGCCATTTAATTACCTATCTTAAGATTCAGCTGAGCAAAAGGACCCATTGCAGGCCTCCCATTATCACTCCACACCAATTTCATCATTGTCCTATTTCAAGCTGTTTTCTTTTTTCTTGTTTTGAGAGAATAGTGCATCTTTTTACTAACACTGCATGGCACATGCCTCTTTCTACACAGTCTAGCTCTTTCTAGCTTTTATGAAAGAAAATTCCCCTCAGTCTGGCTCTTCAGATGCCTGCAGATTCAGTGGTCAGAGCATTTTCCCTACCACAATGATTTCTACTCCATTATCACAAAAGTCTGTCTGAATAAAGTTTTCTATTACCCAAGTCATACTTGGTTTTTATTCAACAGCACAATGGATAAATAAACATGTAGATGAAATAACTCGCACCTAGAGATAATAGTTTCCTTTCATGATTTTCTTCAGTTTTTGAAAAGTAATCAAATGACTTTGAAAATGGAGGAGTGATGCTGGTGGTTTGAGAAAGTGAGGATCACAGCTGGAATGGACGCTTTTGAAAATGAGAGATGACTCTCACTGAAGTGTGTTGGCATCATAAGTCAGTAGGAGTATCTATTTGTCATTTAAGGTCATGGTGTAAACTCAGATTATAGGTAGAATTTTCTCTGTTAACATTAAATTTCCTGGGTGTCAATAAGAATACACGTAATTTATTGTAATCAGATATGGCTTATTTTCTAGAGATATTGAACACAAGAAAGGATGGAGCCAAGGAAGAAAATAGAATTCTCAAGGATTTTCACCAATAATGCTGGGTTCAAAATTTTTCTAAGAAGTAAGATCAAGAAGTCAAGAGAGTTTTAAGGAATTGTGACTAATTCCTGCTATTTTTATTTTTATTTATTTATTTTGGTTTTCGAGACAAGGTTTCCCTGTGTAGCCTCAGGTGTCCCAGAATTCTCTTGGTAGACCAGAATGACCTCACAGAGATCTACCTGCCTCCTGAGTGCTGGGATTAAAGACGTGCACCACCACTACTCAGCTGGATTATGATTGATTCATGGAAAAAAATGTATTGAAAGTCAGATGAAATAAAAGATTTAAATGAGAGAAATAGATCTGTCATCCAGAACAATGGGAAAGAGAATTTTCAGCTTTATATTTAAAGGGTTACAGAGGTGATAATGTTTTGACAGCAGTATGATCTTTGATACAGCTGTACTGGAGAAGACAGTGTTGTGCAGATAAAAAGGATCAGGAATAGAGAGGGCCAACTATGCAATGAACTTCAGCACAGATATAGTAGTCATCAAGAGTAACGGCTGTGCAAGCAGAAAGGGTAGAGAGAATAGCAATCACTACTGCTGAACTATAAACTTCTGAGAACTTGGACTTTAATTCCATTCCCCTCTGCCTTCCTCTTCGCCCCTCTGAGTTTTCTTTATTCCTGTTGCAGAGTGTAGAGCTAATTTAGCTTTAAGAATGCTAGCTAAAATTGACACCATTTTTATTAGTATATTAAAGTGAGGTAAATAATACATAGCAACTATCTGAAAAAATTGATTAATACAAAAGTTTTTAAAATCAGAAAGCTCATAACTAGCTGATCTGAAAATACAGGCAGTAAAAGTAATCAATTATTAATGAAATTCTTAATTTTTAAAGAAAATAACTATAGAAATTATCATTTATTGGTAACCATTTGAGACAGAGAAATAAAAAGGACACTTAAGGTAGTCAGTACCCTGCAATGGTCCAATGTCTTATTTTTGATTCTTCAGTAAATTGAAATAAACAGCCTGTAAGCAATAGAATAAACAACAGCTTTATGTTATTGCCCAATATTGTACAAATTTCTTTATGATGGTCTTCAGATTGTTCACACACATAAATCTCTAATCACTCAAAGATTTTCTTTTAATATCTGTTTAACCAGACATCAGCTAAACCAGTGAAATATAATGACATAAACACCTCTTCCAGAATTAATTAGTTGGAACTAATTAGATTTCACTTCTTCTTTTCCGTTTGCTTAGAAAATTTAAAGTGTGGTTGTCAATTTTATTGTATGTGCAAAAGTATTTTTCAGATGTATTTTGTATCTTCCATAATGACGCTGAAATTATAAAATCATTGAACAAAGTGTTTTGGAATTCTCTGTTCTGAGATTAATGAATCACAGTTCATGCTTACCTAGCTACACTCCCAGATTCCAAGACTTATCATTTGCCCCATGTTCTCTGGCAATTAGCAGACAGTAATTTCGTTTTATTTTGTTTTGGTTGAGAATTTCATACATGGATATTCTGTGTTTTGGTGAACTCTATCCCCATTTTCTTTTCTTCAATTCTTACCCCTCCTCACCACCTTCCCTCCCAAACTCATGTTCCCACCAACTGAGTCCATTTGATGTTCCTGTATGTACATGGGTGCAGGTCCATTTGTTGGAACATGGGTATGCTTTTGGGTCCAAATCCCTGAAAAAAACTGACTCCCCCTGCCCCTGCCCCAGAAGCTGTCAGCTGCCAATTATTTCTCAGCAAGAGTGACACCACTTGAGCCTCCTCCCTGCTCTTTCCATTCTGGAATTATGATAAATAGTTAATAAAATAAATTATTGACTTTATTTTGCTTCAGACCTTGATTTAATGACACAAGGAAATGTTTTATTTTTATTTTCATTAAATAGTCTTTTATATTCTATCAATTTTTTATTCATAAATAAAAAGCATTGAAGGGACAATTCAAAGAAATCTCTTAGAATCTTTTATGTATCTGAAGGGGACTAGACGTTTCCTTGGAAAAGTTCCATCAAGCCTCACATAGTTGACTGTAGTCTTATGCATTTAAGAGTAATTCTATTCCAAGAAGAATAGCTTCCAAACCATTCTTTACAAAAACATTAAAAAAACTCAATTCGAGGGAGAAATCTATGCAGCTTTCATGATGAATTTAATTAAAGACTATAGAAGCCCAAAGGAATAGACAGTTAACAATTTAAACAACTAAGAACATCAGAATGGCACTGAGATTTCCAAAAACCCTCTCGACAATAGAAATAAAAATATGAATTAAGGCTCTTAACTATTTTAAAATTATGCATAATTTAACAATTATGTCATGCATGAAAATTTACTCACCAAGAAATAAAACAGAACTTCTATTTGATATTTATAATCAGTCTTATACAGAACATAATTTGCTTATTAATTTTAGAATGGCTTAAAACAAGAAAAGCAATCGTTTATGACAAATTGTAACTTATTTTTCTAATTGTAATTAAACTGACCTTAGAAAAATTAAAACCCTTTAGATAATTTTAGGACATTAAAAATTTTAATATCTGTATTTCTTTAATAAAGGTACTTGATAGAAAATTGGTATTTTACCAGATGAAAATTATTTCCCGCAAAGTGAAAAAAAGTACAGATAAAACCTGCAATGCATTATTCTAACATGAGCTAAACATCCTTAAAATTTGAAAGTTCAAGTACAGGATACAAAGTTAAAAAAGATATTAGTTCACACAATTGAGAAATACATTATTTCTGAAGCAAACACCACAGTTCAAGGTGACAAAGGAGGAATACACCTCTGTGGAGTATAACAAGTGCTGTTGAAGAGAAAATTAAAATTAATAAGACCCTAAACAAAATGCTAAAAGGCAGAAATCATGAGCAGTATGGTGTTAGATGTAGAAGATTCTCAAGGAAGACAAAATACCTGTCTTCAGTCAGTTTCCGCAGAAGCAAAGAAAGCCACTGTTTAAAGTTACTATCCAATAAGACTTTCCAGAAACACATGAGACCTAAATCTGTGTTTTTTGAAGACCCATGTTTGCCTGATGAAACTGCCCTGGATGGTCAATTTTGAGATATGGACTACAGAAGCTTTGGTGGTTCAAATAAAAAGGTGATATTCTGTGGGCTCCCCTGGGAAATATTCTATGTGAACGAAAAACTGATTTGACTTACACTCCCAGCAAAGGGCAAAGCAAGGTAACAATGGAGAAAGCTTTCTGAGTATTTAAATAAAGTGTGAGTCAAGGATTTTAAATCTATCCAAACTCTTCTTGTTTTACACTGCACAAGAATAGTAGTGTGTATGCAAATATGCAAACAAAACTTGGAGGATTTTGTCCAGGCAAACTTTTAACAAGCTCATTCTGCCAAAGGGAAAATTTCCCCAACCTAAGAAATACAGGGAAATGGGCCATGAGGATGTAATGGGCTTGAACAACAGATTTAAGATCCAGCACTGGAAGGAAGGCAGGTCACAAAACAGCATGTAACATTATGGAGTAAGACCTTCATTGACTGCTGTGTATAGAAAAGTGGAGAGACCTGTGGGACAGAAGCCAAAGGCTAAAACATGACAGAAAGCTGTCTGCGTGAACAGAACAAAACAGAACCAGTTTCAGTTTCAGAAAAAGATAAATGGACCTTCTTGAATAATAAGAGAAAAAAGTAAAATGAGCAGAGAATACAGAGCAGAAATAAAACCACTTAGATTATATATACATGAAAAAATAGAATTTAAAAATACCACCTATATCAGTTATTATTATATGTTGACTTATTTTCAGGTGGAATTCACTTTGCAACCGCTACTTTATGTTGTATGCAGGAGACATACCTAAGTAAGTAAAAGAGCAAATATTCAGCTTTCTTAAACAAGTGTGAACAATAAGAAAACACAGCTATAAATTTGTTGTGGATACAAGTTGTTACCACTTGGTTTAGCACGTCACCCAAAGGAGCATGTGTTGAAGCTTTGTTTCCTTTCCAGTAATATTTTGGGTTTCCAGTTTGGGGGTGACAGAAACTGAAGGTGGTTGGACCTAATTAGAGGCAGTGGGTCACTGGGGACATACCTTCCAAAACTCTTTAGGTCTTAAAGCCACAACCTTAAGATTTTTGAAGTTAGCACCTCTATCTCTGCCAACTGTTCCCCGCAATGTTGCCTCATGATAGCTCCAGGAGCTTAGAAAGAGCAGTCAAGCGGCTGTGGACCCTGCACTGAGGCTCTGAGAAGAGACTGTATCAAGGGAACATGATCCCTCCAAACCAGAACACCCTGATGCTTTGTCAAAGCAAAGGAGTGGGGCTGGGGAGATTGCTCAGCAGTGAAGACCACTTGTCGCTCTTGCAGAGGACCCAGGCTTTGTTAGAAACACTAACTTGGTAGCTCATAGTCATCTTGTTCCAGGAGATCTGGGATCCAATGCCCTGTTCTAACCTCCGAGGGCACCAGGCACACATATGATACATATACATACATGTAGGCAAAACATTCATATGCACAAAATAAATCTTTAGAAGTAAAGGACAATGGAAACATATTTGAATTCAGATTTGGATGAGGTCAAGGAAGGCTCCCTTTAATGGTAAAGACACTTCTTTATTAAAGCAGGAAAGGCATGCCTGCACATCTAACAACACGGGAGCTGCGCTCTCAACACAGAGAAGCCAGAAACTCAATAAGTTAAAAGAGCACTGAGGAACAAGATCCCAGTCCAAAGCATGACACTTGAAGGAATAAAGCCAATTACATTATAGCTGCAATTACATGACTTCTCGGTAAGCGAAATAATTTAATCACTTAGCTACATCTTAAAAGTGTAATTATGTGTTCGGCTTCAGTCATTAATAATTCAGAAATGAAGACTAGCTTCCATTCAATTACCCCTGGGCATGTGTGCAAACTGACTTCATCCCAGACCATAGCCGTACACGTTCCGACTTGAAGTAATAGACTGATATTTACTAATTAAAACCTAGTGAAAGGGTAACTTAATTGCACAATTAGAAACAAATAATTTCTAAATTGTTATTTCTCTCTGGAAAATAAAATAAAATAGTTATTATATATCCTTATGGAAAGACAGATAATGCTGAAATTAAAGAATTTATGTATTAGAAAGCTTACTATAGCTGAAGCAATGAGGAAAACATATAGTCTTAACTACGTACTGCTACGCTTTACGACTACAGAAAAGCAACACACAGCACAAAAGTTAGAAAGATATGCAAGCAATTTTGAAAGATGTTGAGGATATTTTAGGAAAACTGAAACTAACCTCAAAGAGAGAGGTTAGACAGGTATAGCGAGGTTCGCCTAGAATTCCAACACACGAGAAACTGAAGCTCAATATGAGGCCACCCTATGTCCTACAGTGAATTCCAGGCTGGCCTGGCAACACTGGCCAAACAAACAAAACAATGTTCTGTCACAAACAAACAAAAGAATGGTCCCCACAATTTCAAATCTGAAATAATTCACAGGGTAAATCTACAATAATTTCAAAGGCTAAATCATCTCTGTCTTGCATAGCTTTTTAAAAACCTAGAAACACAAAGAGCCTTTTAATTATTTTGTAGGCCAAGTGGTAATACGTGTGTGTGTATATGTATGTATGTATGTATGTATGTATGTATGTATGTATGTGTGTGTATGTGTTAGAAGGATCAAGTTAATTATTTCCTTAGAGTTATTAAAATCCATTTTGAGGTTAAAATGTAAAGTCAAATGTGGATGAAATATGATGGAGAAGCACAGATCATTTATTAAAACAAAGATATTAATCTTAGATCACTAAATAGCACAAAAATATATGAACAGAGGGATAAATAAATAGAGCATGGAAGACCTTCACTGGCCAGGACATGTGAGCTTTCTGTTCACAGTGAAGAAGCACTACAAATATCTAATGTAAATAGACTTTCAAATAAAATAAAACAGGTAGCTATTTAGAGAAAAGGTAAGTGAATTAGATTTATTACTCACATCAAAATAAACTAGGTTTGTGAAGGGCCATCCAAACAGAAACTCAAAATGTAGAGGCAATGCTGTTAAAACCAACTACAAAATGTGGAAACTGCTTGTTAATTACATCATTGAACCAAAGGAAGACAAAATTACCAGGAAAACAGAACTCACATGACAAACAGGGAAACATTGCTGTTTGGTTGGAAGTGTCACCTCACCCCTGGCACTCCTTTATACACAGAGTCTGGGTTGTTTATCTGGGGGCGTCACCCCAGCTCCGGGCATCCATTTTGAAATGTTGGCTGGAAAACTCTATTTCAAGTCACCTCCCCTGAGAGTAGCCTCAATCCAAACTCCATCTCCAAGAAAACCTGACAAACAGTGACCCCTCCCCAGGGAAGGTGAAGACCACACCCACAGGTTATTTAAACTGCCCCTCAGAGAATGAACATGTGGTGTCCCCTTTTCTCACAACATGGGGAGGTTTTCGGGGCAGGGGGAGCACCCAGGAACACTGACAGTCATTAAACCTGGGCATCTTTAATTGGGTCTGATTTGGTCTGATTGGGATTATGCATCGGCAGAGAGGTTTGTTGGTTGGAAAATACTTAACAATTGCAATTAGCAGCTACATCATCACAGAGGCCTAATCTAAATAATAACAAAAATAATAAAAAATAGTAATAAAACCTTCAAAATCAAGAAGAAAAAGAACATAAATATCATTAACAAGTAGAGCACAGGAAAGACAGATAAATGTGAAAAGAATCTCTTTTTCATTTTTGTAAGAAGAAAAGTACAAATAAACGATGCAGATGTCATTTTTTATGTGCAAGGTTGTTAACCAAATTATCACAAGGCTTGGATGGAATGCCCAGTTCATAAATTTAATAAATCTGAGAACTAAAAAAATAATCATAATTACAGTAATTCTTATGTATCAAAAACCACAGGAAATCCATTATTTTTCATTTCCAAATAGCAACCGCAAACATAACAATTAATAAATGATATCAATAGCCAAAAATCCCCATGTTTATCAAAGCACACATTCTAGGATGAAAATGACAAGCTTCAACCAGAAAACAATTGTCTTACACACAACTGGCAATGATTTGAGGCTATGGAGAAATGATCCTCATCACTGCTCACGGAAGTTAAAATTTCTACTCCCCCTATTGGAAAACCGTGACGTTATAGACAATGTAGTCTTCTTGCTTCGTCCACTCATTGGTGCACTGAGGAATTTAAGCCTGTTCATTTGTAATAGATCCTTTTCTGTTGCTGTACCTGGACCAGAGCCACTTATGGGAGGAAGAGTTTATTGTGACTTACAGTTCCAGAGGGGCTACAGTTCAGCCTGCAGAGGAAGGCATGACCACAGGAGTATGAGCGACTGGGTCACGTTTCATCCATATGCAGGAATCCCCCAGATAGAGAAAGAGAAAAGGAGAATTGGAGAGAGGAAGGGGTGGGGTAAAGGTGGGGGAAAAGGGACAGGAAGCAAGAGCAAGAGAGAGCAAAAGAACTGTGACGTAGCAATTCTACTTCTCATTGTGTTTGCTTTTCACAATTAGAGAGGTGGATATTGTTTTCCCAGGCCAGGAGTTCTGCTTGCCAGGCATTTGCCCACTTTAATCTGCCTAGGCATTAGCAGCCAGCGCTGTGAAATTCTAAAGTCTAGACTCTTTCCTTTCCCTGCTGCCATTTTAGGATGACTGCAAATGGACCATACCCTTCTCTTGAGAGATTTAGGAAAGCAAGAGTGGTTTTGTTTTTTCTTTTGCTTCCACACCACCTTTTGCTGAGTTGAGTCATTTGTGTGTATGTGTGTGTGCACGCATGTGTGCAAGTGTGCATGCATGTATATGTGTGCATGTGTGCATGCATGTATATGTGTGCATGTGTGTATGTGTGTGCGTGCATACATGCATGTGTGCGTGCGTGTGTGTGTGTGTGTGTGTGTGCATACATGCATGTGTGTGTGTTACAGGAGACTGATGTTCCTGGCACAGCTGGAGGCTAGCACTCTAAGGAAAGGTTCCATTAGTCGGCATCAGAAGCCCATGAAGGCTTTTAGGTTGTAGGTCCTACCTGTAACTATTGCAATATGACTTTTTTGTTGTTCTACCCAGGGATTATTGAAATATTTTGAGGATACTGTTGAACAGTGTGCTTGCCTTCACTTTAACAGGAGCAAGGCTGAAGGGCTTTGTGGGTAGATAGAGTCCTCTATTAAAGGTAGGTTTGCAGAGAAAGGAGAAATGCAGTTTCTGTACGTCAAGGAAAAAGTAGTAAAGCACTTGATATGTGACATAAATTAAGGAATAGCGAAAGGTTTAGGAGACATCTGCTTGGCAAATATTTCCAGTTCTGTATTAATTAGGAAAATGTATCCTTCAAAATTTTTATATTTGCTGTTAATTTTTTTTAGAGATATTTTTGTACCTACTCACTGTATGTTCTGCTTTCATTTACCATTGGTGCCTGTCAAGCTGTACAGAAAGCTAAGTCCTCACTAATAAATTACACTCAAAAAAGAACTGCAGCTAAGGAATTGCAGCTGTGTTTCATGTTTGAATAATATTGCCAGCATTTAGTTGAATTACAGCCACATGGGAAATGGGATTTTTTTCACCTGTCTTAGAATTTTTGCTCAAATGAACAAGTTGAAAGGAAGGACAGGAGTGGAGGCTGTGACTGTTCATACTCTGAAGAGGACCCTGTATTCACCTGTTCATATCTTACCAGGAGGTAGCCAACATAGTTCCTGCACTGATAATCCCCAACTGAAATTTCCAGTTCAAATCAGAAAAGGCTAGAGATTCAGTATGGAGACATTGCCCCTTTCTCTTCCCTTTCCCCCTCATTCTCTTTCTCCCTGTGCCCGCCCTGTCTTCTCTTTTAAGGTATAGTTTCAAAATGTCTGTATTTGTTCTAGATATGGTGGCCTATGCCTATAGTCCCAGGATTTATGAGGCTCAGAAAAGAGTATTGACAGTTGAGGCTACCCTGGAGGATATAGGAAGACCCTGACTCAAAGCATAAGTGTGTGTGTTATAGTAGATATATTTTGTGTATATATAGCACATAAAAATACACATATTTGAAGTATGTAATATAATGGTTTGAGGTATACTGTGAAATGGTTACTGCAATCAAAACAATTCATTTACCCATCACTAAATTTATTTTTTCTTTTGTTCCTCCCTTCATTCCTTTCTTTGTTCCTTCTTTCTATGTTCCCTTCCTTCCTTCAATTTTCTTTTTTGAGTCTTTGAAGAGAATTCATTATGTAGGAACTCTGTGGTGTAGTTCCTTCTCCCTCTTATGGAGAGGAAGAACAAGATATTTCACTTTCCCTTTTAATTGGGAATTATTACCACACAGCACCAATTTTATATCACAAATTCCTATTATTCAAAACCCTGATACCAAGTAAGCATTCAGTGTGTTCAGTTGAAGGAGAATAAATGAGTTCCCAGTCCACACAAATTCTCATGGAAACTGAAATTAATCTTTCATGATTTGGGGAAGAAGAAGAACAAATATACACAAAAATTTAGCTGCAGCCATCTGAGGCGTGCTAATGCTGCTCTAAGACAGGTTGGAAACAAAGCAAAGCAACATAGAATTAAAAGCAAACCTGGAATGGGAAGGTGATCACCTTGCATTTCTCTTTCATAAAAGGTCTAGAATATTTATGCTAGGAATATACTCCTGTCTCTCAGTCATGCCATGGTTAGATGGTAACTAAAGTCATGACTTCTCAGAATAGCAGGCACACGCGCTGTACTTTCTATCTTGAATGCCTCCCGAAAGCCCGTACATCGAAGGCTTGTTGCCTTCCTTGGTGTTATTGAGAAGTTGATGGAACTTTGAGGAGTCCAGGTGTATTAAAAGCAATTTAGGTCTGTGGCACAGTGACCTTGAAAATAACTCTGGAAATATCTGGCTATTTCCTTGTTTTCGGTGTGCCAGGAAACCGGAAGCTTCTTCTCCCCAATGTCTGCTGCCATGACCCAATAGCAACAGAGCCAACTCGTCATCTATAGAAACATCTGAAATTGTGAACCAAAACAAACCATCCCTCTTTTTGTGTTTATTGTCTTACACACTTTCTGAAGCAACAAAAGCTCACTACCACTAGGTACCGATGAATCATGTATCAAATTAACTACAAGTGAAATATACTGCACCAAGGAATCAAAATTCCTGCTTAATGTGCTCTATATTTTTCTTGATATTTTTAAATATTGGAAATTGACTTAAAAGAAAAAGTAACTAGATTTTTCTGTCAATGGGTATAATCCAGTGTTTGAAGTAGAAGTGTTTCTGGTTAAGCTATGAACACATCAGATTAGAGGGTTTGGTTTAAGTAGAGACTCAGGGCTGGCCAGATAGTTAAGTGGGTAAAAGCACTTGTCACACCATCTGACATCTGAGTGTCTAAGCTTGTTTCCTGGTGGACACAGAGAACCACCTCCTGAACGTTATCCTCTAACCTTTGTATATATGCTATGGTCTACACACATGGTAAGGGGATGAAGGGAAGGAGGGAAGGAGTGATGAGAGAGAGAGGAAAAGAGAGGTGAGTAAGTAAGCAATCTTTTTACGGTAAGGTGTGGGGCTGTGATATGTTGCTTTAGCCAAGTGTCAGCGTTAGACTTTTGAATTATAAAACAACCATTAATAAGAGAAAGTTCTAGTAAGTAATATTAGAAGTGTCAAAACAGATTTTGGAAATACAGACAGTCAATAAAGGCCTCCAAAGACATAATGGGCATGAAGACAGTAGCATTGGACAAAGAGATAATGTACCGTGATGCTTCAGTAGCTCACAGGATCTGAAGTATGCATCTGAAGTCTGGTGAGCTGATGTCTCATAATCACAGGAAATGGCCGGACTTTATGACTCCATCATGCTTAAAAGCCTCTGAATGCTCCCCTCTCCAGGAAAGCATGCAATTGAATTTGTAGGTTCTCTGTTGCTGAGGCACATGCTGAAGGAACTAGCTCACCCAGATGATAGGACAAACTTGGTTCTTTTCTTAAAGTGAGATCTTAGTAGTGATCTAGCTCTATGTTTGCTGCATTCTTTCTCTTGTGATGACTGTCTCAATTTTCTCCTAGACCCTTGAGAAATAACTAGTCCTGGATTCCCAAGGGCTTCGCCTTTAAGGGGCATTAGGGAGTGAGTCTAGTAATGTATTAGCAGAGCCAACTACTGCAGTTGGTCTTGTTATCCAGTATTGTACTTGTTCTCTTCCTCTAAGGAAGTTGTTTCTAGATTCTGCTAGTCCTCAGTCCTCAGACCACCATTGCCGGTGTTCAAGCTTTGCTTGGCAGGATTATCTGGACCACACATGAAAACTTTGAATTCTTTTGTCCATAGTTTCTCAGATTTTGATTACTTGTCTCTTCAGCTTATCAACACACTAGATAGAATAAGAGAGAGTCATGAGCTACCAGCATAGATGATGTCAATGTCAGGCATATTCCTCCTGGTTAACACTGATAGAAGCCTGGCTCCCTCCTGTGATTACTCCCTGTTGCTGTCAGGATGCTGATTCCTCTCAGACCCTGGATGTGTAGATGGGAGCCATAGACTTTGGCACAGTAGAACTCCATTGCTTCTCCTTCACTAAACTTTCAAAGTTTGTGGACTAGATCTTCTAAACAAGCAGTCCAGAGTTTCGGGGACAGATGGAACAAGAATCCTCAGTGGGTCATGAAGAAAAGTAGGGCAAGCATGGTGGTGCATGCCCACAATCCTTGCATTTGGGAGGCAGACACAAGGAGCTCACTGCCTCAAGGCCACCCTAGTTAGAACTTTAGATCCTGTCACAAAGCAAACAAAATAATGGCAGAGTGTAGCACGATTGAAAAAAACCCAGAGACAGATATTGGGGTTCAATCTGAAGGTCAGAAAAGCAAAACAGCCAACCACTGGCTCTTATTTCTACCTCAGTCTGAAATGGTGATCCTTCCTTCAGGAATCTCAGAATGAGACTGTGTCTGATAGCTGTAGGCATGTACCACTACCGCCCAGTTTCTATGGCAAAGTAGTAGGGATTAAAGGTGTGTGTCATCACTACGTGGTCTGTAAGGTTGTTTTACTCTCTGGTCTTCAGGCAAGCTTTATTTATTAAAATACAAATGAAATATCACTACAGCAGAGTGTCGCCACTTTTTTCTGTATAATGCTATCCAAAGACTGACTTATTCTACACAAATATCCTGGAATTTGAAGCCCAATATTTATTGAATATTACTCTTTAGCTATTTCTTAACTATGTTCTTGCAGGCCAGCCACTTCTGTTGATGTCTGTAGGATGGACTGGGTGATGTACTGACTTCTTCACCTCCTTTGTTCTAAAGAGAGTTCTGTGTTTAGTGAGATACACCAGAGAATCAAACACTTCACTCATCCTTGGATATTATCATTGTGGTGTATTGTCGGTAAGAATTGTAACCCCCAGCCATGATAGATATTTACCTCTTTTAGAATAAGAACTTACTCTTTCCAGGTCAAAACACCAAGGTAGTCAATTTGACATCATATGACTCTGTCTTTTTGAGGAATTTTTTTTTTATCTTCTGCAGACTAGTCAGTCTGAACAGTAATGGTACCTGTGGGTCTAGATTACCTAGTCATGTGACTTGCATGTGCCTTCATATCTAGGTCATGGTAGGTTTGAGATATACTATATCTATTTTACAATGGATTGCTATTAGACTCACCTCACTTGATGATTTAATGAGTGTCAAATCAGATCAAATGTTACAGATGCATAAAGCCCACTCTTGCTCTGTTTTTACCACCGCTCACTGTAAAGGGAGACCGTGCTTTCATTTCCCAGTCACTTAGATCCCAATAATCACACAAAAGCTTCATTAATTACAACACTGTTTGGCTAATGGCTCAGGCATATTCCTAGCTAACTCTTACATCTTAAATTAAACCCATTTCTGATATTTTATATTTTACCACGAGGCTTGTGGTTTGTTACCTTACATCTTGCTTTGGGGGTGGCATCTTTGGTGCTACAGTTTATGGATTTTCCAATTGTCTAATCACTAGCAAGTTTTTTTGTTTTCGTTTTTGTTTGGTGTGTGTGTACGCGTGCGTGCGTGTGTGTGTGTGTGTGTGTGTGTGTGTGTGTGTGTGTGTGTGTGTTTGGCTATTCCTGTTTAGGATATAGTAGTCTGTATTCCATGCTTACAACATTGACATTTTAGAGCTTGGAGTCAGGCACTCTCTTTGCCCCGTGGATTTTCTCTCTGCAGATGTTTCCACACCAGCTCCTTTCTCTCTCTCAGCGTGGGGAGGGTGCCGGGGTGGAGCGGAAGAGGTCTGGTGCTATTCCAGTAAGATCATTCGTCTGTGTTGTCAATGAGGGTTTTTCTTCTGTTCTCTGGAACATACGAGTGACTTTGCCTAGTTCTTATATTTTCTTTTTTTTTTTTAAAGATTTATTTATTTATTTATTTATTTATTTATTATGTACACAGTGTTCAGCCTCCAGGTGTCCCTGCAGGCCAGAAGAGGGCACCAGATCTCATTACAGATGGTTGTGAGCCATCGTGTGGTTGCTGGGAATTGAACTCCGAACATCCGGAAGAGCAGTCAGTGCTCTTAACCTCTGAGCCAGCTCTCCAGCCCCTAGTTCTCATATTTTCAAGATTCCGCCAAGGTTTCTTTTGTGGATAACTGCAGGTATTCTGTCAGTCTGTGTCTCAGGCATCTTGGTGGCATTTCTCTTGAGTCTCTACATTTTGGTTCTCTTTGCTATAGCAGTTTAGCCTTCATACTAAAAGCACCGAGTTAATACAGAAAGAGGCAGGGCTACTGGCTCTGCCTGAACTAGAACCAGAGACCTGAGTGATTGTTGGTATCTATCGTAGACCACAGGGCATCGGTAGGTTCATGCTTGGTGAGCATAACTACCACTCTCTCCTCTCAAACCTAAGCATTTTAATTAGATCAGAATGCATCACATGTCTGTTTTCTTTACCAGTCATTGTGACAAAGAAGGTGAGATTTTTAAGACTGGTCTAAATTTAGTCACATTCTTACTATTTGAGCATTGTCTTGTCTCAGGCTGTGGAAGAATATGACATTTATATTAGATTTTGATGAGGAAAATATCCAAGGGATCAATTCTACGTTAGAAACGAGCAGTCAGCTGTAAGTAAAATTTTAGAAGCTGGAATTACTAATGGCTCAAATCTAATCATTTCCAGGGCATTTAAAATAAATTTTGTAGTCTTATTCTGCTATCACAACCTAAGACCACAGAGAAATATTTGTATATTTTAAACAAAAAAAAAAGATAGGACTAAATATTGTATCCCAGATTAGACATGCTGAAGGGGACTCCCACACAGTGGGGGCTCACTTCCAGGCCCCAGACCAGGCAAGGACTCTACTAAACACCTGTTTTCCCAGAGAGATGCTTTATTAAACAGTAGAGAAAAGGTAAAGTGACTGCTTTCTGACTTAGGCAGAATTTTTACGAAGAGGAAAAGGGGAGGTCTGTGATAGAATGGGCTAGGATGCTGTGGTAAGAGAGATGGGGGACAAAGGAGAAAGAGAGGGAACAAGGGAAAGGGGCAGGGATATTTGTCTGGGGAGGACAAAGGACTGCCTCTGGAGAGAGGAGACAAGTGTGATACATGGGAAAATGGCAGACTATACAGGTGAAGGGGGAACCCTGTATTAGGATGTGATGTTTAATTTCAGTTGGACATGTTAATTAGGTGAGTCAAAGGAGCTTGTGATTGCTGGACCTTGGTAGTCAAACTTAAGAGGAGGAAGTATCCAAATAAGGGAATAGACTTTGGTGACTAGCTTTAGGAATATAATCTAAGGATTTTTAGCAAGGTGGCGAGAATGGGAGAGGAGGGCAGACCTGCCAGAGTCACATGCTCAAGTGGACTCCTGTCCCTTCACATACGTCATCTGCGACATGTAATTCCCCACTAAGTAACTTCTGTTACATAAGGAGAATGTTTTAAATGTAATCATCTACCTATTTATTTTTGGTATATGATTAACTCCAAATGACAAATTAATACTATATAGGAAAATCTTTAAAGTGGTTATTATAAAGGATTGCAACAACTTTAAAAAGATAATCCAGAGGATTTCACTGGGGTAACTAGAGTGAAATCCAATTTAAAAGTACCAGGGTTGCCAGACGGTGGAGGCGCACATCTTTAATTTCATCTGCCTCTTAGGAGGCAGAGGAAGGTGTGTCTCTATGAATTCAAGGCCAGCCTGGTCTACACAGCCAGGGCTGTTACACAGAGAAAACCTGTCTCAAAAGAAAAGAAAAGAAAAGAAAAGAAAAGGAAAGGAAAGGAAAGGAAAGGAAAGGAAAGGAAAGGAAAGGAAAGGAAAGGAAAGGAAGGGAAGGGAAAAGAAAAGAAAGACAGGAAAAAAGAAAGAAAGAAAAAAAAGAAAAGTCTCAGGGTTAATTAGTATCTGACAGTCTCACTTTACTAATGAGTCACCTATGTTTCATAAGGAAGGATCAGCCTCAGAGCTAAGATATCAAGTTAAAATTTCCCTGTGTTCTGTAGTATCAGCAGTCTTAACACATATTGTAATCAAAACACATGCTTCAATTATTTGAGGCATTATAATATATATGATTAAAAACGTGCTACAACTGGTAAAATTTTGTCACCGCTGCCCAGAATATGTCTCAGATATGTAACTAACACCATTGACTCTAGTGTTACATGTATGATTTATAGGCTACATGGATTTTAAACCCTTACTGACTCTGTTTCCCAGGAAATCGTAACTAAAATGGTGGTGGGTAAACCGCATCTCTCTAGGATCAGATGCAGAAGTGACTCTGACACGGACAAGGAAACAACTTCTGTTGGATCTTGTGCTGAGAGCACGCCTAGGCATGTCTTTAGCCACCCTCCCAGAGTTCACACTGTGACAAAACGCAAAGCTTATCACGGAGAAACTGGCTCCGGTTCCCACGCTGGTGTTCAGGATGACGGAAGGGACCATGCGCATCTATGAACAGTGGTCCAAGTAATGAATCACTTACCCCGGTGCCAAGGCAGCTTCCCAACCTAGAATAGTGGAAAGGCATTAACAAAGGATGTGGGATTCATTCTGAAAAGAAAACCCAGTTAGAGAAACTAGCTCCAGCTGTCGCGCTGGTGTTCAGGCTGGTGGAAGGACGCATCGCTCATCCGTGCGACTGACCTATGATTGTTACTTGTTAATAAACAAACCCTTTTATCTTTGCCTTTGTTTTAATTTTCTAATCAGTGTTTTTAGGTTTTTTTGCACAGTGATTTTTACACAGATATTATTACACTTGTATGTATTACTTTGGAACTATTTTAACAAGGCCATAATTAAAAAGTTTTCTGTCCCCAAATATTAGGTTTTTCTGGTGACAAAGTAAGCCAGATCAAACTGAATTGAAAACATATAACTATAGGGTTATTTTAGCAAAGCAACTCCAAGTGTGGTAAAAGCTGAATATTTAGGTGGGGATTTGGGCTGCTAGCAGCAACAGGGGAACAAGTTGCAATACTCATCAAAAATGTGGAGCTGGGCTTTTTGGTGCCTTTTCTTTGTTGGAGACTCTCTGAGTGGATGAGGTTTGGAGAGAGAGACAGGAATGGGGCTTTATGGATCATGCAGGAATGAGCTGGAGGTTCCAGTCAAACATCAATACCTTGATGGTTTTATAGAACTAATGAATATTTTTAAGAGTTATTTTTTTCATTCTCTGATGTGAGCTTATCATATTTAACCATAGATAAATACAGGTTTAAGGTTAAATGGACATACATTTGTTTTTCCTTCTTTTCACTGTTGTAAGCAAAATTCAATATATTAGATGATAGATACTTAGAAGTCAATGCTTTTACTGGGTTATATTTATTTAAAATACAATTTCCCGTATATTTTTCTACATTTTAAGTATCTTATTATCAATTGTTTTTCCTAGAAGCTTTTGAAATTGATTACTTTTAAAATTACTTTGTCAAAATTGTGATTAGGATTTTTTCTGTTGTATCTATAACTTTCAGTGATTGAAAATTTGCTGTGGGAGCTCCTTTAGCCAATAGCCTTTAATGTACCCGCCCACTTGGGCGTGGTCTCTTATACCATAAATGCGGCTGTAAAGCTTGTGCTCACTCTCTTGCTTCCGGCTGCTAGACTCTGTTCCTGTTCCCCATTTGTGCAGAGAACTGTGATCTAGGACTGTGATCTGTGAGTCTACCCCTAAATAAATAACCCTTTATTATACGTAATTCTGAACTAGTGTGGGATTATTTTGTAACTTCCATGATCAAAAGTTATTCATCTTGGTGTCTGTACTTTACTGGTTATATTTTTAAGTTTTACATACATTTGAATGCCGTCAAGACTGAGAATGAAGTGAACTTAAAAGCAAGCTCTTGATCTTATCTGGTATGTATAAATTTTGTTTTGTAATATTCAAATACCAAAATGGCCACATTGCATTATGTCTGTGTACCACTCAGAACATACCCATATGACTGCTGATGGGTCTGTCACCTCTTTACTGAGCCCCTAAGGCCCAGCCCATAAGTTCTATGAGCTATTAGTAATCCATGTTTTCCTTTGATGATAAGCATTAGTGAAGCAATGTCACTCTACCTGATAGCTACTGCAACAATTTCATATATATATATATATATATATATATATATGTATATATATATATATATATATATATATATATATATATATATCTTCTTTGATATAATACACATTGGCAAAGAAAGAATGCTCAAAATAGTGAAAACATCATGGATATTTGTCTTAGTCACTTTTCTATTGGTATGGTCAGAAACCATCGCCAAGGCATCTTATAGTTGTATACATAATAAATAAATAAATAAATATTTTTTAAAAAGAAAAGTTTATTGGAGGTGTTCAGTTCCAGAGGGTTACAGTTCATGACCATGATAGTAGGGGGTATGGTGCTGAGCAGGCTGGCATGATGCTGGAGCAGTAGTTGAGAGCTTAGGTCTTGAGACACAATCACAAGGCAGAGAAAGAGATAAGTGGATATGATATAGGCATTGAAAGCCTGAAAGCCCCTCCCCAGTGACACCTCTCCAACCAGGCCATGATTTCTCATCCTTCCTACACAGTTCCACTAACTGTAGACCAAGTATTCAAATTCTCATTGAAACTAGCACAGTATTGTTTATCTTCAGACAGTAAGTATTTTAATTTTTGAATGCAATTGTAAATTTAGCATAATGCAAGGGTTTCTTATGCACTTAACATCCATGGTAACCTCGGTTACACATCAAAGATTAAACATGATTACAAAAGTATAGAATTAAGAGTCCTATAACTAAACTAAAACAGAAAACTGGAGATGATATGAAACCATGAAAAATACAGTTATTAATTTCTAAGTCCCTGAATAGTCAATAATACAGAATACTATCTACCTGGGCTCCAAGAACGATTGAAATTTAGGGTAGAGTTTGGGAAATAGTAACATTGTCAACTGCATCGAGAAAACTGTGTCCCTTTTAAATCCAGGTCAGGGAATGATAGGAATCCAGATGAAGAAACAGCTATCAGGCATATTTTTCATAAAGAAATGACAATTGAAAATTATTTACTAGGATTAATAATGAAGGGTAGAAATGGCACATTTCCAGTGCTCCTGGTTGTGTGATGTATACAGACCCTGCCACAACAACAAGAACAGAGGGCCTCCCTTTCTATAGAGACCTATTAGGGTAATGAGGCATTTTCAAGACAGATGTCATATGACAAAATCTAATAAAACAGTGGTGTGAAAAACAAATGCCTTTGGCTGGATTTGAGGTCATTTAAATTATGTAACAAGTAAGTTCTACTGAGAAAACAAAGTCATGGAGAGTGTGAGAAATTAATTCTGAATGGATATAGAGCATCAATCCCAGGCACAGACTTTTAAACAAAACAATTTAAGTCATCTCATAATCAGGCAATGGCAGAGCAGGGAAGCTGTCTGGAGAAAGAAAACCAGGGAAACAGACTGAATAAAAATGAAAATTCGTTCATTCTCACTTGTCTTGTGATAGCCCGCCAGAATAGCCGAGAAAAGCTTAGTCTTTTCTCAGCTACTGTGTAATTTTAAACATTGTATGTAACATGCACCCAAGATACATAAATTACCATCAAAGAGCCCTACAAATTTTGTGAAATATTACCAAGTTAGGTTGTGTGATAGCCATTAGTGACCTACCACTATAGGCTGATGGACTCATAAAACCCTAGACGCAAGGTTTAGTCTGTTTCATTAAGTGGATATTTTATACAATACTCTCTGCTAAGGCGTTTAAACTGCACAATGGTATCTAGTAGCTGCTCATGTTTTTCTTGCTCTGGAAATAAAGGAGAAGTTACATTTAGAATATTCCTCTAGTAAACTACTATATACTTATGTAATCTTATAAATTATATAAAATATGTAATTTATATAATTTTAGAGTAATTTCCCTTTCTCCTGCGGGTATATGTTCTAAGACCTGCTGTGGATACCTGAAAACATGATTATACCAAATTTTATGCAATGTGGGTTTTGTATACATATTATTCTTATGATGAAAACTAATTAGATGCTTTGAGAGACTGATGAGTAGTTTAATAGATTTTTAGCAATGTATTTTTTTCTTAACACCATTTACCTCTTCTTTTAAATGAAACCCTTCGTTTTGTCACATCTACAGTGATAGTATCATTATTGCTATATTATGAGACTTTGTTTTTTACCTACAGAAAGGGTTACTTAACATAGCACTATGATATTATAATTTAGTCTGGCATCTGAGATGGCTTTTAAGTAATAAACTGCCAGGTACAGTATATGTCATGGAAACACTGAAAAATGGAATGGTTCACATCCAGGCAGATGGAGAAGGAAAACACAGCAAGTGTTCAGCATGCTGCTAAGAATTGGTGTGCAGTTTGAAACCTATCAGTTATTTCTGGAAATTTCTGTCTAATCTTCTGATGTACTGACGTACTGACAGTTGACTGTCAGTAGCATAGACTGTGCACAAGAGAGAACTATTTTATTGGAGAGACAGATTTTATCAAGTGTATTAAGCAATAAGAAACCATTTGTTGTGTAGTGCTTGAAATAGACACCTTCCTACCCATATCACATCTGACCTTAGAATACTAAAGAGTGCATCCTCGGTGTAGCGAGTACATTGAGGTCTAACTTCTTTTCATGCACGTGCAGCTTAGCACTCATGAGTCTTCAGATAACAACACATCTCTGGTATTAGTTGAATCATCATTTCTGGAAATGTGCATTTCTTGGGGGTGGGAATGGGAAATAGGACAAGAGAAATGGTTTCACATGGCCTAGGCTGACTTCAACCTTTTTGTTTAGCAAGTGACGACCATGACGTCTTGATCCTTCTGCCTTCACCTCCCAATGCTGGGAGTAAGGACTTGCAGCAGCTTACCTGGGGAGCATGTGGCTTTGAAAGTAGCATTGCTGTGTCAAAGGCCCTCAGCCTTTGGAGCTTTCTGCACCGTCATTCACATTGTCAGCTATGTGTTCTTTAATTCATTTATTGTTCTAAAACGATCCATTTTAGATTGCAGCGGCTCTAAAGGAAATGTATGTGTGCACCAAATAAAAAGGCAACCAAAGGAATGAAGTGAAGGAAGGAAGGAAGGAAGAAGAAGAGGTTGCACAGTGTGCTTTGTCAGAGCTGGCGCATCTGCCTCATCCTGCATTGCCTTCCCAGCTCTTGGAGGCAGATAATCCTACTGAATTGGTTTTCTAAATAAGGACATGAATCATGAGTATGTAATCATGAATCATGAGTATGTAATAGTTAGTCACTCACTAAAGATTAAGAACTAGGTCAGGTGAGCCCCAGAGATCCCTTTCAAGCACTCATACATTGCAGCAGATATGAAAACTATCACTGAGTCTGAGCTCTTAAGACTTTTTTATTGGTAACACATAAGATGACTTTTTCTAATTGATGGCTCTGTAGGTTTCAACAACCCAACTTTTTACTTTATTTCTTTCTGGACATATTTTCAGTCTCTTTATTTTTCAAAATGAAGGCATATAACACACCAAGATAGCAAAGAAAAGGATATTTATTTTAATTTTTCATTGATTACCTCCCTTCTTCTGGTTTTAGCTTTATATCTGCCAGGTATGATTAAGTCTCTCCTTGCTTTCTTGACCATAAATTTGAAATTAATCCTGGAAAAAAATGCATAAGATTTTCTTCAACTATATATGTATTTCTCTAAACAATATATTGCTTGTAATGGAAATTTAAGTATAGTATTAATTTGTAGGCCATATATGTTTATATATATATATATAATTATTCAAATTGGTCATGAGGAATTATGGAACTGAGTTTCTAATTAACGGCTTGTGTTTCCTTTCATGTTGAATGTAATTCCTGATGATTTGGAGGCTCTTCATCATGGGTTCAAATGAAAATCAAAGGATGTACTTGAGTATTTGAGTGGCCTGACAGCTTCTCATTTATAACTAATAATTAGTTGTATTTCATAGACCTCTGGCACAGCCTTGGCTTTAACTTTCAGCTATGTCTTTTTTTTTTTTTTTGAGACAGTGTCTCTCTGTAGCTTTGGAGCCTGTTCTGGAACTAGTTCTTATAGACCAGACTGGCCTCGAACTCAGAGATTTGCCTGTCTCTGCCTCCCGAGTGCTGGGATTAAAGGCGTGCACACCACCACCACCCAGCAAATTTTTGACTCTCCTAAAACACTGTCAGCACCCACTGAAAGCTTGGCCGCTGCTTTGTGATAATGACCCCTAGTTTTTCATCACTTAGCTTTTCTTCAGTCATTTTCTTTCTTTTCATACCATTTTATGTAATGTACATTTTTTTAAAAAAAAATATTTATTTTACATCCTGACTGCAGTTTCTTTTCCTTCCTCTCCAGCCAGGTGCTTCCCCAGTCCCCTCAGATCCACTCCTTCTTCCCCCTGCTCTCCTCCTCTGCTTCTGTTCGAGAAAGGCAGGTCTCCCATGGATAGCAATAAAATTTCATTGTCATTCAAACACCCTCTAAAATGTCCCAACTTTAACTTGTTGCCTTTACCCCTAGTCTATAACAACTATTTATTCTGTAGTCACTCAGAATGGAAATCTTCGTAAGTTCCCAGCTACCTCTTCTTCCCCCAAAACTTTTTATAGACATTTCTCATCTGAAACACTTGGCCAGGTTCCTATGACGGCCCCCTGAACCCAAGTGACATCAAGTTTTCATTTAACTTGATTGACAGATAACATCTGACATTTCCCCTTACAGAAACGCTGTTCTTTATTGAACTTCTGAAACAACCCTCTGTTTTTCACGGTATCAGCTAAGATATGAAAAACATATAATAGTTACTATCATTATTTTTTAACACAATAAACTTATGACATCTTAAATACAATTAATGTTCCACTATAGTAATTGATCCTTGACATATATATCTATATTGCTTTTCTTTGTGGTTGAATGTGTCAATCACTGAAGCAATGACGTTTTATGAAGAGCCTTCTAGATGGTGGGCTCTTCCTAAGGAGTGAAAGATGACATAATTCCCATGACACTCCACAGGGTGTTTGCTCCAGTAGATGATACACAGTGGTTAGAATACTTACAGACATGAGACTAGAATGCTTGTGAGTCATTGTTTGTGGCTATGGCCAGTTGCTGCCGCACCAGAAATGCCTACAGTCGTGACCATGGACTCTTAGAATCTTTCATTCCTTCATCAAATATTCTATAAGAAGGCTCTCTGAAGACTAGTGAAGCAGTGGAGAGTAGCACATACATGGTCAGTTTGGAAATAAGAACACCACTTTGGATAGTTGCTCAATTAGTGATGAGGCCATTTGCTGCAGGTTGAACACAGTTCCTCACTATGAAACAAGGTCACAGCCCCCAAATCAGATAATGTATACAGATATGTGGTCAAAAGCAGACAGTGCGAGAGCCCAGCTGGAGAGGACATGCCAGTTAAACATCTGGCCCCTGAACAAATTGATAACAACAGGGCATAATGCTGTTACGGGCAGCAATTTCAAACTCCACAGGCAACGCTGTGCTTCTTTTCAAGTGCTATTTATTTTCTGGAACATAATCGAGGGAGAGCGGCCGTGCCACTGTAGATCCCACAATTTGGCTCCTATTAATTTATAAACACTCTATTTTTATTGTATGAAAACCTTTCAGCCTCCCCATGGTGAGTTCTGGTGCCTTATCTCTTGATGGAGGTTTTATGTGGTGTTTTTATAATTACTGTCATAAACAGTAGGTGTGGTAGAGCTGTGTGGGCTCTCGACCTAGGTGGCCTGAGAAAATGGCAATCATTTCATTGACAACAGACAACCGGGCACTTAGAAGGCTCTCAAATGGCCCAGTCCTAACAAGTCTTGACAGTGTGCCTCTGATCACTCACTCTATTCTCATTCTCAAAATATTTTGAACTCACAATGTTCTAAGAAAATTTTATGTTGAAAAACAAATTGATAACTTATGATGTTGTAGCTAACAGTTCACAGAATACTGTGTTATGTGGCAAACCATCCCCATTTCAGAGGCCAGTAACGCCCATCAATTTTCCACCCATGTCCGTTTGCTTTTGGACATTGTCACTCCAGCCCTCTGACTTGGGAAGAAGCTTCCATAGCAACGTGCTGCCATAGCAACCTCTATTGGCCTAGAGTCTTCTGAGGGGAAAGCTCCCACTGAGGGATTACTTAGGCCAGATTGGCGTATAGACATATCTCTGGGACATCGGGTTGATTGGTAATTAATGAGGAAGGGTGCACCGCAGCATGGGTGCAGCAATCCAGAGGCAGGTGGCCCCGGGTGGTATAGGAACGCTTGGGGAGCACGAGCCCATGAGCAATGCAGCAAACAGTGCCTCTACTTTCCTGCCATCCTGCCCCGTCCTTTCGTCAGTAACGAACTGTGACCTGGAAGTCCCTCTCTTAATCACCATCCTGTTGTTGTGAAGCAACACCACGACCAAAGCAACACTTATGACCAAAAGCATTTAATTGAGTGCTCGTTTACAGTGTCAGAGGTATAATCCATTGTCATCAAGGCAGGGAGATGGCGGTAGGCAGTCATTCATGATTATGCAGTCAGTCATGGTGCTAGAGACATTGCTGAGAGTTGTACATCCAAATCTACAGGCAGCAGGAAGAGAGGGAGAGAGACTCTGTGTTCGAAATGGGTCATCTGAAACCTCAAACCCCACCCCAGTGGCATACTTCCTCCAATAAGACCACATCTTCTGATCCTTTTAAATAGTGACTGCACTCCCTGGTGACCAAGTATTCAAATCTATGAGCCTCTGAGGGTCATTCTCATTCAAAACACCACACTCCCCTATGTTGCTTTTGGTCATGCTGTTTATCAAAGCAACAGAAGATAAACACATACATTTCTGACTATCATTTCCCCAGAGATGGATAGATAGTTTACCCAATTTAAGCCAATTCTAATACTTCTTGGAGAGTATTAAAATTAAACAATAAACACATTTCAGTTTTTTGTAAATAAGTATCAACAATGTTAATAAAATCTTTAATCTTTTTATGTCTAAGCCAGTAGAAACTAATGATTGGGCAGAGTCACACAGAGAATCCAGGGCAAGAAGAGGAGGGTAGAGATCCAAAAAAGCCATGGATTCTGCACACTCTGGCCAAGTAACATGAAGTGAATCCTTTGCTTGGATCTCAAGTCCATCTGCGTGGTCTCTGTTTTCACAGAGTCCTGATAACAATGGCAAAATTGGTTTTGTTCTCTCGTTGGTATGAACCATCACCTCACCATCCCATGTCCTGTAGAAGGGAAGCACATTTGCTGCTCTCTGTATGTGAAAACAAATGAACTGCAGAAGTTGGGCGGGTAATTTCGATTTGTTGCAATCAGATCGTCATATCCTTTCTATGTAGCAGCTATTCCCAGTACCCTTCACAGTTCCCTTCTTCCCCCAGTCCTTGGCAAAAGCTTTACCCATATTAAAATAGAATTTAAATGACTTCTTTATCCAGGCTAAAGTGGTGCCAAATCCACTTTCTTTTTATGACACGGGTTCATAATTCCAGATAACACATGCCAAAATCTAACTCTACATTTTCTCATTAGAGCTTCAGGAAAGTAGATTGGACAAAGGCAAAAGCATCATCTAATTAAATCCTCAAGGTTCCAGGGACCACCACGTCAAAACCCATATATAAAATTTCAGTTCACTGTAAAAGAAGGAAAAACATGCTACATAAAAGAGTAATTTTAGGTGCCGCAGTTATGCCACACACATTCAGAACCAGATGTCTAATAATACTTGTGTGCTAATGTGTACATAAAACTAAAGAGTATGGATTTTTTTGGCAAATCTAAATACCATAACAATTTTCATCCAAGGAAAATGTACATGACTTTGTAAAGGGATTCCTTACTTGTCTCCCCCTAAAAATGGCTCTCCCTCTCTGAAATGGTAAGATAAATTGATTCTATTACCTTCCTCCTCTCTTGTTACCTCCTCCATAGAGCTATATTTTTATACTTTCCACTAGAGATATTTTAGACACACTTTCTTTCTGCTTACTTGACTCTAGAGTCTGTAGGAAAGAATCTGTCTTTGAATTCCAACATACTCAGCAAATTCTGATATAAGATCACTGCTCAGTAAGTAAAAACAGTCCCTGCACTGTAGACTGAACAAATAAAACATGCGCACATATGATCATATGGTAAAAATGGCTGCCAAGTGGATAAGACCTGCTTGGTGCTGTGGCTAACATAAAAGAGAGCTCTATAAATATTTGCTAATGTAATGAGTATGGGAAGAGAAAGCGGAAAGCATGAATTTGCCAATGTTGAGATATAGATGGAGACTGTTCATTTGTTTCCTAGCCATCTAGACCTGAATAATCACAAAGAAACTAAACTAATTATAACACTGTTTGTCCAATGTCTCAGGCATATTTCTAGATAGCTCTTACAGCTTAAATTAACCCATTTCTATTAATCTGTATATCGCCAGTGGCTTATCAGAAAGCTTCTGGCGTGTCCTTCTCCGTCAGCAGCCACATAGCGTTTCCTTGACTCTGCCTATTCTCCCTCTATATCTCTTCCAGCTTGGCTATATTCTGCCCTGCAATGGGCCAAGACAGCTTTATTCATTAACTAATAAAAGCAACACATATACAGAAGGACATCCCACATCATTTCCCCCACTTCTGTCTAATTAAAAAGGAAAGTTTTAACTTTAACATAGTAAAATTACATATACAAAACAGTTATTAAGCAAGAATTATAGTTACAATTAGTTCATTTATATTTGGCAAACTAAGGAAAATACTCTATTATCTGTCTTATCTTTCTGAGTCTAAAGTTTTTATACCTAATTTACCTTTTATTATCACTAAGGAAAACAATAGCTATCACTATATGCCTTAAACTCTTCAAAGACCCAAGAAAGATATAATATTACCTAAGTAACAAGAAGTGCATTGTGAGTAACTTCCAAAGTTCTAGAATTGACAGAGACATCTTGCTGCCTGGACAGTCATCCAAAGTTCTTCTGTAATGGATGTTGAACATCCATCTTCAACCTACAGGCCCATAGTATCCAGAAGACTTCTCTATGAAGTAGGAAATTTGATGATCTGTTCTGCCTTATAATGGTAAAGTTCACCAGTTGCTTTCTTCTGTGTCCTGCAGAATGGCAGAATGCCTGCCTGTTTCTTCTGTGAAGCAAGAACCATGAAAAACCATCCTGTCTTTTGAAAAGATTAACAGTCACTTTTCTGTGGGTCCTGCAGGTCCAGTTCATATAGCATACCATAAAGCAGTCCAGGCAAGAACAGTTTCTTGTTCAAATGGCTAGCCTTGTCACATGGAAGGAAAATTCTATGAGCTTCTTCAATGCCCATCAACCTCTCTGAAGTAATTGGTGCTGCCAGAAACAGACACGTCTCACTGTCAAGAAAACTCTAAATACTTAAAACCTTTTAAATGTCATATTCTGTGGTGTCGAAGTGTTGTGAACTTTGAAGTGTTGAAGATTACCTAACTGAACTATATCTCTGTATACCTAGAAAATTTAACTGTGACAAACTTCATCATTATTAGAGATGACTATCTATTAGCCTGTATTTCTTAATTATACATTACATTTTTAAATGAGCTGAACAAACACAATACCTTAAACAAGAGCAGAAATACATATACACAGTGTAACAAATCAACCTTAAATTTGTGTCAATAGACCAAGAACCATACCAATGCAATGTATTCATCTCTATATCACAGAGATAAAATCAGAAACAAAAGAACAATAATAATGAAACACATGATTCTGCTTTCTATTGATTCAGTATTTCTTCCATTGCTTTGGCTAATTTCCTAAAATAATAATAATAATAATAATAATAAATACATGGGAAATTATTCTCCTGTATTAACTGTCCATTTTAAAGGGGAGAAACTTGTTTAACAAAATATGTTGAAAAACACTCTTTGAAATTAAATCTTCAGGATTTGTAGCAATTTAAAAATCCACACTTTAGTTTTCAGCTATGGAGTAGAATTAATTCTTTTGGGAAAAACATATAACAAGAGCTTATTAACTTAACGCTGGTACACTTTTCAAACTAAGTGACAATACGGGGTCAAATATAAGGCAAGACGCACTACAGTAAGAGTGACTTCCTTAGCCGGCTTGACACCTGCTCCGGCAGCAATCTCCAGGAATCCTAACGCGTTGTGCAGTGGTGATCCCTGCCCTACGAGCTTACTGTTTCTGCAGTTGTGTTGGCATTTATTGGACACCGATTTTATGGTTTATTTGTTTAGAGATTTTCATCTTGGTGTTTTAAAATAGAATTTGAAACTGACGTCACCACATTTTAACTTTAAAAATCAGAACCATACTCTGCTGACAGGCATTAATTCCTCGTGCTCTCAGGAAAGGTATGTTTTACACTGATGTTGAAAGAGAATGAAAATTGATGTAGAATCCCTTCCGTGGAGATTGGAGAGGGTTCAGCAGGTACAAGCACTCACTACTTTCTCCGGAGACTTGAAATTCTGGCAAACCAGATAGTTCCATGGCCCTCACCTCCATCTTTAGTTGAGCTGACAACCTTCTCTGGAGTGGGTAAGCACACATACACGTGTACAGAAGCACCCCCCCACACACACAAAAATAATTTCAAAAATCTTAAAATGTCAATTCTCCCCTGATGACACAGTCTGTGTCTCAGTTTGATGACTCAGTTAAGTCAAACTGATTTAATTGAATACTGCAGTAAGTGCTTCTCTGGTGTGTTTACGAAATTCTTTTAGGGAAGCCCTTAATTTCCCATGCTGATTCTTGGGGAACAGAGAGCCGGAAACAGCTGCTATTTACATAGAGATGTTTGGCTTACTTTCTTGGGCTAGAACAACAGCAAGAGTCCCTGTTTCATTTTAACGGTCAAGAATGCCATACTGCTGCTGTATGTGGAAAATATCTACCTTCCTCCCCACGCCGTCTGTCTTTCTGTTCAAATAGTAAAAGTCGTACATGCCTCTGGTGCAATAAAGAACGCAGAGACTGGAAAGCAGAGTGTCTTCTATAACTAGCTTTGTGTTGGGAAGAAGAAAATGCTACAGATAACATCTCTAACTTGAATGTAATTAACTTGATGGGGAAGGGTGATGGCCATCTTATATCCTGTCACTTGTGATCACAGGCCTTTGGTGTGGCCCCTCAAATCCTCATCTGACCATGAAAATGATGCTTAAGCCCACTTAGCTCCCAGAATGAAAGAGGAAGCAATTTTTAGATAGCTTTCATAAACTACCTAGGTTAAAAAAGCTAAATGAATATGCCGTTTACCTCTAACAGAGGGCTAACTGGGTTATTGCAAAGAGAGAAACCAATTATAGTGATGTCAGTCGTTCTGGAACCTCTTGTTCTCTTGAGCCCATCATGATTTCTTTCCTCCAGGCTCTTCCCCTTCTCTCTGTCATCAACTCCATCTCCTTGGCCCTGCTGCCTGCCTTATTCAGGATATTTATAGGTTTCTTATAAGTTTCATCTTGGGCAGTAACTTCTACCTCCAGATTTATCTGGCAATCAAATTTATTTTCATGGAATCACTAAGTTTACAGTCAAATGCGGATAGAGGGGTTTGGCTCAATGAAGTTTTAGGCTAAGCTGTGAATTACAGTTAACCGTGGATGAAATGGGAGCAGGTAAGTCCCATGAGAGAAAAAAATGTGTCCTCCAATAGTCTATAAAGAAGGTGGGCTAGGCAGCTCCTTTTTTAAGAGATAGTGGGCTGTGCAGATTAGTTTTAATGTCAGCCTGATACAAGCAAGAATTACTTGAGAGGGGCTGGAGAGATGGCTCAGTGGTTAAGAGCACTGCCTGCTCTTTCAAAGGTCCTGAATTCAATTCCCAGCAATCACATGGTGGCTCACAACCATCTGTAATGAGGCATACACACAGACAGAATATTGCGTACATTATAAATAAATAAATATTTTTAAAAAAGAATTACTTGGGAAAGGGAGTGTCAGTGAAGAGCTGTCTATAGTGAGTTGACCTCTGGGCATGTTTGAGGGAAAACCTAGTCTGTATGTGGGTTACATATAATTTCATCGGGGGCTTTGGACCAAATAAAAAGGAGAGAGCAGACAGGGCACTAGGATACATCCATTAATTCATTGCTCTCTGCTCTCGAATATAGAGGTGATGCAACCTCTTAGATCATGGTACTTCTGCCTTGACATCCATGATCTAAGAGACTGTAACCTGGGATTGTGAGCCAAATAGGCTATTTCTCCCTTAAAGAGAAATGTAATGAACTGGGCCATGGAATTGTCTTAACTATAACAAACCTGAGTCGTTGAAAAGTAACACGGTAAATATAGACTGTGAGACAAAATGGTTAAAAAGAAATCAAAATGAAACAAAGTAATACAGTTTGATGTACAGTCAGAAAATTAACCAAACATTTGGATTCTCAAATGTTTTGCTGTGTAAAAAAGTTTTTTTAAATCACAGGACATGTAGCCTCTAGGACACAATTAACTGGATGTGAGACAAATCACCAAACCTACAAATTTTTATAAAATAACTTTGAGCTGACAGATGAGTTTTGAAGGGCGCACACAGCCTGCTCTAGAGTGACATGCGGGGGCTAAGTATCTCAGATGAGTGTGGGCCTGAAGCTGAGATCTAACTGAAGTTGTTTCTACGCTTTCTGTCTTTATGTCTCATCTCACTGACAGTCCCAGATACAACTAGTTCTACACGATATGTCTCCTTTAATTACTGACATGCCCACGGGACTTCACTAGTAAGAGAAAGCAGCTTGCTCTGCCACAGGTCTCTAATAAAAACTTTGAATACGTGTCCCTTGTGATTTCGTTAATTGTAAATTGATGTGTTTGGACCAAATAACCAAGAGGAAAAACCCAAGTGTTCTTGCATTTCTTCCAAAGGCATAACTTTCCCACTCTGACACTTTGAGTCTCTAAAAGTCACTGCCATGAGAACAGTCATAAAGGAGAAAAAAAATGCTCATGCTATACTAGGAGCGGTATTGTGATGCAATTTATCCTTTTTAAAATTAAATTATAAAAGCCATATTTTAGGAGAGCATTAATAAAATAAAATTTGTGCATAGAACAACCATAAAAGAAAGATCAGAAATCTCTTTAAGGATAATTTAATTCTCTCTCCCCTTCCATGGGTCAGGCTCCCGTATATTCCATGCTCCTCTGGAGACGCAAGCAGCAGAGGAGTGTAGCCAGTGCAGGTAGAGGCATTTTCTCTGCGATACTGCCATTTTCCAGATGTAATCACAAATTCCTTTATGTGCCTATAAAAATGACTAATGTATGAGGCTGCATATACACACACATGCCTAACTTTCTCTCACAGTCCACCCATATACCAGTGTGCTTGCCTACCAAAATCACTCTCTACTAACCGATTTCTATGTAAAGGGCATTGGTAGCTACTAAAGATACTGTTGCTAACGTAATATTTAATCTTTGGACTATTAAATTTTACTGACAACAGCTTCTCAGATTGGAGAAGAGAGAGGTACCCTAGAAAGGGAGAATTTCTGTAATAACCCTGGGACTTTTGTGGAACCGTTTACCTCCCACCGTGCCAGCTCCCCAAACACTGCACCCCACAAACAACAACAAAACACTAAACCACACGATAATTTTGAAAGTCAGTCACATTCTGAAGCCCCACAGAGCCTGTGGCTAAACATGGGTCATTCCATGATTTCCCCAGTGCTACTTCGACGATACAGCAGCTCGTGAAATGCAGCCTTCCTGCAGCTGAGGGCGAGGCCCCCTCAGACTCACATAAAGCTTCTGTGGCCAACTCAAGGCTATTGTGAGCTGTTCCTGACAGCACGGAAAAGTTTATTCCCAGGGGCCTGCAGCTATTTGATTCGACTCAGAGCTCACACGGCGCAAAAAGTCCGATCCCTGGAGGATAGGCGTCTGAAAATAAGAGCAATCTGCTGGAAACATCAAAGCTGCCTCGCACTAATTTTAGTTGGAGACACAGAGGTCTAGTCAAACATTTAAAAAGAAGTCGTTTGGTAACCATGGGGAACTTGGAAAATAGGCTAATATAGTCTTGGGATTGAAACCTACAGTCATATTTGGGCCTTTGTGTATGCTCATGGAGAGGGAAATGTCCTAGTCCCTGACTTGTGTCTGAACCTACATCCCTCTTGAAAGCAAGAAGTAAAAGACATGAGTGTCTTACAAGTGGCCTCAAACTTGCAATGGCATCTTTCCATGCTGGCTCCATTGGCAAAGGTAATAGATTTTTTTTTTTTTAAACACAGTCATTTAAAAAGCTCTTTGAGTCATTCTTAAATCACTGGTCTAAGGACCTAGTAGCTGGGAAGAGCCAAAGGATGCTAGATTTAAAAATAAAATGAACTGTAAAGATGCTGGCAGGGAACTCAGTTGTCATATGCTGTATAGAGAATATAATCTACAGAATTAGTCCACATTACGTTTTACAGGACAACCATTAAATAAATAAGAAACAATGATAAAGACAATAGCAACCATAACAGAAGCATCTTTCTTCTCTCCAGACAGAAATGTGATATGAACAGAGATGTCATAATATCCAAAGTGTGTAGATTTAAACTAAAAATGATGACACACATGGATGGCACATACATTGGAAAGACAGCTGACCTTCCCTGGGAATCTCATGGTGCTGTTCATGGCTGACAGACTATAAAGCAATTATAAACGTGTTCAGGAGGAAATTCTGCTAAAAATAAAGAATTAAAGGGTATGTATAACAATTATTTCACATTAAACTTGAAATACCAATTAATAGAAATAATGTCAATAAAACTTTAAAAGAATTGAGTAAAAAGTAGAGTTGAAGTATAATCACTGAAACCTAAATTCTCTAGAAGAGATGAATATCAGATTAGAGACAGTATAAGAGAAACAACAAAGTTGAAAATACACCAATGCAGACTTTCTACTCTAAGGAAAAGGAAAAATGCAGAAAAACAGAGTATTTGAAAGTGATGAGGTCACAAGCACCAAACTGAAATAGTGTCTCTCCAGGGGAGTAGAGTCGAAACGGGGCAAGTATTAATTGAAGAAACAATGTCTCCACAATTCCCCAAAGCACTGAAAAGCCAAAATCTTTCCATACAAGGGGCTCCATGAACTCTGAGGCATAACTCACAAAGACTCGCACCTAAAGACGACCTACACTGAAGTGCTGTCATAGTAAGTAAGTCTTCAAAGCAGTAAAAGGAAACAGTTCACCCTGTATAAGGAACCCTCACCTCAGCGAGATAAGGAGTTTCTGCAGGAGTGAGGGAGGAAATAAGACATGGTACAGCTCATTGCTGAGAGGACCACCTACAAGGAATAATAACAGACATTCTGTTCTGTCCGTTCATTGTGTGAGTCAGGGTCTTGCTAGGCAGCCTTGCTGCACGGCCCAGGCTGCTCTTCAATTCAGCGAGTTCTGCTTCACCACCAACCCCCAAGTCCTGGGGCTACAGGAGCAACATAATGCTGTAGGTGTAGTTATTCGTGCTGAAGTGAGCAGACAGTAAATGCTAACTTAAGTCTAATTATGAAAGAAAGTTGAAAGTTAATTAAGGCAGTGAGAAAGACAAATGTAAAATACGCTGTAATTGTCTCTAATTTGATCACTGCAGTCCTCACTCACCACTGAGTGAGACCCATGTTTCAGTTATGTTGAAGGCAATCATGTTTGGAAAAGTCTGGATGTCTAGTGTGATGATATGTAGCCCATGTAGAGCCCAGAGTTGGTGGTGGCAGGAGTATTTGAAGGTGAAGACTTTTGCCCTTCAATGGATGCATACAGAAATCTCTGGACTTCCTCATCAGACTTGTAATGGCAATTTCTGGGAGATGAAGCTGCCTGCTTCATCTGCAGGCCTGCTCCCAGGAAGATACAAGGGAGGTTTGCCCATGAAGAGAACATAAAAATTAGACCAGCAGTCACATAGAGAACATCATTACAGGCATCCTTGTCTCCTGTTGTTCTGTTAAACTCCTTTAGGCTTTCCTAAGAAACACATTTGTTCTTCACAGAGAAGCTTTTTCTCTGATATGCTTACCCGCCCAACTAGGTTAGATGTTTGAACCTCTTACTAAGCTTTTAATGAACCAGCTACTTCTTGAGTTAACTTTCATATACATATGAATATTATGTTCCCTCTCCCCATTAATATGTCTTTTTTTTCCAATTTAATGCACATTCCTCTTACCCTGAACCTAACAGAGTAGAGAAAACAATCTTTCATGGAAATAAGATTAGATAGAACACGCTACATTGTCTCAGTAATCTTGCATTTGATCCTTCTGTTTCGTTTTGTTTAGGTGATTCAGCTCTGTGTGTTTTCAGTGATGAATTTGTGGATACAGATGTCCCCGATGACTGCCTGGTGCTGGAATCTCCCACTACATCCTCCAGAACATAGGTTCCCCAAACTTTGTCAGAAGTGAAATGGTTTTTCCGATCCGCAGAACAGGAAGTAGACACAAAGATCTAAATGTTTCCCAAGTCTCCTGGTTCTCCAGGTGTCCTGTTCCAGACGTGTTTGGAGCTGTGTGTCTTTAGAGTCCCATGGTGTCAAGGACTCAGTTTCTCCTTCTCATACCACTGGTTTTAATTGCCATCCTTGTCGGCTTTACAGTTACTGGAATTGTTTGACTGATGTCAAATTTTCTATTTAATTCACGTTATTCTGGGTACCTGATTCCTTTTAAAAATCTGTATTTAATAATATTTATAGATAACAATAGGAGATATTTTTGAGGCATTTAGATTCATAAACCTTTTAAGAAATAAGGAGACAAATTGACAATGGATTTATTTCTAGTTTGGGCAAAGGCAGGAGAGACGGACTCCTAGCTTTATCTCGCCTTCTCTGTGTAGGGTTACACTTTTATAGAAAATAGTAGACAAATTCAGAAAATAATGCATATGTTAATTCAAGTTGTCAGTACTGTGTGACCTTTCTTCCTGACAGCCAAGTTTCTTTTTTGTCTGTCATTAAGGCCTAAATCTTTCTCTTTTGCTGGAATGACTTCCTGCAGAATTTTGAATAGCTGTGATGCATTGTTTCAAACATCTTAATAGCTGGAAGAAAGGGCACAGGTGCCTCTCTTTAAAATGTCTCCTTAGCTGTCAAGATGGTTACACTATGAGTATTCAGTTCAATGACTGATAAAGAGCTCTGGGTTCTTTTTGTCTTATTATCTTCTAAAACATTATTAACATTTTCATTGTTATGCTAATATACCCGGGGGGGGGCAACTCAAGGAAAAGGTGGGCGGGGCTTCTTTTAGCTTAAGGTAACAGAAGGATAGAGTTTTGGTAACCAAAAAAGCATGATGGCTGGGGCAGGAGGTTGGCTGAACGCATTGTATTTACACTCAGGAGACAGAGGAAGAGCATCAAGATGGTCCAGGCTTTAAGATTTCAAAGCCCACACCCTCCTTTAGCAAGGCTCCATCTCCTAAAGGCTCTATAACCTTTCCAAAGAGTGGCAAATGTTCAAACTCCAGTTCATGGGAGACATTCCACATTCAAGTCACACACAACACAAGCATGCATAAGCTAAATCTTATACAATTGGACTAAAGAACAAGTTATGAGATGAATAGATGACTTAATTTACTGATATACAAAACATTATTATAAGTAATATGATAATTGTGTAGAATATAAATAGATGGACATTGTACTCCCTGTGATTTAAGATAGTAATTCAGGCTTCACAAAACTTTTTGGGGTATGCACTACTATAATCACCATTTGCAAACTGGCATAAGACTTACAAATCCCTAAAGGTTTCAAACAGTGTGTACACAGTGCAGCATGGGTTACAGAGCCCAGTAAACCAGTCTAAATTCTCTGCTTTTATAGCACTATTTTTATTGCTTATATTTAGCTAATCTAAAAGAAGATTATGTGAACAAAATGTTGCCAGCAGAGGTAATAATTTGTGTTGTAACAACATATGCATAATAGCTTAAACATGCTCAGTGTTTATTTCCTGTTCATGCAAAGTCTATAATGAGTACTGCTGAGTTATAGGCAGCCTTTCCCCATGATTATAATCATTTCTGATTTGGGATCACTGCACACCCATGGTTCATACTGTGATGGTCAGTGCTTCTGCGCTGGTGACACGAGGGCAAGAGTTAAAAGCAGTACAAAATGCAAAGGTGCCCCTTAACTGTCCCAGGCAGGCACTCATGACATGCCTCTTCTCTTCTCGCATTTAATATGGAAACAGTTGCAGATGGTAAGGCCTAACCTCAGGGGATGCTGTGAAATGCCATCCAGCTCTGGCTCTGGAAGAATTAAAAATGCTGTTGAACTGCTACTGCTATCATCACCCCACCTGTACCCATCTCTCTCGTCTTCCACGCATAACTGGTAATAGCAGGGCTGTGTTCAGTCCATAGCTGAGGACTCTGTGTCATGTGGATGGATGGAGTACTTTCTCTGAGACTAGAAAGTACACTTACACTTTCACTCCTTACACTCAGAAAAAAATAATAAGTGCATTAAATCCCCCAACATGACTCTTGGTTATTTATCCAAACTTCCTAAAATATATTCTGCACTGCACATAAAGAAAGACCATGTGAAATGCATCATGGTCCCTGCAGTATACTCTCTTGGCTTGGAGTCATGGCTATACTGCTTCCCATACATGTGTCGGCACAGAAGCTGTGTTATCCCTGTTCTTCTGCAAAAGAGAAAAGGGACTGTTCCTGTGACACTGAATGAACATCCAGATAACTGTGTGATGTAAGAAAACCTTTCATGAACTTAACATTACTGATTTGTTAATAGCAAGGGCCCTAGCTCATAAGTAAAGTAAATTTTATGTAATTGTGTGTAATTCATCTTTATACATGTAGGTCAGATTTGCCTGGTTCATTATGATGATACTCACAGGCTTCCCGAGTGGTTACTACTCTGAAGAGACAAGGAAAAGTGGGAACCCAAAATCTTAGTAGCAATGTTCTTGAATACTAGCCCTTTGGTGACATTTTTCAATCCAAAACTTCTATATTTGCATCAGTAAAATACCAAAGTAATCTAATGAATTATTATTCTCTGAGGAAGTCCCTGATAAACTGAAAAGTAGCCATCTAGGTAGTTAATTATAAGATCTATTGATGAGCTTTAGGAAAAGATAGCAATTCTGCTATTGGATCAATGTTTGCATGTGTGCGGTGTCTATACACAAAAATGTGTATGCCTAGGTTGAGGCTGCTCTCCAAGTTTGGGCATGATATCTTCCTCATTATTGGATTTCATAAAACAAACTCTAATGTTTCAGGAGTACTTGGTTTACACAGGGAGAAACCAACTTAATTGGCAGGAATTTATAAATAGACCTATTACATGCAAAAGTTTAGTTGTCCGTGTCCTAGAATAGAGGCAACGCCATGCAACTTCCTACCTAATTTGCTTTAGCTCTGTTCTTCTGCATCATAGAAAATGGAAAGTCTGCAAGTGAATGAAGATCAGCCTTTGGGTTCAAGCTCAGGCCCAGGATGGGCCCTTAGCAAAGGCACAAAGGTTGTACTCTTCTTATGTAGCAAGAGACAGAGGAGATGAGAAATTTAGCCTTCACGATATATTTTGCTATGCAAAGGCTAATTTAAAATATTGAATAAAGGCCATTCCATTAGGAATTGATTTTACCGTGAAGGGTTATTGGTTTCTATGAATATAAACAAGAAGTGTATGCTGATTAAGCTGAACCCAGTCTCTCTAGAGACATTTGTGCTTGTTCACTGAAAAGCAAAATAAACTAAAGCCAGGGAAGAAGGTAAGCTAACTGCAAATCTTCACCTTAGCTTTGTAACCACCCCCTAGTCTGATCCCAAACTCTGCAGCAAGCCACCTGTTGCTCCCCTCCCTTCCTTGTTGTCTTTCTCCAGTAGATCACACAGATATTCCTCTTATATTCCAGACCCCAGCTCCAGCAGGTCTCCCCTGGGAACCTGCAGCCTTCTCCAGTCAGCAAAGTAGGTAGGCTAACTGCAGACCTTCGCTCCTTCTTCTCCTTAAAATCCTACTTCCCAGTCTCACCCATAACCCTGGAGCTGTGGCTTCCTCCTCTTCGCTGCTCTTGCCTTCTACACAGATCTTCCTCCCACTCATCCTGTTTTCCCTGCCTCCAACTCCAGCAGGAAATCCCCTGGGAACTTGGCAGCCACACTTAAGGGAGAAACCAGCAGGCCAGCAAAACAGATAGACAAGCTTCCATCTTCACTCCACCTCATCTTCTCCATATCCAGTCCTCCAGTCGCTTCCCCAATCTGGAGCAAACTGCAAGTTGTGGCTGGCTCACTCTCTAGCCCCATTCTCAGGGAACTAAGCAGATCCTTGTAGAAGCCTCTCCATTGCTCCCGCCTTTGGACCTCCTCGGTCTCCTCTCAGAGTATTTATTTCCATTCTTAAGTATCGGCCTGCAATACACAGAACACATTTACCGGGAACCTCCAGTATCCACACCAAGTGAAATCCCATCAGAATTCCCCACCAAGAAAAACAGCCACAATACTCTCCTGCACATAGAGGGCAACAGAAACCAAGGGAAAACAAATACACAAGCAAAAACACCTGCTCAATGAAGGCAAGGCCAGATCTCAGCACTCACGATTACAATCTTGTAAACCCATATGCCTAAATATAATCAATAACATCAAGGACAATATATCTGCACTAGAGACCAGCAACACAGGTGAAACACAAGACAATGACCTTAAAATAGCCTTAATGAACATGAAATAGGTCCTTAAAGAGGAGAAGAATAAATCTGCTAAAGAAATCTATAAAAGGGCTGGAGAGATGGCTCAGAGGTTAAGAGCATTGCCTGCTCTTCCAAAGGTCCTGAGTTCAATTCCCAACAACCACATGGTGGCTCACAACCATCTGTAATGGGGTCTGGTGCCCTCTTCTGGCCTGCAGGCATACACACAGACAGAATATTGTATACATAATAAATAAATAAATATTAAAAAAGAAATCTATAAAAGCACAAATTCACAGTGAAAGGAAATGAATAAAACAGTTCAAGATCTGAAAGTAGAAAGAGAATCAACAAAGAAAACCTAAACCAATGAAAATATAGAAATAAAAAGTTGAGAAACTTTAATAGGAACATCAGAGGCAAGCTTCACAAACAAGACACAAGAGATGGAAGAAAGAATCTCAGGCACTGAAAGCACAATTTTAAAAAAAAATGGCTAAATTGATGTTAAATTTAAAAAACTCCTGGCACAAAAATCCAGAAATCTGGGATACCATGAAAAGGCAAAATCTAAGAACAATAGGTCTAAAGGAAGGAGAAGAAACCTAGATCAAAGACGCAGAAAATATTTTGAACAAAACAATAGAAGAAAATTTCCCTAACTTAAAGGAGGAGACGTCTAACTGGTGCGGGAGAATTGTCTGTATTCTGTCAATCATGTTTTAAATAAAAGCTGATTGGCTAGGCAGGAAGTATAGGTGGGTCAGCCAGACAGGAAGTAGAGGCATAGTGATGAGAATAGGTGAATGTTAGGAAGGAGGAAGCCTATTCCTCCCAGTCCAGCCCAGATCACCAAAGAAGCAAAATGTGAACTGCCCCACCAAGAAAGGTATCAAGGCATGTGGCTAACATAGATAAGACTAATGGGTTGATATAAGTTACAAGAGCTAATAAGTAGCCTGAGCTAATGGGCCAATCAGTTTTAAAACTTATGGAGATCTCTGTGTGATTTTCTTTGGGGCTTGCAGGCTGTGGGGTACTGGGTGGGACAGAAACCCCAACAAACCAGCCCTCATGTCATACCTAACAAGGTACAAAAAGCATATATAAGAAAAGAAATTCCTTTTGGCACAAAATAATCAAAACATTGAATGTACAGAACAAACAGAGAATATTAAAAGCTCCCAGGGAAAGTAATAATATAAGTAGACCTATTGGCATTATAAATGATGTCTCAACAGAAACTCTAAAAGCCAAAAGAGCTAGGTAGATGTTATACAGACTCTAAGAGACCACAGATGCCAGAAAAAATTATTGTATTCAGCAAAACTTTCAATCACAGTAGATGAAGAAAACAAGGCATCCCATGATAAGTCCAAATTTAAACAACATCAATCAACAGATCCATCCCTATAGAAAGTGCTAGAAAAAATCCTCCAACCTAAAGAGGTTAATCACAATAAAAAAAATATCAAAGAATAAATAATCCCAGATCAGAAAATCAAAGGAAGAGAAACACGCATACATTCACATGCATACACTCACACACATGCACACACCAACAGGAAATCAAAAGGAATGGACAAACACTGCTCCTTGATATTTCTCAACATCAGTAGTCTCACTTCCCCAAGAAAAAAAATACACAGGCTAACAGAATAGATTATAAAACAGGATTTATCTAAGAAACATACCTTAACATCAAGAATATTTATCAACTCCTGGTAGAACAATGGACCAAGAAAATGGACCTAAGAAATAAGCAGGGATAGTCATTTTAATGTCTGATATAACAGATTTCAAAACAAAACTAATCAGATGAAATGGGGTAGGACGCTACAAACTTATCAAAGGAAAAAATTTCACCAAGATGGCATTTCCATTCTTAGTATCTATGCTCCAAATACAAAGGCACCCAAGTTTATAAAGAAACACTACTACATCTTAAATCACATGTGACCTTCATGAACTGATAGTGGAAGACTTCAATATCCCACTCTTCCAATGGATAGGTCATTCAAATAAAAACTAAACGGAGAAATGCTGGAACTAACTTACTTTATAAACCAAATAGACCTAACAGTTATTTACAGAAGATTTCACCAAAACACAAAGACTATACCTTCTTCTCAGTCCTCACAAAACTTCCTCCAAAGTTGACCATATTCTTGGACCAAAAGCAAGTGTCAACAGATACAAGAAAATTAAAAAACAAAACCGAAAACAACTCACATCCTATCTCACCACCACAGTTTAAAGCTTTATATAAATAATAGAAACAACAGAAAGCTTACAAACTCACACAAACTGAAGAACTCACTAATGAATAAAAAAGTGGGTCATGACAGAAATTAAAAGACTAAAGTCTTTCTAAAATTAAATGAAAAGGAATACACAGCATACCCAAACTTATGGAACACAATGAAGGCAATTCTAAGAGGCAAGTTCATAGCATTAAGTGCCTTTATAAAAAACTGGAGAATAACTTAACAGCACACTTGAAAGCACTAGAACAAAAAGAAGAAATCACACCCCAAAGGAGTAGGGAGCAGGAAATAATACAACTCAGGTCTGAAATTAATAGAATAGGAACTAACAAAAAAAAAATACCAACCAATACATAGAATTAATGAAACAAAGTGTTGGTTCTTTGAGAAAACCAGTAATACGGGTCTGCTCTTAACCAAATTAACTAAAGGCAGAGAGAGAATATCCAAATTAACAATTTTAAAGATGATAGCTATATGTTACCAATAGACACTAAGGACATCTAAAGAATCATAAGAATATACTATAAAAACCTGTACTCTGTCAAATTGTAAAATTTAAAAAAATATCTAAAAATCTAAAAGATAAGTTTCTTAATACACAGCACCTACTATAGTTAAGTCAAGATCAGGTAAATGATTTTAATAGACCTATAATCCCTAGTGAAATAGGAGTCAACAAAAGTCTCCCAACCAAAATAGTCCAGGACCAGATTGTTTTAGCACAGAATTCTGACAGACTTTAACAAAAGAGTTAATGCTAATACTGCTCAAATTACTCCACAAAATAGAAAGGCTGGCAGTGCCAAATTCATATTAAGGGGCCATAATTAACTTAGTACTTAAATCACAAAATAAGTCAATAAAGAAAATTACAGATTAATTTCCCTTACAAACATGCTTATGCACATGTGTGCATGTGCACGTGCACGCTCACACACACACATAATACTTGAAAACCACATATGAGAACACGTTAAAAAAGACCATCCACCATGATCAAGTAGGCTTTATCCCAGCTGCAAGGATGGTTCAACATATGTAAATTGATAAATGTAATCTATTATATAAACAAACTGAAAGATGAAATCTTATGAACATCTCATTAGATAAGAAAAGATCCTTTAGTCAACCAATATCCCTTCATGATAAATGTCTTGGAGAGATCAGGGATACAAGGACCATGCCTCATCATAATAAAGTCAGTTTGCAGCAAGCCCATAGCCAACGTCAATTTTAAATGGAGAGAAACCCCAAAGCAATTGCACTAGAATCATGAAGAAGAAAAGGCTGTCCACTCTATCCATACCTATTCAATACAGTATTTAAAGTCTTATCTAGAATAAAACAATTGAAAGAGATCAAAGGGAAACCAATTGAAAAGAAAGAAGTCAAAGTTTATTTGCAGATAGTATATACATAAACGTTCTTAAACATTTCACGAGGAAACTCCTATTGGTAATGAACAGATTAAGGAAAGTAGCTGGATACAAAACTGACTCACAAAAATCAGGACCTTCCTTTATACAAATGACAAATTCACTGAAAGGAACATGAAAACAACTCCTTTCACAATAACATCAAATATTAAATATAATTATCTTGCGGTAACTCTAAAACTGCTAGTGAAAGATTTAAAATCCTCAAGACAGTGAAGGAAGAAACTAAAGAAGCTATCACAAGATGGAAAAATCTCCCATGCTCATGGATTGGAAAGTTTAGTGTAGAAAAAATGGCTGTCCTACCTTTAGCAATCTGCATCTCAATGCAATGCCCATAAAATGTCCAAAACAATTCTCCACAGGTCTGGAAAGGACAATTTCCAACTTCGAATGGAAACACAAACACATCGCACCCCACTCCCCAACACAAAAACAGGATAGCTAAAAGTATTCTGAATTATAAAAGAATTGCTGAAGATCAATATCTCTGATTTCAAGTATTACAGACGTAGTAGTAAAAACAACACAGTATTTGCACAAAAAATGAGTATCAATAGAATCAAATTGAAGACCCAGACATAAATCTACACACTTATGGGCACCTTGTTTTGTTAAATAGGCCAGAAATACACACTTTTCAAAAACTGGATGGCTGAGTGTAGAAAATCCAAAGAGAGCCATACTTATTACCCCATAGAAAACTCATCTCCAAAAGTCTCAAAGACTAGAAAGTGTGTGTGTGTCGGGGGGATATTAACTTCTTGTTAATTGAAAAATATTTCTGAATAGACCATCATTAGCCCAGGCACTGATAGCAACAATTAATAAATGGGACCTTTTGAAACTGAAAATTTTTGCATGGCAAAAGGCAACATCATTAGAGTAAAATGGCAATGCATAGGACAGGAAAGAGATTTTTACCAACTACACATCAGATAGACAACTAGTATCCAAAATATATAAGGAGCTTAAAAGCTAGACATCAAGAAAACAATGTAAAAATTAAGTACAGATCTAAACAGAATTCTTAAAAGAGAAAATTCAAATGGCTGAGAAAGTCTGAAAGAAATGTGCAGCATCTTTAGTCGTCAGGGAAATGAAAACAAAGACACTCTGAGATTTCATCTTCCACATGTGAGAATTACTAAGATCAATAAAACAAATGACAGCTCATGCTGGGAAAGCTATGGAGTAAGGGGAAAACTTATCCATTACTGTTGAGAGTGCAAACTTTTCCAGCCACTATTGAAATCAGTGTGTTGACTCCTCGGGAAAATGGAAATCGATCGACCTCAAGATCCAACTATACCACTCTCATCATATACCCATAGGATGCTTCATCCAGTGACAAAGACACTTGCTCATCCACGTTTACTGCTATTCTATTCATAATTGCAAAGACTAGAAACAACTAAGATGTCCCTCATTACAAGAAAAAATACAGAAAATATGTTACATTTACATAAAATTCACAAGTAAATGGATAGAAGAAGTTATAGCAAGAAAAAACCCTGAGAGAGGTAATCCAGATCCACAAAGACAAATATGGTATGTATTTGCTTATATGTGGGTATTTGCTATTAAGGATAACCAAGATACAATCTGAGGAACCACAGAGGTTAGGTAGATCATAAGGGAGTAGGTGGGAAGCTAGAACTCCCTAGAAAAGGACAATAGAGAAGGTAGTTAAGGATGGAAGGGTTGGGTGAGACATGGAGTGGGAGGTTTAAATTGGGAGGGTAGGGGAAGAGAGTGTAATGAAGAAAGGAATATGGGAAGAGACAGGTAAAACTAAGGGCCATTTGAGAGGTAGTATGGAAACCTGATACACTAGAAACTTCATAAAATGTATACATATATAAAGGGGATCTAAATGAAATCATGAAATAATGGGGGACAGAGAGCACCAGTAGGATATATCTTGTCATCAGGCAAAGCTTCTATTTCTGAGATTTTGTTTTATCTTATTTGTCACTGGACAAAGGAATCCCATGGGAATTCTTAAACCACCCAGGCTATTGCCAAAGCTATAGTTTTCTCTCAACAAACTGACAGCAAGTACCCATTGTTGAAGACAATACTTACACATATCTTTGAATATGAAGAAATCCTACTAGAGCCTTTACACGCTAGTGGGTTTGGTACAGGAAAGTTCTCTGCATGCTACCCAAGGAGAAACTTAAAAATCAAGTGTTGCATGCTATTTGGCCACATGGGAACCCCAAGATTACATTATTTACTGGAAAAACCTATTTCCAGTTATGGTGTGACTCAGCTCTAGCACGCACCTCTAATCCAGGACTCTTCTCCTTGAACATTGTAAAAGGGATTAAATAAAGTCAGCCATAGGTCAAGAGGTTGACAGGACGTGAATATACAAAAGACCCCCAGTATCTGGTTCCAGAATCTTTATTGGTAAAGTCAAACGATTGAGATTTTTGTTAAGAACAACAGTCAAGCTGGCCATAAATTCTTAGCTCAAACTTGGTGTTCCTCTGCAAAGTATGCCAGCACAATGGTGTGCAGAGTCTATGGGAGTAACCCAGCAGTGCCTGAGTTGACTGAGGGCCCACTCAATGAGATGGAACTCATACCTGTTGCTGCTTCTGTGACCAAAACGTGAGACTAGATAACCTAGGCACCTATAGAAAAACTAAATAGTGTTCAAAAAAGTAAAATGTACACCAATAAAATGACCCATAATGAATTCTGCTATACTCACAGTTCAATGCCTTCCTTGACCATAACCAGAGAAGGTTCCTCCTGCAGCAGATGGGAGTAAATAAAGACTGAGAGTCGGATATTATGAAAAGTATTGGAGACTTTGGAATACTCCTAAAGGGGATTTTTTTTATTAAATTCACCCCCACAGGGGTCAGGATTCGGGGCTCAGGGCTCAGGGAACCCATGGAAGATGAAGCAGAAGGAGTGTAAGAGCCAGAGGGGATAGAGGACATCAAGAATGCAAGGCATTCTAAATCAAAAGGATTGATGCCTATATGAGCTTGTATAGGCTGAGGCAGCATGCACCAGGCTTGCACAGTTCATGCCTCATCCCTAAACCAGAAGTCATCTCCAATGGATAACCACTTGCAAATGAAAATTTAATTTTCTCTAGGGGATTCTCAACAAGGCAACAACTAATTTTAAGGGTGGGCTTCATGCCCAGGACTAAGTGGCCAACAGCATCATTGGAGGTTACCTGTCTTATAATTCACATAATGCCATTTCAGGTAAGTTTTAATCTTAATTTTTATTTTATTTAATTACACACACATACATATATACACACAAATACACTTATACATACATACACATATTTCTTTCCTTTTCTCCTACATGTCTTTTGAATGTATATTAAGATTTCCAGTTCTATGTTTTTATGGGATTCTTAAGTGTGCAAAATAAAAGATCTCTGACTCTGTATCTGTTTCATGTGTCTTTTCTTAGGCTTTTTCCCTTTGCTTGTTTTGTCCTATTCTGATGGATTGGTTATATTATATTATATTATATTATATTATATTATATTATATTATATCATTACTCCTTAAATTCCTGCCTGTTTTCTAATGTGAGACAGAATGGGGTTGGAACTGGGATGGGAGGAGATGTTGGGAAGACCTCAGAGGAGTAGAGGGAGAGGAAACCGTATGCAGGATATATTATGTGAGATAAAAAACTATTTTTTAATAAAAGAAAAAAAGAATACCTCAAAAGGAAGAAAGAAATAAAAAGGAAAGAAAGAAATGTAGGAGGAAATTTTCTGTCCCACAGTCTCTCTCAAGTAAACATACTGTGGTTTATATTAATTACATACAAATGATCAGCCAATAGCTCAGGCTTATTAATAGTCAACTCTTACACTTAAATTAACCCATATTTCTTATCTATGCCTTGCCACATGACTTGGTACCTTATATAAGTATAGCATGCCCATCTTGCTCTTTCTGCATCTGCTGGTGACTCTCTGACTCTACCCTTCTCCATCCTAGCATCTTCAGTTTTCTTGTCCCTCCTAACTTTATTCGGCTTTGCTATTGGCCAGACAGCTCGTTTATTAAACCAATGAGAGCAATACGTATTCACAGTGCACAGTATTATTGAACAGCAAAGAAAGAAAGAGGGGAGAAAGGAAGGAAGACAGAGTAAGAATTGCATGCTGCTGAAAGATAATTTATAACAGTTGATTTCAAACAGCATTTTTATGTTTAAAAAGTTAGTAGTCAAGAACCAAAGCAACTTTCTGATTTTTAAAAATGTTTAATTGTGTGTGTGTTTTTCTCTCTCTTCGTGTGTGTGTGTGTGTACTTCTGTGTATGTATGTCTGTTTATGAATGTTTGTGGGCGGGCACTGTTCATGTGTGTATTGTCCTTGGAGGCCAGAAGAGAACATTGGATTCTATAGGTCTGGAGGTCCAGGTAATTGTGATCTGTCTGAAGTGGGTGGTGGGAATTCAAGTGCAGCCTCTGCAAGAGCAGTATGTGCTCTTAATCATGGAGTCATTTCCTCACCTTAACTTCCTGATTTTTTGTTTGACTTTTCCTTTGCCCTTTCCTTATCACTAATATCTGTTATCTGGGTATTTGGTTTTTCTTTCTTATTTCTCTATTTTCATGCTCACTGCTTTTGTTAGTTTCATGCTATGTTAAAGAAACAGAATCTTTGATTAGGTAAGAAGTCAAAGAGCAACTGTGTGTCTCCAGCAAATTATTTGGAATTTCTGAACTTCAGTCCCTCTCCTGTCAAATTTGAATAACATTCAGCTTGCAGGATAGCAAGGAGACATTAGGATAATGTGTGCAAGATTACAGTCAGAATTTTTTTTTTAACAATCAGAACTATTTTCTCTTCTTCCTCTGAATTTAAAGCAATAACAAAAACCTGCTGTTCTCTCTGGCCCATTTTGTAAATCACTTCCATGTTAATTTTAATAAAAGTACTGTCTGATCAAGACACTCTCCTGATGGGAACTTCACTGTCTGTGGAATAAAGTAAAATCTTTTTGCTCAGAAAAAAAAATATCTTGTCTAGACAGAAATTACATTGATTCAAATTTCCAAATTGGACCTGTGTTTACTGAATTTTGTTCCCACCTTTTCTGTTCAGTTCCCATGATTGCATTGTCACCAACTCTATTAGAAAATGTATCGTCCATCCTAAAGGCACAGGGCAGCACCCATCTTACTAAAACAGCTCTCCAATCTTCCTTTTATTTATTCACCATATTATATGCTGTTATTTTAGCATTAATATTTCACAGCTTAGCTACCTAGACCGCAAACTGATCTATCACCTATTTCATTGTTGATTTTTAATTATGTCCTGCCTTCCATACTCGGTTAGTTTCATTGCACAGTACATTTTTTGTGTCTGTTGTTGGGTTGAGGACGCTGACGTTTTTGTCTTCTCTCAGAGATATTCATTTTTGCCTCCTGCTACAGCCGAATTAGTTAGACATTATAAATTCCTGCTAGTATTCATAGAATCAGGGATTTAGACACCAAGTCTAGTTTATTCCCTATGGGAACAATCTGCTTCGTGTTTACTCTTTCTTTTGTGTCCCAGGGTGGCTTTTTAAGCGCCTTCCATTTTCGATATATGTAACCTAGAGCCAGAGTACTTTTTAAAAATCCCTATTATCTGCTCCAAGTGCAGCTCTTCACTTTCTATTACTTGTGGAAGGCTGAGGAAAAATACAAGACTGACTAATTTGTAATCAGGAATGACAGCAACTTTCAGATTTTTAAAATATTTTATTCACATTATTTCTGAGTCTCTTCCCTACTTCCAGTGTTTGATTTGATTATATACTGCCTTCTTAACTAACTTCCTAATAATGTCTTAGACAAATCATTTTTTGAAATATTTTGTTCAGTTTATTTCATCTCTCTTAGCATGGTCAGTGATCTAAACTGCATAGTAGTAACCCATCATTGGAAGTCCAAATATTAACCCTGATTGAAGTATTACTTAAGTCCAAATTTTTTAAGTTGAAATCTTTATGGAATTCAGAGTGCTCTTCATATTAATGTGAAAAATGTACATCTAAATTCTCATTAAGAACTTGAACCAGGCACCCTGACATAAACCGAAGAACCCTTTTCTGAATTGGGCACTTCAACTCTATTACATCCAAAACCTACTGGAATACTGAAGGTACTTCAACTGAAATAATATATCTTATTTTAGAAAGACTCAAGCAGCACAATAATTTCTGGTGTAATAATTCCAATTCAGTGAAACAACACACACACATGCACGCATGTACACATGTACACACACACACACACACACACACATGCTCACTGCATGTACTTGTGCACTTCTCTCTTCCAAAATTGAAATCCTATATAAACTGTATCCAAGGAATATGAATTAGATGGAAGAGCAGCGGACACGAAAGAGCAATTCTAAGTATGTTCAAATAAGAAAAATGCTCCTGATCCCGAACACAGACAACCAGATGATTGAAAGAGGAAGGTGGCATGAGCTATGAAAGAGGACTTCAAAAAAAAAAAAAAACAAAAACAAAAACAAAAAAAAAACACCTGAAGAAAAACCAGTTTTAAGTGATGAAACTTAGAAATATTAATTCTAATGATAATCTCTGTGGAGAATGCCACTGACATAATAGGTCAAGAAGAGAGCACAATAGTTGACTTTAAAGACAATTCAGCAGAGCTAGCCACTAGTTAGCCATAGCGGTCTGGATGTCGGTACAGACAGACAGAAAGTGATATGATTGGATAGAGAGAGGAATATGAGGCAGGAGGAAGCAGGAGCTCAGCCCTCTTTTAGCTGAGAAGTTAGCAAGGTAAGAGTTGACTGTGGCTTGCTCCTTTTTTGTCTCTGACCTTTCAGCATCTACCCTGATATTATTAAGACCATTTAGAACTCTTGAGACAATTGGCACCCAAATTTAGGGCATGACTTCTTGAAAAAGTTGCTTGCATGTGGTTTCACAGGCACTAGCATATGCTGGAGCTGCATGCAGCTTGTGCCGGAATCACCGCCCCACTATCTAGGTTTTCTCCCCCCCCCCCCCCCACCGCGAGCCTCTGAGTGAACTCGGTATTTTCCTGTTGCAACCTTTCTACAACAGTCTCCAGCTGCCACCCAAACTCCAGAAGCACCTGGGCTGCTAATGCCACCCTAGGCAAGGTCCGCTCACCTTGCCTTCAAGCACCTCCTGCCACACTTGCTTCTTTTGCACAATCAGGCAGCTGGCTCCCTCTCCCCAGTGAGTTGCGGTCTTCCCCTAGAACCTCTCTCCTGAGGCTGCCACTCTCAGCTCACAGCTACAAGCTAGTTGCTTCAGCTGTCCTCAGCCAGGCTGTTCACCGCCTGTGCTCTCCGCTCAGACATGCTACACCTCACAGTTCACAGTAATTGTCAGCAGATTTGGTGAGACATTGGGAATTGTTAAAGGGAGGAATTAGTTAAAAGAGAGTTTTTTTCCACATTAAAAAATTGGGCAACACTCTTACAATGGAGGGAGTTAGGTTGCTTTATGATAATACACTGGACAGCTTTAAGATGGATCATTTAAATGAAAAGATAGCTAATTTAGATGGGATTTGTGTAATGTCAATTATACGCATCAGTTTTACCTCTAAAAAGTTGGTAAATCTGAGTGCTAAGATACAAGTTTTAGAAACATTTCTGATAAGAGATAATGAGATATTCAGAGCCAGACAGGAATTTAAAGGGAAACCAATCTCAGGATTGCACTTTCAAGTTAGAGAGAAGCAGCCTACAGTTTTCAAACAGTCACCTTAAATTTATCCAGTAACCTTACAGTAACAACTGCCAAATGATAGATATACCCAAGCCTGTGCAAGAATTGAATGGACTCCTGTGGAAATGTCAGGTTTAAGGAGATTCCAAAAAGCCATGTTTCATATGGCATGCATTCATTTTTTACAAAGATTGACTTCAGCAATAAATGGAATGATACCAAATTCAGAAGCGAGACAAATAAAAATTGAACCTCTGGCTGTTGAAAATGCTAATGTACAATGCAAAAAGATAATTAGGCCACTAAGACAGGAATAACATCCTTGGAAGAATGGATTTAAGATACAGTCGATACTGAATCTCATGACCATGATGACGCTTGGATAGGAGAGGTGATTTCCAGAGGTTTGAAGACAAATACAAATGTCAAGGGTTTCAGTTGCAGTAAAGGGATTGTAAATAGAGTATTGTTAGAAGCAATGTGTTTTCTAAACATAATTCAAATAGAATGCCACTCCCTTCTGAATTATGCAGAAGGTGTGGCAAGGTCAGGCACTGGACTAGTGAATGCAGATCACCATGGTGATCAGGAAACATCTTGAGAGACCTGTAACAGGCCCCCCATGCCACATTTGGTTCAGTTGTTTTCCTGTTGTAAGTGAGGAAACTCCTTCCCAGAGCAATCAGTGAACTTAATGCCTACTGTATGAAACCACACTACTCTGGATGATAGAAAAGCTACAGAAGAGAAAACAAAAAATTCAGGAGAAACCATAAACCGAATATTTTGGCAAACATATAAATGAACAAAGATAAAAAATTAAAAATATGAATAAATAACATTGTCATTGAAGGTCTTATAGACATAGGAGCCGATGTAAGAACACCAGAATCTTGGCATCCAAACTGGCCTCTTCAGGAGGTAAATGTTCAGCTTTTAGGGACTAGAATATTATCTCAGATAAAACAGAGCATGAGATGAGTCATATGTATAGAGGCAGAGGGACAGAGAAGAAGATTAAAGCCATATGTGGTGTAAGAATGAATTATGGGAATGTGGCTTGTTACAGCAATGGAATACACAGATTAACATTCCCCTAATCTTAGAAACATACCATAAACGAATGTATGTTTCTGAAAAAAACATTAGAAAGTTTTATGAAGAACAGTCATCAACCATTCAGGTTGTTTAAGAACAGGGTACAACAGCTGCTAATCTTTCAAAGGCACCAACAGCCCTACCTTTAAAATGGTTGATGGACAAACCTGTATGGGTTGAGCAAAGACCTTTAACAACAGAGAAACTGAAGGCCTCAGAAGAGTTGGTACAGTAGCAGCTAAATGCTGAACATATTGAAGAATCAATTAGCTCCTGGAATCCTCTTGTATTTGTTATTAAAAAGAAATCTGGAAAATAGAAAATTGTAACAGATATAAGAGCTGGTATAAGGTGATTCAGTCAGCAGGTTCTCTACAGTCTAGAATTCCTTTGCCTTCTCTATTGCCTAAAGGATGGCTGCTTAGAGTTATTGGTTTAAAAGATTGTTTCTTCACCATATCTTTACAATAAAAAGCCAGAGAAAAAATGCCTTCTTATAGCAATAATGATAAGAATAAAAATAAGAGTGATTTGCCTACTTTAATCGTTCTCAGCCTGTTAAGAGATATCAATAGTCTGACACATCATTTTGAGTTAGGACTGAGGCCCTTGCCCTATATTTAGGTTGAGCAAGGTATCCCTCCAAAAAGAGTGGGCTTCAAAAGCCCAGTTCAAGCACTCTAGATAAATCCTGGCCCCACTGCCAGTGGTCCCAGACTGCCCAAGCCACACAATTGTTAGTTACATTCAGAGGGCCTAGTTTTGGTCCTAAGCAGGTTTCCCCACTGTCAGTCTGAGGTCGGTGAGTTCCCACTCACTCAGGTCAGCAGTTTCTGTGGGTATCCTCATCATGGTCTTGACCCCTTTGTCCATATTATTGCTCCTCCCCCTCTTTGACTGGTCTCTGAAAGCTTGATCTAATGCTTAACTGTGGAGCTCTGCATCTGCTTCCATCAATTACTGGATGAAGGTTCTATGATTACAATTAAGGTAGTCATCAATCTGGTTACAGGGGAAAGCCAGTTTAGGTACCCTCTCGACTATTGTTTAAAGTCTTAGCTGGGGTCATCCTTGTGGATTCCTGGGAATTACTCTGGTACCAGGTTTCATACTAGCCCCATAATGGCTCCACGAAATCCTCCCTTTCCTTCTCCCCCACTCCCCTCTGCCCTCTCTTCTCCCTCCCCCATGCTCCCAATTTTCCCAGGAGATCAGGAGTGAATGGGAGGATGGGGTAGGGGAAAGGTAGGGGGAATGAGAGAAGGGGAGGGAGTGGGAACTGGGATAGGAATGTAAAATGAGAAAATAATATTTTCTAAAAATTAATTAATTAAAATTAAAAAGATATATCAATAGAATATTCTCCCACAGGGAATATTAAATAGCCCCACCTGTACCAATATTTTGTATGTCAGCCAAGAATAATACATAAGCAATTTACTCAATCTATAGCTTACTCTTATATAAATGATATTTTATTAACAGATTCAAATATAGATACTTTAGAAAAAAATTTCAAAGACACTTTTTCCTTATTGGAGATTACAAATTGCTCTTGAAAAAAATACAAAGAGAAAATTCTATTAATTATTTAGAATGTAAAATATGTCTACAAATCATTTGATCCCAGAAGGTGCAAATGAGCAGGAATCAATTCCAGACACTTATTGACTTTCAAAGATTGCTAGGGAAAATTTTCTATCTGCAGCCCACCATTGGGATAAAAAAATGATGAACTGAGTTATTTGTTCAAAACCTCAGTTGGTGACAAGGACTTAAAGAGTGCGAGAGAATTGAAGTATGATTAATAAAGACTCAGAGAAATTGGGGTTCAGCCTGAAGATTCAAAAAGCAAAGTAGCCAGCCACTAGCTCTCACCTCAACCTCAGTCCAAAATGGTGATTCTACCCCAGGAATCTCAGAATGAGACTGTGGTTGAGAGCTGTCTCCTCCCATTTTATAATCCTCTCTAGTTCTAGGATTAAGGGCATGTAGCACGATGGCCGGCTTGTTGGGGTTTCTGTCCCGCCCAGTACCCCACAACCGGCAAGCCCAAAGAAAATCACACACAAGACTCCATAAGGTTATAAACTGATTGGCCCATTAGGTCAGGCTTCTTGTTAACTCTTATAACATATATTACCCCATTATTCTTATCTATGTTAGCCACATGGGCTCAGTACCTTTCTCAGTGTGACAGCTTACATGTTGCCTCTTCGGTGGTCTGCGCAGGAATGCCAGAGGAACCTCCCTGCTTCCCAGAATTCTCCTGGGAGAATTCTCATTGCATCACCTCTACTTCCTGTCTGGTTTTCCCACCTATACTGCCTGCCTGGCCAATCAGCGTTTTATTAAAATATGATTGACAGAATACAGATAATTCTCCCGCATCAAGGGCGTGCACCACTACTGCCTGATTTCCTTAAGTTTTCTAATTTTGTGAAGTTTTTGAAGTATAACCTGATGAGTATGTGGATTTCCTCAGTGTCTGTTGTTATATCCCCTTTTCCTTTCTGATTTCGTTAATTTGGATGTTCTCTCTCTGCCTTTTGGTCAGTTTGTATAAAGGTTTGTAAATTTTATTGATTTTCTCGAAGAATCAGCTCTCTCACTGAAAAAATATGGTTTTCTTTGCTTCTATTTTATTGATTTCAGTCCTCAACTTGATTATTTCATGTCATCTATTCCTGGTGAGTTTACTTCTTTTTGTTCTAGAGCTTTCAGGTGTTCTGTTTATTTGCTAGTATGAGATTTTTCCAACTTCTTTATGTAGGCATTTATTGACATAAAGATTGCTCTTAGCACTGCCTTTGTTGTGTTCCAAAATATCAGTTATGCTGTATGGTAATTTTCAGTGAATTTTGCAAGTCTTTAATTTCTTTATTTCTTCCTTGATCCAGTGGTGATTGAGTTGAGCTTTGCTCAATTTTCATGTGTTTGTAGGCTGTTTGAAATTTGTGTTGTTCTTAAATTCTAACTTTAAGTCCTGGTGATATGATAAGATACATGGGGTTATTCCAATTTTTTGCTATCTGTTGAGGTTTGTTTTGTTACCAATACATAGTCAGTCTTTGAGAAGGTTTTATGAGGTGTTTAGAAGAATATAGTTTATATTTGGCTGGAGTGCTCTATAGAAGTCTATTAAACCCAGTTGAGTCATGACATCAGTTAGTTCCTTTCTTTCTCTATAAAGTTTCTGTCTGGCAGGTGTGTCCAGTGGTGAGAGTGGGGTGTTGAAGCCGCCCACTACTAGAGTATGGGGTTTAATGTGTGATTTAAGCTTTAGTAATGTTTCTTTTACAAATATGGGTGCTCTTGTATTTGGGGCATAGATTTTTAGAATTAAGACTTCCTTTTGATTGTTTCTTCCTGTGACAAATATGAAATATCTTTCTTCATGTCTTTGTTTTGATTTTAGTTTGAAGTCTCTTTCTTTCAGATATTAGGATAGTTACACTAACTTGCTTCTTAGGGACATTTGATTAGAAAATCTTTTTCCAACTGTTTACTCTGAAATAATGTCTGTCTTTGAAGTTGGGGTATGTTTCATTTATATAGCAAAAGAATGGATTCTGTTCTTGCATCCAATCTGTTAGCCTGTGTCATTTTACAGGTAAATTGAGTCCCTTTATTTAATGGGATATTAATGGCCAGTGATTGTTAGTTCCTGTTATTTTTACTTTTATTGTTGGTGATGGCATTGTGTGTGTGTGTTTTCTTTCCTTGTAATTTGCTGCTGTGAGATCATCTGCTGCCAGTGTTTTTGTGAATATAGCTGACTTGGAGATTTCCTTCTAGTACTTTCTGTAGAACTGGATTTGTGAATTGCTTAAATCTGGTTTTACTCATGGAATATCTTGTTTTCTTGTATCCGTCTATGGGTGATGGGAAGCTTTGCTGGGTATAGCAGTCTGAGCTGTCATTCATGATTACTTACTGCCTGTTCAGGACCTTCTGACTTTCAGAGTTTCCATTGAGAAGTTGGGTGTAATTCTGATAGGTCTCCTTTTATATGTTACTTGATGTTTTTCCTTTGGAGCTCTTAATAATCTTTCTTTATTCTACATGTCTAATGTTTGGATGATTATGTAGTGAGGGGCCTTTTGATTTTGGTCCAATCTGTTTGGTGTTCTGTAGGCTTCTCTTACTTTTATAGGCATGTCCTTCTTTAGGTTGGAAAAGTTTTCTTCTGTGATTTTGATGAATATATTTTCTGTACCTTTAAGTTGAACTTCTTCTTCTTTTCATATTATTCTTAGGTTTGATCTTTTTATAGTGTCCCAGAATTCCTGGATATTTTGTGTTAAGAATTTAACACAAATGTTAAATGGATTTGACATTTTCTTTGACTGATGAATCCATTTCCTCTATCATATCTTCAGCATCTGAGATTCTTTCTTCTATTGCTTATATTCTCTTGGTTATGCTTACATCTGTAATGCCTTATTGTTTACCCATATTTTCCATTTCCAGATTCCCTTGGTTTGTGTTATCTTTATTGCCACTATTTCACTTTTTAAGTCTTGAACTGTTTCCTTTACCAGTTTGATGACTTTCTCTTGGTTTTATTTAAGGGATTTGTTGATTTCTTTCAATGTTTGATTGTCTTTTCTTCCACTTCTTTATAGGGATTTTTCATTTCCTCTTACATGCCTCTACCAAAAAGAAGCAGACTCGCCCAGAAGGAGTAGAAGACAGGAAATAATTAAATTGAGAGCTGAAATCAACAAAATAAAAACAAAGAAAACAATACAAAGAATTAATGAAACAAAGAGCTAGTTCTTTGACAAAATCAACAAGATAGACAAACCCTTATCCAAAACAACCAAAAGGCAGAGAGAGAACATCCATATTAACAAAATCAGAAATGAAAGGGGGATATAACAACAGACACTGAGAAAATTTAGGGAATCATTAGGTCATACCACAAAAACCTGTACTCCACAAAATTAGAAAATGTAAAAGAAATTAACAATTTTTTAGATAGATACCACATACCAAAACTAAACCAAGACCAGATGAACAATTTAAATAGACCTATAAACTGCCAGGAAATAGAAGCTGTCATCAAAAACCTCCCAACCGAAAAAAGTTCAGGGCCAGATTGTTTTAGTGCAGAATTCTACCAGAACTTCAAGACGATCTAATACCTATACTCCTCAAAGTGTTCCACATAATAGAAACTGAAAGGACATTGCCAAACTCTTTTTACCCTGATACCAAAATGACACAAAGACTCAGCCAAGAAAGAAGATTACAGACCAGTAGTACTCATGAATGTGGATGCAAAAATACCCAGTAAAATATGAGCAAACCGAATCCAAGAACACATCAAAAAAAAAAAATCATCCACCATGATCAAGTTGGCTTCATACCAGAGATGCAAGACTGGTTCAAAATATAAGAATCTATCAATGTAATCCATCATATAAATAAACTCAAAGAAAAAAAAATGATCATTTCATTAGATGTTGAAAAATCATTTGACAAAATCTAACACTCCTTCATGATAAAGGTCTCGGAGAGATCAGGGATACAAGGAATATATCTAAATATAATAAAAGCAATATACAGCAAGTCAACAGCCAACATTAAATTAAATGGAGAGGAACTCAAAGCAATTGCACTAAAATCAGGAACAAGATAAGGCTGTCCACTCTCTCCATATCTTTTAACATAGTTCTTGAAGTTCTAGCAATAGCAATAAGACAACATAAGGAGATCAAGGGGATTCAAATTGGAAAGGAAGAAATGAAACTTTCATTATTTTCAGATGATATGATAGTGTCTATAAGAGACCCCAAAAACTCTACCAGAGAACTCCTACAGCTGATAAATACCTTCAGTGATGAGGCAAGATACAAGATGAACTCAAAAATAAAGTCAGTTGCTCTCCTATACACAAAAAACAAAGAAGCTGAGAGGGAAATCAGAGATACATTACCTTCACAATAGCCACATATCACATAAAATATCTTGGGGTAACACTAACCACTAACCAAAGAAATGAAAGACCTATTTAAAAAGAACTTTAAGTCTTTGAAGAAAGAATTGAAGAGGACACCAGAAAATGGAAAGATTCCCCCATGCTCTTGGATAGGTATATCAACATCGTAAAAATGGCAACCCTACAAATAGAACCCAAAGCATTCTATAAATTAAATGCAATCTCCATTAAATTCCAGCACAATTCTTCACAGACCTTGAAAGAACAATAATAAACTTCATATACAAAAACAAAAATCCCAGGATTGCCAAAACAATCCTGTACAATAAGGGAACTTCCAGAGGCATCACCAGCCCTGACTTCAAACTCTATTACAGAGCTACAGTAATGAGAACAGCTTGGTATTGACAAAAGACAGAGAGGTTGACCAATGGAATTGAATCAAAGATCCAGATATTAATCCACACACCTATGAACACCTGATTTTTGACAAAGAAGCTAAAATTATACAATGGAAAAAAGAAAGTGTCTTCAGCAAATGGTGCTGGCATAACTGGATGTCAACATGTAGAAGAAAGAAAATAGATCCATATCTTTTGCCATGCGCCAAACTCAAGCCAAATGGATTAAAGACCTCAATATAGATTCAATAACACTGAACCTGATAGAAAAGAAAGTGGGAAGTAGTCTTCAATACGTGACCACAGGATACCTCTTCCTAAATATAACCCCAGTAGCACAGACACTGAGAGCAACAATAAATAAATGGGACCTCCTGAAACTGAGAAGCTTCTGTAAAGCAAGAGGCATGGTCAATAAGACAAAAAGTCAGCCTACTGAATGGGAAAAAAAAATTTCACCAACTCCCTCATCAGACAAAGGACTGATCTCCAAAATATATAAAGAACTCAAGAAATTGTACTTTAAAATTCTAAATAACCCAATTAAAAATGGGATACTGAACTAAACAGAGAATTCTCAACAGAAGAATCACGAATGGCCAGAAGACACTTAATGAACTGCCCCACATCCTTATCAGGGAAATGCAAATCAAAACAACTCTGAGATATCAGCTTTCAAAATGGCTAAGATCAAAAACACTAATGATAGCTTATGCTGGTGAGGGTGTGGACTAAGGAGAACATTAATCCATTGCAAACTTATAAAACCACTTTGGAAATCAGTATGGTGGTTTCTCAGAAAATTGGGAATTAACTTACCTCAGGATCCAGCAATACCACTCTTGGGACAAATACCCAAAAGAGGTTCAATCATATTACAAAAGCATTTGTTCAACTATGTTTATAGCAGCATTATTTGTAATATCCAGAACCTGGAAATAACCTCAGCTGGAGAATGGATAAAGAAAATGCGCCACATTTACACATTAGAGTACTACTCAGTGATAAAAAACAGTGTCTTGAATTTTGCATGAAATAGATGGAACTAGAAAACACTATCCTGAGTGAGGGAACCCAGACCCAAAACGATGAATATGGTATGTACTCACTCATAAGCGGATACTAGCTATAAACAAAGGACTAGAGAAGCTAAGTAATAAGGTGAATCCGAAGAAAATCAAATATAGACCCACCTAGAAATTGGAAACAGACAGGATTGACTGGCAGGGTAAAACATGGGGGTGGGAATAAAGGGAAGGATAGGAGGAGAAGAGGAGAGGAAAGGGGGAGGGGAGAGGAGAACTTGAGGGAACGGGATGGTCGAGATGGAGGAAGGACAGAGATGAGAGCAAGGAGAGAGATTCCTTGATTGATGGAATCATTGTAGGACTAGCAGAAACCTGGCTCTAGAGAAATTCCCAAGAATCCAAAAGGATGACCATTCCTAGGACCCTGGGCAATAGAAGAGAAGGGGGCTGATCTTGACTTGTCCTGTAGTCAGACTGATGAGTATCTTAAATACCACCATAGAGCCTTCATCCAGCAACTGATGGAGGCAGAGGCAGAGACCCACATCGAAGCACTGGACTGAGGCCCTAAAGTCCAGTTGAAGAGTGGAAGGATCGAAAATATGAGCAAGGAGGTCAAAACCATGATGGGTTCACCCACTGAAACAGTTTGCCTGAGCTAATGGAAGTTCACCAACTTCAGCAGGACTGAGAAGGAACAAGCATAGAACCAAACTAGTCCCTCTGAATGTGGTTGACAGTTGCATGGCTGGGGCAGACTGAGGGGCCATAGGATTTATCCCTATTGCGTGTACTGATTTTTCGGGATCCTATTCTCTTTGGATGGATACCTTGCTCCGCCTAGGTGTAGTGGGGAGGGCCTTAGACCTTCTGCAAGGCAATGCGCCTTACCCTCTCTGAGGATTAGATGGGGGTGGGTTGGGAGGGTGTTTGGAGGAAATGGGAGGAGGTGAGGGAGTGGGAACTTGGATTGTTATTTTTTAAAAAATCTAATAAATTTATCAAAAAAGACTATTTGTTACTATTACACGTTAGCTCCAATCTGAGTTTCCCCAAGTATTTTTATCTTTTTCCCTCCAGAATCTTCTGATTTACTTTGCTGATTTCAACCATTGCATTGTGATTTTATCCTTACTTGCTTTGTGCAGATTGAGTCTGCGTATAATCCTCACATCACCGGAAAAGGTGTCTGTCTCATCTTAGATTTTACAGCCTGTACTTATCTTCCCCAAATCCCTTTATTTGTTTTATTGATTCTTTTTCAGTTACATTTTTTTTGAATCTTCAGAATAAGTTTCTTTCTTTCATTTTTTAAAAATCTTTACTTTCTTCTTAATAGTTTTCATTCACAAAAAATATAGTAGGCTTTTTTTTTCAGGTAAATTTTAGATTTAAAGGAAAATTGGAAAGTCCAGATTATATATGCCCCCTTCCCAATTTCTCTCACTTTTATTTTTAGTTCTATGGTACATATGTTCCTGATGCTAAATCAATTATTGATATATTATTAGCCATAGTCCATAGATTATTTCAAGGTAAGGCAGACATGTATGTAGGCTATGTAAACAAATAACTCTATGGTGTAGATAAATCACATCTTTTCTCCTGAGAAAAACAGTATGATGACAAATATTTATAATATTAAGCCTAGGTAGGAGCCAGACAAATATCTCATTTTTTTTCCACAGGTAGTGTGTAAAGTCTTTTGTGAAACATACACAAAGAAAAGAATTAAAGTATATGTTTTAAAGAAAACTTATGCATGATTTAATATCAATTTTTATGGTTCCAAGCCTCTTTGTAGATGTGAGGAGATATGTTATACCTGGCATAAATGTGTTTCTAAACACAATTAGAAAATAACCAAACCTCTTCCCACATACACCATTGAAGGAGAAGACTCAAAAACACATTGACGCAAGCTGCTGATGTCTTCAATCTTTGTGGCTACTTCTAACTGTGAGTAATTCTGGATCTAATTTTCAGGGGCCCAGGGAGCTTCAGAGGCTAGGTGAGTGCCTGATTTCATACTTGGTCAGCAAGAGAGAAAATACATCTTCTTCAAAAACACTTTGTCTCTTTATGGATGTCTGCGGGGTTCAATTTTACAATCATGTTAGTTTCTGTCACAACATATTGGAAAGCTAGTTGGTGACTTATTCAATCTGAGTTTCCAGGGAAGACACGTTCATGCTGTACTTGATGTTTCTCAAATCTGTGGGATGCCTGCCTGACCTGTAAGCTTTGTCATTGATGGAAAGTACCGAAGCACACATTATGGTAACTTCTTATAGTTATATTATGGCCTGGATTATATTCAGTGTAAGGCTTTGTTTGTTGTGTGGGGGTGTCTTTTATTTTTATGATATTAGTTCTTTGACAATTTCACAGATATATATTCATTCTTGTTACTTTCTCCCCATACTTTCTCTCATCTCCTTCTTAGCTATAGCAACACTCTGTCACTTGTCTTTCTCCCAGATTCGTGACCTTTGGGTTTTGTGTGTGACCCGACTATTTAACTAGGGCCATCTGCATGACTATTGGATTGGGATTATCAACAGGAGCCTGGTGGAATCACTTCTGGGTACACAGCTGAAGGCAGTATTTCCTCCATTTCCCAGATCTATGCAGGAAGTACATCAGCAATGAGAAACATGGCTCTGTAAGACCCTGCTCCATCCTGCCTGGCTGTGGATAGTCCTAATCTTTTATCAGTCTTATCTAGTAATCCCTAGTTGAGAGTTTACAATAGCTGTGAGTATATTGCACAAACGGTGGCATTTCACAGCCCTTAACTGGAAGACAAGTTTTGTTTAGAAATTATCATTAAATTATTTATCAGTTTCATGTTGGACACCTTTAAATTAGCATTCAAAATTTTTTGTTGTTGGTTTTTGTTTTTCTTTTTTGAGACAGGGTTTCTCTGTCACTGTGGAGCTAGTCCTGGAACTAGCTCTTGTAGACCAGGCTGGTCTCAAACTCACAGAGATCTGCCTGTCTCTGCCTCCCAAGTGCTGGAATTAAAGCCGTGCACCACTGCGGCCCGGCAATGTTCTAAAATTTAATAATCCATATATTATCCTTTGATTGCAAATACATTGGCTTGAAAAGTAACATCTCCTATGTGTCTTTGGCCTCCTTATCACAGGGGGAAAGTCTCTTTAAGTGTCTTAGAAATGTTTATTTATTTTCTGTGAAGAAAGTACATAAATAGAATTACATCTTTTCAAAATAATTAGAATTATAATGCTAGTGAGTGATCCTCTTATAATAATAAAGTGGCCAGCATTTCTTCATTCTTACATGTTGTACGCATTGAAAACTTCTGTTTTCAGTCTCCTTCAAATTTCTACAGACAGACTGGTAAATTTGTTCAACTAGTAAAAGTGCTTGCCAACAATCCTGATGACCTGAGTTTGATATTTGGAACCCACATTAAAAAAAATGGGATATTTGTAGTCTGTAGTGTCTAGAAAAATACTGTTGCTGTATTATAAGGTAACTCCATTTTACCTCTTCGTGTGTGTGTGTGTGTGTGTGTGTGAGAGAGAGAGAGAGAGAGAGAGAGAGAGAGAGAGATTCTGCATAATAGGCTTCTATATGACATTTAAAAACATTGTCAGTGTTATTTATCGCTCCCTTTATTCCCTCCTTATTGCTCAACTATTTTCTATGAATAGATGATAAGACCCAATTGCTTAAAATGTCTCACACTTTCATCATAGAATGTGGGAAATCAAGCTATTACCTTCCTAGAAGCTTTATTCTTATTGAATAGCTTTCAGAGTGTTTGAAGGTATCATGTACATTACTGGAGGAGAAAAATGGTTATCAACTATACTCAGCCGTGAATTCTGTGATCTACAATAATGGCTGGTTTGGCAAACCCAGCCCAGTGGTGAGACAGTGAATCAAATATCATGGGAGTAAACATCACTTTCTAAGCAATGCTCCACAAGATGATATCAATACCTGATACCAAGAGCTCATGGTCATAGGCCCCAGCAGAGGCTACTATTATTATTCTACTAAATGGGCATAGTACCATGCTGTCTATTAATGATGGTTGTTATACCCATAGATTAATATGCCTCTCCACCATCAGAGAAGCTTATATTTGCAACAGTTGATTAACATAGAGAGTCACAACTAGACTACAGAATTTTCAGCTCTAAATAGAACATATATGCAGCAGCCCCTTCTTCTGAGGTTCATGAATCATTGTGGATAAGGAGAAGTTTAGTTAGTAGAGACGATATAGAACTATGAGTAAATGGTGTCTTCTGGACATGGCAGAACAGTCGCACATACGACCTCCAGCCTAAGTCAGCATGGAAAGAGAATGTGGACAAGAGGTGTCACCTGCTGCTGTCAAATGACAGCTGCTGGGAGAGGGAGAGAAAATTTTCTCTAAGAATATAGGCTCTGTTAAATCAGCCACGCCCAAGTGAAAGGCCACACACCCAAGAATATTTGGACATCTCAAATTGATCCCAATGGATAAAAAATAACCCACAAAATTGGGGAGGTAGTAGAAGGAGGTGAATCTAGGAGGAGCTGGGGGAGAGAGGGAGAATATGATTAGAAATATATGACGTTCTCAAAATAAAAAAGTCATCTTTAAACTAATAAAGTAGTCTCAGGAAAAAATAAGATAAAAATAGCAAATTTCTTTCCATCAACCATCTTTCAGGAAGGGCTTGCAGTTCACTGTAGAGTAGGTGTTGTGTGTGTTCAAGGCCCTGTGTCTGATCCTAAACACAATCATACTACAGTGAATTAATAATAACTATTGTCTTTAAAGCCATATGTGATTATTCAAACTCATCTCACAAAGTCTTAGAGCTTGATGTGTCTTTGGTGTCATTTACTGCTCTTTTCAGAAGCCCAGAGGTTTCTCCGAACATGAGAAAGTTACTTTTGAAACAAACTCAGTTCATGTTTGACTGAAACAGTCAGTTTTTCACTGAGTATTCAAAAGACCTTGTCCCTATAAGACAGCATTTCAGGGAGTAGGTGGGGATACCAGTCCTAACATCTCTAAATTCAAGTGAAGTAACAAAGTTGTAATGAGAAGTCTGTCTGTTTCCACATTTGTGGAAATGTTTGAGTAAGTAAGAAAATGCTTAGAGTCCAGACATCACAATCATTTTCAAAAAACAAGCTGGCCCTTTAATTTTCTCTTTTAATTTGATGTGTTTTTACCTTCAATTAAAAATGGCCATGAATAGGTTGACTACTTGTGAAAGCCAGGCTGGCCGAGGGTGATGCTGCTCTCCAGACTAAGGAGGTACAATTCTGTGTCTCAGCAGATAATAAGAATGATTTGAGATCCGGATGTTTTGAAGACAAACCAAATTAAAGGCCTGTGCAGTTGACAGTTCCTAATTTGTGCCCTGAATGTTTCTCCATGATTTATGCCTTCCAAATGTAAATACCTTCATCTATTTTTATACACAAAATGGTTGTAATTATTTGTATAATGAAGACTTTGCTTGAGCATTCAGGTATATGCATTTACAACAGTAATTCCTTCAAGCTGATCTTTTATTTTTATTATATATGTGTGTGTCTTCTAAACTGGGTAAATAAAATATCTACAGATACTTTATTGTTGCCTCAGTCCGTATAGCTTAAAATAGTGTGAGGATGTTGGATGATGACAGCTGTGAGTAATATATAGGGGAAAATTTACACAGATTCAGGGTGTATGTGTGTGCGTGTGTGTGTTTAGGATTCTTTTTCTTCCAGTTTTCCAGTTCAAATCATACTTCAGAAGCCAAAACCTTCCTAAGGATCTTGAACTCATAAAAGGAAAAACAGAAAATTGGATTTCAAGACTTTTCCAGGAGGAAGTACCTCTGTAAACCTAGAGTTTGAAAGCATTATTCTTGTGTTGTAGAAATGAATTGGAAGTGATGAGCTGGTTTTCTAGGTCAGTTAAGAGTTTTGAGATGACAAGAGCATCCTGGGTTATGTGGGTGGCCCAAGAGTCTAATGACTCACATCCTCCTAAGACACACATAGACGAAGGACATGTGGAGAGAAAAGGAAGTACTGTGAACTGGGAGGCAGACACTGATCACTGTGGCCACAAGTGAAGAAAGCCTGCTGCCACCAGCATAGAAGAGGCAGGCAACAATGTTCCTGGGAGCCCTTGGAAGATGCACTGCTGATGCCAGCTCTGAGTCCAGGCTCCCAGCTCAGAACTATGGGAGAAAACGTCTGCAGAGTGTCATTGGTTTCTTTGACTCGTCCCTTGTTTTCAGTTCGCAGTCTATCTCCATCTCAAACAATAGCCCCCATTCCAGAAAGAGCCTGGGTGCTGCTGCCTGAGATGGGAGCCAATACAAGGGTATTCCCCTCCAGTGTTGTCCTGCCATGCAGAAGCACCCACTGTCAAATATTACCCAGCGAGGCTGGCACCTTCAAGACCCAAACTCACTTTCAAAGTGTTCTTGTCTTTCCTCTCAACCACAGAAATCAGAACACACACAAGCACCATTATGACAAGATTGAATATGCTGAAAAGTGTTAACTTAAACCTTTCGAACATGTTCTCCATGACTTCGAGCTAAGTATGGCCCCAAAATAGATCTGCCATCTTTTCTTCTTGAATTAATAGCATAAGAGACCTTGTACAGGTACACATTCCTTGTCTGAGAGAGTACAACATGTCTCATCCTAAAGTGCTTTCTTTCATGAATACAGTATAGCTTCCTCAAATAAAAACCACACAGTTCTTTGAGGAGGACAGTGCTTTGGAAATAACTTCAGTGTTTTTACCTGTCATGGGTAAAATTTTTATTTCTCAACTAGGCTTATTAGGGCTTTGTTTTAACCCAGAGATGAGCCTATTGTATTTAGTTACAAGACCAAATTTCTTCACTAGAACTCAGGTTTGCCAGAACCACAGGATTTTCTCACGACCAGTACTGCCAGACAGTTGCCACAAAAGCTGCCTAAACTTTTCCCTTTCAGCCCCGGGTTTCTTTTCTACTCATGAGTGGGGCTGCTGCGTAGGTCATGTCTTACATTCTATTCCCCTCACTTGCCAGTCGTCCCGTGACCTGTTTCTTGAATCCTGACAACCCTCTGCCCCATCTCCTCTCCAATTCAAATGAAATCTCTCCTATCTAGTCTTCTCCCATGGTGAGTGGTCAGATGTGGTAGAAGGGTCCATTTAGTTCCCTGTAGAAGGCAGGTCAAGGAAAGCAGGGCAGCTTAGGTTTAATCACACACACACACACACACACACACACACACACACACACACACACATCACACAATTAAAACTAATCATACCTTGATACAACTAACTGCTGAAAATACAGAGACTCATTGGGTCTAAAGGATATGTTCAAGATACACAGCTGACTATAAGAAATATTGAAACAAAATCCAAAGTGTCTGCCTCCCTGGAACATGCATCCTCCTCAAAACTTTGGTGGCTTAGACTGATGATTTTTTTCTACCTAAGGCTGTCAGCAAATATAGACACCATTGTTTGTTTGTCTGTTTATTTGTTTTTTAAGCTTAAGCAGGTTCCATGAGTGCAATATTTTGGATGTACTTAAAATATTCTAATAATAAAAACACTAAAATAAAATATTTGAGCTAAAAATCTTGTAATATTTAAATATATTATGTTGAAATTATTATATATATGAAATTCAGATTGAACTGGACATTTCATCTGGGGCTGGTGCTTGCTTCTATGCCTGAAGACCTGAGTTTTATTTCCAAAACCCATTGGGCGGGAGGAGAGCTGGTTCTCCAGGCTGCCCTCTGACCTCCACATGTGTCCTGCAGAGTCCCCCCTCTTCACAAACACGTGAGTCAGTAATGAATAAGAACATTTAGAAAACCAGACTCGCTGCATTTCTGCTACCATACCATTCCCAGCAGACACAGACTTGTTCACTTCCTCGGATTGTTCTCTATGACGACTGACGTGGGTATAGTAGTCTACAAAGGGTTGCCTCATCATTAGAGATGTGCTTTGGACCTTACAGCTGAAGCAGTCCTGTAATATAACAAATTCAGGTTAGTGGGACACGTTTGGTTTGCACATGGAAATCAAGTCCCTCTGACGACCTCCTGTTCACTGGCTGTTTTTCTAGAAATCGTGTCGATGTAGGCCTTACCTTGCCAAGTGCATGTCTACAAAGTTTGATGTAGGTTCAGTCAGTTCAATATTAACTGGGCCAGGAGGGTGCAGTCTGCTCCCAAGTAGGTTGCCCTCACCCCTGCCTACCTTTCTGCAATCCTTAGGAGTCTCGTACTTCATCATCCTCCAGCTCTGAAAGCTGCCTGCAATCAGAGGCCATCACAGGAGAAAGCTCTTGGGAATTTAATGCCTTACCAATTAACTTCGACCTGAAGGCAAGGGCAGCAGGCTGCTAAGCCTCATCAGATATAGCCTGCACTTCCTTTCATTCTGGAGGTTTAATTCAAGGACTCTTAGAACAAATTGCTTTTTTTGTGTTAAATGAGAAATTTTTCCCTTCCAGGGAGAAAGAACCTACTGGGGAAGCATTAGTGGGAAAGTTCATGATGCTCTGTTGGTAGAGTTGGCTCAGCTTTCCATGGTATTTTTCAATGTGTTTTATATGGTCATGGAGTTTATAAAAACTGAAGAAAAACATGAATGTGGCTTTATTCAGGATCAATCTTTTTCATTCCAGAAAGGATTAGTTCATCCACACTTAAGTCATTTCTCTGAGCATTTCCCGGTATCAGAGCAAATGCACTTTACATCTGAAAGGGTATCCTTCAGCGCTGCAGGCCCTTTGATCAACCCACTCCTCCTCATGCATTGGTCAACTTGCACTTCCTCAAGCATTGATCAGTCTGCATGTCCTCATGCAAAAACAGCAGACTGCCAAAGCAGTTGTTTGCATCTCATTTCCAAAAATTCTGATTTCTCTATTGTTGCACGGGGTAAAATGGTTATATTATAAGGGCAAGTGATACAAATGCTCTATTAAGAAGCAATATAAATATAAACAAAGGAAACACAGATATTGAGTCTGGATACTTAGAGTTAGGTGTTCTAGTTGCAGTGTAGTAAGAGTCTTCCACTTGAACCTTACTTCTTTGGCAAAGTCTCTGTAATCTATTTTAAATTTTAGCTATGTTTCATTATTTCATACATTGTAGGGATTGCAGCTGATAATGTTTAGAGACAGTATCTGACAGAACATAGGGGAATACGTTTTCATCCTCTGTATCACAAGTTAAATGAGCTCTATCAATAAACCACATTGACCTATTATTGAAAAAATTTGAAGCTACTTTCTAGCTTTTTCATTTAATTTATTGTTGTAAAGGGAGCAGGTGTGTATGTGTGTGTGTGTACCAAGACTCACAGGTGAGTGTTCAAAGAGACAACTTTGAAGAGTTAGTTCTCACCTTCTTTTGCGAGTTCTTGGGATTGAACATGACTCTTCAGGCTTGTGAAGCACACAGAACCACACCAAAGGCCCTCGAGTGTGATTTTGTTTCCCATGACTTTTACTGTTGCCTTTTATGGCACAAGTATCTTTACCTATTACCTAAATTCTGTACTATATTCCTTCTTCGCACCTCTGAGGGTACCTTATTTCTTAAAATAACCCCTTAAAACAGGATTCAAACAAGTCACTACTGTGCTCAAGATTTTCTCCCAGTGCCATACCTCCTTCAGAGAGTCAATGTCCTTCCATAGGTCTGCCCGGCAAAGACACACTGTACTGGTCCTTTATAGACGACCTGACCTCTTACTCACCCATCCATGCTTCCTCAGAAACACTAGGTCTGCCGGAGACTAAGGCTTTGCCCTGGCCTCTGCCTAAGCTTCTCTCTACAGAAGTTGCAAGACTCCCTCCCTCACACTATTAATTTTTATTAGGCCCTAATTTTCTTGGAGAAGCCATCTTTAATAGCCTTATTTTTAACTGTCTTACTGTTTTGCACCCTAGGCCTCTCAGTGCCCCACCTAGCCTATTTCTCTCACGTGATTTGTTGGATGATCGGGCTGTGCGTCCAATGGTGTTTGTCTTCCTGAAAATGCACGAGTTAAAAGGCTTTTTATTTGGCGTGGCAATGAGAGGTGATGGAGTTTTGTGGAAAGTCCTTGAGTCACTGGGGCATGCCCCAAGAAGAAATCCAAGACCATCAGCCTTTCTGCTTTCTCGCCTTCAGCATGCGACCTTTTCTCCAGCATACTCCCCTGCCAGGATGTGATGTGGACTAGAAGAACCTAACCCAATCTGAGCAAATGTCACACCCTTGAACCTCTACAACTGTGAACTAAGTATGCTTATTTTATGTATCAAGTATATGTCAATTATTTAATTTAATACTAATGAAGATGGGCTAATATCATCTTCCAATGAAGAAATGTATATAAGGATTCATCTTCTTGTTATTTGTCTCTTCATAATCTCCGAAAGGGTAATAAAGGTTCTATCTATATCATTCATTGATGAATCCACACAGAATAAAGAAGTACTTGATTTACTGTAGGGACTAAACATGTGTTTTTGAATAAAACAGGAAGAGGGAAAATGGACAGGATTACTAAGGTTTTAGAGTTAAGCCCATTAAACCTCTCAGAGTCTAGAAAGATTCACTATAGCAGGCAAAAACTGGCTGATTGGATCTGATGGTAAATAGAATAAATCAACTCAAGAACATTACCATTACATGTTCTGTATTCCTTTGCATGAAGAGGCAATGAAAAGGAGGAGGAGGTGGTGGAGGAGGAGGAGAAGGAGAAGGAGAAGGAGAAGGAGAAGGAGAAGGAGAAGGAGAAGGAGAAGGAGAAGGAGAAGGAGAAGGAGAAGAAGAAGAAGAAGAAGAAGAAGAAGAAGAAGAAGAAGAACAAGAAGAACAAGAAGAACAAGAAGAACAAGAAGAACAAGAACAAGAACAAGAAGAAGAACAAGAAGAAGAACAAGAAGAAGAACAAGAAGAAGAACAAGAAGAACAAGAACAAGAAGAACAAGAACAAGAAGAACAAGAACAAGAAGGGGTGATCTCCACAAGACTTTCTGTTTTTATAGACATAATTGGAAAACTCCATAGGCCAAATAATGATATCACATGCATTTTAGGATCATAAAAAGGGGCAGGTAGAACCTGACAAAGCAGCACTCCGGAACAGGTGACACCACCAGGAAAGGAGTCTGCATCCAAGGGGAAATACCTACCTGACATTCCAAAACATTAGATAAAGTTACTAAGTGTCCCTGAACCTAGACTTCACCCACACTCAAACCTGTCTGGCTGGTAAGGGCAGGGCATGTTATGTTCCTGCTCAGTGTCTGTCTTCTTTAGAACTTTCTATATGGTCTATTAGCAAGTAATTTTGTGGGACTGACTTCATGTAAATTTGACTGTTAGAACAAAGTGAGTGTTATTGCTCTAAGGCCTCCTGGTGTGGGTGAATGGAAAGGTCATTCCATTGGCTATGCAAGAGAGGTTACACTGATGAGGGCTTTTAGGAAAGAATCCTATTTTAAAAAGAGAATCATAGCCTCACAAGGATTTTACAGATATGACAGCAACTTTTTGAAAAGAAAAATGTTCCTGTAGCTCTGCAAAATGGATTGTTCCTTGTGGGCTTGTATGTACATACTTCTCATGTGTAATGGTCTGTCCTGTCCCTTTAAGAGATAAGCCCCATCTACTCCCTCCACCATCCACTGATCTTCCTTCCCTCAGGCTTCCAGCTCTTCCTTTCTGTCTCTCTCCCAAAGAGGTAGCTGCTGCCTTGGCTCTTCTCCTCCTTCCCTCCATCCACCCCTACCCCCCACCCTCACCCTCACCCTCACCCTCACCCACATTCTCTCTCTCTCTCTCTCTCTCTCTCTCTCTCTCTCTCTCTCTCTCTCTCTCTCTGCCTCTGCCTCTCTCTGCTCTTCACCCCCTCTCCTTACTCCCTTTCCCTTCCATAATCCACTAAATAAATACCCATGTTCTCTGCATGGTACATCTCTGTCTCAGACCCACTGCTCCCATGGCCTGCAGTATTTTACCACTGCAGCTCTTCATGGCCCAATGCCCGCTACAGCCATTTTATTTTTACCATAACATCATGGATTATTCTATTGATCTGTCAGCTATACATTTACTGTATAGTCTTGTGGGTTTCAACATAAAATAATGAGAATATTAATGTTTTATATTAACCTGTTTAATGACACTAATGAGGAGGTATTATTATTATGCCCATTTGGTAGCCCACAAGAAAACAAGCTAAAATCTGTCTCAAAAAAATTAGTCATATCATGTGGAAGCTGTCTGTCCTAAGAGTCCAGATTCTTTATTCCTCCACTACATTTTTACCAAGGTAACACTTGAAAATCAGCTAAAATTTATAATAGTAATAGAAGGGTTGTCTTTTTTCTGATGAGTTAAATAAGGTAAGATAATTTGTATTAACTTTGGGCCCTATTCAAAGTAGAAAATGTTTTGTACAATCACGTTATAGACACAGAGCTATCCCCAAATGGAATGTTTTGCTTCTCTTTTCATGAGACCTTTGAAATGTCTATTTCTAGATACTTCATGACATTTCCCAAGTTTAGATGCATGAAGAGACTGAACAAGAATAGTTGGCTAAAGTTTATATGTTGATTCATCTTTAAATATAGTCCATATGATCCTCACTGGACAAGCCATGCATATTTTACAGAAAATTGTTACATTTCCCCTTTTACATAAAGAAAAGCTCTAAGTTTGGATCAAGCAGAGGGTACAGCAAGAAAGACCTTTTAAGGACACAATATGATGAGATTTAATATTTTCAGACAGCCACTTCCTGGAGTCATGCCTTTAGATGAACTGCATTGAAGATTCATTACTGAGTACTTTTGCTTGTTTGTTTAAATATATTTGGTATCCATACTTAAGTGCATGACTACGTTACTCATGTAAATGAGACCATGGTCTTGAAATACCATTTCTTCTAACGTGAATCAAATACGTAAAAGTTAAAATTTTTCTAAAGCTTATTTATATGCTCCTGGAAATAGCAGAGGCTTTCATCCATGAAGCATAGAATCAATGTGTTAACAACATTTCAGGGAAACACAGTAGAACAAAGCACAGTTCGCCCCTTTGTCCTCATTGGGACTCTGCGTTAATATGACTGTCTAAGGCAGAAGTGAGTGTGCAGTGTGTGTGTGTGCGTGCACAATGTGCCAAATACCAAATGATTACATAATTGAAAAACATTATTTCCTACATCAAAATATTTCTTTCAAACAGCGAGTTATAGCTCCCACTTTACTGACCCTCTTCTGTTCACTCAGCCAGAGCTCAAATTTTCTCTTCTAGTGATGAACCCACATTCTCTATACTTCCCAACTTCACAATCTTTCTTTTTCAGTTTTTCTCATATTGCTGTTATTAAATTTCTCCTTGATACTTGACCTTGGTCTGCCTCTTACATAAATTTGCTCCCCATTTGATTTTCCTGTATTACTAAGATAATTATTTATATACATTCGTGAACCTCTCTTTTCTTTTTTTTGATTTATTTTTAGTGACTAAATTTGTTCTTTGACAATTCCATATATGTATATATAATAATTCTGGTTGCTCTCACTCCCTGCACTGTCTCTTCTCCCTCCTTCCCAGCCCCATGAATCCCTTCCATACTAAGCAAGGTTCTCACATTCATGTTTTTTTGCTTTATTTGAGGCGCACTGAGTTTGGCCAGTGAGATCTGTGTGAACATAGATTTGGAGTTGTCTAGTCGAGCTTGCTGGGCTTACCAGTATGTACACAACTAAAAGCAATGGCTCTCTCTATCTAACGGTAGCCAAAAGTCCAACAGTAAGAGGCAGAGGTCTATGAGCCTCTCTTCCACTCACTTCTGATAATCGACAGAGCCACTCTTTTTCAGGACCAATGCAATTAAGCACAGCTGCTCTAAGTTCATGGTGGCAGTGGCTGTGTAGTATCTAGAGGATGGTATTTTGCATCCCTTCTCCATATTTCTAGTTCTGACATTTCTTCTGACCCTCTTTTGCAATGCTCCCTGAGTGTAGAAGTGGTGGTGTCCAGTTTAAGGTTGATGCCACGACAATTGTTTAATCTCATCATCTTGGGCATCCCTGAGTGAAGGGACCCTTGCACTGCAGTATGCATCCTTCTGGACCTGAGATTAGGCACAGAGCACACCCAAATGCTTGTGTCTAGCATAGAGAGATCCTTTATTGAGCAAGATAGAAGATAAAAAGTGGCTAAATCTGGATTGAGCAGAAACAGTTGCAGGTATCTTAGCAGGACTGGTTTTTTTAAGAAGGAAAAGGGAAATTTCATGCTAGGATGAGCTGGCAAATCTTCATTGGACATACTAGGCAGTGTAGCCAAATAAGGAATTTGCTGGAACTTGATGGCCTGTTTCAGAAATGAAGAAGTGACCAAACAAGAGAGTTGCCATGTTTGCTTTGTTTGGGTCTGTTACTGTTAGTGTCTGTCAATGAGTGTCTGCATTCACAGGGATTCACGGACTTTCTTATTAGGGCTGTGTGTAATGCTGTCTTTGAATGTAAACATGTGTATTGAGAAGGCAGTTTGACACCATGTCCATTTAGCTAAATGTCAACAGTAAGACCCACCTGTAGCCAGAAACTTTTCTGTGTCCTGCTCTGTATGACTGGACTTGTTTCTATCCCACCCACCTGACCCTACAACTACTTACAAAATAATCATCCAGAGGCTTGATACTTATTATAATTGCTTGGCCAATGACTCAGGTTTCTTACTGGTTAGCTCTCACATATAAATTAACCCATTTCTAATAATCTGTAAATGCCATGTGGCTTAATGGTATTACCTGTTCACTAGTACATCTTGCTGCTACTGTGGCTCGCTGGTCTCTCTCTCAACTCTGCCTTCTTTTCCCCTTCATCTCTGTTTTGATTTCCAGTCTAGCTCTTTTGCCTTGCCATAGGTCAAAGCAGCTTTATTCATCAACCAATAAAAGCAACACATATTCACAGCATACAAATGGTTTTCCACATCACCCATCCCCAACACATAAGATACTACCTTTCTTAACACCCTTTTCCAAGATAACTCATATACCAATCAACAGTTCTGGGTAGAATATACCTTTGAATTCCATACTTCCATTTCTGAGTAGCCAAGATGACAGCGGGAAAATTTTATTTTTTGCTTGTAGAAAAAAATAGAAATTAATTTTCATATTTTTACATGTAGCCCAAGAATCCTTTTCCGCATTAAATATCATATTCTTTTTAGGGACTTTTGATATCTTCTACTCGGACTAGAATTACAGATGATCCCATCCCTCTGTGAGGAACTAAATACTATGACAGAGCATGTATAAAGCAGAGGTTGTCAAGGGGGACATTTTCCCAGGAATACTGTCAGAGAGATGATATAGACCTATTGTCCCACAAGCATAACTGAAAATAGAAAAACTAAATTTAAATGGAAAGAATGACTCCAGTGTCATATAAGGAGCATGTAATTCTCCTGCCATGTGGAGAGAGAACTCTCAGGGAATCGCTGAGGGAAACCAGAAGACCCGTTGATCTCCTGCCCAAGTGACCCCACGTTATTTCAGAATCTTCAGTCTGTGAATTCAATTTGAGACAGTAAGACAGTGTTAGTAACTTCCTCAGGCTTGAGGGGGATGTGTAACGTTAAGTGGGAGAGAAGTGATTGTGAATTCGGATTGGTATACACAGGGGCTTACTGGAGAATGTTTCTTCTTTTTTTCCGTTCTTTATTCTTTGCTTTTCTTTTTAAATTTTTTTTGATTATTTTTGAGCCAGAATTTCTCTCTTTAGCCCTGGCTTTCAGGGAACTTTTTATGTAGACCAAGCTGGCCCTGAACTTTGAACTGCTTCCTGAGTATTGTTATTAAAGGCATATACCACCACTATCTGGCTAACATTAAGTTTCTTGAACAGTGAGATGATTTTTAAAAATAACTATTTAATATCTGGAAAGATAGCTTGGTTAATAAAGTGTTTGTTATGGAAAAATGAGGACCAGTGTTTGCTTCCCAGCACCTGTAGAAAAACAAGTCAAGGCAGCACACATTTGTAATTTCAAAATTGGGGCTCTCTGGTCAGCAGCCTACCTTAGTAATTAAGCGTCAGGTACCAGTGAGAATGCCTGTCTCATAAAGCAAGGAAGTCCTCTTCTCCCTCTACCCACCCACCTTTGGTGTTTTTCTCATTTCCAGATCTCTCTAGACATTCCAACTTAAATGAAGAAATCTAAATTTTCAAAGCTATGATCCACACGTGAGAAAGGACATATGGGGTTTAGTTTCCTGGGCCAGAGTTACTTCACTCATTTTTTAAAAGTTGGTTCCATTTCCTATAAATTGCATATGATTTTTTTATAGATTCATAAAATTTGATTGTTGATATGGCCTGTATTTCCATTATTCACCCATCACTAGAGGGGACTCGAAGTTGATTCTGTGTCCCAGTGATTGTGAATATACACAGTAACACATCGATAAGCAACTGTCTCTATAGTAGAACATCCAGCTCTTTGGGTATCTGCTCAGGAATGGTATAGTAGAATCACATGGGAATTCCATTCTAGTCTTTTGAGATCCATCCAGACCAATTTATGAAGTGGTTGTACTAGCTGCATTCTCACCAAGAGTATATAAATGTATCCCTTTCCCCACACCTATGCCAACATTTGCTGTCATTGTCATTTCTGAGAATGGGCCTTCTAATTGGGATGAGATAGAATACCAAAATCAATTTAATCTACAATTCCCTAACAGTTAAAAAAGCTGAACACTTTGTAAATTGTTTACTAGATATTTGTATTTTATATTATGAAACCTGTCCAGTTCAGCCCATTATAAATTGTGTGGTCTGTTTTCTGGTTTCTTTTCTTAAAAAATTTTGACTAATTGTTATTTCAACATAAACTAAAATGTTGATTTTTTTAAAAAAAATCATTGCTACTTTATTTACTTGTTTTTGTTCCTTTTATTGAAAACAGCCCCCCCTCATGGTACATATTGATAACTGTTCCTCTCATCTCCTCTTAGCTCCTCCCCACCTTCCCTCTGATCCAGATCCATGACCTTTCTGTTTCTCATTAGAAAATGAATAGGCATCTAAGAGAAGATAAGATAAAACAAAAACTAACACATAGAACAGGGCAAAACAAGCAGAAGGAAAAAAAATGTAACAGATACAGACAAAGAGACCCACTTATTTATATATTCAAGAATACTGTAAAAATACTAAATGGAAGCCATACACAGAGGACCTATAGAGTAAAAGGGAAAAATACGTACTTGTTTATGTATATACATACGTGTATATATAAATATGTTTGTCTTTGTGAAGAATGGCCTGAGAATTTTCACTGAGACTGCATTGAATTTATAGATTGGTTTTGGCAAGATGTATATTTTCACAACATTAATTCTCTGATTCATGAGCATGGGGAGTCACTTTTATTTTCTTGTAATGCTTCCCTTGGCTTTTTTCTCCAGTGTCCTAAAGTTTTCACTGTACAGATATTTCATTTCTTTGGCTAGTTTAACTTCCTTATTACAGCCTGATAATGCGAAGAAGACATTCCTAATTCTCAGTGAGTAATATTTAACTACACAAACACTCCTGTAATCCATATTAAATTAAAACTTAAAATGACTGTCATCAGCACAAAAAGATGAGTCTGTAGTTCGAATGTTGGTATTAATCAGATGTGATGTCAGATTGCCTATGAATTTACTACCATCTGTGAGTTTATATCAGGAAGTTGGTCAGCTTAGTGAATTATGATAGAACTTTATTAAACTTTATTTAACAAACAGTCTTGTTTGTCTTTAGTTTGCTCTTTGTTCCTTCAGAGACCTTTTCGTCCTCATGGTGTGAACAGCTAGTGTGGTAGAGAGACACCTGATAGCATTGGAGACACCCCCCCAACACACACACACACAGATGACTTCAGCCAAACACACAACTATACGTGTGTGTGTTTGGTAAGAGTTCAGATGAACATATATTTCAGTACTCAAGAAAGCAATAAACTAGTTGATCTCAAGACTCCCTGCTACTAATAATATCCCAGAAAATCTAAGAAAGATTTGCAACTTTTAAGGTAGAAGAGCATCTCTGAATTTCAAAGGCTCTTTTGATCAGCTAGAAACAGAGTTATTCTCATATAAAATGCCCGAATGGAGTGTTTAGTTTCCAGATTGAAAGGCTATTATTTCAATTACATGTGTTTGTGGTTATTACTTCATGCTTGCAATCAAATTCAGCAAGCAATTTTGGATATTGGCTATGTATCATCATGGCTTTTGAGTCCCAAGGAGCATTCCAACAGTTGTATACTGAAAACATAAAGTAAATTTCTTGGTAGTCAGTAACCTCTAATAAATTAGCAAATAAGAGTTTATAAGAAAGGACATTCATTCAGAGAGAAATTGATGTGTGAATCTTTGTTCTTCTTCTTTTTTGTGTTTGTAGCCAGTAGTGATTACTGATAAATTGTGGAATATATCCAAGTAGTTAATTTACTGGGAAAAATAAAGTACTTGGGTATCTTCTAACTAAGGAGGAATGATGTGAAAATCAGGAGGTTCAAACACAAGAATTTGATACTAAACTGTTAAAACAAAGGACTGACCTGTGAGATGGTTAAGGAAATAAAGGTGATTGCCAACAACCCTGGAAAACTGAGGGTTAGACCTTCATGTATGAGCTCCCCTCACGAATAAATGGAATTAAAATTAACTTAAAAAGTGAAGGATTGTCTTGGTATAGCTCAATATCTTATATCTGTTAACCTTTTAAAATATATTCATAATTAATGTTTTCTAAAGGTCTATTTTTCTATCAACTGATAAATAAACACTGGCAATCATTTGAATATCAGTAGACATTTTTAAAGGCATATGCTCTCAGAGTTCCCCACAAAGGCATCTAGATGCATATCCAGTTCACAGGATTAAAAGGAGGTAAGAAATGTCAGTAGCAAAATAATTCACTGCTTTTAAAACATAGCAAAACAGGTTTTATTTATAACCACTTACAGCGGGTGCAGAGCAAGTACAGTGCAGTGGGAAAAAACTGGGCTTAACTTCAAATATTTTATAGTGAGTGGAGTATTCATAGCAAATCAGCAGGGTGGGTTCCAACAGATGGGAGACCACATCAAGAATGATAGAGTTTGGGTTATAAACAACCCTAACAGAACTTTTGAAGACAGATGTCCTTTAAAAGAAAATGACTTCGCCCAGCTTCCAGCCAGAGGGCCATCAAAGGGGTGAGTTTGCTTCGGGCCCACAACAGGGGCCCGGTGAGGAGGAGCTCGGACTTTCCCCGACCCCATAGACTCCCAGGTCACCCTGCTCTGCTGGCTCCACCCTGCTAGCTCCCCCGCCAGCCATCCCAGCTTCCATCCAGAGGGCCATCAGAGGGCTCCCCCGCCAGCCATCCCAGCTTCCATCCAAGTACAAATTCCTATATTTCTCCCTTCCCACTGGGGCCATAAAATTTCCCCAGTTCAGCTGCCTTGCACGCTGGGCCTGCTCTGTAGGCACATCCCGGAAAGAGGGAGTACCTGTGCTTCAATAGCCTGCCTGAGAAAGGTAGGCATTCTGTCAGTGAATTCCCTGCCCAACAAGGGAACCTGACCCGCTACCAGAAGTTCCAATAGAGAACATTTGAACGAAGAGATGGGCAGACGCCAAGGCAAGACCTCCTCCAACAATCTGAAAAACAACATGAAAACACCAGATCCCAACGACCCTACAACAGAAGGACTTGAACACTCTAACCCAGAAGAAGTGGAAAAAAGTGCCATTATGAAAGCAATAGAGTCCCTTAAACAGGATATGAATAACTCCCTTAAGGAACTGATCGAGAAGTATAACAAAAAGTTTGAAGAAATGAATATAGAAATGGATGAGAAATGTAACAAAAAGTTTGAAGAAATAAGTAAATCCGTGAATGATACCCTGAGAAACCAAGAAAAAACAATCAAACAAGTAAAGGAAACAGTCCAAAAATTGAAAACTGAAATGGAGGCAATGAAGAAAACACAAAACGAGAACCGGCTGGATATGGAAAACCTAGGTAAATGAACGGAGACTACAGAATCAAGCATAACCAATAGTATACAAGAGATAGAAGAAAGAATCTCAGATTCTGAAGATACCATAGAGAAAATAAATGCTCTGGTCAAAGAAAATGGCAAATCCAACAAATTCTCTTCACAAAACATTCAGGAAATCTGGGACACAATAAAAAAACCAAATCTAAGAATAATAGGGATTGAAGAAGGAGAAGAACTGCAGATCAAAGGCCCAGAAAATATATTTAACAAAATTATAGAAGAAAACTTTCCCAATCTAAAGAACGATATTCCTATGAAGGTTCAAGAAGCATACAGAATGCCGAATAGACTGGATCAAAAAAAAAGTCCCCTCGCCATATAATAATCAAAACACAAAACATTCAGGTTAAAGAAAGAATATTAAGAGCTGCAAAGGAAAAAAGGTCAAGTGACTTATAAAGGTAAACCTATCAGGCTTACACCAGACTTCTCTATGGAAACCATGAAAGCCAGAAGATCCTGGATAGAGGTACTGCAGAAACTAAGAGACCATGGATGCAAACCCAGACTACTATACCCAGCCAAGCTATCATTCACTATCAACAGAGAAAACAAAATATTCCAGGATAAAAATAAATTTAAACAATTCGTAGCCACAAATCCAGCCTTACAGAAAGTAATAGAAGGAAAATCGCAACCCAAGGAATCCAACATTGCCTACAATAACCCAGACATCTAGCAACCCTTCACAACCACAACTCAAAGAAGAGAAACACACAAACTCTACTACACACACGCACACACACACACACACACACACAAATAATAAACGGAATCAACAACCACTGGTCATTAATATCACTTAATATTAATGGACTCAACTCACCTATAAAAAGGCACAGACTTAGAGACTGGATAAGAAAACAGGATCCAACATTCTGCTGTTTACAAGAAACACACCTCAACTACAAAGATAGACATCTACTCAGAGTAAAGGGTTGGGAAAAGATTTTCCAAGCAAACGGACCTAAGAAACAAGCTGGTATGGCCATTCTAATATCTAACAAAATTGACTTCAAACTAAAATCAATCAGAAGAGATGGAGATGGACATTTCATACTCATAACAGGAACAATTCATCAGGAGGAAGTCTCAATCCTGAATATCTACGCCCCTAATATAAAAGCACCCACTTATGTAAAAGAAAAACTTTTAGAACTCAAGGCAGTCATCAAACCACACACACTAATAGTAGGAGACTTCAACACACCTCTCTCACCAATGGACAGATCAATCAAATGGAAACTCAACAGAGAAATAAGAGAATTGCTAGAGGTAATGAATCAAATGGACTTAACAGATATCTATAGAACGTTCTACCCAAGAAGGAAAGAATATACCTTCTTCTCTGCAGCTCATGGAACCTTCTCGAAAATTGACCACATACTCGGTAACAAAGCAAACTTACACAGATACAAAAAAATATTAGTAATCACCTGTGTCTTGTCAGATCACCACAGAATAAAGTTAGAATTCAATAACAATTCGAATACCAGAAAGCCTACAAACGCGTGGAAGTTGAACAGTCAACTACTGAATCATCCTTGGGTCAAGGAAGAAATAAAGAAAGAAATTAAAGTCTTCCTTGAATTTAATGAAAATAAAGACAGAACATACTCAAACCTATGGGACAAAATGAAAGCAGTGCTAAGAGGAAAGTTCATAGCACTTAGTGCCCAATTAAAGAAAACGGAGAAAGCATATATTGGAAACTTAACAGCACACCTAAAAGCTCTGGGAAAAAAAGAAGCAGACTCTCCCAGGAGGAGTAGAAGATTGGAAATAATCAAACTGAGGGCTGAAATCAACAAACTAGAAACACAGAAAACAATTCAAAAAATCAACGAAACAAAAAGTTGGTTTTGGAGAAAATCAACAAGATTGACAAACCCCTAGCCAAACTAATCAAACGGCAGAGAGAGAACACTCAAATTAATAAGATCAGAAATGAAAAGGGGGACATAACAACAGACACAGTGGAAATTCAGAGAATCATTAAATCTTACTACAAGAGTTTATAAGCCACAAAGTTGGAAAATGTACAAGAAATGGATTGGTTTTTAGATAAATACCATTTACCAAAGTTAAATCAAGACCAAGTAAACAATCTAAATAGACCTATTAGTCGTGAAGAATTAGAAGCTGTTATCAAAAACCTCCCCACCAAAAAAAGTCCAGGACCAGATGGTTTCAATGCAGAATTCTACCAGAACTTCCAGGAAGAGCTAATACCTATACTCCTTAATGTATTCCACAATATAGAAACAGAAGAATCATTGCCAAACTCTTTTTATGAAGCTACAGTTACCCTGATACCAAAACCACACAAAGACACAACCAAGAAAGAGAATTACAGACCAATCTCACTCATGAACATTGACACTAAAATGCTCAATAAAATACTGGCAAACCGAATCCAAGAATACATTAGAAAAATTATCCATTGTGATCAAGTGGGCTTCATCCCAGAGATGCAGGGCTGGTTCAACATACGCAAATCTATCAATGTAATCCATCATATAAATAAACTGAAAGAAAAAACCATATGATCATTTCATTGGATGCTGAAAAAGCATTTGACAAAATTCAAAATGCTTATGATAAAGGTGTTGGAGAGATTGGGTATACGAGGATCATACCTAAATATAATAAAAGCAATATATAGTAAGCCGACAGCTAACATCAAATTGAACGGAGAGAAACTCAAAGCCATTCCACTAAAATCAGGAACACGACAAGGCTGTCCACTCTCTCCATACCTCTTCAATATAGTGCTTGAAGTTCTAGCAATAGCAATAAGACAACATAAGGGGATCAAGGGGATTCGAATTGGAAAGGATGAAGTTAAACTTTTGTTATTTGCAGACGATATGATAGTGTACATAAGCGACCCCAAAAACTCTACCAAAGAACTTCTACAATTGATAAACACCTTTAGTAATGTGGCAGGATACAAGATCAACTCCAAAAAATCAGTTGCCCTCCTATACACAAAGGATAAAGAAGCAGAGAGGGAAATCAGAGAAACATCACCTTTCATGATAGCCACAAATAGCATAAAATATCTTGGGGTAACTCTAACCAAGGAAGTGAAAGACCTATTTGACAAGAACTTTAAGTCCTTGAAGAAAGAAATTGAGGAGGATACCAGAAAATGGAAAGACCTCCCCTGCTCTTGGATTGGGAGAATCAACATAGTAAAAATGGCAATTCTACCAAAAGCAATCTATAGATTCAATGCAATTCCCATCAAAATTCCATCAAACTTCTTCACAGACCTTGAGAGAACAATAATCAAGTTTATATGGCAAAACAAAAAACCCAGGATAGCCAAAACAATCTTATACAATAAAGGAACTTCTGGAGGCATTACCATCCCTGACTTCAAACTCTATTACAGAGCAACAGTATTGAAAACAGCTTGGTATTGGCATAACAACTGAGAAGTCGACCTATGGAATCAAATAGAAGACCCAGGTATTAACCCACAAACGTATGAACACCTGATATTTGACAAGGGAGCTAAAGGTATACAATGGAAGAAGGAAAGCATCTTTAACAAATGTTGCTGGCATAACCTGTTGTCAACCTGTAGAAGAATGAAAATAGATCCATATCGATCACCATGCACAAAACTCAGGTCCAAATGGATTAAAGACATCAACATTAATCCGACCACTTTGAACCTGATAGAAGAGAAAGTGGGAAGTAGTCTACAAGATATAGGCACAGGAGACCAGTTCCTAAGCAGAACCCCAGGAGCGCAGACAATAAGAGAAGCAATGAATAAATGGGACCTACTGAAACTGAGAAGCTTCTGTAAAGCAAAGGACACTGTCAGTAAGACCAAAAGGCTACCTTCCGACTGGGAGAAGATCTTCACAAACCCCTCATCAGACAAAGGTCTGATCTCCAAAATATAAAAAGAACTCAAGAAACTAGACACTAAAACTCTAATTAACCCAATTAAAAAATGGGGTACTCAGCTGAACAGAGAATTCACAACAGATGAACTCTGAATGGCCAAAAGGCACTTAAGGTCATGCTCAACCTCCTTAGCGATCAGGGAAATGCAAAACAACCTTGAGATACCATCTTACACCTGTCAGAATAGCCAAACTCAAAAACACCAATGATAGCCTATGCTGGAGAGGATGTGGAATGAGGGGAACACTCATCCATTGTTGGTGGGAATGCAAACTTGTGCAGCCACTGTGGAAATCAGTGTGGCGGTTTCTCAGGAAACTGGGAGTCAACCTCCCTCAGAACCCAGCAATTCCACTCTTGGGAATATACCCAAGAGATTACCTATCATACTACAAAAGCATTTGTTCAACTATGTTCATAGCAGCACTATTTGTAATAGCCAGAACCTGGAAACAGCCTAGGTGCCCCTCAATAGAAGAATGGTTAAAAAAGGTGTGGAACATATACACATTAGAGTTCTACTCAGCGGTAAAAAACAATGACATCTTGAATTTTGCATGCAAATGGATGGAAATAGAAAATGCTTTACTGAGTGAGGTAAGCCAGACCCAAAAAGAGGAATATGGTATGTATTCACTCATATGTGGATTCTAACCATAATTAAAGGTCTTTGAGCCTATTATTCGTGATCCTAGAGAAGCTAAATAAGAAGGTGAACCTGATGAAAATCATGTAGCTATCTGCCTGGAGATTGGAAATAGACAAGAGTCCCAGGTAACCTCGGGTGCATAGGGGGGTGGGAGGGTTTTTGGAAGGGGAGAGGGTTAGAGAGAAGGGAGTAGGGGAGGAATGGGGAAAGCTAGGTGGACTGGGATGGGGGGAGGGAGGAAGGATGGATATGAGATCAGGGAAGAATATATTTCAACTAAGGGAGTCATTTTAGGGTTTACAGGAGACTTGATTATAAATGGGATCCCAGGTCCAAGGAGATTCCCAGATTGTTCTCTGGACAGAAGAGAGGGTGCCTGAAACGGCCTAGGCCCATAACCATACTGATGAATATTTTGCTTATCACCATAGAACCTTCATCTGGCAATGGATGGAGATATAGACAGAGACCCACATCGGAACACTGGACTTAACTTCCTAGGTCCAAACGAGAAGCAGAAGGAAAGAGAATGTAAGCAAAGAAGGCAAGATCAGAGAGAACCTTCATCCCACGATGGATGGTGATACAGACGGAGACCCACATTGGAGCACCGGACTGAGCCCCCCAAGGTCCAAATGAGGAGCAGAAGGAGGAAGAAAATGAAAAAGGAAATAAGGACTGCGAGGGATGCAACCACCCACTGATACAAGGGGACGGATCTAATGAGAGTTTACCAAGGCCAGTTGGACTGGGACTGAACGAGGACGCAATCCAACCAGATTCTCTGAATGTGGCCGGATTCTCTGAATGTGGCTGGCCTGGAGTCTTTCTGAAAAGCCATTGACAATGGCACTGGGACTTGTTTCCTCTGCATATACTGGATTTTGCGGATCCAGTCCGTCTGGACACTCACCTTCCTGGACCTGGAGGGAGGCGGGAGGAACTTGAACTTCCCACAGGGCCGGAAACCCTGACTGCTCTTAGGGATAGAGAGGGAGGAGGAGAGGGAGTGGGGGGAGTGGGAGGGTGGTGGGAGGAGGGGCGGAAATGGAAACTTTTATAATTTAATAAAATTACTAAAAAAAAAAGAAAAAAAAAGAAAATGACCTCCATAAGGTGTGGCATTATTGGGAGGTGTGACTTTGCTGGAGTAGGCATGGCTTTGTTGGAGGAAAACTCGTACTATGGGGGTGGGCTTTGAGGTCTCTTATGCTCAAGCTACACCAATGTGGGACATAGTTTCTTCTGCTGCCTGTAGTTCAAGATGTAGAACTTTCAAGTCCTTTTTCAGTATCATGTCTGCCTGCATGCTGCCATGCTTCTTGCCCTGATGATAATGGATTAAACCTCTGAACTGTAAGCCACCCCAATTAAATGTTTTCCCTTTATATGTGTTGCCAAGGCTATGGTGTCTCTTCACAGCATTAGAACACTGAGACAACAGAGCAAGGTGATCTGACATTAGGGAGTGGAGGATGATAAACCTGTCAGGCGACAAGGTCATCAACTAAGGAGTGTAGGTAGTTCTTGCTAAGACAGAATTTTATAAGGGAGTGCACAGACGGGGCTAGAAGAATTTCATTAAGAAAAGAATCTTTGACAGATTGCAGTATTCTCTAACAAGAAGCAGTGGTGTGTGTGTGTGTGTGTGTGAGAGAGAGAGAGAGAGAGAGAGAGAGAGAGAGAGAGAGAGAGAAGATTTGGTAGCATAAGCTTAAGGTACTTGTTTGGAACGAAAAGCCCAAATTTCTATTCTATTAGGACTACCAAAAGCAGAAAGAGGGAACTGAATGGTTCTTTTTAAAATAAATGTGTTCTGCCTTCAGTCACATTGACCTGATAGAACTCAGTCTAGCTGTGTCCCACTGTGAAGTCCAGCTGCTTGATGTCAGGATAATGTGTACCAGGAAGATGAAGTTTGACTTCAGGAGAGATCTAACTATGACTCATCCCAGTCTCCAAGGCTGTGCTTCAAGCGTTGGGCAATGCCTGAGTTTTGGATTTTACTGCTCCCAGCACACACACTTTCTCAGGCTTGATCAGCATTTAAGATGCCTTTTTCGGTCTCTAGACTAGTCATGTCTTTTAACCCTTTGACATTGAAAAACACTTAACCACTGTTATTATTGAATATTATAATTTATAACCTTTCTTCAAATGAGGAAGAAAATTCAGGGAAACACGTTTAGATCTACTATTATCTAATGCTATAAAATGTGTTTACCAAAACCAAACATATTAGTCATTTTTATCTATAGTAATAAAACTATGTAGGACAAAGATTCTATTCAAATTATTTTATCTAGACCACTTTTTCATTGTTATTCATATGCATTTGCGTGCACACACGTGCACACACACACATAACCTAGTGTTAACACCAACATAGGCTATGTTGCTTGTCCCTTATGTTTATCAGAAAATGTTATTTTCATGATACATATGCGAAACGTAAACAGGGATTAAATAGTATTTCTTATAAACTACACAATTTGTCAGATAAATTTATTTTAAAATAATCAATTAGTATTGAGCATGAACATTACAGAAAAGCAAGAGTTTGCATATGTTAAGGAATAGAATGAATAGGACCAAGAAAATCAGCAGAAAGCAAGTGCAGTTTTGTACTTTTCTGTGAGACACCGGTGGCATGGTCCCCTGCTAGCAGGAACATAATCCACTCCCTAGCTGAGTGGAGACAGTTCTAATCTGATCCTAAACCCCCAGGGAGAACAGGTCTCTGCATGTTTCTGAAAACAAAGTCCACTTTGATGGCATCCTTTTGTCGTTCTGGATTACATGAGACTTCCTTGAGGGTTCTAATGGGAGGAAAATTTAAACTCTTAAGAATGCTTTCTAGTGTTCTCCAGTACTGGCTGCTCTTGCTTTAAAAAAACCATTATCATTGTCTTTGAAATTTCCCTGGCAAAGAGACGGGCTAGTAGGGATGATCATTAATAACGGCCTTGAGGTTTTAATCTTATTGAAACCACTGAGAAGAAAAGAGAATTCTGCCTTTAAAGGAGGCTTCTTCATTCACACTGCAAATAAATGGTCTAACCAGAAATACAAAATGGCAGTTTTATGTTACCTGGGGTAGAGAAAAAATACATATTTATTTATTTATGATTTAGCATAAATTATGTCTATTTCACAACTGGAGAGACTCCCAATGGATTGTGCATTTTTATTCAACTTTTAAACATCAAGAAGAAATGGAATTTTGTTTAATAGCATAGTCTGATGTTAGTATAATATACAACATTGTGGTGTGAGTATAATACATTAAAAAGGATATTCTAGTGCACAAATGCAATAAAAAGAATGCCTGTTCAGCATTTGAGGATAGGGCAACAATTGATACATGCAAAATGTTAATTGAAGTTTGCTTAACAAAAAGGGTCAATTTCAAAGTAGGGTGAGCTATGATGAAGTACACAGAGTTTAAGGGCTGCACAGTTCCCCAGAGGACCGCAAGCTGTGTCAAAGTGCCTGAAGCAGGATACTTAGGAAGCTGTAGAGGGGCATAATACAGTTCTGTGAGCCGTTGCACTATGAACAGAGTCAGGAATACATAAGCTTACTCCTTCTACTATGCTCTGACCTCCAGTCAGTGCCTCCTCCTATTGGCTAAATGTAACAAGAAGCTAGTGGGAAAAAGCTTGAGAGATGCATGCATCATAGTGTGCTATAGACACAGCACCAAGAATATGAGAGCCTAGGCATGACACTGTTGGAAAACAGGAGCCACATAGTTATTGGTTAAATCACCATTCTATGACAGGCGGAGCCAGACACTCAGCTAACATCTAAGTCTTGCCGTACTATGAAGTTTCTCCATATCTGTCTTCTATCTTCTGCTTCTTCTTGTGATATGGTACGTTTTTCTCTCAGCGAAAATCAAGATAAGGGGCCCAATATTATACCTAAAGTAATGTCAGAGAAGAGGTAAAGTCACCCCTGTGCAAGTGTCAAAATAGGAAAGTCAAGCACCAGTAGAACCAAGAAGTATGGGTCAACACAGAAAAGTCTAGCATCAGTAGAACCAGGAAGCCAGGACCAGGGAAGCACTGAAGGACCCAGAACTCTTGAGGAGAATTTCTAACAATGTTGTTTAAATTTTATCAAAGTCATGAAAGGAAAATATGTTGAAAAAATGAACAGTGAATAATGAAAATCTAATAAGCAACAACAGTAACAATATCCTAAGTCATAGAAAGGGCAGAACAGAATGAGGACAGAGAAATCAGTCAGATCTAAGATGAGAATGAATAGGGTTGTAACAAGAAGACAGAGAAATATGCAAGGGTATGTCCCACAATAAGCTGCATAGGACTGGCCAGCATTCTGCTGGAGGCATGGCAGTGTGAAGACCCAGGTGTAGTCCCAGCTCCCCCTCTACCTGGGTGTTAAGAGAGTGGAAGACAAGTTTCATGGCTGTTGCCAGAAGACATGAGATTTCTGCATCAGGCACAAGGGGCCTAATTAGTTGTGGCCCGGCAAGCAGCTGAGTGCCAGCTCTTTTGTGTTCATTTCCTTGGCTTCATGTCTCATCAGGGTGATCGAAATAGGTCTGGTAGTTATCCGCATGGACATGCTGTTGAATTATTGAACTTGGAGGACATAGGCTGTGTGTTCTGCATTTGTTTCAGAGTGAGCCACTGTCCCTATATTCTCAGTCTGTTCACTTGACAGATATCCATGAAAATATGACAAACCACAAAAGACAGCCAATATATTTCCAAGAAGACATGGAGAAAAGTGTTCTATTCACTGACATGGTTTTCGGCCAAACATAAATGTATGAGAATGACTTCGGCTTTTCATTATGAGATAAATGCATGCCATAAAACATGATCCATTCATAAGCCTGGTCTGTGTAGACTGCTCTTGTAAAGAATGAAGAGAAGGCAATTATTTTTAATTTGAATTCTGTCTCACCGGAATTAGATATTTATGCTTGATAGTTGTTAAGCAGACGGAATAAAGGACCCTGATAACCAGGGAGGACCCACTGAGTCAGTACATCTTCTTCCTCTGTTAACACAGGACTGTGTGCCCAGGGAACAAGCTGAGGTAAATTATGGTGTCTGTAATTAAACCAGTTTTGGCCCAAATCCCAGTACAGCTTTTTGAAGAGCTAAACTAGATTCAGATTATTTCATTGTAAGGCTCTTTGCTCTTCTTAAGGTTAGTGGTCCACGTTTAAATTGGTGGTGACTCGTGTCATGTTCTATCACACCGGACCTTCAGAGATGCACACAAGAGTTCAAGGAACTTTGGGTGGATCACAGAGTAAAACTTGAATGACTACAGCCATAAGATGGTGGTGCATAAACATAACATGCTTCCCAAAGAGTTGCCAATGCTGAGCCTGGCCGCTAGGGTTGGTTATCCTTTTTGGTATTCAGATAGATAAATGAATGGCAGCAGTGGTCACCTCTTCGTAGAACAGAAGTTCCATAATCAAATTACTCTAGGATATAAGCTTATACCATATACACCTGTATGCATGAGTATCTGTGTGTGTCCAGAGTGTGCATGGCTGTTTGTGGATGACTACCTTGGGAATCATGTAGGCCCATATTTCTACATGATGTGACAGCCAGGCTCTGAAGCCATAGGCCCCACCTGAGATGGTCACATAGCCCTGCAGACAGGCTGTCACTGCCCTAACAAAGGGCCAGGATGTTGTTATTCCTTTCTTTGTAATTTGGAGAATGCCTTATAGAGATGCTGATTCAAGCCTATGTGACAGCTAGCATACACAGCAGACAGGTAGATGCGGACGTGACAAAACGCCATTCACCTGATTACCTAGGAGACAGAATGTTGGTGTATTTCCCACACAGTTTATGTGTTGGTATAAAAGCTGTTTGGAAAATAAATGCAAGGAATTCTTAAGGATGTGAACTCAGGACTTCATGAGGGACCACTGAGAATCTCCCTCCTGATAAAGCCAAGTGAATTGTGTCTTTATTCCTGCACCTCCACACCAGTCAAAAGAGAGGGTTTATGTTGGGGTCTGGTCAAGAGAAATAATCTATGATCCGGGCTAGCACCGGGCCCTGAGAGAATCACTCCTTGAGTATTATCTACCTTGTTTTTGAAACAAGTTCTCTCGTTGACTCGGGCCTTCCTAACTAGGCTAGGCTGTCTGGCCAGGGAGCCTCAGGGATCTGCCTGTCTATGCTTCCAAAGTCAAAGGTCAAAAGAGTCCACCACCACTCTTGTTCATGTGGGTCTGGGGACAGAGAAATCAGGTCCCAAGCTTTCAAAACAAGGGCTTTATTAATTAAGCAATCTTCCCCAGATGTACCTACATTTTCCAGTGACAAAATTTGGTCTGTTCCCAATGGTCAATTCCATGACAGCTTTAGTAGTGCCAGTTGCTAGCACTAACATTTTTAAGATTTTTGTCTGCAGCAGGTTCCGGGAGAGCGGCTTGCAGCAGGGCCATGTGGCAGCAGGCAGTGGGCTCTGGGAGTAGCCAGTCCTAGACAGAGACTGGCTGTGGATCCCTGCAAGATCCCCAGAGCAGTTGCTGGTCCCAGGCAGGGAGATGCATGGCGGGCGGGCAGGAGACAGAGACCTGGATAGACACAACATGTAGAGTGAAGTTGAATATTTATTCAGGGGGTTATGGAGGGGGAAGGGAAAAGGGGGGGCAGAGAGGGAAAAAAAGAAGAGGAGAAAGAGACAGAGAAGGGGGAAACAGGGAGATGTGCGCACCCCAAGAGAGGACAGTAAGAGATCTAAGATGGGGAAGGGAGGAAGAGGGGCCGCTGGGAGTGGGTGTGGCTTGCCTCTTAAAGAGACAAAAACCATAACAAACATAACACATGGAAGTGAATGTCAATTACTGTTTTCATATGTTGGTGCTTTTCCATGTAGCTGAACATCATGAATTGCTACCTAGGTTTGCCATAGCAGTCTAGTGGCATAGAATATCTCTACCTACAGGCTCAGCTTCAATCTGCTTCCTTTTGATCTGCAATGTCCTCACTGTCAGCTATGGGATTCAGCAAAGCCTCATCTCCTGCTGGAAGATGAAATTAGTTCCAACTGGACCCCACCTCCTGAGGTTTAGGCTGTGAATTGGATCTTGAGGGAATGTCAAGACATCTAAGGCTGTGCTGAAGACTGTAAACCTTAGTTTTAGTTTTGCTTCTCAGTAGACTCTCACTTCTCTCTCTTTCTCTCTCATACATATACATATGCACACACATACATGCTCACACACATGCTCACACGCTCACACACATACACACATGCTCACACACATACACACATGCACACATACATACTCTTACATACATGCACACATGCTCACACACATACACACACTCTCACTCACACACATGCACACACATTCACACACACACACACACACACACACACCTTCCATGACTCATTCAGTTCAACTCCTTTGCTGATGTTTTCTGTCTTATCTTTCCTTGCTTCCTACATCTCGGACGGAACACCAGCCGTGACCCTGTCACTTACACTCTGCTACATGCGCTGAGAGTGAGAAGCTAGGGATGGAGCCAAGATTAGCCTCCCTAGCTTGACACCTTCTTCACCTCTGCTTTTGGCCCTGAGCTTGAACGCTGTCATCCACAGTTCAAGGGATGTTTGACCAAACTTTCTGGAGATAGCCTCCCACTGACATGCAGGCAGTAGTTAACTGATTATAATAGTTTTCAGTACTGGTTTGAAATTTAAAACAGAACAACGGACACATTAATTTAAAAGTGAAGGCAGCAGTGTTGACATCAGAGTAGCTGCCTGTGAGGAGGTAAAGAGAGCTGTGTGTTCTGACTACAGTAAGAAGAAACTCAAAATAACTCAGATAGAATAAGATGCCAAGAATATTGGAGGCATGTGTTTCTGTTAAATGTTCAACGCTCAGTTTCAAAAAGCAAAGGAATCTCCCCCTACTCCATCTCCCACATAAAAACAAGTTTAAGGGGTGGATATGGTGGGTAGTTAGAGCTAACGTTCAAAACCAGAGGGTGAAACAGTGAGTTGGGATTAAAGTGCCCATTGGCTCCTCCACGTCAAAGGGTTGTACTAAGAAGGAGCAGAGTTATTTGGACAAAGAGTATATATAGTCAATACCCTTAGCCATAGTTTGAAAGCCACAGATGTCCTAATAATCAAGGTGGTTGTATGCTCAACTAGAAGAATGAAGACTCATTCTTGAGTCATGGAAGCAGATGTCAGATGGTGGGCTCCAGATCTTCAAGTAGGAAGGGCCTCAGTAAGGAACTCTGCTAGTAAAGTATCAAAGTGGAAGCAGGATTTGTAAACTCTGTGTCTTCAGTGACTGGAGGCCATTTAAGTTGGATTTGCAGAGGGCTATGATTGACGGTTAATAAACAGTTTTGATTGCTTTCCCTTAAAATGGGTGACTTCTGACTCACATCCCAAAGTTTATACATGCAAAAAGTGTTCAGAAGTTAAAAGCTTGTTGTCATTTTACTAATTCATACAGAGTGCCAGTGTGGTATGTAACACTTAGAAAAAGAAAAAGGACCGCTGGGGTATAGAGAGATGACTCAGCAGATAAGGACACTTGCCGCTATTGCAGAAGATTCTTGTTTGGTTCTTAGCACCCACGCAGAAGCTCACAGTCACCCGCAGCTCTAGTTCCTGGGCCTCCAATGCCACCTTCTTGTCTCCATGGAGCTCCGCATTTATATGATGCACATACATACATGCAGGCAAAACATTCATACACCTAAAATAAAAATAAATGAAATCTCATTTTAAAGAAGAACAGCTGTCATTGTTTTTCTAAAGATTGCAAACACAAAATCTAGGCATAGGAAAAATGTAGCCTAGGAAAAATGAACTCACTTTATTGTGATCTAACACGACAAGAAAGACATTGTACTAAAAAGAAACTGTACAACTATAATTGTATAAACATGTATCTCACTTTGAGAAATACTAGATTGATGAGTAGATGGTAGATGTGTAGATAATGTGACTGAAAAGTTTTTTGTTAAGTTGTAATTCAAAGTAGAAATCCTCTATCAAACATCACTGAAAACATGAAAAGAATATAACCACATGATGAATAATAATTAAAAAGCCTCCTTAAAACATGAGTCAACTGAGGAAAAGGTATTTAAGTGAGAATGCAAGCATTGGGAGTCGGCAAACATTTTCCTTGGGATGTAAATTGCTTCTGAATGACAGAGTCATTGATTATTCTTCTCTATTACCTAATGCAATTCTATACCCAAATACATACTTGAAAATCTCTGGAAAAACTTTGAACTGTTTAAATTTTGATTTTGTAAGTCCCGTTGGCATGATCACAGTTTTTGTCTGGGTTATGGGGAATAATGTACCAATGGCAGCTAAATGTGTTAGATAACTCTAACAAAGGCACATGCACATACCTTATGTCATTTAATCTTTTTCTGAAGTATACTGTTTGATTTGACAAATGAAAGTGCTAAGGTTCATGGGAGTTAATCAGCTTGTAAAGAATCCTTAGCTGCATAAACATGGCTAAAAATAAAACATATTTTTAAATATCAAAGCCCATGCTCTTTCCATCTGGTAAGGGAGAACAAAGTGCCTACCCTGTGGGAATCTTCATTTTCCCACGCCCAGTAGTAGATGCCATTAATTAATCTTGGCACATTCTTTTAGCTAAACCAGAGTTGCCCTGAGATTTGATTCAACTCAGTAATTTTAGTTCAAAATTCCAATTAATTAGTTATTATATTGCAGTTGAAAACTCTGGGCCAACTCTACACACATACACCCTGCTTCCTTTTCCATAACATATGATAAATGATGTCTCCTCATCACTGAACTCACAATCAAACCACAGGTAAATAACATATATAGTGTGAATTTTTAGGTTTAAATCTTATCAGAGGGATAATAAAGAAAAAAATGCTTCTGAAAGAAAAAAGTTCTATCCTTAGAACTCTATTTGCTTACAGAAGTGTTGGAAAGATTACCAAATTAATAAGTGGTGCTAAAATTCCTCTCAGAGAGAAAACTGTCCTTAAGAAAACATGTGGATTAATTACTTGAGCTAGACAAGATTTGCATGGGTTAGGGATTGTGAAAAAAATCCAAAAGAACCTGCTAAGGATTGTATGCCCTAGAAAGGAGAGAAAGGGATGGCTTAGAAGAGAGGGCGAAGGAAAGGCTAGAAGAGAGATTTTGGCCTCCTCATTAGAGGAGGTATGAGAAAACCTTTTTATGAATTTAGGGCAGTTTCATGGTCTGGTGGTTTGAGGGAGAAGCGATCCCCATAGGCTCAGGTATTTGAACACTAAAGCCAGGTGGTGACGCTGTTTGGGGAGGTTGTGGAACCTTTAAGAGGTGCAGTCTTGCTGCAGGAAGAAAGTCGCTGGAGGTAGGAGTTTATTCCTTTGCTCTACTTCCAGTTCTCTCTCTGCTTCGTACTTGAATTTGCAGGTGGGATCTCCATTTCTTTATGTCCTGCCCCACCCACCAGGTGCCATGCCTCCAGACCATAATAGGCACACCTCAGTTGTAAGCCCAAATGGACTCTTTTCTTCCCTGTGATGCCTTGGTTACGCTATTTTATCACACCGACAGAAAAATAACTAGCCTTCTTAATCGCAAGAGAAAATGCTGTTGGATTTGTTTTGTTTTCCCTTGGCTAGTTTAGGTCAACTTCACATAAGCTTCACATCAGCAAGGAGGGAGCCTCAGCTGGAAAAAAAATGTCTGCATAAAATCAGGCTTCAGGTGAGCCTTTAGGGCATTTTCTTAATCAGTGACTGGTGGCAGGAGAGCTCAGTTCATTGTTGTTTGTGCTTTTCCTGGGCTGATGGTCCTGGGTTCTATAAGAAAGCAGGTTGAGGAAGCCATCACAAGCAAACCAGTAAGCAATATCCCTCTGCATCAGCTCCTGCCTCCTGGTTCCTGCCAAGTTTTGAGTTCTTGCCCTGACTTCTCTTAGTGATGGACTGTTACCTGGAAGTTTAAGTCAGATAAACCCCTTTTACCAAATTGCTTTGGTCGTGGTATAGTCTACCCAAAGCCGAATCTGACATATATCCTCTGGCTGAGTTTGAAAAACTTCTCCTCTGGTAGAAGTTTATTTTCAGATAATTCTAGGAAGCAGCGCTGAAAGAATAATGAGACTCAGAGTGAAGGAAAAGCTAGTGAGGGATGCATTATGCATTGGCTATTACTGTGAGTAAAAGCATTTAACACCCTGTGCGACCTTGTACAGAACTTTGTAGAACACATTTCAAAGTCTTCACCAATAATCAATCACCAAGCTGAGGTGATTGATTATCCTCTATGTCATACCTATAATGGAATGAGGGCTATTCAGGGAGCCAAAGACCCCCTCTTCTGGTCTATGCCTGCTGTTTGGGTGATTTGTTGTGAGCGTGCAGAAGCTCCAAGGCAATCAGGTAAACATTCCATCTGACACGGAAATGGGAAGATTGTACTGTGCCTGTGGCCAAACACGAGAGCTGTGCTGACATCAGGAGACCAAGAGAAGGGGACTGGGGAACCACACGCAGCTCTAGTGTACTCTTCTGTCCTTTGTTTCTGCACTAATTTAATTTCTATAGAATTTTATTGATTATAAACACCATACCAGAAACCTACAACCATTTTCAAAACATCAGCTTTCTATGATTTATTTCCAATTCTGAATTCATACTTCATTTTGATTATTTGCATTTTTATGCTAGTTATGTATCCAACCAGGGAAAGATATATCCCTTTGATGAAAAAAGTAAGGCAATAAAGTTTAATATTTTATCTTTTCAATTTAAGGACGAGTCATTTGGGGGCTAGAGAGATTTAAGAGGAGCTACTGTTCTTGCAGACTTGAGTTTTGTTCTTAGCACCCATATTGGGTATCTCAAAACCACCAGTAACTCTAACTCGAGGTATCTAATGTCTTCTGCTAGCCTCCACAGATACCTGTACACATGGACACATGCACACACACATAAATAAAAACAAAAATACCTAAAAATAAAATTGTTTTGTATTTTAAAAACTATTAGAGATGCTCCCCACCAAAAGAATCTATTTAATATGGAAAATATTGCTATTAGCTAATATATTCATGGGGAAATATTCTGAATAATTAAGTGATGAGAATCACAATTATGACATTTAAGTTTTAATACTAGAAGGTAAAGTGCCTTGATTTTTGTTTTAATAACAATTTTAATTAGCATATCAAGTGGTTTGCAAAATAACTTCAAAACATTTGATCATTGTATATTTTAAGTAGTTACCAGACTCTTTTTTAGAGTTGAGATGTTTACCATTTATAAAGAAACTGTATGTGATAGCTTAAGATGTGACAGGCACACAAATCAGCCATCCTGGACAGTGAGGTTCTGTTCTACTCTCCCTATCTGGGGAAGAGTCCTGGCAATGATGGAAGTTATACATTGCAAGAGCTAAGAGAACTTTTTCTGGAGCACTCTGTGCCTTTGCCAATTGAGTTTGAAATCAGCACTATCTTTCTAAATTGGATCCGAGGGCTCCTTTGCAGCATGTGCATCATGAAGAGTTTTTACTTAAGTCTGCACTTTACTTTTGGCTTCATGTTTCCAATATAAGAAATTGTAAATGCTGGATTTCTAAAAATCAGCACCGATTCAATGCGTCGGAGCCTACACACACTGGCAATAGTATTATGGAAACCTCTACTTCTGTTTCCAAAATGTTTGTTTCCTAGACTTAACTAACCATTATAATCGACATGCTTAGGCTAGATAGAACAATATTTCTTTGGTTCACCTGACACTTGTGTCTTTGGGTCTAACATATCTCAGACTGCTTATAGTACAGTTTTCATCACTGCAAAATTAGTATGGTAATATATAAAGAATACAAAAATAAATAGAAAAAACAAGACATGTAGGGCATAAAATGTATACATATATAAATCAGAAAGGGATCATAGATAACAGCTAAAGACAAAATGAAAAGGAAAGAAGGATTAAATATAAGAAAAACTGAAGGGACAATATAAGGGAATTGTTTTATAAGTGTACATAAATGGTACATGTGAAAGAACCAAAGTGTTTGTATCAGCAGCTATATTTTACTTAGTCAATGAAATCATGAATGTGAAAGCAACTGTACTTTTATTCAAATATACTTGACTTATTTAGAACCCAGTAATTTTATATGTACATGAAAATACTGATTTTTAAGATATGATTTAGAATAATATACAATCACATCTTTTCAAAATATGAAATTTTGTCTTTCTCAGTGACATTCCTCCCGCATTGTCAAGATCACTGAAACCATTACAAAGAAGTGTTAGCTCTGCCAATGGCTGACATTTGTGATTGCTTCCTTTAGATGGGCTCCCACTCACTTATTTTTCCTTTCTCTACATCATTTAGTGTAGAGGGGGAATTGATAAAGAAAGAGTTAAAAGGTGGCTTTGAAATGCTCAGCTCGAGATTCTTGTCAGGCTTGTTTCCTATTACAGAACACTTCAAGACTGCTGTGGGAATATTTCTCCAGTATGGAAGGCAGGTGTGGGCAGATTGCCTGACTGAAATAAACGCTGTACATGAGGTGTACCAAGTGTGCTCTGGGAAGCTCTAGGCGATCTCTCAAATGTAAAGATAGAATGTGTGTGGGGATGGAGGTTGTCTGGGTTAGAATAGCACTAGTAATATGAAGGGGCTTCAACACCCATCGCTTAGACCACTTCTGTCTTAGAAGATTGCAATCAAACTGTGCAGGTCTGCTTGGCACGCACTGGAGCAGTGTGGCCAGACAGCCTAACCATGAGGAGCAGCAAGAGAATCACATGCCTGTCAATTAACAGACATACACTTTACATATTAGATACCTCAAGGAGAGGGCTAATAGAATTTTAAGCATGACACTTGGTTTAGAAGTTACAAAGTTCGATGTCTTAAACAGGGTGCATCAGGTGATATCTGGGCCAGCAGTCAGTCAATCGTGATTGGGGTTTGATAGCAGCAGACACTGTATCTGGTTAGTTTAATTTTTAATGCATAGGGTTGGTGAGATAGTTTGTTTCGAGTACAAATGTGAGCTGTGGAGAGAAATTTCTAAGGTCCATATTCTAGCAAAAAGATAGAGGAGTCATGCCAGCCTCTTGCCGAGGGACCAGTGTAGGATTCTGAAGGGAGAAAAGAAGATGTCAGAATGTAACCAGACATCACTGCAGTATGAGAAATACAGTTTGCAGAGATTCAGGTTGTTCCAAAGGGAAATGGTGGCTGATAAACGGTAAAAGACAAGTAAAATGGAGATTAAGCAAGTACCCATTACAGATTGTTAAAGTCTATCAAACACTATTTGCCTAAGATTTTGAAAGATGAAATCTTCAACTTTATGGGTGAATAAAATGAATCTTGCCATTTATCAAAACTTGGTTGTATGAATTTATTTATATAGAATTAAGTTCATATGTGATTTTAATGGTGACTAAGCCAAAGAGAAACTTTATTTCTCCATTTTTATTTCAAAGGGATTCCAGTTGTGCCAGCACCATTTCTTAAAGATGCTTTCTTTCTTCCATTGTATAATTTTAGCTCCTTTGTCGAAAATCGGTTGTTCATAGGTTTGTGTCAATATCAAGCTGTTTTCATTACTGTAGCTCTGTAATAGAGCTTGAAGTCAGGGATAATAATGCCTCTGGAAGTTCCTTTATTGTATAATATTGTTTTGGCTATCCTGGATTTTTTATTTTTCCATATAAAGTTGATTACTGTTCTTTCAAGTTCTGTGAAGAATTGTTTTGGGATTTTTGATAGGGATTGTATTAAAGCTATAGATTGCCTTTGGTAGAACTGCCATTTTTACTATGTTGATCCTCCCAATCCAAGAGCATGGGAGATCCTTCCATTTTCTGGTATCCTCTTCAATTTCTTTCTTCAAAGACTTAAAGTTCTTGTCAAATAGGTCTTTCACTTCCTTGGTTAGAGTTACCTCGAGATACTTTATGCTATTTGTGGCAATCGTGAAAGGTGATGTTTCTCTGCTCCTCTATTCTTTGTGTATAGGAGGGCTACTGATTTCTTTGAGTTGATCTTGTATCCTGCCACATCACTGAAGGTATTTATCAGCTGTAGGAGTTCTCTGGTAGAGTTTTTGGGGTCACTTATGTACACTATCATATCATCTGCAAATAATGAAAGTTTGACTTTTTCCTTTCTAATTCAAATCCCCTTGATCTCCTTATGTTGTCTTATTGCTATTGCTAGAACTTCAAGCACTATATTGAAGAGGTATGGAGAGAGTGGACAGCCTTGTCGTGTTCCTGATTTTAGTGGAATGGCTTTGAGTTTCTCTCCATTTAATTTGATGTTAGCTGCCAGCTTGCTGTATATTGCTTTTCTTATATTTAGATATATTGATTCACTGCATAGAGTACACACAAGGTCGAGGAATTAACACCCAAAAATTATACATGTGGAGAAATGTTGATATTCTAGAAGACAGGTAAAGTTTGTGGATTATGAGTAAAATTTCCATCTTTAATGTGTTTGATGTTAGTTTCGAGTCAAAACATATTTCCACAATAAATAAAGGTATTTTAATATAACTCTTGTCCTTTATACTTTGAAATCACTGCTTTTCCAGATAACTTTAAGACAGTATTTAATTATACCTTTCATATGAGACACTGGTTTTCTTAGTAACATTTCTCTTGTGTTGTCAGGGTCATTGAAGCCATGTCCAAGCCAAGCAAACTCTCAATAATTAATGTCTCCAGATGTTTATTCTTTCTACTCTCTTATTTTTAAGCTTTTTTTTTTCAAATAGTATTTGTGTGGGTGTGTGTGTGCGAGCGCGTGTGGGCATGCATGCATGAAAGCGTGCTGGGAATAGAGTTCTGATATTCTAGAACAGAGGAACGTACCCCTAAGCCCTGTGCCCTCTCCAGTCTCTGTCCTTATTGTTCTTACATCATCTGGCTCAAAGGGAAAACCGGCAATGGAAAGGATAGATGGTTCGTTTAAGTGTTAAACGAACTGTTGGAAATTCTTGGCCTCAAACTATGTGTTTGCTGTGTATTTAACTCCATCCTGCTTGTGACTTTGCTCTGGATTTGGAGATATTATCAAAAGTCCCCTTAATATCTCTCAATGTGATTAGAATAAGATTACACATAATTGACATATATACTATTATCTCTCAAATGTGTGTTTTTTTTAAGGTATGCACTGTGAAAAGTATGTTGCTCCTTTCAGAAAACTCCATTGGGTTTAAAAAGAATCAAGGAACACAGTGAGTCCAGCAACAGTTTTGGTGCAGCCAAAGGATCCATACATGCAACCTGGGGCAGGTAGGAAGGAGGTTAGAGTAGACTTCATTCTACTGCCAACATTTACCTATTTACTAGGACTCTGAAGTGGTGATGCCAGAAGTAAGAAAGTAAGTCACAGTGTAATAGCTTCCTTTGCAGTTTTTATTATTATCTCCAATTAGGAAGATTTTTTGTAGGAAGACCATTCTGCTTCTTAAGCCTGGTGATAAAGTAACACCCATGTACATCAACATACAAAGCCTTAGAATATTAGACATTGAAATACCACCTTTGGTATTCTAAGAATTCTGGGCTAAAATTCTTATAAAAATGTAGAGTCAATAAGCCAATTCTTGGTGAATTTCAATAAGAATATTTTTTAGAAATGTGTAAAGCCACGTTTGATGGTTTAAAAGGATATGGTGGTATGTGACTATTGTCTCAATACTAGGAAGAGAAACATCTACAAGTTCAACCCCAGTCTATTCTATATAGAAAGTTCAAGGTGAGCCAAAGCTATATAGCAAAGCCTATCTGAAAATAAACAAAAGAAATCAACCTGAAAGCTTTGTGCATTTGGGTATGAAAGACTGAATTATAGAAATTCCAATGTAAAGTTTTCTATGATATATTTAAATATGGCCGATCAGCATAAGATCCAGGCTTGTTTATACTACTCTATCTTTTATTGTTGTACAAACCACATTTATATTTTCAAATGCGATTTCATTCAGAGGGAAACTCTCAAGCAGTTAAGTTTCATAGTTTGTTTAATAGTTGAAATGTATGCATACAAGTAAGGTCCTTCTGTTGGCACCTGCAGAAGTAGAGACAGTGGATTAAATAACTGAAAGAATGCCTATATCAAATGATAATTTAAAAATAATCTTTAAGTCTTAAATACTTTTTTATAATTTAAACATATTACTGCCCATACCTGGCATTTTTGGGGGAGGGTGGGAGCTTTATATTTGTTTCTTTAATTGGATGCCATTTAACCAGTTCCTGCACCACCCACACCACTAATAATTCTAGTTTGATTTACGCTAAGGCAAACACTGACAGAGACTGACAAAGAAGCTCTTCTGCAATGATTAAACCCACTGTTCCTATTTTCTAAGCGGTTGTGGACAAACTGCCTTCTGAGTATTTGTGCCGCTCTCGGCTGTGGCCAGAGAAGCCGCTTTCTGCAGTGGGCAGCAGTCAGTGTAGACTTAACAATTGCTCACTGCTGAGAAGAAGTGGCTGACTTCTAGCCCCAAATCAGACACCTCCATCATCCCTCTGCCAAGGATTCAAAACAGTGGGGTGGGAAGAGGCTAACACCAGATGACAGCAGACAGTGCTGTAAAATGCTGTCCTCTGGGCATGAGGAGGCTACTGTCTTCAGGGGCTCACAGAGGCTGTAATTAACTCGGTAAGATCTGCATAGGATCAAGCCGCTGAAACACAGGGAGCCAGTCAGAGCCACCATACCCTTATCCACTGCGCTAAAAGACACTTTAAAAAAGGGTCAACTCGGCTTCTACAAAGAAAATCAGGGTATTTACTAACATATAAAAGCCTTCCTGCTCAAGGATGGAAAGATTGCTCAGTGGTTTAGTGCACATGGTGCTCTTCCAGAGGACTCGAATTTGGTACCCAGTTCCAACTTTAGATGTTTCACAACCTCCTGTAACTCCAGCACCAAGGAACTATGACCACTAGCTACTTGAGTACACATGTACATAACAACACAAAACACATACATGTCACAAATACAATCAAAAATGCGCCTTAAAACAAAAATATTTCTCTTTGACAGGAATGTTACTTTTCAGTTAAACTAATTTATAAGTAAAGAGAATAAAGAAAATTATTGCAACTCACAGTTATCATGTAATTGCTGTTCATATGTAATTCTTACTCCTGTATTCTCCATGCCTGTGGTTAGAAAAGGGCCTTTTAGATAATGTGTCTTTTATAAAATATGTGTGTGTTTTAAATTCATTACCAGAATTATTATATTGAGATGGTAATTTATGGAATGTATTTCTCTGTATACTAAATGTTGAAGGCATGGAGTGAAAGAATGTTCTCTTCCCACTGTAGTAGTAACGTAAGAGACCATTCCTGCCTCGCAGCTCAAGAATACTGCACTGCTCCCTTACTTGGCCTTCCCCTCTAGGTTGTGAGATCTTCTCAAGTAAGTTTATTTTGTAATATTTGTGTCAGGTATGTAGGAAGTGTCTTAGTTATGGTTATTACTATGAGGAGACACCATGACCAAAGGAACTCTTATAACACAAACATTTTAATGTTTGTTTACAATTTTAGATGTTAGTTCACAATCATTATGGCAGAAAGGCAGAGTGTCAGAGTAGTGGCTGAAAGCTTTACATCCTTATCTGCAGAAAGAGAGAAAGAGAGAGAGAGAGAGAGAGAGAGAGAGAGAGAGAGAGAGAGCTGGATGGACTTTTGAAACCTCAACTCCTACCTCCAGTGGCACACTTCCTCCAACAAGGCCACACCTCCTAATCCTTTTCAAAGGATATTACAGACCTGGGACCAAGCATTCAAACCTGAGATGGTGGTTGTTATGAATTTATTAAAAATGCTGCAGGATCCCCAGCAGCAGTAGGCAGCAGAAATGCTGTAGGTCCCCAAGCAGTGGTAGCGGGCCCTGTGGCAGCAGGCAGTGGGCCCTGAGAGCAGCCAGTCCCAGGCAGAGACGGCTGCTGGTCTCTAAGCATTGGCTGGTCCCAGGCAGGGAGACACATGGCAGGCAGGCAAGAGACAGAGACGTGCATAGGCACGACATGCAGAGTGAGGTTGAATATTTATTCAGGGGGTTATGGAGGGGGAAGGGAGAAGGGGGAGAGAGAGGGGTGAGGGAGAGGGACGGGGGGGAAGGAGGGAGGGAGGAAAGGAGGGAGAGGGAGAGAGAGAGAGGAGAAAGAGACAGAAAGGGGGAAAGTAGAGCTCTCAGAGAGCTGCCTCTCTGAGAAAGGAATGGGAAGAGAGGGGAGCTCAGGCTGCCTCAATGGATGGGGGAGGAAGTGGGCGTGGCTTGTCTCTTAAAGAGACAGCACAATCATTACATTCCCATCTCTTTTTTATAATAAAAAAGTTCTCCCATCTTTACTAAAGGATGCCCTGTCTTGTCCCCCAGTTTACTTACTTTTTTCACTAAATTCCTTTTGTTGACTCTGTTGCATGTGTTTTGCGCAGTGGCATGCCTTTGGTAGGGCCCACCAAGAGCATCTACTTTGCCCAATTCCTGTTCTCTCTCTGCGTGTGATCATATATGTAACTTAAATGCACCAATGCTTAATGTTATAATTATTCATTGTATCTCATTTCAGACTACAAAAACAATAAGTCTCATGTTTTAAACTGGTATGTACTTTTAAGTCTCTTACAAAAATACTTTATATTTAATCCAACCCTCATTTAAGATATATTAAGCTGTTCTCTACTATTGTCAGTCCTGACATTAACCTTATATTGCAAGCAGCTTTTTCTTCTTTCTGCCTTTTTACGAGTGTAAATCTTACCTATTAAGAGCCAGTACAGTCAAGCTCAGACCCAACCTTACACGCAGATTCTATACTATAGTTATACCTAATAAACAGCCCTCAACTGCTCAGAGATCTGGGGAATGCTATATTTAAATATTTAATTATTAAAAAACTTTTCATAACAAAAAGAGACAGGTTGGCTTCTAGCAGCAAAGCTCTACTTCCTCCAAAGAAGACAGAAGACAAATGGACACACAACAATGTCCATCTACACTGGTCAAAACTGCCTTTCATCTAAGCTGAAAATCTCCTGACATGGACAGAATTGACAGCCTAGCTGCTCAGGTCAAGGTAGGCCAGTCTTCCTACAGATTTCTTAGCCCACAGGATGTTCTGGAACCTGGCAGGCCCTGTGCTAAACAGCAAAAGGCGAACGTGACCTTCAGCGACAATGGAGGACCCTAACGAGTAGCTCTGGGTGCCAACCAAGTAAGTTCTCTGTCATTTTTTTAATCAATATCTCAAGTAAAATCTTATCCTTCTCAACGATCTCTGATCTTGCCAGTTTAAAAAAAAAAACAAAAAATAAAACAAAACCCACCTCACCAAACAAATTTCAGATCAAATTTCTCTCTCATGCTGCCTTCCATAGTCTTAAAAATACTTTTCATTATACAAAAATATGTCACAGTCATTATACAATGTACATGTGTCTAAAACTTCTGTTTTCACAAACTCAAAAAATTCTTGTGAGTTCCAGGGAGCCAAATGAAAAAATCCACTTTAAATAGGTCAGATACATCTCTCTCAATTCCCTGGTCCTAAAATATTTTTTTCCTTAATTTAACTTTGTTCTGCCAATACCTTAAACAGGTATAAGAGACACCAAACATTTCCATGCCACAAACACCGGACAGGCGCCAAGAGACCAGCTAGGCCAGGATGTGGCCAGTGCTCAGCCTTCTCAGCTCCCTCCCCCAGCCAATGCCCATAAATAAGCCAGAAGCAGTCTTGAGAATCCGCTGCCCCAATTCCTTCAACCTGTGGTGCTAATCTCCTGGTTTTTATTAAAAAAAAAAAAAAAAAAAAAAGAGCTGGGAATGTAATGTTCTTTCCTTTAAGAGACAAGCCACGCCCACTCCCTTCCTGCTTGCAGCCTCAGAGCTTCAGCTTTCTTCTTCCTGTCCCCTCTCTCTAAGAGGCTGCCTCTTTCCCTCCCCCCCTCTGTTTTTCTTTCTCTCTCTCTCTCGCTCCTTCTTCTCTCCTTTTTCCTTCCTCTCCATAATCCATCTAATAAATGTCTAACTTTATTTTGTACGGTATGCCGGCCGCAGTCACATGAAAACCTGCATGGTCTTGTGCACCGTCCTTGGGACCCCGGCAGCTTGTAGAAAACCCCATCTGTATAGTGTGCTTACCTGTCTGCCCCTTGTCCACCTGCTGTCCACGTGGCTAGCCAACGGGGGCACCCAGGGGACCAGCCACCTTGGTTTGTGAGGACCTGCAGCAAATCGCTAACAGTGGTCATTCAAACCATCGCTGCAGGTGTTTCATGAACATTTGGAGGAGGAAATAGTGTGTGAGAGAATATATTTGCAAGTCAAATGAGAATAGACAGGTAATTAGCAGAGCAAACAAATAGAAATGGATTACAAGGGGACATTTAAAATGTTTTCACTAGAAATGAAATAAACTCCTCCCTAAGATATTCATCACTGTAGTATATATTTGTTTAGCTCAGGGCTGCAGTGGCATGATCTAAAAAGCACAGTGCTTCTATTTGTCTGTTTGATAGTGCATAGCCATCTATTTATTGGTTGGACTGAAGGATGGTTCAGTTCAGTCATTTCTATTCAATAAATCATACTTTTGATGTTTGGTAGAATTAAAAATCTCAAAGTTAAAAATACTAGCTACAGTTTGATAGTGTTTGACATGTGGGTTGCTTCCGGTTTAAGCCTCATGAGAAAGCCACCAGGCAACACTTGTTATTCAACAGGTAAATGAAGGCACAGTATTGAAACAATTTACTTCTTCACATAACCTTAGTGTTCAACAGATACAGAATTCAACCCCATGCAAAAGATAGAATCTTCTGTATATGTTGCCTTCTTCTGATTTACAGCTCTGCTCTCAATAAGAGCAAAGTGATGAGAACGCCAGCAACAGAAACCAGATCAATGCATTCCTAGGCACAGCTTCTAAAGATGCTCTTGAGAATTTTAATGCCTCCAATTATGAAGACGCATCGGTGCTGTCTCCTCTGCCATACAGGGGAACTTGGGTACAGAAGGATAAGTTACAGACTCTGTGTTATATTGCCTTTGACTGCCAGAGAATGAGACCATCAGCATCTTTAAAGTGTTAGACTGCATTTGCTGGCGAAATTAACTCCTTAAAAGGGTCTGGGGAGATGTCTCAGTTAAGTAAGTCCTTGCTAATCCCCATGCTGGAGGGGAGAGACTGGTAGATCCCTGGAGCTCACTGGCCAGCCAATCTAGACAAATCAGCGAGACCCAAGTGCCAGGGAAAGAAGCTGTCTAAAATCGAGCTGGAGAGCTAGCCATCTGTCGATCTTCACCCACCTGTGCAGCTCTGTCTGCAAGACCTGGGCTTTGAGGACCTGAACGAATGGGGCGGACTAAGGTCTAATGTTGTAGGCAACTTTACTTCAGTTCCAGTGTACTTTAGACATAAATGTGACAAAGAAAGCAATGGTCTGAGAAAGGTTGAGTTTATAAAAACATGATCAGAAAAACATGGACATAAACATTACAAGCACATACTAAATATGAACAGAGCAGTGCTTTCCCAGAGCTTTCTCAGGATAGACCAGTTTAAACACAAGTTCGATACATTTTCTCTGGAGAAAGCATGAAAGCGAGGCAGAAGGCCGCACCCAGATTCAGGGTACACTGAGGACAGCACTCAGCATGTCCTTTCAGCAGATTAGCTTCTATAGCGATGCTCTGACATCCAACAAGAACAAGCTTCTTACAAATTGAATGCAAATATTTGTCTCAGGAGGCAGGAACCACCAGGGAACTAAAGGGACCCCAGGTAAACGGCTGTCTTTTTTCCTTTAGCCTTTCTCATGGTTCCCCAAGGCATGGTTCACTATGTATCATTCCTGCTACTGTATTCCAACATACACCTGTGACTTACACACACTCAAGAAAGAAAAGAAAGTCTCCAAGCAGCAACAAAACCCAAAGTCTAGTCCCTGTGGGTGAATGTTGTTAGGGGTGGGAAACAGGGAATCACTAGTTTTATGCCTGTATGCAAGAATCTAATTGTATAAGAGTCCTGAAGAAATGTCCCCACATTTTAGGAGATTTTAGTGACTAGTAGCCAACTTACCTGTATTAATAGTCATGCATTAAATGTGCAAAGAAAATTAAGATTTCTTTTATTTGTTAGCAGACCCACAAAAGGAAACTTTTGTTTCTGTACTTTAAAAAAGCAAATTATCCTCATATGAAATAATTTAAATACCCTTGAATTAAATAGTCTATCATTTAACTCAATAATATTGAAAATTTGTAACAAAATAATTTCCTCTGATAGTTTTGAGATGACAAGAATTTTAATTCATTTTAAAACGCATTGTCTGAGAGTTAGAGTTAGGAACGGCTTTTCCTATTGTTTGTTGGAATAATACAGCTAAGTTACTGATGAACTACTGTTTCTGAGAACATTTTTCATGAAAAGCACAGAGTTCAAAGAGGAGAGGAAGGAAGAAAAGTAGAGAGTACACAATACAGAAGAAAATGGCTTATGGTTCATCTGAAACACAGGATTAGAATCATAAAGTATTATTTAACAAAGTTCAAACACTTCAGAGGACATGCATGTTCCTGTAGAATGATAAAATTAATAACAATCATTTATACTATTTCAGTGTGACTCTCTCCCGTGTATAGATTGTTGTAGTAGAGCTGAGATCATCCAGTGCAAGTGCCAGTAATAGTCCATTTTCTGTTCCTATCACAAAACGCCTGAGGCTTGGGACCTCAAGTGAGGAACTAAAGTGAAGATGGGAGTTTTTGCTTTGCCCCCAGTTTTGGGTGCTGAGGTTCAATACAGCATCATGCTGAGTTATGTTGCCATTGGACGTAGAGCCCAAGGAATATAGATTAGTCTCCTGAGGTGTTTTTACTTCCATGGTTATTGTAAGGAAATAGGTAAGATATGGAATACATGAATTGTCTGTGGATGAAGGAATACATAATGAAAATGTGAGAGGTATACACAATGGAACAGCAGTCACAAAACTGAAATCTTGTCATCATGCATGAACTGAACGATATCATGTGAAATGAAATAAATCAAGAACGGAGAAACACATATGGTATGTTCTTACTTGTTCTTATTTATTTTTATTTATTTATTTGTGTCTGGTGATCCACCTATTATAGTTGATATGAAGATATCAGAGAACAATATGTGAGAGTTGATTGTCTTCATTTACCATAAGGATTCAGGAAAATTGACTCAGGTCCCCAGGCTTGGTAACAAGGAACTTTACCCTCTGAGACATCTCATGTTCACGTAGGAAGGACAAAACATTAGATTTCACAGAAACAGAGGGCAAAATAGTCGTCACTGAGTGTTAGGAAGACTAACGGTGAGAGAAGAAAAGACAAAGTCATAGGAGGAGTGCGGGGCTGGCCTGAAGGGGCCAAAGCATACCCTGGATTTTCTCATCCTGATAGGGGCACGAGTTTGTCTGCTCCCTTGCCCTCCCCAGGCACCAACATACCATAGCAGTTAGGCTTCCCCAAGGCCAGATGACCTACTACCTGTAGCAACTGGTAAGATCATGCATCTCCAAAGCTACAGGGGCTGGTTGCTGCTTATCTGACTACAGAACCGTCTTGAACTGGACTTCCTTTCTGTCCTATATGACCTTATAAGCGTCCTTCCCCTGGTTCCTGTTGCTACTGTGCATACAAATGAAGCATCCTTAAGTTTTTGCCCCAACCAATGACATACCATCACATGGATCAAAGTGGTCATTCCTCTGGGGGTATAGCTGCACTCTGTCCCTTCTGAATAAACAAGTGGTCCACCAGCTCCATCTCCCAGGTTTTCTTTCCCATACTTACTGCCTCTCAGAAACCTCCATCAACCCGACACACTTGCCCCCTCCCCCACCACTATTGGGCTATATGATTGTACTATAGTCCGATCATACCAGAATGAAGCAGGACTCAGTCAAAATGTCAAGCAAATGAAGAATACATTCTAATGTTTTATTGCACAGGAGAGTGATAAAACATCATAGCAACTTATAATGTGTTTAATGAAGAGTTTAAAAGGTCACACAGTGAAGAAATGATAAATGCTTAAGAGGATAGAAATGCAAATTACCTTGATTTAATTATCATACACTGAATGCATCTATTGATTGTATGCAGTGATCATAATGCATATCATAACTACATTTAATTATTATACATCAATAAAATTTTTTTAAAGGAATTGGAGAGTATTTCTTTACTTTTGAAAGTAAATATTTGCAAATAAAAGTTACAATAAAATTTTATCTGGATGAAACTGAATTCATAAAGAGCAATGACACAACATTTCTAATTAACATTTCAAATTTATGTACACATTTATCAACTAAATGTCAGAGGTTCTTAAAATTTTTAAACTCTCATCTTTTTGTCAAAAAGATTATTCAAAATTAGATAAAGCTCATTTTAAGCTTTCTAGAATTACTAAATATAATTGCAGGGTCTAAGTAAAATCCACCCACTTTTGTATGTGTGTAAGTCTAGAAGGGAGTGTTTTTTGATTCTTTGGCATTAGAGTTACATGAATTTATGAGCCACTGGCAAAGGGTGCTAGGATCAGGACTCCTATACCCTTTTAGGCAGAAAGTGATAACACTGACCTATCTCTCCACTCACTATTCTAAGAAAAATTAAAAGCAGCATCACAATGAGTTTGCTGCATATGTGTTATAGAATTCAGGATGTATGGTTAGGATGACTTTAATAGGTTTTATTTAATGATTAAAGACAGACCAATAGTATGTAAGTACTTCATTAAATCTTTGTGAGTCATGTTCTATTTAGAGATTAACATTTATCATTTCACCCGAAGAGATTAAGTTTTAGACATGAGTTTCTCTATGGTGGTTTGAAAGAAAATGGCCCCCATAGGGAGTGGCTCTATTAGGAGATATGGCTTCGTTGGAGTGGGTATGGTCTTGGAGGAAGAATGTCACTGTAGTTGGGCTTTGAGATTTCCTATGCTCAAACTACTGTAACACAGTTCACTTCTTGTTGCCTGTGAATCAAGTTGTAGAACTCTCAGCTCCATTTCCAGCACATGTCTGCCTACAGTCTACCATGCCCCTCAATGATAACGGACTGAATCTCTGAAACTGTAAGCCATCCTAATTATATATTTTCCTTTATAAGAGCTTCCAGGGTCATGGTTTCTCTTCACGCAATAGAAACCCCTAGATACCCTCTCAAGACAATTCCTCTTGCAGAATTTTTTTGTAGAGAGTCTTTCTAATAAAAAATTTAGTACACTTCTTCTTCACAGGGACTCAATAATATAAAATTCTTTGACTCATCAACAAATTATTGTGATGTGCCATGCAAACCTAGATACCTTACAAAAGATGGGGTAAGAATTGGGAATAATGGACCAAATAAGCACATTTATCAAGACTAGAAGTTTCATTTGGGTTTTGTTGCTGAGGATACTGAGCGAAGATTTCCTCTCTCTGTAACATGTGGTCTTTGTTGTAACTCATTGTTTACATTCATGTTTTATGCCTCAGATTTGGGGTGAAATGATGGATAGTGTCTGTCAAACCCGAGTCCTGTTTCTGCCGTTGACTGGTTTCTTGCTACAGTGTTCTCTGGGACCTTTTCCTGGTGGTGGTGTTTGCCTTTCCACCTTGCAAAAGCCATGGTGCATGAGGGAACTACAGTCCTTTCACTTCTCACCGCTTATTTTAAATGCTGTGTTTTATTTGCAACAGCCTCACCTTGAAAGATCCAGTGTGTCCTGCTGACTCATTTCCTGCATTGATTTATGCCCAAGAGCTTTCATGGAATTATAATTTTTAATTGGATTTAGAAAGACAAAGAATGATCAAGTTGAAGGGTATGCATTTGATTGCTTCAGTATCCCCATCTTGCATTAGGACAGTAAGCCTTATCTTTGTGTCATGAGGCAAAATGTGGACAGTGGTTAGGGGAAGAAACAATGACGAAGGAAAAGTACTTTTCAAATCTACTTTGAAAACAGTAACTTCCCATTGTTCTGCCTATAGCTAACCCTTTTTTGAGTTCAATCAAACTCTGCAGGCCTTATTTTTCTCAAAGACTTTGGCAATATTTATGTGACAATTTCTTCTGTTGTGTTATGAGATTTGAAAAATCATGCTTAGTGTTTCCTAGTGCTTTGACAAGATGGTTGATAAAGTATCTGGGAACTCCTAGTAACAGGCACAAGGTTCTGCTCTCTCCTCTTTTCCATCATGATATAAAATTTATATCATGTATAAAATTTAACTTCTTTGATACCCATTACATGTAGGCATAAGAAATAACACATGGTTCATCCAAACTTTTGTCTTAATCTATAGAATAAGGATATTGTTTACACACACATCAGGTGTCTTGTGAATGTTGAGTTATATAATATGTAAAACACTTCACAAATTCTTTAACAAACCATAAATTTATGATGGTTTAAGAGAAATGGCTGAACAGGGTTCAGGAACCCCTGGCCGACATGAAGGGTGTTTAATTCATGTATCACTGTTCCTTGGCTTCCACCTGACTGTGACAATCAGCAATGATGGAAGAGCATGTTCTGAAAACAATCACTGAAAGGTATGATTAGCCCTTTATGCCTACCTCAGTGAGATTAATAGTAATGTAGATTTAGGGATTAAATAGCATGAGGCATAGAAAACCTTGACATATAAAGTAGTCTTATTAAAATTTTCGTGACTTTTCTGATATTATGATATGATTTAAGTTTAATAGACAGTCAAACATAATTCAGGAAGAGTCTCCCTGTCAATATCTAGAGTTAATTAGATTCTGAGTATTTAATGTCACTAAATAAAAAAAGAAACACTCATGATTTTCATGGTGGTTATTATAACAGCTTTCTACAATTGTAAATGATGTTTATTCTCAAGACAGTCTTCTTTTTAGGAAGTTAAGCTAAGCCCTTTGCATCTTGATGTCCTGCTGTTCTGACATTTCACTGTCCAGAACACCTCCCGGGAGATGTTTGCTAGGACACATTTAGCTTTGACATACTTGATGAATACTAACTTACGAGTATAATTTTTAGCACATTGTGTATAAAGGTTATTTTTTGGGGTCATCACTTAAAGAGTCAACATTTCATGTTATTTTTGAAAAGTTACAAAAATATGCTGTCAAATATCTACCACTAACTGTCCATAGGTAAGCAGAAGAGTTAGGAAGAAATGCGTCTATCCACTGTGAGCTTGCCACTTACAATACTTGATTGGAGAAAGGGTCAAAGTGGTTAAAGTAGTTATTTACAGCATTTCCTTATAGCTAGTAAGGGTCAAGCATTTATTACTACAATTTGCCAGAGCTTCTAGTTATACACCATCAAATGAGGATGCTAAAATAAGCCATGGACACAACTCTGTTCAAGCAGATTCATTTGCATCCTGGGCATTCTCTAAGCCAACATCTGTGTATCGAGACATGTGAAGGAGCTGACATTTTACTCAACTGAATAGCTAAACTAGCCAGCACAGTCTCATAGATACTGAAGACTCGACTCTTTTTTTAGAGACAAAAGACACTACAATATTCATGCCCCAAACGGCAATCAGCATAGATGTCAGCCACTCAAGTGCAATGCCCACAGGATGATAAGGAAGAGGACCAGGAAATGCCCACACACGCAGCAGACTACATTAGGTAAGAGGAACACTGAGTATAGGGAATCTATATCTTTTAATGTGCTAAATCCACCCTTTAATCTGCAGGGAAATTACTGTCTTTGAGAAGATTATGTCTTGGTTTCCAAGATGCGTAGAACCAGGAGGTTCAACTCTTGTGCTGCCACTGCTGCATCTGTACACATTCATTGTTCTCTATACACATTGTCCTGAAGGTGTCGAAGTCACCGCTTAGGCTCACGGATCAAGGCTGGTATCCCACAGAAAGCAAGCCCTATGCTGATTCTCTGATACCAGCCCTGGCTGAGAAAAGGGCAGGTGTGTGTGACTGATGCTTTATTCCAACTAGATGACACCTAGGTCCCTTACTCTGTGACTTCCAAGTTTTGTTTAGTTCTGTCCTTTCATAAGATGTATTCACTTTTGATGTTCCTTTTCTCCCAGTGGCTTTCACTGCTTTATTAAAAATAAATAATCTGTGTGTGAGATCAGCAGTGGGAAATCTAGAGCCTTCCCATGAAAAATTTACAACTTCCCAAAGTCTTGGTCTGGCACAGAGTGTACCTACAGCGATGCTTGCAATCTCTTCGACCTCTTAGGCTTTATTAGTCACCAAGGCTCAGCTCACATTAAGGTTCTTACAGAACTACTCAACAAGTCCCTGTCAGCCTTCCCATCAGACAGGTAGAAATTGGGAAAATGGAAAGCATTACAGTTTCATCGAGGTAAAAATAATGAAATTCTATAACTCCCTTAGTGAAGAAAACAAACACCAACAAAAACACACAGCAAATTGTGGTTAACTAGGCCATGAGCACAGATCTTTGCTCCAAAGTAAAGGACATGCTTATTCACAGCTATTGTCTAGCAACCAACTCCACTCTTCCTAGGCTAGACCTAGCCACCACGTATGAGAACGGAAGTAATCATTTCAGCTTTTTGTGGCATATGGAGGAAGTATGCTAGTCGAGCACAGCACTCTGAAGCCTGTCTTTGGTCATAATATAAGCCTGTTTTTGAGCTTTACGTTTCTGTCAAAAGTCTGCTCACACTGAGTTCACAGGCTTTACCCTGTATGTCACTTGACATCACTGTCATTTTTCCTCCTTTGTACTCTCACCAGGAATATAGGACAATTCCTCTGCTGGAACTGTCCACACCACTCACCCTGTTGATTAAACCCAAGCCCCCATCCACGTGAAGAATGCACTTTACTGCCAGGCTACATACAGAGCCCAAACCATTTACTTCTGATTTTCTCTCATAATCTTGTTTGTCTTTCTTGCCTTATTTCTCATCCTTCAATGTTTATAGGGCTTATACAGACAAATGGGTTATCTTCCCACTTCTATAACTCTTGTGGCCTAATACAAAGTGCATGTGTGCTCTCTCTCTCTCTCTCTCTCTCTCTCTCTCTCTCTCTCTCTCTTCTCCCTCACACGTCATCCCTTTCCCTGACCTTTCCTCTTCCCACCCTCTGTCTTCTGGCTCTTCTTAATCTACAGCTCGTCTCTCTCTCCCCATTTACTAAATACATGAACGTGGACAGTTTGCTTCAGTTTCTGGGCTTTCACAGCCTCACCTGTGAAACGGGCATGACTATAGTTAGAGTCCTAATAGGTTGGTTAAGAGGATCAAATGCACTAGTATTTTTCAACTGCTTAGAAAACTTTGAGAGACAGAATTTTAAGTAACTTTCCCCTAAACAAACATCAAATTAGACAGGTTAGTGTTTGTCTCAGTAAAACCAACTCTAATTATCTGGAAGAGCCATTTCTGTCTCCCTTCACATGCAGCACAGGTACACATGGAGCCAACTGTGTTTGTTCACTGATTCTTTCCTATCCTTATTACACCTTTTCTTTTCAGGTCTGACATCATGCATCACTAGAACATGAATAATTCATCGCACAGGATTCTTGGTCCCTCTCAGCTATAACAATCTTCTCACACCACCATTATCTGTATTACAAGTTGACCACCACATAAGGCTGTACAGATTTGGAACTCGGCAAAAACACCAGGCAAGTAAATAACCTGGGGGTAAAATCCGTAATGACTGAATTAATGTAGAAACCTCTTCTTCCAATAAGGTCCTGCCCATGTCCTACCAATCTTCCCATCACCAGAAACGCCAGGTCAGTTGAAATCCATTATCATAATACAGAACACTCAGCTTGAAGATTCCCATCTATTACTTCTATAGCCCCCATCACATGAAATCATGGAGATGACAACTTGTCAATCTCTCTTTACCAAACCCTCCCACATATCACTTCCCTTCTAGTATAAAATCAATGAATTAATACTTAAGACTGTGCCCCCTTGGATTGCATTAACACTGATCAGAAAAAATATCTACTATGAACGAATGCAATTCAAATACAATCGCTTACTTTATCCACGTCTGCTCCTAAACAGATAATATGAAACTAGAGACATGTAGGCACTAGGAATTGCAATTGGTATTTCTTAGTAACAATACATTAAAATACATCAAATTAATCTTCACATCTATCATCAGTGTAAACTACAATAATTTTCTCCATTTTCATATTATTCTCCAACTCAAGATGTTAACGGAGTCTGTGCCTCCAATTTCAGTGAAAAAGAGAAAAGAGGAAAAACTTTCTGCTTCCTAGCTGGATCTATTAGAAAGTTCTCCAATATCAGCTTCTTTCTCTATTCTTCTGATACAATAGGGAAACACAGTTCTCTCCAGTGGAAGCCCACAGTTTCCCCCATTATATTGCCGGCTGTTTAGCACAGTCTCAGTTTTTGTTCACAGGAAATTCAACTATCAGTTAGCCTTCTGTAACTCCATTTTCATGGGTCTTGACCTCTCCCCTAACATTTTTTTATTAGAACATTTATTGAACTCACCACTTATGCCACCTTTCATTCCAGCAGCCTGCCTTGCACTAATAACCCTTCACGGTCCTTAGCCCCTATTAAATACTCACAGATAAGCACTACATATTTTCTCTTGTTGTTTCACTAAAATGGCCTTGCAGTAAAAAATAAATGACCTCCCGCTATTAATTTTCATGGATGCCCTTCCAGTTGTCACGTGGCCTGATCTTTCCATAGCTTCTGATATTTTGTTGACGGCCCTCTTACTTGCCTCTCACAATGTGCCATGGATTTTCTCCAGATTGTTTTTTTTTCCTAAGAATTTATTAAAGGCCAAAGATTTTAGAATCCCGCCTTAACTTCTTTTCATTCCACATTCTCTCTCTAGGATGATGACCGAACATTACCTTCTCCATGCATTAGTGGATTTATGTCATACACGTTAACTAAGCAAATTCCCCCAGTGTCTCACTGGCGTATATCCTCTAGCATTATTTCTAGCTTTAATATGAGGTTGCTGAAGCAAAGAATGGTTAATGAGCTCATTCAGAATAATTTAGCTGATAAGTGTCAAGATCAAGATTCTAGTATGGTTAGGTTCATGCCAGAATTCACATTTTAAACAACTGATTCAAGTGCTGATATGGAGATCTAGCTCTTGTCATCTAGCTGTATCTAATATTAATGACTCTTGTATTCCAGTCTTTGAAACAGATATTAACATTAAGCCCGCTGGATCATCACATGACCATCTCAACAACATATATTCAGGCTTAGTTCATTCCCTTCATCCTCAGTTGCTTAACATTTTTATCTCTACTGTTTCAAATAACTCAACATCTAAAAGTTTTCTTCTACCTAGAAGTTCAAGTTAAAATACTTGGGGTTATTTATTGGCTATTTTCTGTACTTCCATTATCTCATAAATCATCATATACTCACAATTTTAAGTATTTGTCAGATACACCGTCTCCTTCTTATTGCAACATGGTCAATACAGGCAGCTTCATGTCTCAGACATAATTATATTTTATTTAAAAAAATTTAAATGCTAAAGTAGATCCCCAAGATCTCATAGTTTTTAACATTGGGTTCTTAGGAAAATTTACTTTCAGGGAAGCTAGAGTGATATTTTAAGATTCAAGTATAGGCATAGTATTGGTTGTTGAAATTTTTTAAAATGAATCTTACTTTTACACAGGAGAATAGAGACAGGTAGATCTTTGTGAGTCTGACACTACCTGCATGTGTTTAATGAGTTCTAGTCAAGGCTACCTAATGAAACCTATGTCAAAAAATTGTTTTCAATCAGAGTGAAACCAGATTTTTTGTTTTGTTTTGTTTGATTGTTTGTTTTGCTCTGCTTTTTTTTTTTTTTTTTTCAAGACAGGGTTTCTCTGTGTATCCCTGGCTTTCCTGAAACTCATACTAGTGCAGGGATTAAAGGCATGTGCCACCACTGCCCAGTAAAACCAGATGTTTATAAAAAACATAGTTTAAAATTCTAACCTCTCTAGCCACATCTGGAATATGTTTCTCTTGTTCTCTCTGTTGTCATTTGTGAAGACATGTGAGTGACCTGAGGTCGGTCCTATGAGGGGAGGCAGAAGGTCACCCGAGGGGACAGACAGACAGATATGCCATGCAGAGAGAGTTTGGGGTATAGAGTTTATTTAGTGCATTATGAAGAATAAAGGGAAGGAAGAAAGAGGAAGGGGAGAAGGAGGGAGAAGAGAGAGAGGCAGAAGTTGCCTCTCCAGACAAAGGGGGAGAGAGAGAGAGAGAGAGAGAGAGAGAGAGAGAGAGAGAAAGGGAGAGAAAGAGAGAGAGAGAGAAAGGGGGAGAGAGAGAGAGAGAAAGGGGGAGAGAGAGAGAGAAAGGGGGAGAGAGAGAGTAAGAGAGAAAGAGAGGGAGAGAGAAAGGGGGAGAGAGAGAGAGAGAGAGAGAGAGAGAGAGAGAGAGTAAGTATTGCAGTATTTACATCTTCAGAAGGGGGACAGAAAGAGAGCAGGCTGGAGAGAAGGTGGGAGATTCTCGCCTTGCCTCTGAGGAAGGGGGTTTGGGGGGAGTGGGCAGGGTTGGTCTCTTAAAGGGACAGGGTACCCAACAGACAGACCAGGCCAGCAGATTATAACACTCTCCTCAAGTCATGCCGGGTTTGTGGTTTGAATGTGAAATGCTCTTCTTAGTTTCATATCCTCATGGTTTGGTCCCCACTGGAGGCAGCACTTTGGAGGCAGTAGGTTACTAGGAGTGTGCCTGCAGATGTTATACCTGGTCCCATCCTCCTTCTCTGCTTCCTCATGCTCCTCATGTCCCGATGGCCACTCTGTTCTCCTTCATCACAGCCCTAAGTCAAACAGCCCAGTACAGTAGACTGCAACCTTGAGCCACCAGGGACATCTGTCGTTCCTCAGGCTGTGCCTGCCAGGGGTTTTGTCACAGCGACTGGAGAGTAACTGAGACACTATCTGAAAAAAAGGTTTTCTTTTTCTCCTTGGCTGGAATTGAATTCATTTTCATATCTAATTTTATTGTCCCTTCGCAAAGCATTTTCTGCTTATTTCCTAGAGCATGCTGGGCCCCTCTCAGTTTATTTATATGCTGTATTTCCCAATGGTTAACACAGTTATTGATGTGTTTAAAAGCACAATCAGAGCTTATGATAAATGAACTCGTGTATTTTTAGACAGTTGCATTCAGTTTTAATAGCAAAACTGAAGAAAAGTACCGAGGCTTCCCACGCATCCCTTCACTGTACCGAGGCTTCCCACGCACACTTTCCTCTCAGTCTTTCCTAATTTGCATCACCACCATCCTTCACCAGGTAATGGTTGATGACACCAGCATGTTAGCATTAGAGTTCACACTTGGATTTAGCATGACACAGCGGTAGACAGGTGTGCGAGGATGTGCTACCTCTGCAGTATGGAAGAAAGACGGTTCACTCCCTCAAGTCCCTGTGGTCCTCCTATTCACTTCTAGGCTTATTTCTGTTTTGATGCAGTTTGTTATAGAGGATGTGTCACAAGCCCACAAGACTACACAGTGAATGCACAGCTGACAGACCAACACACAGATTCACAGAAAGTGCACACATTCGCATCCACATGCCGAACTCATCAGCAGTGCTGTGGGAACACTTGTTTGTCTTTTGGAGAAGTCTCTGTCAAGTCTGTAAAAACCTTGTGAAGTCATGTTTCTCCCCTCCAAAATGGGATTCCCTCCCCCAAAAAATGTCAACTTCTCCTCTTGCAGGGGAAGGAATGACCTTTCCATTCCTTCACACCAGGGGTGTGTGTGAAGACAACAGTCACTCTTTGTTCCCATAGTCAAATTTACATGAAGTCACTTCCCCCACAATTACCCTTGCTAACAGACAATGTAGGAATTACAAAAGGAATTGAGTGAATCCAGGGTTCAGGGATGTTTCCTAGCTTTATCTAATGGTTTGGAATACCAGGTTTTCCTCTTGGGTGCTGGGCCCTTCCAGGTGGTACCCTGCCCTTCCTGGAGTTCTGCTTTGTCAGGTTTGCTCTTTTTTTGATTCTGAAATGCATGTGATAACATTGTTTTGCCTATGGAATTTTTAAAACTGTGTCAGTAAAAACTAAAAACCTGGTAGAGATCACCCCTTCTTCTGTTTCTTCACTCCCCGCCCCCCAAAAAGAACATACAGAGGTAGTGTGTTTGACTTAATTCTTTTTTACCCTCAGATCTTTGTTTGCCATAGATATCCTGTTCTGAGTCCTGAGGGAATGCTGAGGTTGGTATTCAAGCCCCCTCCCCCATAACTATGTCTCTTGTACTTGTGAGGGGAACTGGTTATTGTTGGCTGAGTGATCACTGAGTTCTTTCTAGGGCAATAGTGTAAGTGATTTAAAAAGAGGCTGTATAAAGTGCCTTGTGTTCTGGGATTTAATGACTGATAAACTTACACAGTGTGATACTTTTATATCCTCATCAAATGTGATACATCTCCTAATGCTTAGATATGTACAAATCTAGAGAGAGCCGGGGAAAGTGGGTGTTTCATATATACATATGCATATTCTATATCATATTGAAAGTACTCTGTATATACACAGAGGGAGACATTATGAAGCTACACTCTTCATTTCCAATCCCTTTTCCTGTAGGAGGGAGTGACACATTAGGATGAATGCTGCTCCTTCCCATGGCCCAATTTGATTTTGGGTCAATTCCAATCTTTCTACTCTCACTTTTCCCCAGACAATCACACCTGGATTTTGCTAAAGGGCACAGCTCAATCCATTTCTCATTACATAAAATCCTTTAAAAGTATGTTTGCCGATGTCAATCTAGTGAGAAGTATCAGCTAATCGTATGTAGGTCAAGCAAGCATCATCTCATAAAATCTAAAAGATTTGTCAGTATGAATTTACTTGAAGTGTTAATAGTTTAAAAGTCAATGTATTTGTTCAGTGTAGAAAATATATTATGTGAAAATTGCTGAAGTCACTTTCCAGCAAGTGAGCAGGTTTAGGATTAAGATGAAATCCAATAAATCATCATAAGAGGATCAGAAGGAAAGACAATTTAAGCTGCATTCTCAATTTGCAACACTAACATAAAATTAGAAAGGATGACTGTTCCATGTTAGGAGATTTTAACTCAGGGCGACACTCAGATCTATATAGTAACTGAATAGCTGCAGCCGAGTTACCATGGTGTACGAGGAAGATTGGCTCATGCACTGTGTGTAGTAATTTGGATTTATGGAGGTCCTCACCATGCCCAGGCCTCCTGAGAACAGCTAAATATGCTTTCTAGTCTGCTCTACTCCACTCTGTGTTGAACATTTACCTTCCTTGATAATTTAGCTCCTGGCGGAAACTCTGGGAACTGAGTCCCTAGTGAGCTCCGTAGGTGGATGTCATCACCGCTTGCTGTTGAAGGAATTAAGTGAATCATCTGTGACCCCCTTGGCAAAGTACTCTTGGAAGCTGTTGCCTCACTTTCTGTGGACCTCCAATGAGCTGTTTCCTTTTCTAATTTTGCTTCCAATCCAGCCATTGTAATGTCATATTTATTAAAAGTGTTATGAGTTAGGCGTCCTCTTAGTAAGCCATCAAAATGGAGTGGTTTGGAACACTCTGGTGTATGTAATTAAAAATAAAGCTTATATTAACTGTGAAGCCATTGGAATAGTTCTGAACCCTCAAGAGTATATATATGCAGTTTGAATGTAAAATTAAGAGCATGTATGGAAAACCAAAAGCTCTCCATAGCAAATTTAAATCTCTTATTTCTTATTGTCACAAGATAGATACAGCTGAGAATCAAATTTAGACTTATGAAAACCGAAATAGTAGAAAAAAGTATGCTATGTATTAATCGGATTCTTTTTTTTTATTTTTTCTTTTCTTTTCTTTTTTTTTATTCTGCGTCTTTATTAATCAGATTCTTACACTGATGGATAATATGTGATCCCAAAGATATTGGATTAGAAGAGGCTGGGCTGTGGTGGCACATGCCTTTAATCCAAGCACTTGAGAGGCAGAGACAGGCCTGGTCTACAAGAGCTAGTTCCAGGACAGGCTCCAAAGCCATAGAAACCCTGTCTTGAAAAGGAAAAAAAAAAGAAGATGGACAGAATTATTTAATCTGTGAAACTCAGATACCTGAATTAGCCTTAATTGCTCATGTTATGCTTGGTTGACTTTCCCCATCCCTGAGAGTCCTCAGTTCTCTGCCAGAAACCTTTCCTTTCTAATCTAACGTCAGCTCTCATGGGACTGTCCTTCATGGTATCTCTTTTCCTGTAGGACTGTACTTGAGTTGGATCCCAATATGCTCTACTATGATGGAAAGGTTTCAAACCTGGCACAAAAATGAGACAAGCTGCATACACTTTAAGTCAATCATCAGAAATCAGATTCACCTTCCCTTATCTGATACATTTCCAAAAAGAATGGGTGACTGAAGGATGCTTGGGTAGTTGATAAAAAGAGGAATAATCAAAGTTTCAAATAACTCAAGTTTGTGGACAATGGTCATCCCAGTCAGTATCTGAGATAGTGTATTACCTTGTGTAACTAGGAGTGAAAAGGATATACCAAGATATGGGTCAGCTCTATAGCAATATACTAGGTATTTTGGAATACTGAATAAAATTCAGGGAGCTGGGATTATGAAAAGAACCTATCAATATACTAGATATTTTGGAATACTGAATAAAATTCAGGGAATTGGGATTATGAAAAAGAACCTAGTATTTTTAACAATTTGAAGATAGAATATCTATTATTTCCAGTCTTAGAAGATATAGTTGCAATGCATATTATGATCAGTAACTGTAGAATTTTAAAGCTGGTTTTCTGAAAACTTAGGAGTCAATATAGTAAAGATTACAGAAAATTTATACCTTCTAGACTTTCATCTACATCACTAATGTACTAAAAAACATCACATAGTGGTATAAATTTGAACTAACCACTGACAATAGGAACACTGTTAAAAACTAAAACCTCAACTATCATCATAAATTACTAATATTTATGTCTGGTCATCAGACAAAAAGTATAGATGCAAAATAGGCTTTTAGCATATTTATTATGAACTAAACTAGAAATGTGGCAATTCACATCAGCATTATAGTTGTGTTATTTTTACTGTCACAGTTAATTATGAACCCTAATGTCTGGTGCTCAGCAGCTGATTTATCACTCATGTTTCTCCTGATCTCCTGATCTCAGGCAGAAATATTTTGTGTAGTCAGGCAGTGGTGGCATGTGACTTTAATCCCAGGACTCAGAAGACAGAGGCAAGCAGATCTCTGTGAGTTTGAGGTCAGCCTGGTCTACAGAATGAGTTTCAGGACAAGTCCCAGAGTTACAGAGAAACCTTATCTTAAAAAGCCAAAAAAAAAGAAAGAAAGGAAGGAAGGAAGGAAGGAAGGAAGGAAGGAAGGAAGGAAGAAAAGAAAAGAAAAGGAAAGAAAAGGAAAAGAAGAAAATCCTCTGTCTATATACAGCTTTAATAATACCGCACATTCTATGTCTAGCCCAGGAGTTGCTTTTTCTTTCTCCTCTCTTCTCCTCTCCTCCTTCACCCACCCCATGGTGAAATAGTTGGGAAGACCTTGAATAATCTGGCCAGAAGTAGAGTATGGTCAGTAAATTATCACAACTGTCCATAACATTTGATGACTTTACATTAACAGAAGTTAGCAATCAAGGGGTCACTAGTCTCTTATATCTACATCTTAGTGAGAACTGTACTATAGGGGTGAAAATATAGATCAGAAGTCAGAAGCCTAATGTTTTTGAGATTTGAAAATATCAGCAAGCTAAGACTGCAGGCAGGGAGTCTTCTGACCAGCAAGGGGCTCTGATCCTGTGGAGGGGTAAGTGTGTTGACCGCCATACAAGTCCGGTTAGGTACACACAATATTCCCGCCATCCTTATCTCCCTGGCTACTCCAAAGGGGCAGCTTCCCCCAGCTAATCCCTCTCTCCTGCTACGCCATCCCAGCTTTCGGCCTCGAACCCCTCCCCTCCTCTCTCCCTTTTTCAGGGCTTAAATTCCTCCATCTCAGCCGGGGTGGGCACCGCGGGCCGGGGCAGGCGGTGAGTGCAAAGGGACGGGAGTCCCTTTGTTCTGATAGCCGGCCTGCAGCAAGCTAAGACCGCAGGCAGGGAGTCTTCTGACCAGCAAGGGGCTCTGATCCTGTGGAGGGGTAAGTGTGTTGACCGCCATACAAGTCCGGTTTGGGAACACACAATATTCCCGCCATCCTTATCTCCCTGGCTACTCCAAAGGGGCAGCTTCCCCCAGCTAATCCCTCTCTCCTGCTACGCCATCCCAGCTTTCGGCCTCGAACCCCTCCCCTCCTCTCTCCCTTTTTCGGGGCTTAAATTCCTCCATCTCAGCCGGGGTGGGCACCACGGGTCGGGACAGGTGGTAAGTGCAAAGGGAAGGAAGTCCCTTTGTTCTAATAGCCTGCATGCAGCAAGCTAAGACTGCAGGCAAAGTGATTCCTGGATAGCAAGGGGCACTAATCCAGTAGAAGAAGACCCAGCAGAGGGAAGAGCCATTGGAGAGCATCTGAAGGAAGAGATGGGCAGGCGCCAAGGCAAGAATTCCTCCAACAATCTGAAAAACAACATGAAAACACCAGATCCCAGCGATCTTACGACAGAAGGACTTGAACGCCCTATTCCGGAAGAAGAGGAAAACAGTGTCATTATGAAAGCAATAGAGTCTCTTAAACAGGGTATGAATAACTCACTTAAAGAAATAGAAGACAAATATAACAAAAAGATGGAAGAAATGAGTAAAGAAATGGAAGACAAATATAACAAAATGTTTGAAGAAATGAGTAAATTCGTAAATGATACCCTGGGAAACCAAGAAAAAGCAATCAAACAGGTAATGGAATCAGTTCAAGAACTGAAAACTGAAATGGAGGCAGTGAAGAAAACACAAACCCAGGGCCGGCTGGATATGGAAAATCTAGGTAAATGAACGGAGACAACAGAATCAAGCTTAACCAATAGAATACAAGAGACAGAAGAACAAATCTCAGATTATGAAGACACCATAGAGAAAATAAACGCCCTGACCAAAGAAAACAGCAAATCCAACAAATTCTCATCACAAAACATTCAGGAAATATGGGACATAATAAAAAAAAACCAAATCTAAGAATAATAGGAGTAGAAGGAGAAGAATTGCAGATCAAAGGTCCAGAAGATATATTCAACAAAATTATAGAAGAAAACTTTCCCATCCTAAAGAGGGATATTCCTATGAAGGTGCAAGAAGCATACAGAACACCAAATAGACTGGATCAGAAAAAAAGCATCCCCTCGCCATATAATAATCAAAACACAAAGCAGTCAGATTAAAGAAAGGATATTAAGAGCTGCAAAAGAAAAAGGTCAAGTAACCTATAAAGGTAAACCTATCAGACTTACACCAGACTTCTCTATAGAAACCATGAAAGCCAGAAGGTCATAGGTAGAGGTACCGCAGAAATTAAGGGACCATGGATGCAAGCCCAGACTACTTTACCCAACCAAGCTTTCGTTCACTATCAACGGAGAAAACAAAATATTCCAGGATAAAAACAAATTTTAACAATACGTAACTACTAATCCAGCCTTACAGAGAATACTAGAAGGAAAATTACATCCCAAGGAATCCAACATTGCCAACACTGACTACAATAATTCAGACATCTAGCGACCCTTCACTAGCACAATTCAAAGAAGGAAAACACATACACTCTATTACCCCCCCCCAAAAAATGACTGGAGTCAACAACCAATGGTCATTAATATCTCTTAATATCAATGGACTCAATTCACCTATAAAGAGGCACAGACTTAGAGATTGGATACGAAAACAGGATCCAACATTCTGCTGTTTACAAGAAACACACCTCAACCACAAAGACAGACACCTACTCAGAGTAAAGGGTTGGGAAAAGGTTTTCCAAGCAAATGGACCTAAGAAACAAGCGGGTGTGGCCATTCTAATATCTAACAAAATCGACTTCAAACTAAAATCAATCAGAAGAGATGGAGATGGACATTTCATACTCATAACAGGAACAACTCATCAGGAAGAAGTCTCAATCCTGAATATCTATGCCCCTAATGTAAAGGCACCCACATATGTAAAAAAAACTCTTCTAGAACTCAAGGCAGTCATCAAACCACACACGCTAATAGTAGGAGACTTCAACACTCCTCTCTCACCAATGGACAGGTCAATCAGACAGAAACCAAACAGAGAATTAAGAGATTTATTGGAGGTATTGAATCAAATGGACTTAACAAACATCTATAGAACACTCCACCCAAATAGGAAAGAATATACCTTCTTCTCTGCAGCCCATGGAACCTTCTCGAAGATTGACCACATACTCGGTAACAAAGCAAACTCCCACAGATACAAAAAAATATTAGTAACCACCTGTGTCTTGTCAGATCACCATGGATTAAAATTAGAATTCAACAACAATGCTACCCCCAGGAAGTCAACAAACTCATGGAAGTTGAACAGTCAACTACTAAATCACCCCTGGGTCAAGGACGAAAATAAGAAAGAAATTAAAGTCTTCCTTGAATTTAATGAAAACAAAGACACAACATACTCAAACCTATGGGACACTATGAAAGCAGTGCTAAGAGGAAAGTTCATAGCAATAGGTGCCCAACTAAAGAAAACGGAGAAAGCACACATTGGAGACCTAACAGCACACTTGAAAGCTCTAGAAAAAAAAGAAGCTGATTCACCCAGGAGGAGTAGAAGACTGGAAATAATCAAACTGAGGGCTGAAATCAACAAAATAGAAACAGAGAAAACAATCCAAAGAATCAATGAATCAAAAATCTGGTTCTTGGAGAAAATCAACAAGATTGACAAACCCCTATCCAAACTAATCAAATGGCAGAGAGAGCACATGCAAATTAATAGGATCAGAAATGAAAAGGGGGATATAACCACAGACACAGAGGAAATTCAGAGAATCATTAGATCTTACTACGAAAGTTTATATGCCACAAAGTTGGAAAATGTAAAAGAAATGGACATTTTTTTAGATAAGTACCATATACCAAAGTTGAACCAAGAACAGGTGAACAATCTAAATAGACCTGTTAGTCGTGAAGAATTAGAAGCTGTTATCAGAAATCTTCCTGCCAAAAAAAGCCCAGGACCAGATGGTTTCAATGCAGAATTCTACCAGAACTTCCAGGAAGAGCTAATTCCTATACTCCTTAATGTATTCCATAATATAGAAACAGAAGAGTCATTGCCAAACTCCTTTTATGAAGCTACAGTTACCTTAATACCAAAACCACATAAAGACACAACCAAGAAAGAGAATTACAGGCCAATCTCACTCATGAACATCGACGTGAAAATTCTCCATAAAATCCTGGCAAACCGAATCCAGGAACACATTAGAAAAATTATCCATTATGATCAAGTAGGCTTCATCCCAGAGATGCAGGGCTGGTTCAACATACGCAAATCTATCAATGTAATCCATCATATAAATAAACTGAAAGAAAAAAACCATATGATCATTGCATTGGATGCTGAAAAAGCATTTGACAAAATTCAACACCCATTTATGATAAAGGTGTTGGAGAGACTGGGGATACAAGGATCATACCTAAATATAATAAAAGCAATATACAGCAAGCCGACAGCTAACATCAAATTGAATGGAGAGAAACTCAAAGCCTTTCCACTAAAATCAGGAACATGACAAGGCTGTCCACTCTCTCCATACCTCTTCAATATAGTGCTTGAAGTTCTAGCAATAGCAATAAGACAACATAAGGAGATCAAGGGGATTCGAATTGGAAAGGATGAAGTTAAACTTTCGTTATTTGCTGACGATATGATAGTGTACAAAAGTGACCCCAAAAACTCTACCAAAGAACTCCTACAGCTGATAAACACCTTTAGTAACGTGGCAGGATACAAGATCAACTCCAAAAAATCAGTGGCCCTCCTATACACAAAGGATAAAGAAGCTGAGAGGGAAATCAGAGAAACATCACCTTTCACGATAGCCACAAATAGCATAAAATATCTTGGGGTTACTCTAACCAAGGAAGTGAAAGACCTATTTGACAAGAACTTTAAGTCTTTGAAGAAAGAAATTGAGGAGGATACCAGAAAATGGAAAGATCTCCCTTGTTCTTGGATTGGGAGGATCAACATAGTAAAAATGGCAATTCTACCAAAAGCAATCTATAGATTCAATGCAATCCCCATCAAAATCCCATCAAACTTCTTCACAGACCTTGAGAAAACAATAATCAAGTTTATATGGCAAAGCAAAAAACCCAGGATAGCCAAAACAATCTTATACAATAACGGAACGTCAGGAGGCATTACCATCCCTGACTTCAAACTCTATTACAGAGCTACAGTATTGAAAACAGCTTGGTATTGGCATAAGAACAGAGAAATCGACCTTTGGAATCGAATAGAAGACCCGGATATTAACCCACAAACCTATGAGCACCTAATTTTTGACAAGGGAGCTAAAGGTATACAATGGAAGAAGGAAAGCATCTTTAACAAATGGTGCTGGCATAACTGGATGTCAACCTGTAGAAGGATGAAAGTAGATCCATACCTATCACCATGCACAAAACTCAGGTCCAAATGGATTAAAGACATCAACATTAATCCGTCCACTTTGAACCTGATAGAAGAGAAAGTGGGAAGTAGTCTACAAGATATAGGCACAGGAGGCCTCTTCCTAAGCAGGACCCCAGCAGCACAGACAATAAGAGAAACAATGAATAAATGGGATCTACTGAAACTGAGAAGCTTCTGTAAAGCAATGGACACTGTCAGTAAGACCAAAAGGCTGCCTTCTGACTGGGAGAAGATCTTCACCAACCCCTCATCAGACAAAGGTCTGATCTCCAAAATATACAAAGAACTCAAGAAACTAGGCACTAAAACTATAATTAACCCAGTTAAAAAATGGGGTACTGAACTGAACAGAGAATTCACAACAGATGAACTTCGAATGGCCAGAAGACACTTAAGGTCATGCTCAACCTCCTTAGCGATCAGGGAAATGCAAATCAAAACCACTTTGAGATACCATCTTACACCTGTCAGAATAGCTAAAGTCAAAAACACCAATGATAGCCTATGCTGGAGAGGATGTGGGGTGAGGGGAACACTCATCCATTGTTGGTGGGAATGCAAACTTGTGCAGCCACTGTGGAAATCAGTGTGGCGGTTTCTCAGGAAACTGGGAGTCAACCTCCCTCAGGACCCAGCAATTCCACTCTTGGGAATATACCCTAGAGATTCCCTAGCATACTACAAAAGCATTTGTTCAACTATGTTCATAGCAGCACTATTTGTAATAGCCAGAACCTGGAAACAGCCTAGGTGCCCCTCAAAAGAAGAATGGTTAAAAAAGGTGTGGAACATATACACATTAGAGTTTTACTCAGCGGTAAAAAATAATGACATCTTGAATTTTGCATGCAAGTGAATGGAAATAGAAAACGCTTTACTGAGTGAGGTAAGCCAGACCCAAAAAGAGGAACACGGTATGTATTCACTCATAAGTGGATTCTAACCATAATTTAAAGGTCTTTGAGCCTATTATTCGTGATCCTGGAGAAGCTAAATAAGAAGACGAACCTGATGAAGATTATTTAGCTATCCGCCAGGAGGTAGGAAATAGTCAAGAGTCCCAGGTAACCTTGGGTGCATGGGGGGGGGGGGTGGGAGGGTTGTTGGAAGGGGAGAGGGTTAGAGAGAAGGGAGTAGGGCAGGAATGGAGAAAGCTCGGTTGACCGGGATGGGGGGAAAGGAGGAAGGATGAATATGGGATCAGGGAAGAATATATTTCAACTAAGGGAGTCATTTTAGGGTTTATAGGAAACTTGATTATATATGGGATCCCAGGTCCAAGGAGAGATCCCCAGATTGTTCTCTGGACAGAGGAGAGGGTGCCTGAACCGGCCTTGGCCCATAACCATACTGATGAATATTTTGCTTATCACCATAGATCCTTCATCTGGCGATGGATGGCGATACAGACGGAGACCCACATTGGAGCACCGGACTGAGCCCCCCAAGGTCCAAATGAGGAGCAGAAGGACGAAGAAAATGACGAAGGACTGCGAGGGATGCTATCACCCACTGATACAAGGGGTCGGATCTAATGAGAGTTTACCAAGGGCAGTTGGACTGCCACTGAATGAGCACGTGATCCAACCAGATTCTCTGAATGTGGCTGGCCCGGACTCTTTCTGAGAAGCCATTGACAATGACACTGGGACTAGTTTCCTCTGCATATACTGGATTTTTGGGATCCAGTCTGTTTGGATACTCACCTTCCTGGTCCTGGAGGGAGGAGGGACGAACTTGAACTTCCCACAGGGCTGGAAACCCTGACTGCCCTTAGGGACAAAGAGGGAGGAGGAGAGGGAGGGGGGGGAGTGGGAGGGTGTTGGGAAGAGGGGCATAAATGGAAACTTTTATAATTTAATAAAATTACTTAAAAAATAAAAAAAAATAAAGTGGTTTTAGGGCTGAAAAAAAAGAAAATATCTGTAATAAGATATATGTTGAACACTCTCAATTAGGGGCAGGATGAAATTCTGATGAGAACAGAATAGAAACTGCCAATGTTGTTTTACATTAGGGACCCCAAAACAGAACATTTTTTTTCTTGGCTAAAATCAGAAAATGTTCTTGGTCCTCTTGACAGTTCTATCCTTGGCAGAAGCTAGAGATGTAAAAAGAACCAAAACACTGTTGGTTCTTCCATGGTCAGAGACTAGAGATGCCAAAAGAGAGGTTTTATTCTCTCAGTCTCTTTTCCCCAGATGAGTACCCCTGTGTAGATCTGTATGTCAGGACGTGGTAGAAGCTGAGGGATTCTTGAATACTTTGTGACTAGGCCTACAGCAATGACCAGTTTATTACTCTTCTGGCTTTTATCCATTGCTTTGGGATGGTCTTTATGTAAGCTGTGAACATGTGTTGCTCTTATTGGTTGATAAATAAAACTGCATTGGCATATAAATAAAACTGCATTGGCATATGGCAAGGCAAGATATAACCAGGTGGAAAATCCCAGCAGAGATAAAGGAGAAAAAGAATAGAGTCGGGAAGACACTATTCAGCTGCCCAAGGAACAACATGCAGGAAACTGGTAATTCCATGGCCATGTGGCAATACTTAAATTAATGAAAGGCGTAAGAGCTAGCTAGTAATAAGCCTGAGCCATTGACCAAACATTTATAATTAATATTAAGCCTCTGAGTGGTTATTTGGGAATTGACAGGCAAGAGAAAAACATCCAGTTACAGTCCAGTAAAGCCTTATTAACTCCAATGGGTGGACCCTTGGTGGGATCTTATTTCTTGGTACCCTCTTCTGCTTTACAGGAGCATGACTTCTTTCTTTCAAGCTCCTACTTATGAATCTGTAGTAAAAATTTCACTGTAAACTCACCTACCCACTATCTGTGGAATTTCATTTATAATGCAGTAATCTGAGGGCTACTGAGTTGCTGAAGTTTTTTATGGCTATGAGTATCAGTAAATACCTTAGCTCCTAAATTAAAGTCCACCTGGGCCTAGAAAGTCTCTGTTGTCATCAAGGACCACTTTCCTCTATGAATTCTGCTTTGCTAATTCCAACATGGAAGGAAGTGGCACACGGAGTTATAGTTTCATAAGAAATATGCCATTGCCACACTTTTTCAATCCTTTTGTCAGGTGACCTGTAAGGATACCATTATATGTGGATCTCCAGGCAAGAAAGGACCCTGAAACAGGTTCAGGCTGTAACACAAGTCACTGCTTCTTAGGATTTATGACTGAAGAGGGCAAAGGATATGCATGGTTACCCTGGTACAGAGGCAGAGGTTTGTAGCTGATGCTCACACTAAGCATCCATTTCCACTCTTCTCTAGCTTCTTCCTTCTGGAGCTCATATTGATTACTGCTATGAGCACCTCTGCAGTCTGGTTTCCCTTTGGACTGAAATAGTGAGAAGCACCATCAAGAGTGAGAAGTAAGGATATGGAAGAGAAGAAAATGTACATTTCTTAGCTCCCTCCCTTTGGGTTTTTCCTTGGCCTAGTGGTACCCCTCAATTGACAGTGCCTTCTCCATGGTGGCAACTGCTTCTCTTCTACCTCTCCTCTTCCTTAGTGCTTGGTAGTAGTGATAGTTCTCCTGCTGTTAGTCTCTGCTTACTTCTTTGGCTATGTGCTTCCTTATTCCTTGCTTATTTTATGGTGAGTCTTTGTAAACACACACAGTTCAAATCTCTGGATTTTAGTGTGCCATCTGTTCCCGTTATGACATATTGAAAGGCAGTGAAACACAATGTAGGTAGCCCTCACCCATCTGAAGGGAGAGAAGAATAGTGTGACAGTTGGTCCATTCGGGGACTAGAAGTAAAGGGCAAAGACGCAGCCTTGTGAATAGTAAACAAACAGAAAATGATTTCCATCTGTTGAAGTGAACAAATGTAAAGTATTATAGATAGTGAGCAGGCTTTGACTTTAATGAAGTGCAAAGAACAGTCTATCAAAGTAACACACGGTGGGTGATGGATCAGGTTAAGGAGAAATATGATGTTGCTAATACCACCACCACAATCATCATCATCAACATCATCATTATCAGTCACCATCATCACCATCACTATCACGTTAGTTAGAGTTTATATTGCTGTATGATAAAACGTCATAACAAAAAGCAACTTGGGGAGAAATGACTATATTTGGTTTTTACTTCCACATCACAGTCCATCATCTCAAGAACTCAGGGCAAGAACTCAAGGAAGGAATCTGGAAGCAGGAACTGAAACAGAAGCCATAAGAGAATGCTGCTTACTGGCTTCCTCCTCATAACTTGCTCAGACTACTTTCTTATACATCTCAGGGCCACCTGCCCAGGGTTGGCGCTTCTCCAAGTAGACAAGGTTCTGCTATTTCAATCATTAAGAAAGTGTAGACTGATCTTATGGAGGCATTTTCTCCACTGATGCTCCCTCCTCTCAGATAACTCTGTGTCAATTTGACAAAAAAAAAATAGCCAATACAATGACTTTTAAGGATTCTTGCCATCATCAATCCTTACTGTTATCAAATTCTAGCACCATCACCACCACCACCATCATCAATTATCACTATCATCATTCATCAAGTCTCATCATTATTGTCATCATCATAATCCACAGCAACAGTAGCAAGTACCTTCATCAACACAAAAACAACAATACGTCTAGCAAATAGAATACTATCATTAAGATTACTATATTTATATGTGACAGAAAGTTATTTTCCATTTTAGACAAAACCAAAATTGTAAGATTAGTATGGGAAAATGGATATGTGAAGATATAGAAAAGTAATAAAGTGAACTTGACAGAAAATGGAAATAACATAACAGAATCCTCAGATGACAGCAAAGGTTTTGAAGGCTAATAAAAAGAATTCTCACTGAACACAATATTTGTTGACGTTCTTTTGTATGTCAGGCACTCAGACAAATACAGAGGCTATATCAGTGAGCAGAAAAAGCAGGTCTCATTTTTGAAATATCTTTATCCATGGCTGTGTGAACAGCTTGCTGATAGGATTATTGTTCTTAGAATTCTATCTCTTCTTGGCTGTTAGATAAGGCAATCGAGTAGTATTTCAAAATGTCAGGGTTCTTAACTACATTACCCCCTTTTAAACCTTTATTTAATCATTGAGGAAGCATGTATCATTAACATGAGCACATATGCTAAAAAAGCAGGACCAAGGAAACAACAATGCTCTTATTTTTGCAGGAGAGATGACGGAGTAGGAAATGACTATGGCTGTGATGTAACCTGGCGTAAGACTTTCAGTTCAGCAAAGCTCGTTTCCTCCACAGTTCTGGCCTTACTGTGTAAGTAGAAGTCAAGATTTTAGTAGATTTAAATTAAGATGCATTCCCTTTGGTAAATGATCAACCCATGTGCGTCATTACTCCACCAAAATTCCAGTTCTCTCTTACCTTAAATAGTAACCCATCATATATATGAATCTCAGAGCGAAACCATAATGAAACAAACTACTTTTAGATTTGCATTTTTAATGTTTTAAATTTGAGAACAGAGATACGAGTCCTATGGTATCTTAGAGTCATTCTAAGCTATTACACTAACTATAGTACCCTAAGGGACTCTTTTTTAAAACGATTTATTATTAATTATATATACATCATCTGCCTGCATGTATCTCTGCAGGCCAGAAGAGGGCACCAGATCTCATCATAGATGGTTGTGAACCACCATGTGGTTGCTGGGAATTGAACTCAGGTCCTCTGGAAGAACAGTCAGTGCTCTTAACCTCTGAGCCATCTCTCAGTCCCCCTAAGGTACTCTTTTACTATACTAAGTAACAATAGTGTACTAAATTGTTTCAAGTAACTATAGTCCACTAAGGTAACTTAGTTTTATTTTTGGATGTGATTTTTTTACTTTTAATTCTTAAAAACTGTATTTATGACAGTAAGGAGAGTTAAAACAGAGCCTAATCATGTGTCTATTTCTTTCTATTTACTAACTGAAGAATGAAATAGTAAACAATCAAAATCTTCTCTACTAAAAATGGTCAGATTGATGGGATATCAGTTGCCAGGCAACACTGATAGCTGGAGAACGTTCCCTATGGACTTGGAGATACTGGTTAGGTCCTGCATATTAGCAGAGACATAAGATTACAGAATGGTGACTAATACTTTTCTGATGTAACATTCAACTCTCCAAACTACATTTCTTCCTTCATCATCAACTATTATTTTTCTATCCGTTTTAGTGATTGTGAATATTTAATTTCAATATTTTTTCTTTCATTTTACTTTACTTTAAAAACTGGAAGGCAAGTCATTTTGAAATGTTAAGGTTTATTTAAATGCATGGAATTTTACATCCACATTTATGCAAATTATAAAATCTGTGTCCCCACAGAAGATAGAAATGTATGCTGAATTAAACTATGTTTTCATTTTGGTGGCAGTTCTGGGCCAAGACTACAGGTATGCATTTTGATATGACTATTTAAAATTCACTTAGCATGTACTAAAAAAAATCTAGCTAATAAATCTCATTTTCCCCAGCCAAACGCATACAAATATTAGCTGTGATTTTCTAGGAAGTATAAAAAAAAGTTAAGCATTTTTAAAGTCTTTCTCTTAGTTAGCTTCAGTCCAGAATTATCTGAGAGAGTCACAATTAGGGGATCATCAGGGTCAGACTAGCAAGCGGTCATGATTGTAGGGAATTGTACTGAATGTTGTTTGAAATAGGAAACTGTGCTCACGTGGGTGGTGGCAGGAGGCCCTGGGTTGTATGAGAAGGCTGACTGAGCTGGAACCAGAGAGGGCAAGCCAGTGAGCCGCCTTCCCCCGTAGCCTTAGTTCCTGCCGTGACATAGGGTGGACTGATACCTAGAAGCATGAACCAAATGGGCAGAGCAACAGAGCGCGAACTGGAATACCCCTCCACAGTTCGAGCAAAAGTAAAGTTGGAAAACAACATAGAATTGCTTTATATGCACTATATATTGGTGATTTGTCTCAACAAACACTAAATAACAGTTAGTATGGTTCTACCTCATGTTGTCACAGTTTTAATCAAAGTTTCCAACAGGCTGTTATTGCCCTAAGGTAGAAGTGTGCAAACTTCTTTTGAAATACAAATGTCTAATTCTGTGTAAGGATTATTTAACCCAAGGAGTTCTGAACAATCATACTTCAGTGTTATTAAAATATCATATATTATATGTTAATCATCAGAATCGCATAAATTACTTAGTATACTTTCAAAGAGGTCTTTGTTGGTTTCTCGATTAATTTTGAAGACAGAGATTTTTTAAATATTTATTTTATTTTTAAAATTTTATGAAGGCAATCTTCATTGTAAGAACAGGTCATGCTAGTTTACATGTATATTGGTGTGCTTAATATTACTGATAATTATGTTTTATCTTAATCTGTGTTTCCTTGAAACTCTGAAGAGTTCCATTGTCCTTTGCTGAATGCCTCTATCCCCCCCTCCTCCTCTTCCTCTCTTTCCCTATTCCCCTCCGACATCTACCCTTCTTGCTTTCCATCCTCACCTGCTCCTCTAGCTTGCTCTTGCAGGAGCAAGTCTTCTGCCTCCTTGCTGTATCACCAGCTATCTTGTATCCTAAAGAGTTCCCAAAGGATGCCCCATGTTGATGACAGAAAGGGCAATGCATGCAGTTCTAAGAAACCACTACTAGCTTTCAATGACATGTACATATGTATTATACATGTACATATGATTTAACTACTATAAAAATATTGTTATCCCAAGTACTGATTTATTAATAATTTTAAACTCAGAGTCTTAGATATTGTGTTGATAAATATTTACCTTTGAGAAAAAAGACTTTCAATTATCTCTGACCTTTGAGAAGAATTTCAACTGGCACAAGCAGCTTCAGCCCCAGCGCTCCTTCCAGCCACCATGACAGACATAATGATTGGTCACTTCACGTGGGAAAGTGTGCAAGCAGAAGATGGCTGTCTTCTGGATTTAGAAGAACGAGGGACCAAAGCAAACTCAGATTGTAAAGCTGTGCTTCATGGAAAAAATAAAAGCTAAATCAGATCTTTTGGCTGCTAAAAATGATTTTGTTAAATGTTGGCCAAAAAGGCATTAAGCAACGGAACATGAAATCTGAATGCCAAGGTCAGCATGTTCTTCCGGATAATAACAACACGTGGTGATGGCGTAGCTGCCGTCGTTAAAGCCAATTGATTGTCTACATGGCAAATTGAGAATTAGCTAGTGCATAGCTAATACATTAAGATTCGCTTTTGACATTGTATCCGATTCCAGTTTCTTGCAAATTTCACTACCAGTAGATCCCACCCTTAAGATCAGATTAGCTGTTTTCTGGCTATGAAGGCTTGGAAAATGATTATGATTATATTTCAGATGTGATGGATTTTGAAATTTCCCACAGTAGCTAATGGAAAGTAAAAGAAAGCTGGTTGCAGAAGTCAGTTTTCACAGGGAGAATTGACCCCTGCTGAAGGAGAGGAGCATTTGCAGCCAGACTCACAGCGGCTGCATCAGAAAAGCAGTACCAGAGGGCATTCTGCACAGACTTGGTGTTTGGGAACAAGCAGTCAGGAAGCTGCCTTTAGATCTGTCAGAGTGCATGTTTACAGCAGAAATCACGGCACACACACAATCAGATGCATACCTCTATATTGGCATATTTCCTGTACATGCTTGTATGGGAATGTCTACACATATGGAAAGTTATTATAAGTTAAGAGAACAAGGGAGCATGTTGCTATATTAAGATCATGAACTTGCTTTTTCTTTCTACTTAAATTTTGGAAATTGTGTCTTAAAACATTTGTACTTTGTAAAATGGGACAGTTTATGCTAAGAGCTAGCTCACTTCCTGAAACTTCCCATTCCATAAATAATGTCAGTAGTTTAAACATTTAGCTAACAACAAAATGAGATGAAAGATTTTGACAGGAAATATTATATGACTCATTGGACAGTCAGAGAAAATTAGTAAGATGCCGATTCGTCATGGTGCCATTTCACATAATACAGAGAGCAGGACATTTTCAAACAATGATGACAATGCTGGCAGAGGCTAAATTAAAAGTCTGAAGACATAATAAATGCAACAGATGACATTTATAGAATATATATATCTTTTAAAATTAACTTTAAAAGACGTTACCTAGCTACACTACAAATGCAACATGAAAGACCCTGTACCTGATCTCAAGTAACTGATGTTAGACTGATGTAGTGAGTACATAGGCAAACCTAAAGAGTGAGCTGGGCTCTGTGGTCACTGGTACATGCTTTCCTGCTGGAGAACAACTGAATGACACCTCATACATGATCTTGAGGCACTGTCATCCAAGAGAGATGCAGATGATAAGATATAGTCAGTCAAATAAGAACCGCATGGCATCCATACGTCCTTTGCTTGAGCATTATGGCTGATCTGAGGCTCCATATAAACTTTCTGCTATACCAACTGAACTCTGCAAAGTATGAAGTATTTATGACAGGGTTGAGAACTATGGGATGGGGGTGCAGTGTCATGCAGAAGAGGAACATGGGTGGCACAGCTGGATGAATTGTGCCCTACAGACAGCCTAAGCCTTGTTTCCTGTTCAGACAGCCTGCCAGTTTGCCATAAAACCATGGCCCCAACTTTTGTGGCAAAGTCTCCATTTTAAAAGTAACATAATACATTAACTCCAGGACATGGGACTTTAAGCAATCTCAAACAAGTGTTGGGTATGAGATGCAGGGGCTGCAGTCTTGTCTCCTGAGGAACAGAATGTCCTTTGTGGCTAACGTTCTTGGGGTGTAATTATGTTAATCCTGATGAAACAAAACTGAGACTCCAGGGCATTTCCCATACACGGACACTACCGAATGGTCTGTATTGCATCACTAAAGGACTTTTCTAAAGGATATGGGAAGAAATACTCAAAATGGAGATCCAGTCTACTGTGATTGAGAGGATTAAAGGGTCATCTCACCCTATGACTCATATCACCTCATAAATATTCTTAAAATGACTTTGAAGTGTACAATCTAAAACCCATTCTTCTAATGCCTACCACTTGGACATAGACCACTCCAGTCTCCTTTTGGAATGCCCTATTTGCTTTGCTGATTTCACTTCTCTTTTAACTATCTTCACCTTGGCCTTTTCTATTAGAAGACAAAAACCAGGACACCCTTGTAGAATTGTACTGTAAAGACAGTGGGGTTGAGTGGTTACTAGTCTTCTTAACTGATACTCTGATACAAATATAATCAGAGTTTGAAGATGATGGCTGGTCTTTGATTGGATTGGAGCTTGATTAAGTGACATACTTTTGGGCAGAAGGATCAACATTTTCCAGAAGGATCAACCTGAAGTGGGTGGTGCCTTCTAGCAGTATCTCAGGCTGAAGAGATCTGGGCAAAAGGCAAGGTTATTTTTTTCTGTCAACTTCTTCTCTTGCTGCTGAGTACTTACTTCTACCCTGCGCTTTCTGCTGCTCCTGAACAGCGACAGTGACAGAAGCTGTTTTCTTTGTCTTCCTGCATGGTCAGAGGACAGGAAATGCTCTGGCGAAGACCCAGGCCTTCTTCAGTGTCATAGTGGGATGGCCGAGGCGTTCAGACTGTGGAGAAGCAGCTGCTAAGTTCTCAGGCTCTTCAGCATGCAGACAGCTGGCTTCCCAGAGAGTACCATGTAAGCAAATCTAATAAATCCTATGTAATATATTCTCATTCTGTTGGTTCTGTTCCAGTACTGAACCTTGACTATGACAGTAAGGTAAAAGCCAGTTATAACAGGTAAAAGCCTTCATGGGAGCATACAAACACACACACACACACACACACACACACACACACACACACACACACACCCATGCCCTACCTACCGCAGAAGAATAGATAAAACTTCAATAAAGAATAAAGTCTCAACCTAACTAGATTTCCTATATAAAGGTCAAGACCCTGCTGGTAAAAGAATAGAAGTAAGTCATACGTTTTGATTAACTAAAATTCTTGAATCTACAGATATCCCTGACTTTGTCCACCTGCAGAAATAGCTGGCTTCTTAGTATGATCTGCTGGTGTTTGTCCGTTGGCTGCAGATGGTACAGACATCTCTGTCCCACAGAATGATAGGCACTTCTTCAATACTTGTCCACACTCAAACGGGGATTAAGTTATTTCATTTTATACCCCATCTGGATTTGTAGGATAAGGCAGAGATGGCAGCCATGATGAATTACTGGATGTAGAAAACTGGTACTCACAAATGTTAAGGAAGGAAGTTTTCACAAGTTCAGATACAAGGTATTTATTGAATAAACACATCTTTTCGAGATACATGGAATTAATACTACAAGAAAAATTTAGGAAAAAATCTGAACCTAGGATCATAGAAAGGTTGTGGATCAAACTAGATAACATTTTAAAAAGAAAATGCCAGCTCTCAGGTAAAAAACTCTAAATGTTAAAGATTAAAAAAAGCATAGAGAAGTAGGTTGGAATATACTTAGTAGAGTAATATGTTACACAAGATTAAATAAACCCCAAAGTCTATTTCATTATGTAATTTTCCTGGCATAATTAACAATCAAAGTGGAACTAACTATGATAGGAAGCTAAGTTCAGTGGTGGCTCTGCTGTCTGGGACAGGCTGACAAAAGATGTTTTTGAGATCCTGGGTTTATAAAGGGCAATGGGGTTAATAGAACACTCTCCCTCCAATAGAGGCCAGACTGCAATATTTAACTCTGTAAGCAATTACTGTAATGAGTCAATGTGGCCATCAAGTGGATATGACCTTCAGAGAATTATGGAGCTACAGTAGTTGGCTAATATTTCATAGTGTCTCTTCGGCCACAAACAAGGACATTATTCAGTCTGCACATTCAAAATTAAGGAAAGAAGATCATGCTGTTGAGAAAATCTCATTTATAATTAAAAACAGCAGCAAAAGAAAAATGAGAAGAGATAGAGAGATGGGGGGAAAGGAAAAGGGACATAAAGTCCTGTGCCGTTTCTGATCTTGCATCTTGACACTCACCTTTTACAGGAGCTAACTGATTCTGGCGGGCGATTGTTAGTTTAAATTGGGGATGCAAAGACAGATTTATTTCACTTTTGAATGGGACATAGAAATGCATATTTTTGCGGGGCAGAACTGGGAGTTTGAAGCACGCAATCAGGTGTCTAGCTAGTACAGTTTTTAGAGAAGCAAGAGAAGCTGCTTTTCTTCTATTTTAATGCCCTCTTCCTGCCCATTGTTGGGAGGTAATTCTACAGGAGTGTCACACAGTTCTTCCTAACTTCCAGGCAGATGGCATTCAGAGCTTTGTTTGTGTTGTTCTGAACTTCTTTCAAGGACGTTGACACAGTAAAGAACTATGTTGGTCAGACAGAAAACTCATTTACTGACTGAAATAATAAAATAATGTCTTCAGTAGTGTCCAGACCACTTTGATTTGCTTGTAGTGTGTCATAAATTTAAGGGTTTCTCCGGCTTGATGGAAACCCAGTGGGTGTGAGATCTGATTGATTGAGAGATGTGGCACCCAGTAGTCAACATGGATAAATCTCTCTGTACTTTTGTGTTAACTCTCCATATCAGTGACAAAAATGGCTGGTAAAAACAACTTAAAGGAAGAAAGATGGATTTTTGACTCAGGGTTTCAGAGATTTCAGTCCATGTCTTTGGAAAATATTGGTAAAAACATAAAGTAGAGGCTCACTACATGCTTTCAGGAACCAAAGAAAAAAGTGCAAGACACTGGGACAAGATACTTCCTTCAAGGACCCAGCTCTAGTTACTGACTTGCTCTACTTAGGCTTTACCTCAACTGTCTATTCTGCTGTAAACTCATAAATGAGTCGATCCTTTAACTTCAAGTTCCCACCTCTGAATACGTAGGAATTGAAGACCAAGCCAGCAATACAGAAGTCTTTGAGGCTTTTCATATAAAAACTGCAGTACCTCTTTACCATGCAGACTCTCCAACAGCCTTTCTGAGAAGTCTCTAGAACTGAATACACACCAGTGCTAAGCCCTCTACAGTGCAGCTCCTTAGGAAACAGTAGCTGGCCCTCAGTTCTTTTGATTTACATTGTTTAATAAAACTCTTTTTCCTCACCTCCCTGCTCATTCCTAAATGAGATATCTCCATCAAATCCTTCCCCTCACAACTCAGAGAGACTTATAGAAGAGAAGACAGAGTTTAAGAGCCAGAGGGTATGGAGGACATCAAGGAAACAAAACATTCTAACCCTATCAGGACTGACACACATCTGAACTCATGGAGACTGGCAGCAGGAACTGGGCATTCACAGGTCAGCGCCAGTTGGCGGACCAGTACCGAGGGAGAAGTAAACACAAACCCCAGTCTCTAACCCAAAAGCTGTCTTCCTCTCACAAATGGAAGTTTAGTTCTCTTCAATGGAGTCTCACTGGGGATGTAAACCACTCTTAAGGGCAGGCCCCATGCTCAGCAGTAGATGGCCAACACAAAATGCACTCAATAGAATCTTTGGGGGGGTTCTTTGTCTCGTAATGTTTTGTGCAGATAATTTTTTTTAACCTTAGAAGTCCTTTGTGCATATACTATGGCATCCAGTTTTGTATTGTTATGGGATTCCTGTGTGTAAAATGTGTGTATGCCTGCACCTATATGTGTTTCTTGTGTTTTACTTTGGCTCTTTTCCTTCAGTTTGTTTATGTGTGTGTTTGCTTTGTCCTATTCCAATTTGCTTGTTTTATCTTTCTATTTTATTATCTTTTAGACACTTGTTTGTTTTCTAAAGAGAGACAGAAAGTGTGCAAAGTCAGATTAGAGGGGAGGAAGAGACAGTCTAAGTAGAATTGGTGCACTCAGAATATATTGTATAAAAATATATTTTAGATAAAGGAAAATGGAAAACAAAATATGCCAAAGAAAATTGTTAGTACATGGGAAAGTACGCAGATGAGGATAGCCATGTTTGGAGAGGTGTTCTGGAAAACAAGAGTGATGCTTAACTTCTTTGTGCAGCTTCTTCTCCTTTAGGGAACATGTTTTCAGCATGCATCTAGCAAAGTCTGTTATAAACAAACATTAATTGATATGTTTTGTAGAAAATTGGTATGATGGGGGAGATTGTTTTGAACGCAGTGGCAACCTGAGTAGCAGAGGTTTATCATCTGCAGTGGACCCAACCAGAAACAAACGCTTGCTGGACTGTTACTCTTTAGCTGGGTAATTCTAGGCAAAGCAGTGTGGAAGCTGTTCTTTTCTATCCTTCTGTGGAGTTGGTATAAATGTGGAGGCAGTTGCTGAGGTAAGCAATTTTCTAATGTTATGACAAAACACCATGACCAAGGCAACTTATAAAATAAAGCATTTTGTTTGGGACTCGTGGTCCCAGAGGGTTAGAGTTCACGGCCATCATGATGGGTAGCGTGGCATCAGGCAGGCAGGCATGGTGTTGAAGCAGTAGCTTAGGGCTCAAATCTCCATCCACAAGCATGAGCAGAAAGAACTAACAGGGAATAGTTTGGGTTTCTGAAACCTCAAAGTGTGTCTACAGTGACACACCTCTGTTGGGATCCCACGCTGGAGCAACATCTCTTGGTGTCCAGCCTCAGCAGGGTTTGCGCGTTCTAGAGTACAGGTGTGTGGATTAAAAATATTAGTCAGAGGGAACAGAGGTACATACACACATAGTAGAGTAAGAAGGACACTTCAGTGAAGACTAGATTTGCAAGTATTTATTTTCCATATGTTTATATACTTCAGTCCAAAAAGAGGAGGGGAGGGACAAAAGACTTCTTTAACATGATACAAAGAACAAACAGAGCAATTTTCTCTTCAATACCTGAAGCATCAAAAAACTAAACCCCGAGTTAAGTATTTTGTTGTTTAGGCAGGACATGCAGCAACCACACCTTAGGCCAAGTATCCTGTAGGCAGCCACTTCCTGGGTCAAACCCCCTGTCATATCCTTGAAGAAGCAGGAATAGGCTTGGACGCTCCAACCTTTGGTCAAGTTGAAATGCATCTACCTCTGTGGACCATCTTAATACTCAAAACACCAAGTGACCACACCCTAGGTTAAAATATCTTGTTAATAGCCACACCATAAGTCAAATCTCTTGTCAATAACCTTGAAGGAGCAAAAACTCTCTTTGACCTCCAGTCAAAGTAGAATGGACCCACTTCTGTGGATTCCCACATACCTCCTCTAACAAAGCCACACTTCTGAATCCTTCCCAAACAGTTCCACCAGTTGGAGGAGAGAGCTGCTTGTTGGTTCCTGGCCACTCCAAAATAATCACACAGAAACTGTATTAGTTAAATCACTGCTTGGCCCATTAACTCTAGCTTTTTATTGGCTAACTCTTTATTGGCTTTTTATTGGCTAACTCTTACTTAACCCATCTCAATTAATCTGTGCATCACCACAAGGTTGTAGCCTACCAGCAAAGATTTAGCATGCCTGTCTCCAGTGGAGCCTCCATGACTTCTCTCTGACTCTGCCTCCTTTCTCCCAGCTTTCAGTTTAGTATTCCCTGAACTGGCCCAACATAGTTTCTTTATTAACCAATGGTATTCACAGCATACAGAGGAGAATATCACATCAACCAACTTGGGTCAAAGCCTTCAAATACATGAGCCTGTAAGGGCCATTCTCATTCAAATTATCATTGCTGTCAAACCATACTATTCATTCGTTTCACCTTGTAGAAGTGAATTTTCCTGTGGCCTCAGAAAAAGCATAAAAATCATGAACCTATCATAGGAAAAAAAATTAGCTTACTGAAAGCTATGTATGGAGAGAAAACAATGCTGATTTCTCTGCTTAGTTGCATATCCCCCAGACATGTTTAGGTATATCTCTGCTTGAAAATATATTACCTACATAGTGCTTGTCCTAGACAGTGTAATTAGACATGTGAAGGTGTTTGGTGCTGACAATTTCACAGACTGAAAATTTGAGGTCAGTTACTAAAACTAGATGGGTAAGTGGAGACTATTCTCAGAGGTGGCTTGAGGGGAGCCTGAGAAGTTGTCCGGGTTAGTTTTGTCAACTTGACATCAACTTAGTCATATCTGGGAGGAGGGGATCATAACTGAAAAAGTATCTCTATATCTTGGCCTTTAGGCCAGTCTGTGGGGCATTCTCATGATTAATGTTGAATATGACCTCCCAGTCACTGGAGAGGGCATCACCCATGGCAGGCGGACTTGGAGTTGCAAGAAGAAAACTGAGAAAGCTAGGAGGAGAAAGTCAGTAAGCAGCATTCCTCCATGGCTTCTACTTCAGTTCCTACTTCCAGTTCATGCCCTGAGTTCCCGAGATGATGGATGGTAAGGCAGATAAGCATTTCCTCCTCTAGTTACTTTTAGTCATAGTCTTTTTCAGAGCAACAGAAACCCTAAGACAGGAGTATTGAGAGGCAGCTTTCCTTGCTGTCCCTCACCTCTGTTCCCTCACCTAATACAATTCTCACCCCCATGCTTTTCCTATATAGAAGATCTAGACTGAACATTGTGTAGAAAAGAGCAGACCATCTTGAAAAGAAAATGAACTGCTTAATACATTTGACTATGAGAACTTTTTATTAGTAGAAAAAGAAAACAGTCAATTATAAAAAAATGTTTTAGACATTAAGTGTCAGGAAAATTTTGTGTTCAGGCTCCAATGGGAAAACGTTCCCAGGAAGGATGGAATTTTAAAGAGTCAGAGCGCAGGATTTGCAGGGAGTGTTGCCATTGGTTACACATTGGAGTGCCTTTTATAGCTTTCAGAAGGCTCTAGCTAATAAAAATTTCATATTATGTTTCATTTTTCTAATTTTATATATTATTTGCTTGTATATTTAAAAATGTCCAGAAGGTTTATGGTGAAAAGAAATGATCCCTAATTATTTTTAAAAGTTTAAAACTGGATTAACTCAGTTACTTTAAATATTGATTGTTTTCCCTAGGCTATCTAAATAACCCTGTTTTTTACTCTTTAAACTGAAGACTTTATTAAAAATATGACAGCTTATAAATCCTCTTTTGTGTACATTTCATAAGAAGGTTTGGAGGAGGGGCGATATTGCCAGTTGGATTCATTTTCCTGGCTGCTATCCCAAACATTATTGGATGGATTAGAATCCTTTTACGACATACTGTCTTTTCTTCCTTGAATGGAAGAGCAAGAATTAAGATTCAACTTTATCCCTTAATTACTGAATAAAAGTTATATTTATGATCAAAGAAAATAAAACTCAATTAATAGGATGGCTAAACTTTCAATTGTAAAACATGAAAATTTTATGAAAGTCAAATATATCTGAGGAATTATTATGAACTAATGGAAAGTATTATATGTTGAAGCTATGGGTAATACTTGCTGCATCTTAGAGTTTAAATAATAAAGCCATATGGCTGAAACAATTTGTGAAATTTTAATTCAACTTTTATTTTAAATAATAAGCACTATATTAGTTCTCAAACCTACTAAAATGATATGGATTGTTTTGTCATATAAGATAACTCTTTTGTAGTGTCATCAGGGATGCTAATTATAACTGATATAATATAATGCATGGTTTATTTTATAACTCAGAGTTAATGAAAACTTCAGGGTTTGGAGGGAAAATGTCACTAACATTAACAACTGTCCAGATGACCACACAACTAACATTTTATGTACTCAAAGAAAAAATTACATTGTAAGTGACAAAATTATTGTCAATATCTTCAATTATTAGACTGAGAACTGTACAGGGAATCCCTTTGTAAGTGGGAAATTGGGAGAGTTGGAGAGATGGCTCAGCTGTTAAAAGCACTTGTAACTCTTGAAGAGGACCTGAGTTCAGCTTCCAGCACCCATGTTGAGTAGCACACAACTGGCTGTCATTCCAGCTTCAAGGGATCTGACACCTCTGGCTTCCATGGGCACCTGCACTCTCACACACACATCCCCACATGCACACAAACACGTAAACATAATTTAACAATAATAAAAATGATCCTTTTAGAATGGAATCTGCATGCAAATTCTTTATCCACCCACCCTCTTCCTTTTTTGCACTTCACATTATCTTTGTTTGGAATTTTGCTTATTTGGGACCAAGTCAGTGAAGAAACCTCATAGAAGAAATTATTTGAATAAGCATGGGAGTGCCTGTGGATATGTCTGACTGTGTTAGAACACAACAGTGGTGATCATTAGTCAAAACACTTGCTGCATGAATCCCGCTTGTCAAACACCATTTGACTGCTTAATAGTTTATAATTCTATGTGTTTGGTGAAGAATAATTAAGACCATCACAATCACGATGGTGATCCTGAAATCCGATGACAGTCAGAAATACCAGCTATTGTTTCCAAGTATGAGAAGAGGTTGTCTTAATAATAAATGAAACTGAAGCAAAAGGAGTTGAATAGAAGTAACTTTGAGGATAACTTGTGAAGCTCTTTTCAAGGGTTGTAAAAGGTCAACACGATTTTTATAGACAAGAATAGTCTTTAGCTATACAATCCACAGTGCCGCTTGATGAAGGAGATATGATTCTCGTTATTTAGAGGAGTCTGGCGTGTTCAGTATGAACCGCTTGTAGATTCAACATGACATTTTCAAAGCAAACCAGGGCAATGCAGTTTGTTATGTGGCAGGTGGGCTGTAGGCAGAGCAATGTATAAATGTGCTTTGTGGTGCTGAGTGCACGGTAAGTGTGACCCTATCACAGCATTCCAACATGTAACTCTTATGACTGGTCTGCTTGATAATGTGAAAAGTACTCAGATAATGAAGATTTGTGAGAAGGCATGCATCCCAGAGAGAAAAACATGCTAAAATAAATCCGAATAAATGGAAGACAGAAAACAAGGACCTCTGTTTTCCTTATGGTTCCCTAACCCGTCCCTAAAGCTCTGGATGAGAGAGGACCCTGGAGAGTTCAAGCAAAGACATACTCTACAGACTGGACGTAGCAGTTCCAGCTCTTTATAAGTTAGGGTGATTTTCTACCTACGTTTTTAGAGAATTAAATAATTCCTAATTTTGCTTTAATTCAGGAACAATCATTATAGACAGTAAATAGAAAGAAAAGATGCAAGTTCAAGAGAATATTATCATAAATATGTGTACAAGCCAGTGGTTAATGACAGACCACACACATGACAGTGGCTCCCTAAGATGCTATTGGAAAGAACAGAGTTTTTCTTTACTGGTGACATCATGGCCATCACAAGGCCACTCAGCACAGTGCTTCGCTCCTATGTTACCGTGATGCAGGTGGCAAGAGTGTATTAATTTAGCTATGTACAATACAGAGCACTTGATAATGAGAATAAACGATGACATTACTAAATTGTGTCTTTTTATTCTATAGTTCTACTGTTACACAAGAGAATATTTTTACTTATAAAAAGTTTCCTATATTCCAGTTATGGACTTTTAGGTGTCAGTAATTCCGGAGAGTTTTTGTTTGTTTGTTTTGCATGTGTATGCATGCACACGTGCACGTGTGTATGTGTTAAGAGAAATACAGACCAGTACTACTGTAGGAATTACACTGTCTAAAGGATTGGATGAAAACAATAGACATAATCTGTATTGTTTGAAATGCAAATATTCTTTTGTTTTACATTTGAGAAACTGAAAATAAAAATGTAGTGCCAAACAGCAGCGTGTGCTTTGGTCAGTAATCAGCTCACTGCAGCTAGCATGGAGCTTGCAGAGAGCTGAGAAAAATGAAAAGAGGAAGCAAGCTATGCAATAGTAAGCAGGACATTATGCCGCACATAAGCTAAAGAGTGAATTCCAGCCCCTAGCAGCTGATCAATACTAAGGAGACCGTTAGAGAAATAACTGCGTCATTGCTAAAGTAACCACAGAATAATGCCATGAAAGGAAAATGGGAAACGCAAAGTGATCCATCTCAGCACAAGATTATGAGGTAATTCTGGAATGTGATGCAAATTTAACCTTATTCATGGTCATGAAAGCTAGATCTTAAAGTGTTCTTTATCTTGAGGCGAGGGGAAGTCAGTATTAGCTAATACCACTCAGCCTTCCCTGTCCCTCCGCTCATTTTCTTTTAAAGATATTTAGGATAACAAACCTTGAATGAAGTATAGCACTGAGAGTTATCCTAAATAAAAAGAGAAAATCTCACAGAGCCCCATTCCTAGACAAATAATTCCAGGGAACTAAAGACTTCTGAGAATGAGATAAACAGCCATCCTAAAGAGTCATCTGATATAAAGTGGTCAGCCCTAAAATCATATACATACAAGTAACACTAACTGGACCAAGTGGATTATATATATGGCCATGACTGAAAGAGGGAGCAAGGGGAGAGGCAAATGGAAAGGGTTGGTGGGAGGAATGGGGAGAAGAAACAATGCAATTATAATTTAAAAAATTAAAAATTAAAAAAAAATAAACACAATACAAATTTAAAGAAGGAAAATAGCTCAAGGCCAGCCCGCGCTATGTAGTAAACTGTGTCCAAACAAAATCTCAGATCTGACGAACTGAAGAACACTAATAAAATATATCTCAACATCTCTATTCAAAGAAATTAATAGAAAGCACATTTGTTTCTAATCACGTTTTAAAGTTAATAGTGATTTTTAAAAATACACAGGAAATCACAATTATATATATGTATATATATATTACAACAATAAAATATATTAATGAATAAGGATGAGCAAGTGTTTGACAATATGGTAGAAAATTGCCAGTATCTTTAAAAGAAACTGAGTAGAGGGGCCAGGGAAGGCTGCAGCAGTGTTAACTGAAAGTGATACCAGCCGGTTCCTGAATAGACCAGAGGAAATAAATAGAAAAGGAGGGGTTAGCTTGTTTAGAATGAACTCCAAATGCCATCAGGGCAAACTAGCTACAGTCCAGTGTTCCAGTGTGACCAGAATAGTCAGTCCTAGGTCTCTGCAAGGCTTGAATCCAAGTCCTGCTTCACCTGAGGAATCTAGGGCGTAACCACCACAGACAGGAGAGATTCCAGGACTGTGATCTAAGCTCCTGTCCACTAGTGAGGCTCTCAACTCCTCCACACATGGAACCTGAGATGGCATGGAAGGGACAAACTGAAGAACTCCTTCTCCATAGATTGCCTTTGTGCATCTGCTCAGTGTGAGCAGCCAAAGAGTACAATTTATTTACTTCTGTGCGTTAAAATCCCAGCAGTGAAGAGTCAGGGTTTTATGCTCAGTCTGGTGTCCTGCATGGCTTGCCCTGTCTCTACACAGATGCAGACTGTACCTGCGTGCCTTATTTCTGTCTCCTGCTCTTCTCTGATAATGTTGTGGCTAAAAGAATTCTCTATTAAAAATTAGAAAGGACTGAGACACAGTCAATCAAACCACGGGAAAAGAACTGAGGGACGGGATACTTGCCCAGCAAGCACGAAACCCTAAATATGCTCCCTAATGTGGGTAAGAGAGGGAGGAAAGCAATGACACCAAAGCGCAAAAAAGTTTGATGCTTTTGATGAATCTTTGCTGTCAAAATTCTCTCCATGGTGTTCATTCCCTTCCTTGTCCCCCCTGCTTTCCCTGACATCCTTCCCTTTCCTTCTGGGTATTTTCCTTCCCTTCATCCTTAAGGGGAGGCTGCTATTTCCTCCAAATAAGAACAAATCCCATTTGACACACTTTAAATTATTCTATTGTATATAGAATAGCCTAGCCTCTTTTGTTTCTAAGTTTTTTATTTCAGATTTCTATTAAAAGAAATATCAGTAGATTTTTGTGACTTCCTTAGAAGAAATGAAAGTGTGGATAGTATTTGACTATAATCTTAAAACTTAAAGTTGTATTTAACCAGTAATTTAGTAATCTGCTTTTCTCTATTCTTGTTCCTCAAATCAAGAGGAAAGGTTTTATTTTTGATGTTTTATTCAGTTAACTATGAGAATACGAAAAGTCTCAAACCCCATGCTCCTCTTCTCCTCGTTGGGATAGGGTGGGGATTCCTTTTCTGGGTAATAAAGAGAAAGTTAAGAAGAAGAGATGATGAAGTGAGAATGGGCATGAGATGGGCAGAATTAAGCTGATATCGAGCAGATGCAGGATCAGGATTCCAGAGTTAGCTAGAAACAACATGAGACACAGTTGAGAAAACATGTGGCCGTATGCAGAGAGCAGATAAGGCTAATCACTAAATGACCGACTTTAACCCATCTCAGGAAGGAATTTACTACCCAACAAAGACATTTCAGAGAAAGGATAACAAGTTCAATAAGATTGTTTTGTCCATGTGGAATTTGCAAGAACAAGCCCACAAGTTGTGTGTGTGTGTGTGTGTGTGTGTGTGTGCGCGCACATGTACCAAGTATGGAGCAGTCTGTTATCTCCTTCTACCATGTGGGTTCCAGGAATCAAACTGAGGTCATCAGGCCTGACAGCAGGTATTCTTATCTGCGAAGCCATTTGTCTAGCCTGATAATTTAGAAACCGATTTTAATAGATGAGAAGATAGTGAACTGGTGAAGAGGTATTTGTGGAGGGTTCAGGGAAGGTAGATCTGGAAGGAAAGTTGTATATATATACATATATATATGTATATATATGGTTATATATGGATATATGGTTATATATCACATGTATGGATATATGGTTATATATCACATATATATGGATATATATATATCACATATATAACCATACATACACTTATTTAATTAAACAGTCTTCCACATGTCAGGATTAATTTTTGACAGTTAATTTTTGTTCAGTCCTCAATGTATTGGTGGTAACCTTTGGGAGACAATCTATAAGCTGTTTTCATAGTGTTTTGTATGAACCAATTGAAGACTATACAAAACACAGATGAGGAGGTAGTTTGGGAAGGGATGGGCAATTGTTTTGCCAGAAGGTTATTAAAACTACGGCATAAATACATTTTGGAATGTATTAGCTGGCTGTTAAAAGTCAATTAGCTACGAGAAGATGAGTGTTCAATTGTTACTACCTTGAATATATATTGCACAAGTCTGAATCCAGGTAATTAGCTCAATGACCTTAAGGCAAATGACAAAATGTCTCCAATTCCGTGAGATGAATTGATGCTTGACTAAACTCATTCTGAGATTAAAATAATGTTAATTTTTATAGCAATTTGTAACAACTTTAACAGCACTTTCTACAGTTATTACTGTTTATAATGTTATTGTTATTGTGCTATTTTTAAAATCTATTTAAACATACATATTAGCTATGAGCTAGCCTTTACTTTTTCTCTGTTCGTCTCATATACTGTTTTCATTTATTGAGGGCTATAAGATTTCTCTACAAGCAAATTAACTTGTGCTTCCTTGGAAATTTGATAGCAATGACCAGAGTAATTTTACTGTCACAAATCTTATAAAATACCAGGCAGATATGGGATAAGATATTCCTTAGTGTAACAATGTAGGCTGGGAGTGATGTGTAGCTCAGAAGTACAGTGCTTGCCTTGAATGTGAGCGCCCCAGGTTCAAAGCCCAACTCTATAAACAAACAACAACAAAACCCTCCCACAGCAATACATATTAGATACTTGGCTCTAATTCCATGTTTACTCTGAGTCGATTTTATACCCTCGGCCTATTTCAACTTTGTATTCCAACAAACTTATGTTCAGAAATGCCAATATCTATTTATTTCACACATTCATATGATTCTCTGAAATTCACTTGTCTGTCAGAATACAGTATTTCACCAACATGCTTAAAAACAGGTTTGGTTGGTGTAGTGATTGGTTTTTGACTGTTACTTGACACAACCTAGAATCACTTGAAAAGATAGTCTCAAGTGAAAGAGTGCCGGATCAGACTGGTTTCACATGTCTTTAGGGGATTGCCTTGATTGTTAATTGACTCAGCTGCTGAGGACAGCACCCACCGAGGACAGCACCCTCTGAGGACAGCACCCACCGAGGACAGCACCCACTGAGGACAACACCCTCTGAGGACAGCACCCACCGAGGACAGCATCCACCGAGGACAGCACCCTCTGAGGACAGCACCCTCTGAGGACAGCACCCACCGAGGACAGCACCCACTGAGGACAGCACCCTCTGAGGACAGCACCCACCGAGGACAGCATCCACCGAGGACAGCACCCACCAAGGACAGCACCCTCTGAGGACAGCACCCTCTGAGGACAGCACCCACCGAGGACAGCACCCACCGAGGACAGCACCCATCGAGGACAGCACCCACCGAGGACAGCACCCACCGAGGACAGCATCCTCTGAGGACAGCACCCACTGAGGACAGCACCCTCTGAGGACAGCACCCTCTGAGAATAGCATCCACTGAGGACAGCACCCATAGAGAACAGCATTCACAGAGGACAGCACCCACCGAGGACAGCATCCTCTGAGGACAGCACCCTCTGAGGACAGCACCCACTGAGAACAGCACCCTCTGAGGACAGCACCCACCGAGAACAGCACCTACTAAAGACAGCACCCTCTGAGGACAGCACCCACTAAAAACAGTACCCTCTGAGGATAGCACCCACTGAGGACAACACCCACCGAAAACAGCACCCACTGAGGACAGCACCCACTGAGGACAGCACCCTCTTAGGACTTAGGATAGCACCCATAGAGAACAGCACCCACAGAGGACGGCACCTTCTGAGGATAACACCCACCAGATAGTTGCCCACTGAAAACAGCACACATTGAGGACAACATACACTGTAGAAAGCACCATCCCCTGAGAGGCGGATGACTGAGAGCAAGCAAACAAGCAAGAATTCATGAATTTATTCTCTCTCCACTCTTGCCTGTTGATACGATGCATCGTTTCCACCTTGACTTCCCACAATCACGAACGATAAACTGCAAATGGAATAAATCCTTTCTCTCTTAAAATGATTTTTCTAGTTTTTTTAAATCAGTGGAACAGTTTTAAAAAATAACTAGGACTTGTAGTATAATTAAAATTTTGAACAACATTTTAAATAAAAAAGAAGATTCTATTTCTGTCTCTTAAGAGGAGCTCAAGAAACAATAAACTTGGTGTGCTTGTTTGACAGGACATCAAGATTCCAAGTTCTTTCTTCTTACTGAGCCATGCTTGACTTTCATATTGCTTCCATCCTCACCATGAACTCAAAACTCATTCTCCAAACTCTCATCATCATATCCAAACCCAGATAAAAGAAAAGGTCCAAAGAATACACTTATCTGCTGAGCTAGCCCCCTAGAAGAGCTTTCTACACACTACTACCTTATTCCTGATCATACTGAATAAGCTTTCCCCTTGCCAAGTGAGCTGGGAAATGTAGTTTTCCCAGAGATCGTTTAGGATCCAAATATGGAAATTTTTGTATGCAGAAAATGTGGTGAATGGCTGTTTCCTAAGCAACTAGCTATGATCCAAAAATGTTTGTTCCTGTGTGTGACACCTGTGATGCGGGAGAATTGTCTGTATTCTGTCAATCATGTTTTAATAAAACGCTGATTGGCCAGGCAGGCAGTATAGGCGGGAAAACCAGACAGGAAGTAGAGGTGATGCAATGAGAACAGTAGAATTCTGGGAAGCGGGGAGGTTCCTCTGCCACTCCTGCGCAGACCACTGGAGAGGAAAGATGCAAGCTGCCCCGCTGGAAAAGGTACTGAGCCATGTGCTAACGTAGATAAGGATAATGGGGTAACATAAGTTATAAGAACTAATAAATAGCCTGACCTAATGGGTCAATCAGGTTATAATATTATGGAGTCTTGTGTGTGATTTTCCTTGGGAGCTGCCAGTTGTGGGGTACTGGGCGGGACAGATACCCCAACAAGCCGGCCCCTCACTACAAATGGCACCCAACGTGGATAACTGAATCAACAGAAAGCTTGAGAAAGTTTGGGAAAGAATAGAGTAAAGCATGTTTTCTTGGTAACAGCAATTTCTTAGGTCTGCTCTGCTTGCTAGAGGCAAGCAAGCGCTCTCATCTAAGAGAGGCTTCCTGACTCAGCTTTAGCTGCAAAACTTTGTAGCTCATTAAGAGGTCCTGCCACGAAACTCTTAAATGGTGTTGGCGAAAAGCTGAATGCATGCTTTTCGGGTGTTTAGCTGTAGCAGGAAAAAAGCTGCGCTGTTTTAAAATGCTGGCTTTCTGGGCTGTCCTAACAGGGCAAACTCTGACTCTTTCAGGCAGGCAGTCCGACTGAATGTGGTCTGTGAGCGCAATGTTGCAGCTTGCTTGCAGGCAGGGACCTTGAAATGCCATAGAGTTGTGGCAATAAAAATGGCTTCAGCAGTACCTCTGCCATGAGGCTGGAAAGCTAAAAAATGGCCTAGATCCAGCCGTCAAAGCCACGGTTTTAGGCTTATGTGGTCAGAAAAAGAGAGATATACATTTAAGAGAGATTCAAAGAGAAAGAAAACCTCTAAATGGTTTACAGTGTGTTAAAAATATATGCAGGCTAAAGGTTAAAGTCATTAAAAATAAAAAAGAAAGAAAGGGAGAAATAGGGTGTGGTGGAACACACCTTTAATCCCAATGCCTGGGAGGCAGAGGTACATTGACCTCTGTGACTTCAAGGGGAAGAGGTAGATTGACCTCTGTGACTTCAGGGTGTGGAGGTATACACCTTTAATCCCAATGCCTGGGAGGCAGAGACAGACAGATCTCTGAGTTCAAGGTGTGGTAGCAAACACCTTTAATCCCAGCACTGGGGAGGCTGAGACAGAGGGATCTCTGTGAGTTCAAGGACAGCCTGGTCTACAGAGTTTTTTCAGGACAAAGATATATACAGAGAGCCTGTCTCAAAAAGTCAAAAGTTAAAAATAAAATTAAAAGAAATAGAGGTTGAAATAAAGCCGCATAAAGATGGAAAATACACAGAGAATCTTGATACTGAGTGTTATTATGCTCTCTTTGAATTATTTGAATGCTGAGGAAGGAGCAACAGTCGCCAAAAGACATTTGCTTATAAATGCTGCAGAATTAATCCAAGATAGGTATTTTGAAAATACCTTGGCTTCAAAATTGAAGTCAAAAGGTATGTTACTTTGGAGAAGAGATTTTGCTTTTGTTTCCACAGAAAATGAGAGGCTATGAATTCATTCTGAGTTAAGAAAAATCAGCTTTGATCAAGGGAGGCCACCTGAGAAATCTCCAACAGGAACAGATGGCCCAGATGTCTGAGTTCTACATCCAGAACAGATTCAAGACTGCTGCCTGAGATGATCAAGACTCACAGGATACTCCAGTCAGGATTTGATTATAACTCTAAATTTTCTTTAGGTCCCCATAAGATCATGAGCGCCCCCAACCAGCAGGAAGTAGCCTGAAATACTATGCCCACATTCCCAACAAATGGATTATGGGTATTTTCCTTTGTTTAAAAAAAAAAGAGGGAAATGATGCGGGAGAATTGTCTGTATTCTGTCAATCATATTTTAAAAAAACGCTGATTGGCCAGGCAGGCAGTATAGGCGTGAAAACCAGACAGGAAGTAGAGGTGATGCAATGAGAACAGGAGAATTCTGGGAAGCAGAGAGGTTCCTCTGCCACTCCTGTGCAGACCACTGAAGAGGCAACATGTAACCTGCCCTGCTGAGAAAGGTACGGAGCCATGTGCTGACGTAGATAAGGATAATGGGGTAACATAAGTTGTAAGAACTAATAAGTAGCCTGACCTAATGGGCCAATCAGTTTATAATCTTATGGAGTCTTGTGTGTGATTTTCTTTGGGGTTTGCTGGTTGTGGGGTACCGGGCGGGACCGAAACCCCAACAAGCCGGCCCTCATGTTACACACCTGCTGCAAAAAGAGTAAAAAATATAAACAAAAATGCTGATTGATTTGCATTTAGATTTTTAAAAATGAAATGAGTGGTTGAACTACAGATCAAGACATTTGGCATGTCAACCATTCAATGTGGATATGTTACTTCTCACAAATGACAATAAACAATTTTAAATAATCAAAACAGATGTTAAGAGAGCAAGTTACTAATGACCCAGAAGACTTTAAAGTCAGTAGCTGTGCAAGGGGAGTATGGCTGCCCTGGAGGGAGTCTTTGTTCTGGAAAATGTGAACTACAAAACTTTTTTCTATAATCCCTACTTTTTAAGTTCTATTTTTTGCCATTTTTATGTTGGTGCTTTGCTTTAGTTGGTATGATCTTTTTAATTCTTTAATTTTAAAATATTTTTAGTGATTACATTCTCAAATTATTTTTTTAAATCTGCATAATTTATCAAGACTGCTTGACTAATTCCCATGGATTCTATAGCTCTTAGATATTTAGTTCAGATACTCTTCTGGGAAGTGGTTGGTAAAGGCACGTGATGCACAAGCCTGAGAACTTGGGTAGAGATTCACACAGTCAGTACAAAGTCAGGCAGGTCAGAGTATCTGTAACCACAGCACTTGGGGAAGCAGACGGGAAGAGCAATGGGGCATGCGGCCAGCCAACTCACTTAACAAAACAACCAAGTTAGCCAGGCGGTGGTGGCACCTGCCATTAATTCCAGCACTCAACAGAGAGAGGCAGGTAGATCTATGTGAGTGCAAGGCCAGCCTGGTCTACAAGAGCTAGTTCCAGGACAGGCTTCAAAGCCACAGAGAAATCCTGTCTTGAAAAACCAAAACCAAAACCAAACAAAACAAAAAACCCAAACCAAAACAAAACAACCAAGTTCATACTTAGTGAGAGACCCTGTCACAGAAGAACACACCCCAAACCTCATGTTCTCCTCTGAATTCTGAACAGGAGTGCATATACCCGCATACACATGCACACACCAAACATTCACATATGCACATATTTACGCAGAAAACAAGAGACTAATAAAATAAGGTATTATATTACACCAAATCTTTAAGAACTTGTTTCCCTTTTTAGAGAGACTAAGTTTAAGCCTTTCTCTTCCATCTCTGCCTTCTCTTCCTCCTCTTCTTTATTTTCCTCCTTCTCTCTTTCCCCTCTTCATCTCCTTCCCCTCCTCCTCTTTCTCCTCCTCCTCTCCTTTCCCTCCTCCTCTCCTTCCTCTCCTCCTCTTCTTTTTTCTTTCCTCCTTCTCTTTCTTTGCTCTTCCTTCTTCCCTTCTTTCTCTTCTTTTCTTCTGTCCTGTGATGTTAAGCTGTTGTAAACCTTCCCAATGAACACACAACTGTTTCATTTTTAATGGGAATGCAGGTTGCAACTTTTAGAAAAGCTGGTAGTTGGACATAGCAATATTGCTTTCAGTAAGTTTATGGTGATTCACTGAAAGAAAACAGGTCAGAAGTAGGTGCTAACTATGCAAAGATTTGAAGGCACTCTTTAAGGAAATTGCTGCATAAGAGAGTTTCTATGTGTTCTCTGTGAACCAGAGTGTGGAATGTCACCTCTCACAAACAGTTATTCAGAGGAGAGTCTCTCTGGCAAGTTCTAGGAGGCACAGGGAACAAAGCTATGCAGTCTTTATGTAATTTGTTTCAAGAAATTTCCCTGAAATTGGAGAAAGTATGATATCTGCTCTCAAGCCTAGATACTTATTTCATGAATTCTACCCGGTGGATCCCAGGACAGGATCTGATCCCCACCAGTCACCAGACATTATCTTCACTGTCTCTTGGTCTTTGCTTAGACAGATAAGGTCAGTTTCTAGATAACACCCTGACTGCTAATCCCATGCATAAGATTTGTGCTCAAATGTTCCTCGCCGTCACCTTAAACAGATTTGAGATCCTGCTTTTGTCTTTTTTACACAGATAAGATGAACAGAATAAGAAGAATGACATTGCAGCACAGAGGAGGGCTTTCTGGTTTCCTAAAAATACATTTATTTACATTAATTTTATTTTTGATTTGTCCCAAATATCTCATTCCTGAATTAGTCCTACATGTCCTTACATGATATTTTTTTTAAAGATACCAGTCATTAGGTTTAGGGAATCCAAAATTACCCAACTGAGTGTTAGTTTATTTTAAATAATAACACATACAATTACCTCTGTGTTTTACTTAGAGTTTCTATTGCTGTAATGAAACACCATAACCAGAAAACAAGCTGGGGAGGAAAGGGTTTATTCAGCTTATATTTCCACATCACTGTTCATCCTCAAGTCAGGACAGGAACTCAAGCAGGGCAAGAACCTGGAGGCAGGAGCTTATGCAGAGGCCACGGAACTTGCTTTGTATACCAGGCTAGCCTTGAACTTACAGAGATCCACCTTCCTCTGTCCTCTAAGTGCTGGAATTAACAACTTGTGCCACCACTACCCAGTTCTAGCCTGATCTCTTATAGAACCCAGGACCATATAGTCGTCAGCCTGGGGTGGCACCACTACAGTGGGCAGGACCCTCCTACATCTAATTAAGAAAATATCCTATTGGCTTTCATACAGCCAGATCTTACGGGGTCATTTCTTAACTGAGGCTCCCTCCTCTCTGATGTCTCCAGCTTATGTGAAATTGTCACAAAACTATTTAGACACTCTGATTTCTGAGCTTCTAGGAGTTGTGGGTCTTTGGAGGATGTCACTAAGTCCACTCCAATGTCTCAGTGTGTTCTTGCTTTGCTCAGTCTGAAACCTGGTCATAATTCCCAGTGTCCCTCAACTACGCGCTCTTACCTCACAGGAGCGATCACTCTTGCTGAGGATTTCAGACCGGTTCTGCTAATCTTTGCACCTCTTTTTGTCAGGATTTTCCACTTTGTATTCCTAGTAGCTGCGGGTGAAAAGTTCTCTTAAGTGCGAAGAACCTTAAGAACCAGGGTTCCCTGCTTCACTCAGAGGAGTCACCTGAGACGCTGGTGTGAGGACAGGATAATTCAGAAGCACATGCAGGAAATCTGTCCAACAGAAGACACTTCACATTTTCTACCCATTCTTCTCGGCACAACATTCTTGTGTTTAATGGTCCTAGAGACGGCCAGCGTGATTAGGGAAGAAACTGGGATGAAAATACTGTCACTTTAAGTAGAATAAGCACAGACTTGCAGAAGCCTTTCTTTCTACAGATATCTTGGCATTTCTTGAGGTAGTTATTAGTATAAGGTAAATTTCAGTGTCATTTTTCCTTTCAGTTACCCTAGCAAACTGAAAACCCTGTCAGGCTACACCCTGAAACAAGTAGATGCTCAAGGCTAGCTAATCCGTGCTCTTGGAATGCAAAGACTAAGATGTATCAGTAAGCATAAATATCACTTTCATTGCAATCACCCAGCCTTGAATTTTAAGCACTACTTATCCGTTGTTTAAATACCAGGAAATATGTGAATGCAGCATTATAATGGTATATTATTTGTGTTTTAATAAATAAAGTTTGCCTAAAGATCAGAGGGCAAGGCAGTCATGCTAGTCAGCCATACAAGTCAAGAAGAGTAGCAAACACCTTTAATCTCAGGCATTAGGATACAGAGGTAGACAGATATCTATGAGTTCAAGGCCACCCAGGGCCACACAAGAATGAATCTGTCTAAAAGAGAAACAGAGCTCACACAAAGGTGATTCCAGCCCTTGGGATCACACACCTTTAATCCCAGCACTAGGGAGGTGGAGACAGGAACATAGAGAGGAGAAGAGACAGGAACTCAGGGGAGTGTGGAATCTGAGGTTTGGCAGTCTGAGGATCACCCTTCAGTCTGAGCATTGGTAGAGATAAAAGGTCTCTCTAGTGGTTGGGTGCTTTGCTTTGCTGATCCCCAGGGTGACCCTAATATCTGTCTCTGGGTTTTTATTATTGGTGCTACACAGTATTTCACATTATAATATTCATGTTAATAATTCATAGCATATCAGGTAACCTGGTACAAATTACTTCTCAGTGCTTCCTGGCTGTCACAGACCGTTCCTACAGTTTCTCATCTGCGAGTTATAACTTGAAGAATGGCAGAGCTTAGCTGTAGTTGTGAGCAGATATTGTGAGGCAGAGGAAAGGTCGTGTAACTACTACAAGAGCAAAATCATGAAAATCTCTGCTTTCGAAATCAATTAAATTCTCTGTATAGATATCTAAGTGAAAGAACATGGAATGCTGCCTTTAAGGAGAGCATTTTCTAAGATAGTTCATAGAATTTGTTCCTTGGTTTTGTATCTTAAGCAGAAACAGGAGTTTGTGGACCGGCTTCTTGGTGTATGGAATTGTTAAAATAATTAAATAACAAGTTACTAAAAGGTTTTGTGAAAATTAAACTGAAATAGAATTACAGTTTTCTGTTTACAGGAGCCTGATATTTTGATTTCATCTTCAGAGTGCTGGATGACAGGCTAGCATTCATTTCTGCCTCTTAATTAGTACAATCCCCTACCAGGGGTGTTTGAGAGGCGGCGCCGTGTTTCTCAGGCTATGTGCAGCTGGGCACAGCCAGCCAGCTAGCATCTGACCAGGGAGAGGACAGGAAGTGGTGTACTGGTTCTGCAAGCAGCTCTTAAAGGACTGTTCTTTAAAGCTATCCTCCATTTCCCATCCCCTCCCGCTTCCCTTCTGGGTTTCTGCTGCTGGAGAAGCTGTGAGGGCAGAGCTGCAGCAGGCAGGTTAGATGGCCTGGAAATGGGAAGCAGTCACGATGCTGGTGGGTAATGAAACAGAAAGACCCAGGACTCTGGTGTGTCTGCAATGCTTCTCTGAACTGATTGGATCCACGTTTACAAGAGACTATCACTCAAACCACAATAATTTTGGAATGTATTGATGTTTACTTGTGGCTGAACATAAAACTAATTACTAAACATGATCGCATACACAAAAATAGTAGCTATTAATAAGACAAAGTACTTTTCAATTTCATTCCAGTAGGTCTTCATAATGTTCGGTAAAATACACAGAAAATGCTTTAATCTTATGTAAATATAAAGTTCAGTAAGAATTATTTATTTCTAATCTGTCACTTTAAGTCTCAGATCATTTGATATCAAGTATATATGAATATTTGCACTCAGATGACACATATTTTAATGAATCTGATAATATAAAAATATTAAAAAGCTCCCTATTTGAAGATGCTAGCAAAGAAGAGCAATTTCCATCTTTAAGCTTCTTTCTTAGGAACAGAATCTCCAGCATGAACTAAACATGTCCCTAACATGAACTAAAACAATTAGTGCATGTAAACATAGCAAAGTATGAGGAGCTTGGAAATGATGGTCTGGAGACATGGTCGTAAGTGTGCCTGGGCCATGAGGTGTTCTTCATACACTCCTGTTGGGGAATAGTGTTTTAAGGTGTGCTGCTTTTTGTTTATGCTGCATTTGATTAACTGTGAAGCTGTGATTCTTTGCCTCTCTGAAACATCCGATGGTCCTAATAAAGAGATGAATGGTCAATAGTGAGGTAGGAGGAAAGACAGGTGGGCTGGCAGGCAGAGAGAATAAATAAGGGAAATCTGGGTGGAGAAAGAACCAGGAGCAAGAGAACAAGGAGAGGAGGACATCTGGGGCCAGCCACCCAGTCCGTCACGAAGAAGGAAAGAAAGGTATACAGAAATAGAGAAAGATAAAAAGACCGGAGGCAAAAGGTAGGCAGGATAACATACGTTAAGAAAAACTGGCAAGAAACAAGCAAAGCTAAGGCCAGGAATTCATAACTAAGAATAAGCCTATGTGTGTGCCCCATTTGGAGCTGGGTGGCGGTCCCCCCCAAAAAGCCTAAAGGGGAAAACCTCACACAACATACACCTGTCATCCAGGCTCATCAGAACATATTCACTCATCTATTTTGATATCTTGACATTGTAAGAGAAATTTGCACAGATGATTCAATTTATTAGAAATAATTTGTGATGCCTTGACTAGGACTAGTAGCTTTATCAAAGAGTGCCACCGAAGTCTGCGCACCCATGTATTCTGTGGGTTACACTGAGCAGGCAGCTGTCTGGGAGACGTCCTCAGCAGTCCTTGAGCCTCGTGGCTCATTGCCTGTGAACCTAGCAGCCACAGTAAGAAAGCAATCTTCTGCTTGCTCTACGCCACCTATTGTGTTTCCTTACAGCATCCCACTGGATAGGGACTGCCTTCCTCTGCCCCCTAGATTTCTTTCTGATGAATGATCTTGGGTTCGTGTTTATCTCTATACCATTCTCCAAGGATTACATGTGTAATGACTCAGTTTACCTGATATAACAGGGCTTAAGTTTGGCTTTCAGCAATAGTTTAACCAAGGTATCAAAGTAAATTTGCCCCTTTGAGGAGCATTTCCACAATGTGCCTTATGACTAGGGCCACCTATAAATACTTATCAGGTCTCCTGAGTGACTTTCCAAGCTGAAACAGGTGCCGAGCAAAGGTTCAGAGTGGTATCGTGGGGGTGGGGCCTCCAGGTGCCTTCCTGGGTCTTCGGGCACCATAGGTTAGATTATTTTAAAAGGCAGCTTAAAGAGATGGAAGATGGAAGAGAAAAATAGTCTGACCTTATGCAGGACCATGTTTATTCATGGCAAGGGGCATTTTGTCCAAATGTTTTATTTTAAGAGAGCTTAAAATTCTCTAGCTCGAACAACAAAAGACAAGAAAATAGTCCACTTCCACTGAAGCAAGTGTTCATTTGAATTCTTATGTCGTGGGCTTCAGGAACACTGAACTGAACAATTTTTACAATTAGAACAATGCTCTGCAACTCAGTGACATGCAGGTGTGCACGCATGTGCATGCCAAAGCCTCAGATATGAGAATGCTTCATTTTAACAGATTCTGTTGTGCCTTGTACGGGGTAATGTCTGCAAGAGTATTTTAGGTAGCGTGGAAATCTCTTATTGTGTAGAGCGAGCTGCCTGAAAACAGCTTCCATAGCACCTGTTCTACCTGAACGAAGTCCTTGTCTCCTCAACTGTGTAAGTAATGATAGTGGGGTAGATGCACACACATATCGAACAATGTAACATCTTTGCAAGCTTTGCTGTAGCTTGCAACTCATAAACAAGATAAATTGAAAACTGTGAAAATATCCCCCAAGTCCTTTGTTTTCTCAGAACCAAACATCTGTGGATGAATGAATACAAAAACCATGTAGCTCAATGAATGAGTCTAGGATGCAACCTAATACAATTCTAATTCTTTGATTCCTGAAACTTTTAATGTCTTGTGGAAGGTATGGCCTGTTTATTGCTGCTTACAACTCCAGCAATCCAGAGTTGTAGGAGGCTACTTGTCATTTCATGGCCGCCCAGACTCCCAAAATAACCACACAGAAACTATATTAATTAAGTCACTGCTTGGCCAATCACTATAGCATATTTCTAGCAAGATCTTGCATATTGAATTAACCCATATCTATTATTTTATATTTTACCATGACACTTGTGGCCTACAGGCAAGGTTCTAGCTGGCAGCTAGTGTCTTTTCTCTCTTGCAGCTACAGGGCATCTCACTGACTCTGCCTTCTTTCTCCAAGCATTCAGTTTAGTTTTCCCGCATAGCTTTACTCTGGTAAGTCACTGGACAAAATAGATTCTTTATTAACCAATGGTATTCACAGCATACACAGGGGAATCCCACATCACTCCAGAAGTTATGAGAAATGAGCTGAAGAACAGCCACAACTTGCCTCAAAAATATCAGAATAAAAAGCTAATGGGTGGAAGTCAGACAGGCAGAGACTCAGAGAGAGGGACTGAGGCAAAGAGAGACAGATAGAGAAGAAAGGAAAGAAGGGCAAAAGAGAGAAGTAAAGTAATTAAATGCATTGGGGAAAGATAATTTTTTTTAATCTGAATAAAATACATTGCAAAAACACTGGGAATATTTGCATAGTCACTGCCATACCGCCTTCAAAATAACCATAAGTTAGAGCCAAATAGACACCTTGCCAAACCGTTAGAGGTGTTTCTAATGTGAAAAGATGTTGTCACATAGGAAAGGATAAAGCTCAAGAGACACCCAGAACCTTGGTCAATGCTTACGGAGGATTACTCTGTTTTGTTTTTCATCATTGATAACGATGGTTATGAGTTTGAGGAAGGCAGCTATGTATATAAATCTGGGATTTTTATTTTCTAAGCCTAACCAACCTTCACAAATTTTCAATTAAAAAAAACACACCAATATTTTCACTGATAAAAGTAAATATAACTGGAAGATTAAGGCTGCAGTTAAAATATATTAATGTATAGAAACATAATTTGCAAGTTCAAGATCAAGAAACTTTCAATGACTATATCTATTCATAGCATTGCCTTGAGCTCTTTGTTAAAATAAAAACATGCATCAATTTACCTGAGAACCTCATGTCATTGGTGCTTTCAGGGATAACACATGGCCATGCTTATTTTTGACATCGTGTATGAGAGATCCCTTTCCTAACAAAAGGCATTGCTTAGCTGAGTGCCTTTAAAACACAGTAGACTTTCAGAATAAGAGATGATAATTTGTTATAACACAAGAGAGAAGGGTGCTCTATTGGCTGAGAGCCCACTCTGTATAGCATCCTATAGCTCTAATGATACAAGAGACAATTGGATTTCTGAAATAAAATTGTCATTGGAAAAGCATGCCTACAAGTATTCAGCTTCATGTGATAGCTATTGATTGTCATGAAAATAAAATAATAGTGTAAGATAAACACAAAAGATATGGTCAAATGGAGGCTAACTGCATTGGTGTGACTTTCAATCAGTTTTGATGAAAATGCATTACATACTCAGGTAAAATGCCAAAGAATAAATAATTTTAAAAAACATAGTAGATAAAAGCAACTAGAAACAAAAATCACACAGTGTATAGATTCATTCAATTTGTATTTTGAAAAGAAGAGAGCACTTGAGTCACTTAAAAGATCAATAACATTTGGGGACTGGACCTCAAGGCTATTACATAGCAATGAAGACATTGGAAGGCTGAATTTCATTGGATTTAATTTTATTTCAATAAAATGGAGATATGAAAAAGAGGAAAAATCACAGGCTTTAGTTCAGTAACTTTTGGGTTGAAATACATGTCAGTCACAATAGGAACCCTGTCAAACTGTGTGACTACATTCATTCCATGGTAAAGGAAAACGGTAAAATGTCTGTCTTAGACGTCCCTAAGGCCATGTGTGATAGAATGATTCCCAGCCCATGGATCTTCTGGGAGACACTGGAAGCTTTCAGACTTTAAGACTAGATGGAGCATACCTCCAAAGGCTAGGGACTATATACAGCAAACCTATAGCCTATATTATATTAAGGGGAAACAAACAGAGAATTTCCTCTAAAAATCAACAATGAGACAAGGGTTTCCACTCCATACTTTCTTATTTGATGCAATGCCTCAAGTCTTAGCTATAGAAATTAGACAAGGGGATGGCAAAAGATGTAGCAATCTGAAGAAAAGAGATCGTACTATCCCTATTTGCAAATGGAGTGATTCTTTACTTAAAAGATCAGCCCACTAGTAATTCTGGGGCCTAATACCTCTTACAGTAAAGTAGCAGGATACAAAATCAACATAAAAATAGCAGCCTATATTTATATTAACATTCTTCTACAGAGCAAGTTCCACGACTGATGTCATTTCCATCACATCTGGGTTCCCACTGCTGTCAGCATTCAGGCAGAATGCTTAGTCACACCAGCCAACAGCATTTCCAGGTCCCAAGGCCACACTTGCACCATTAGCATTCAGGCAAAATTTTCTAGTCGCCCTAGGGCCTTATGCCCTATGCAATCTATACACAGCATGGCCACATAATCAATGTGTGGCAATTAGTAAACCCCTATGCAAATGCGCTAAACTGCCTTTAAAAAGCAGAAATGCCCGCTCCACTCTCTCTCACTACGTTGCTTTCAGACAGGCCTGTGCACCTCCTCTTCTTTCCTTTTCCCTTCTCTTTATTAATAAAGCTCGTTCAGTGAGTTTCACTGTATATCTTGTGATCCGTTCTCGTACATGGTAATGTAAAGGACAGCTAGCACTACACAAAAAAAAAGAAAAGAAGAGAAAAAAGGAAAATCCTGTCTTGAATAAAAAGAAGTCAACTATCCATGACAGAAATTAGAATAAATATTCCATTCAGAATAACTCACTCCATTATTGCATTGTTGGTATGCTGGTGAGCACAGTGTGGGACCCAGACCACACAGCTGCCGCAGCAGGAAAAAACCTAAACTGGTACCCTCCAGGAACAAGCTATCCAAAGGAATTCCTAACATTCCAACTACTGTAGATAAGATCACCTGCGAGGACACACCCAGCACTTTTTACCTGGACACCCAGGAATCCTGACCCTTAGAAATCCCTCACCCACACCTTTGCTACTATAAAAACCCAACCCCAGCCGAGCTCTGGGCTCTTCAACCACTCCATTGTGATGGACACACAGAGGGACTGAGTTTGCAAACCTGTGTAAGAATAAAGGCTTTTTGCTTTTACATACAGGACCCAAAGCCTTCGGCTGTCCTACGGTAAGTTTTCTGTATTTTCTGTGTGTATGTTTTGTTTTGTGTCTTTCTGTTTTTGATATCTTTCTATAAGTGGGCCCAGAATCTGTGAGAGCCTGTAGAGAGTCTACGCATGGAAATATCGCAGGTGGGGTGCCTGGGGAATGTCCCCAGGAACCTTCTGTATGAGGTTCTCTCTCTGCTTTCTGTAGACAAGATCTAGCGATCTGCTTTCTGTGTGGGATGCTCCAGGGTCTCAGTTTCAGTTCTGCCTCCAGGCACCCAGAGGACTCTGAATTGTTCTGTGTGCCGGTTCATCTTTGTCTTTTGTGCGTCCTCTTTCTGACTTGTGAGACTGAGGTAATGGGACAGACTCAAAGCACAACTTCTTTGACTTTGACATTGGATTACTTACAGGGCTTTAGACATAAGGTCATAAGCATAGAGGTATATCTTCGTAAAAAGGATGAGATGAACAACCTCTACCTACCTTAAACATTTCGTTAAAAGGAGGCAGTCTTGGCTTGTAATGGGGGGAGCAACACAGGCAAGTTTGTCATAAAAGTTTGATGCTGTGGGGCAGCACATTTGTACGGCTGGGGTGGCTGAGCTATAAGGCCTTGTGACAATGTAGCAAGACTGCCAGCTGCAGCTTACAAGGTGTGTCCAATAGGATTTCAAACGCTAAACAGAGAATCTGGGGTTGCTATGGCTGGAAAAGTTAACAATTCTTTTTTTGTCTCCATGCTGTGCCCTGCCCCCTTCCCATGCTGAAGGGTGGGGCTCCTGCATGCTTCCCTGGGGGTTGCCCCCTCAAGTTCTGTCCAAACCTGGCTACAATTTGGCTCTATGGTTGCTAAACTCTGAGAGCAATGATGTGATCTGTAGCCAGGGCCTGTTCCCGCTCCAGCAGAGCTGCTTTGGTCATTCGAACACCATGGGTCATAAATATCATTAAAGCGGTCAGATGCTTTGTGCTGGTACAGGTTTTTAAAGTGAATTGACCATATGAGGTTAATTCTGGTTAAAAAGTATTGTCTTATTGAAGAGTTTTGTTTCAATCTTAAGAAAATTATGGATGCCTGTTTTGTTGAAAAGTTTGTATAAGTTTTCTTGCAAGGATGGAGCAGAGACAGAAATGGTTTGGATATTTTTGCTGTTTCTGACTCCCATCCCTGCTGTGGCCACATTTATGGGTCTGACCTCAGAATTTACCCCTGAGCTCTGGTTACTGGATTTGGGTTAGCAGAAATTCAGATGACTTTTTTTATGTAAATATTGTTAAAACTGCTTTATGCTGCTCTTTATTGCAAACCTGGACCTAGAGTTGGATTATGGCTCTTCCATCGCTAGATCTATGCTAGCGATCTATTTAAAAGTTCCCCTGTCACTCTGTCAGTCTGAGCCCCTGACACAATGACAAGGAGAAAACACAAAACATAACAGTGAAAAAAAACTGGACTTGGCTTATGTGAACATTCTGTATCTTAAGATTAATAAATTTATTTTGTTGGATACAGTTTGAAAAATCAGTTAAAATTGAAATAAAACTAGTAAAAAGTTAATTAGTCACACTAGAAATTGGTAATTTAAAATCTATGCATGGTTAATTTTAAAGAAACCATAAGGCATGATTCCACTTTGAGTTTTAAACTGTCATTTTGCTATAGTTAAAAAAAAATGGATGCAACATGATTTCATCGTCATCTTGATTAAAGGTGACCACATGGAAAGGGCCTAACTAGGCTGCAACAAAAGATCTCCAAGATAGTTTGGCTTGGGATATATTTTTATATGATGACTTATGCCCCATTCTGGAAACAAGGCTCAAAAAAATACATAGGATTTAAAGTATTATAAAGCTACACCTCAATCCTTTTATACTCAAAAAATGTACCTTGCTTTGCCAGCTAGACTTGTTCATTTAAGGGTCACCCAGGTAATAATGGCTATACAGACATAAAGGGAAGAAAGAAATAGCTGAGGTTTACTATGTATGGCAGGACTAGAGTCCCAAAGAATGTGCAGTTATAAGGGTGGACTTTAACAGTTTTAGAAATGCCAGTGCCGGGTGTAGCACCAGCAACACTAAAATGGAGCAGGCTGAGATCTAAAAGGCAGGCTATGTATAGGCTGATGAAGGTGGAGCCAAAGAAGTACTTTAGCTTTGACATTGCAGGAAGATGTTTAAGAGATTTTAATTTTCTAAGAACAGTTTTTAAAATATTTAAATTTATAAGGCTATGGCACATTTGTGCTCATAAAATGTTTTATATTGTTAATGTTTGGACATAAAGTAAAAAGCTAAAAGTTCAGGTCACAGCCATGACCCCCAAATGCTAACCAGAAACTGGATGGTCATTTCTTGTGATGCGGAAAACAATGACCTGGGCAGTTTGACAAAGGGCTTGGAACAGCGTCTGAGCCTATGGTTCCCAATCCTTTGGGGGTTGTACAAGGGTAACCTAGGATCACCTGCATGTCAGATGTTTAAAGTGAGATTCATAAAATTGGCAAAACTGCAGTAGGAATATAACAAAAGAAAAAACTATGTAATGGGGGGGGGGGAATCACCACAACATGGGAAACTATACTAAGAGAAACTTCACTTAGAAAATTGTTGTTTTCTAAGAATAAAACTACAAAGTCCTTTTCCCAAGGTCAGGCATTCAGATAAAGCTCCCGTTCCCTCAGGGGGCTTGGAAAAATGTCTTACTCCCTTAAAAGGGTACCATCCTCCTTATCTCTGGCAAAAAGAATTTGTGGCCCTTCCATTAACACCTGGCTGTGGTGCCTTAAAATTTGTCAAGGGCAATGCTAGCCCCTAGGGTTCCTCCTGTTCCCATTTAGCTCTGGGACCTTTTCCTTGCCACCTTTCCTTGCCTTCCCAGGAGACAGCATTAACAGCTGGATACAAACTTGTTCCTACCCTCGGAATGACTAATTTAGTTTCTTTATTAGCTTCAATTCAAAATCATTATTTTTTTTAAAGACTAAACCTGACAAAATGTAAAGTTCTAGTCTTATAAAAGCTGCTAACTTATTATAGACTGTTAGAAGGCACATGTTAGCCAGTCATCCTTAAAGTACTGATATAATGAACTACAGGGATAAGACTTGTTTAGTCCCCTGTATATGTTTCCAAAGTCAGACTTAAAACAAGAAACTAAAAACAAAGTTTGTCTAATCAGATATACGTAGGCAGCCCTCATACTTCAGAGATCTGCAGAATACGGCGTTTAAAATGACTATTAAAAAGCTTATTATATTAGATAGATACTCCCAGATCCTAGCAGGGACCCAAGGTCTCCAAAGAAGATTGTGGGACACCATGATGTCTCCACCTGGATTATGTCAAAGCTGACCACTGGGCAAGATGCCCCAGTGCAACACCTGCTGCCAGGACCCGGTCCAGACTGTGGACAGACAGCAGGACACTGGAGAATCGATTGCCCCATTTTTTTCCTAGCCAAAATAAGGTCAGCCTTTTCCATGTCCCTTGTCCACAGGGAAAAAAATTCACCCTAAGGACCTGGCTAAGATACTTCTGCCTCCAATGCTATGGAGACCTGGGTATGGCTATCTGTTTAAGGACTCTGGTTCCTATCATTTTTAATAGATTCGGAAGCTGCTTGGTCTATACTCAGGTATAATTTATTTATCCTTCCGAGATCTCTGATAGTATTGATGTCTAGGCTAGCTATAACTTTGTTAGCTTAGCTTAGCAGCAGCAGGCATCTAAATCCTTCTACAAGGCTATGGCTAGCTTGATAGCTCATTTTATATATATATATATATAAATCGAGCCTTGCTTTTTTTAAAGCTACTAGGTCTCTTGATTAAAAAAAAATTATTTTAAAATATATAAAGGTCTAAGAATATAAAAACACATAAGCTTTAAGAGTTTAAAAAAAATTAAGATGTAAATACAGGTTACAATAATATAAATAAATAATTAAGATGTAAAAAAATGTTTCTAATTTCTTTCCCTTTCTGTGGTATAGTTCTGATAAACTGATAGAGCAATGACTACTTACTGTTTGGGTTATTTATTTTGGGTGTCATCTAGGTATATACTTTAAGGTGTTTCTCATCAAGCCAAGGACATCTGTGTCCAATCCATACATGGCTCTCTGGACAGAAGAAAAATATACATGCTTCTAACCAAAATCTGGAATTTTAGCTAGAACTCAAAGATATGAGACTATTTCTGCTGTTTTACAGATGTCCAGTATCTGCCTTTTTTTTCTACAATATGGATTTCAATATAGGCCTAAAAGTTTCAAATGTAATATTTTCCTTTAAGTACATAAATTTTAACTTCTGTTCCTAGTTTAAACTTGTCTCAATAGGTTTTCGCTTGGCTGGCAGACACATCTAAGCATCAGTTGCTGACTATAACCTGTTCCGAATGATTGTGAGTCCTGTCTTTGCTGAATATCGATGTGGACCAGTCCATCTGATAAGAATGCTCCCAGTCTCTTCAACAGAGTCTGAGAACCAGATGCTTCTGATCAGGACTTCATTGTCTAAATTTCCTTCTTAAACCTTTGGCTAGCCTTGCCTTTCATCCTTCTTGGACCCAGATAACAATACCCCAATGTCAGCTCGAAGTAGCTACAGGAAAGAACATGTCCCATGTTTCCTGCCCAAAATAGGTTGAAATGCTGAGACAAGGAGGAACTCCCTGGTATGGAACAAAATGGTTACCTATAGTGCCCATAGATATACCAAAAAATAGGCCCAGAATTGTCAATTGATAGATTTATTAACTAAAATAACTCTGCAACAAGACAAGACACTTGACCTTTATGCAGAACCAAGGAGGTATTAAATCGCCTTTAGAAACTATTATTTCTATATAAATCATTCAGGATTATAATCTGGCTGTACTCAAAGATCAAAACTACAGAGCTTTAAAGATAGTAACAGATGCAAATGCAAATAGATGACCTAAAAAAGATGAATTCCATAAGCTAATGCTGTTGAGGTCTTAGTACCACTCCTTCAGGCCCCTAGGCTAGCAGGACTCATGATTGGGTCCTGTCATCAATTCTTGTGAAAAAGGGGGAATGTGGGGCCCAGGGTAGCTTAGCCACATGAGGCCCAGGCCGCATAGCTGCCATAGCCAGGCAGTATTGGGTTCTAGGAAAAACCATAAGCTGGCACTACCCATGAGCAGACCATCCAAAGGAAATTCCTAATATTCCAACCATTATATACAGGATCTCCTCCCAGGACACACCCATCGCTTTTTACCAGGAAACCCCTAGACAAATGTCAGCCAATAAGCAATCCTGAACCCTAGAAATCTTTAATCCCTACCTCTGCTATTATAAAAACCCAAACCCAACTGACTTTGGGGCTCTCTGATCACTCCAATACATTGAACACACAGAGAGTCCAAGTTTGCAAACTTTTTTTTGTTATTATACATTTTTATTCATATGTATATATTCTCAGGTATAAATATTTCAGAAGTGTTTTAGTCTGACTTATTATAGGCTATAAAATATTTTGATTCATGTTTTGTCCAACTCATTAATTTTTTTTTATTATTAAAAAATTTCTGCCTCCTCCCTACCTCCCATTTTCCTCCCCCTCCCACCACTCCCCTCCCCCTTCCTCTCCAGTCCAAAGAGCAGTCAGGGTTCCCTGCCCTGTGGGAAGTCCAAGGTCCTCCCTGCTCCATCCAGGTCCAGGAAGGTGCACAACCAAACAGAGACAGAGGCCCACATTGGAGCACTGGACTGAACTCCCAAGGCCCAAATGAGGAGCAGAAGGAGGTAGAACATGAGCAAGGAAGTCAGGACCACAAGGGGTGTGCCCACCCACTGAGATGGTGGGACTGATCTAATGGGAGCTCACCAAGGCCAGCTGGACTGGGACTGAAAAAGCATGGGATCAAACCGTACTCTCTGAACATGGCGGACAATGAGGGCTGACTGAGAAGCCAAGGACAATGGCACTGGGTTTTGATCCTACTGCATGTACTGGCTTTGTGGGAGCCTAGTTTGCAAACTTTTCTAAAAGTAAAGGGTCTTTGCTTTCACATATAGGACTCAGTCTTCTAGTTGATTTTGGGGAGACTCTGGGATCAGGCTTAACACAGAACTGCCTTTCAAAATAATTCACACAAAATTAGACACTTAGGAATGCATCTAACTGTAGAAGTAAAAGACCTCTACAACAAAAACTCTAAGATATTGAAAAAGGAAGAAAATCATGGAAAATACCAAATTCTGGAGAAATATTTCACATTCCTAGATAGGCAGCATTAATAACGTTGAAATGTCTATGTGACTAAAATTAATTTACAGAGTTAGTGTAATGCTTATCAGAATTCCCATGTCATATTTCATAGGTTTGGGAAAAAACAAAAACAGGAGAACCACAAAAGAAATAACCAAATCAATCCTAGGGAGTAGGAATAGTGCCAGAGTTCTTAGACCACCCTAACCCAGCTTTGCTAGAGAGCTACAGCGGTGGCATAAAGCAGGCAGGCGGATCGATGGAACGGAATGAAGGACCTGCTAACAGCAAAGTGAATTTCTGACTGAGGAGAAAATGCTGACCTTGGCAAAAATCTTATTTAAAAAAATGGTGCTGGCAAAACTATATTTCTACCTCAGAAGAGTGAAATTATATATTTTATCTTACATAATAACCAAAAACTCAAGATGAATTAAAAACCTTTATGTAAAATCTAAAACACTGAAATTTTTTAGAAGAAAACACATGTTCTATACTTAAACATATCGGAGTAAGCAAGATACGAGAACTGACCTCGGGCGTCAGTAGATGGGGCTACATAAAGAAAACATTCAGAGTTCACAGGCAGCCCACAGGGTGGGAGAAATCTTCCTCAGCTACACTTCAGACAAGGGACTAATATCCAGAATTTACAAAGGACTGTGAAAATTAAATACGAAGGAGATAAAACTACCAGTCAACAAATGGGCAAAGGAACCGAACAGACGGTTTTCCGAAAAGCAACAGACATGGTCAATAGCTATTTTCAAAATATCCCTAGAAATCAGGAAAATGTAAATTAGAATTACTTAGAGATGCCACCTTCCCAGTCACATGACTATCGTCAACAGAGCTGGTGACAAATGTTATAGAGGATGTGGAGAGAAAGGAACACCACGCTACTCACAAGTGGGGGCAGGGGAGAAAATGAACTGAGCAACTGTGGACATCAATTTGGAGATTTCTCAAAAATTTCAAAATAGGACCCAGCCATGACATGCTCAATAGAGGCCTGAGTCTCAGTAGTTTACCCTGGTTCCAATGGAGACCACAAACTGAGATCACCCAGGTACCACCCAGGAACTGACCATCCAAAGGAAATTCCTAACAAAGTTCCAACCATTCCAACTGTTGTAGATAGGAACAGCTGCCAGCACATACCCAGCTAACATAACTTCTCTGGTTTTTACCTTTAAATAGTGCCCTCTAGCAAGGCGAGGTACTGTGGTCCCTCCCGACTTGTATTATTGTGGCACAATAAACCTTGCTTTTGCACTTCAGTGAGTTGGTCTCCCTGGTGGTCTTTAGGTGTCCTCACGGACTGGGCATAACCATAACGGAACTGTCATATGACCAAACCTGAAGGACACTGAGGATGCTGCTGCAGTCATGGTTTGAGCAGGCCCAGGAATATATTGCTGGTAGCCACACAGAGCATAAGACTTACAGTGTTTAGAAATCCTTCTATGGAGATTTCAAGTGAAAGATTGGGCTGTCAGGGGAGGTGGGAGGTGGGGGTGGGAGATGGGGAGAAGGGCCAGCCCTTGCAAATAGCCTCTGACAGTGAAACTGGGAACCAGCAGCCAAAGTTATGATGGCAATTTCAAGAAGATAAAAATGCCAGAAATGTGGACCAACTACTAGGAAAGTAGAGAGCAGACAGAATTAGCCTGAGACATAACCTGAGGTTTGCAGCCAGGGAGCCATAGGGCAGGATTTACCAAGTCCACAGGAATCCACCTTTCTGTGGTGTGGCCCAGATTGTGAGCTTACAATTAGATGTTTGTTCATCTGAATTTAAGACTTTCATTAGTTTAGTCTCCCAGCTTGCTGTCCAGTCCCTCCCTGTTAGAACTGGTGCCATCACCATGTCTGATCAGTATTGTTACTTTTTTGGTTTTTACAGCATGTTGGTTCAGGACAGAGTTTGCCTGGTGTCACAGGAGAATTCAGACTTGATTTAGCAACAAAACCAAAGCCTGTGAACCCTTACAGATGGACTGAATACATTCTATAATGAAAAGGAGAATTTAACACAGGGTGTGAGGCAGAAGGCTGTAAGGTGAATGGGAATGCATCCTTCTAAGGTCTTTCTGTTAAAGACTTGGCCTCCAGGCTGTAGCAATGTTAGAAGGTCCTGGAACCTTCAAGAAGTGTTGCCTGGGAGAAGGAAGTTAAGACACAAACAGGTTTCAAAGGGAATTTGAATCTATCTGCCTTCCTTCTTTTTTTCTTTCCTTCCTTCCTCCCTCCCTCCCTCCCTTCCTCCCTCCCTTCCCCCTCTCTCTCTCCCTCCCTCCTTTCCTCCCTTCCTTCTCTTACATAAGTTGAACAGGTTCTCTGTACCCCATGCCTCCTCCATTTTGCTTTGATCACATGCTCCAAACTCATAGAACCATCATTGACTGCAATTTCTAAGACTTGAAACTCAAAAAGACCTTTTCTGCCTGTACCGTCCTCAGCGGTAATGAGGAGATAACTGACCAGAAGCTCACAGCTCTCTACTTAGCAGTGGGTACTTACAGACAAAGAACCGCATTCTTAGAAGAGCTGGACTGCTAGGAAAAGCAGCACGGACTCAGGAATCCTATTGTGTGAGAGAACTGAAATCTGTGTGGGGTCACAGATGGGGGCTGAATTCCAGTGACGGGAGGGGGCTGCGAGGGAGACTGCTCAGGCAAACAGAAAGAAGTAATGACAGTGTACTCAGCGTGATTATAGCCGACAAACAGAGAGCAGTTAAGACAAAATGTACTCATTTGTTTTAAAGGGAGATAAAGCAAATCAACAATTTATTGAATTTTTTTCAACAAATTGAATACTTATTCGAATTTCAAAGGACACATTCAGAATATAAGCTTGCTGGATCTATAATTTAAACCAATTTTAGTGAGACCAATACAAATTACTAAGATAATTGTGAAATCATGGGATGATTGCATTGATCGAATGACATGCTGAATTTGAGAATAAATTCCCTCTCTTTATAAGGTGATCTACTAAATTAGTAGGTGCCAAATTAGGATTATGATTAGTCATTAGAATGTCTTAAAGAGACAGAAAAATGTAAAAGCTTGCAGTGTCTGGAAGTTCTAGGGTATGGATGATGCAGTGGATTTGATCATCACTAAGATGAAGGGAGACAATGCGACCACCCAAGAGGAAGAGGGAAAACCACGTGTTTATTTTGGGGGGAGCAGTTTAAATAGCCTGTGGGAGTGGTCTTGACTTTTCCTGAGGAGGGGGTCAAGATTTGGCAGGCTACCTTGACCCTTCTTGGGGAGGGGTCAAGGTTTGAGGGACACAGGGGAGGGGCCTCCAAAGATGGAGGCTGGGATTACAGGCAGAGTAGCCAACCATGCCCTGTAACAGCTAAGAACTGAAGGATGCTGGGAGAACCTGACAGCCAACTCTTCCTTGATGTGTTAAACAGGCACCTCAGTCATTTGTCCCAGGTTTGAAACTTAATGCATTCGGAACAGGGTGTAGGAATTGAAATACCGCGGTTTCCATGGACTTGTAGTGGAGTGACTTCCACGAGTGTCTTAAGCTTGGATCTTTTGTTGATCAGCAGTTTTCTGCCTTTAGCCCACAATCGCTAGGCCCTTGTGCCCCACCGAGTCTCCACAGCCCGTCAGATACAGTGACCCCTGCCCTTCTGCAAACACTGTCATTTCCTGTTTTCAGAATCATTTCCCTGCACCCTAACCATGTGACAACGCTTCTGACTTGTACCATTACTCCAGATGAGACCTTCAATGTGATAGTCAACAGATCGTATCATATTTGGATGATGAAAAAATGAGCAAAAGCTACAAAGGAGAGAGTAATGACAACCTAGCCTTTGTATTGCAATGAAACCCTTAAATAAGAAAAGGAAAAGGTGAAAACGAACGGCTGCTTGTCACATTCCTGGCTTCGTTACTGCTACATTTTTCTAGTTTGGATTATGAAAGGTGCTCTGATTATTTGTGCTATCCATAAGGTTTTTCTATATTCTTAATAACCAAATACATGTCCATTGCTCTGATTGTAGCCACTGTGAAAATCAATGTAGAGGTTCCTCAAAAAGTTAGGATTAAACCGCCTATAATCCAGCCATACAACTTTCAGGCCTGTCCCCAAAGGGTTCTCTTTTCTACCACAGGGGTAGCTGTTCATCCATGTTCAGTGTTGCTGCCATCTATAATAACCAGAAAATGGAAACAGCTTAGATGACAATTGCTTGATAAATAAATAATGAAAATGTCTATTTAACACAATCAAATTTTATTCATCTGTAAAGAAAATGAAATTATGATATCTGCATATAAGTACATAAAACTAGAAATCGCCATAATGAGTGAGGGAACCAGACCCAGAAAAACAAACCGGAGCATTCTCTCATAGACAGATCCTCAGAGGAATGTGGGCTCTGCTAGGCTGCCCACGTTCTGCTGACTGGTCCTACTGTGCACGCAGTGGGCCAAATAACAGTACATGAAGATTCATGGGCGTTGTAGTTTCCGATCTGTCGGTATGATAAAACACCCGTACAAAAAGGAGCCCAGGGAGAAAGAATTTCTTTGGCCTACACTTCCAGTTCACAGTCCACTGCCAAGGAAGGTCAGGGCAAGGACGCAAGCAGGAGCTTGAATTAGAAACCACGGAGGCACCATGCCACACACATGAACCAATTATTTGACTTTTTATATATTCGAATTTAAATAAGTACTACCATAACCTATTAGAGAATACTTTCTTCACCCTAGAAAGAACCCTAGATGCTAAGACAATCACTAAAGAAATTTCTGTTTCCCAATTTTAGCATTTAGGCCTTTTGTGGGTGGGATCACACGATATGTGCCTTTATGGCTGATTTCTTTGCCCTGGCATAATATTTCTAAGCCTTGCCCATGCTGTAGCATGCATCAGGACTTCGTCCCATAATGCGGGGTGATATACCATGCCTCCATTTGTTTATTCATGAGTGGATGCAAATTGGAACTTTGTCAATCTGTTTGGGAGTGCTCTCATCTTTGAGAGCTACATGCTTCAGTTCTTTTATATATATCTAGAAATTTCTTCATTCTATAGTAAATTTGTTAACCATTGCGGAAACTGCCAGAGTGAATGTACTATGCTAAGTTCCTACATTTCATGAATAAAGATACCAAACGCCCCACAGCTTGTTGCAAAACTGTCATGTTTAATATAATCATCCCAGTGAGTCAGAAACGGCGTTTCCGTGTGACTTTCCCTTGCTTCCCCCAATGATTCACCATTTATTCTAATTTCATATGTTCTGTTACTAAATGTCTATTGAGGCCATTTATTTATGTTTTAAATTCACTTTTCCCTTTTGCTGCTGAGTGTACTGTGATGCAATCAATTGTTGTATTTGTGATTTGGGAGTTTTTCCCTATGAATAGTATTTTCACATTCCTTATAGTGTCCTTAACATAGAATTTTTTTTAGTTTTGATAAAACCCATTTTCCTTTTATATTACTTGTGGATGTTTTGCATGTTTATAAGAAGTTTTGCGTAGCCCAAATGTGTGAAACTGTATACCTTTGGCTAGTCCATGCAGTAATAGAAGGTAAAGCAGAAAATAAACTAAGACTTTTCTGACTTCCCATCCAGATTCCTCCCTTACTGTGATACTATATAGATAAATAAGCATTCCCTAAACTATATAACTTGGTATATTTTCTAGCCCTGTAACATACATTTTTTTTTTAAGAAAAGAAAGAAATAAAAGGAATAGAATGTGTCCTCATGAACTCTTCACTCCTGGGGAAAATATATTGATAAATAAACCAAAACCCTGCACAGTATTGCGAAATGTTGGGAGATAAAAAGCACTGACATGGGGCATCTTAAAGCCAGGTTTTAAACAGGATCTTGCGGCCGCTGGAGCAGAGCATTGCTGTATTCCTGAAGGTCAGTCTCAGTAGGTCAATGTTAGCCTCGCTTTCTCCTCTACCGCCCCCGTATATTCATTGCTTTGCTTTCTCACTTTGCCCTAGAATACAAACTTTCTGGCATTCTTCCTGTAATTCAAACTTGTAGCTGAAAAATACTCCTTTCAAATACCAATACTTTTTTTGGTTCAGGATTTCTGTGCCACTAGATCTGCCAGTGTCTACAAGATGACACTTTGGTATGTCAGCCTTCTGACATGATCCAACTAGGATTTGTTTGAATACCACTCTGTTCAAAACAGGGTAGTTGAGAGAACAAGTAATTATCCACCCTTTTGCATTTTCCCAGATACTTTCATCTTCCTCTCTGTGGAGACTATTTTTTTTCAAGTCATTATAATCATTCTGCTAATTATATGAATGCCTTTGTCATAGCCTGGCTGTGCTTTTTGAATTTTTAAATGCTTAATAGCATTTGATGAGTGTCTAATGGATAATGAGTAATTCTCCAGGGACCAATATATTATTTTATGTCATTGCTCTGTCTTTTGTGTCTGAGAACAAAAAAGTTAAAAAAGTATTTGAAAGAAAAATAATTTCATAAAATAAGATTTTTTTTTAAACAGGACTAACTTTGTTTGCCAAGTGACATGTCTTTAAGACACTTGCCTGAGAAGACAATGCCTAAAGGACAAAGGAGTCAAAAATATGTGTTCAATTAGAATGAATAATGATTTGCAGACAGTCTCTTTTAAGAATGTTTATTGAAATTAAAGTATGTGATTTAGTCTTTATTTCAAGAAGGTTGATTTTAAAAGTATTTTGGAGGCTAAGAATTGCTTTGATAAGTTCAGTTGTTCACAAATGCACAAGGTTGATACACATACATTCACTAGACCTTATGATGCGTCACTTAAGTGCCTCGGGAGAGTTAAGATCGGAGGGCCTGGAATAGTGAATTGTTATTTCATTGTCAATGTATACAGCCGGGCGGGTGGTGGTGGCATGCGCCTTTAATTTCAGCACTCGGAAGGCAGAGGCAGGCGGATCTCTGTGAGTTTGAGGCCAGCTTGGTCTACAAGAGCTAGTTCCAGGACAGGCACCAAAGCTATAGAGAAACCCTGTCTTGAAAAAAAAAACAACTTTAATGTATACAACACATAATCTAAAGCCACAAGCATGTGGCTCCTATGACATAAAGCACTCAAATGGTTATTAGTAAAACACAAACCTAGAGAGAAGGCTCTGAGGCTGATTGATTTTTCTCGAGTGTATTTTAAGGGCTTTTTTTTCTTACTTTCTAGATTTCTCTAGCAAGAGTAAAAAGGGAAAAAAGAAAGGGGAGAGCAGATGTCAGTAACTTTTAATATAGGGATGAGAATGAAACAACAGAAGTATGTAAATCAAAAATTGTTAATTCGTTTTACAATTTTTTGACATGCTTTATAAACTCAGGAATCAAACACTGGCCAATAAAGAAAGCCACTTCACCCCAAAATACATCACAATGCTGATCCTAGTCACGGGATTTTAGGATGGAAAGAGCAGTCTTTGGATGAGGCAGCTGAAAGTCTCGTTCCTAGCTCTGCAGAAGAGCACAGGTTGTTGCCTCACCTAGCTCTCTGCTCCCATCACCAACTGATCACACCTAATCTCCTCCTGGCCTCCCTCCCCACATCAAATCCAGCAGATACTTCCTGGGAACCCTCAGGCCATTCTGGTCAAGGAAGTAGGTGAACCAACTGTAGATCTTCATGTCTCCCTCAACCACTCCAAGACAAATTCCCCAGTCTCATCCCCAGAAGATCATCAACTGTAGCCTTACTTCACCCCCAATACCCAGCTACCCCATTCTCCAGTGTATACTGCAGATCTTCTCTTAACTTTGCTCACCCAACTCTGTGCTTTATCCCAGCCCCCTACCCAGCAGGCACTCGCTGTGAAACTGTAGACCAGTCCAGCCAGCTAAACAGGTAGCCTAACCATAGATCCTCCCCTCTCCCTCCATTTCTCCAATTTCCAGTCTTATCCCCAGGTCTGTAGCAGATCACCACCGCGTCAGCCTCTCACTCTGTCCCCATTCCCAGGGGACTAAGAAGATCCTGGAGGAACACACTGCCCCCTTCAGTCTGTCCCCAATCCTTAGTGTCAGCTCCTGATACCAAGAAACACACTTTTCCTGGAATCCCCAGTACACACGCCTACCAGGATCCCAGGATACGAGGCAACACATTCACTACTCTTTCCTAAGAAGCAGAAAGGGAAACAAAAAACAATGAGCAAAACACCCACCCAGCAAGGGTAAGATCAGATATTAGCACCTAGAATGACAGTCTTTCCAAATCCAGATGCCTAGCTGCCAGCATAAAAGTACAATCAATTACAACCAGGGTGATGTGTGCTTCCTAGAACCTAGCACCCTACCACAGCAAGCTCTGGGTATCACAGCATAACTACAGCACACAGATAAGAGCATCAAATACCCTGTGGTGTCTGACAGAGGTCCTTACAGAGGAAATGAATACATTCCTTAAGGAAATCTATGAATACACCAACAGTAAAGGAAATAAATAAGACAGTTTGAAGCCATGAAAATAAAAAGAGAATTAAGGAAGAAAACCCAAACTGAGGGAAATCTGGAAATGAAAATTTAGAGATTAGAACAGGAACGACAGAGGCAAACTTCACCAACAGAATACAAGATGGAAGAGAGAATCTCAGGCATTGAAGATATGATAGAAGAAATGGATAACTTGGTCAAAAAAATGTTAACTCTAAAAATCTCCTGGCCCAAACCAAAACAAAACTCCAGGAAATCTAAGATACTATAAAAAGACCAAATCTAAGAATGAAAAGAATATAGGAAGAAGAAGGAATGCAGGTCAAATGCAAAGAAAGTATTTTAATAAAATCAGAAGAAATTGAAATTTTCCCTAACTTAAAGAAGGAGATGCCTATCAAGATACAAGAAGCAAACACCACCAAGTAGACTGGACCAGAAAAGGAAGTCTCCTTAGCACATTAAAAATAAATAAATTTAAAAAAAAACACTAAAAATAAGAGGTTTTCGAGAGAGAGGGACAGCACACAGCTTTGGAACTGGTAGAACACAGCTTGACACTAGGCATAAACACACTGAGTGAGCCTTGAAGAGACAGATTTCTGTGAACTATGTGTCCTGAGGACCTAATGCTGTTGTTGAGCACAGCATGTTTCTCATTTCCCTCATATAATTAAACATTTTACATATTACAGGTGAACAGCAAATTATTCCCAAGAACCCACATACACTCACATCTAAGCAAGGTATTATAGATTAACAAAGTATAAGAAAACAAGGCATTTTTCTCAGTTAGTTCTTTTATTGGGACTGAATTTTGTGGTTACATTGGAAGGATCAGTCATTTTAATGTTTACCTCTAAAAGTAATCTTATAAAAATCTTAAAAGAATCACAAAAACTTTTATATATGAAAAACAGTTGTTTCTACTTTAAATCCTCACAGTACGTACTTACACATCAACAGCTTTTGATTAAATCATATCAGGAAATTGAGGGCAAAATGGGTACAAGGAATTAATCAAAACTTTTGATCATCAATCCATCTTTAACAAGAAATGCATGTCAGCTGGGAGTAAATGAGCCGTCATCGTTCTTCTTCCTTGACCTCAACGAGTCCTTTGCCCAACTGTTAAAAGTGTGCCCTTCTATGCTTTAAATTGTCCCCCAAGATTTTCTACCTCAAAGACATTAACAAAACCATATTAACCTAAATTTACTAGCAATCTACATCTCTGAATTCTCTCTAAGGGTGGTGATTGAATCATTGATCTGCTCCAGCTGCAACACTTGGGAAAAGTCAAAACACTGTTCTTGCTATCAGTGGCACTGCCCAGTGAGAGGCTAGAAGTCGCCTTAGCATATCCATACAACTCATAGATTATGAGGGACGTGGTGACCATGAGGGCTATAAACAGAGCTGTGCTCAATAATAGTACGAGGTCCTTAGAACATGTAGTCCTCTGGGCTCTGCCTCTCCAAGGCTTACTCAGCTTGTTTATGCTGAGCCCCAAGCCATATTGTATGAGTTCCCAAGCTGTTTGATGTTCTTCTTGTATGACCCCCCCCCAATTAAACATACAGAAGAAAGGAAGAATATTAAAAACTGAAAGAGAAAAAGACCAAGTAGCATATAAAGGCAGACCTGTTTTAATAACACCCACTTCTCAATAGAGACATTAAAAGCCAGTTCAGACTAAAATCAGTAACCCTCCTGTATAAAAGTGACAGACTGAGAAAGGGAACCAGCAACTTTCACAATAGCCTCAAGTAACATAAAATATCTTGAGGTAACCCTAACCAAGGAAGTAAGAGATTGTATGGTAAAATCTTTAAGACACTGAAGAAAGAAATTGAAGATATCAGAAAATGGAAAGATCTCCCATGTTCATGAACTGGTAGGATTAACTCAGTAAAAATGGCTATCCTACCAAAAACAATCTGCAAATTCAGTGCAATCACCATCAAAATTCATACATAATTCATCACAAATGCTAAAAGAACAGTTTTCAGCTTCATATGGAACGACACACACACACACACACACACACACACACACACACACGCCTGCACGCACGCATGCACACTGAATAGTTAGCTAAAACAATACTGAACAATAAAAGATCTACAGTAGTTTTAACTATTGCCAATTTCAAGTTGTATCACGGAGCTATGCTAATAAAACAAGTGTGGTACCGGCACAGAAACAGACACACTGATCAATCAAATTGGAGATATAGATATAAATCCACACACCTAAGGATATCTGATTTTTTGGTAAAAAAGCCAAAAAAAAAAAAAAGGAAGGCAGCAACGTTAACAAATGGTCAGTCTAGATGGCTGAAGCAGCAGTCTACAGAAGGAAAAAGATTTTTACCAAATACACACCTCATATCTAACTGATATTTAAAATACATGAATAAAAAGACCTAGATATTACAGGGCAGTGGTGGTGCACAATCTTAATCCCAGCACTCAGGAGGCAGAGGTAGGTAGATCTCTATGAGTTCAAGGTCAGCCTGGTCTACAGAGCTATTTCCAGGACAGCTAGGACTGCTGCTCAGAGACACCCTGCCTTGAACTCCCCCAAAAGACTTAGATATCAAGAAAACTAATAACCAAAGTAAAAAAAAATAGGAAACAGATCCAAACAGAATTCTCAATAGAGAAATATCAAGTGTCTCAGAAACACTAAAAGAAATGCTCAACATCCTTAGCCATCAGGGAAATGCAAATCTAAAGTACTGTGAGCTTTCATCTTAAACCTGTTAGAATAGCAAAGATCAATGACACAGTGACAGCTCATGCTGGTGAGGGTTGGGGGAAAGGAAAATATTCATCCATGTGCAGTCATGTACAGTCGCCATGAGAATCAGTGTGATGGCTCCTCAGAAAAATGAGAATCCGTCTACATCAAGATCCAACTATACCACTCTTGGGCAAAGAGCCAAAAGATGCTTCATCCTGCCGCAGAGACGCTTGCTCAACCCTGTTCATTGCTGCTCTGTTCATAATAGCCAGAAACTGGAATGACCTAGATGTCCCTCAACAGAAGAATGGATAAAGAAAATGAAGTAATTTTACACAATGAAAATTGTAATTAAAACGTAATATGTGACTACTATTAAATTTAATTATTATTAATAAGTGAAATGGTAAATAAAAACTCAGCCACTATAAGAAATGAAATTATGAAACCCTCGGGTGTATGGGCAGAACTAGAAAAAAATCATCCTGAGTGAAGAAATTCAGACCTGGAAAGAGAAATATGGCACACGTTCACTGACGTGTGAATATTAGGTGTTAATAAGGCTATAATCTGTAGAACCGCAGAAGTTGGGAACAGCATAAGGTCTAGGGGAGTAGACTGATCTCCCTAGGAAAAGTAAAATAGATAGTTATGGATGGGTGGGGGCGAAGCTAGAATCGGGGGGGGATGATGTGGGAAGGGAGAAGTAAGAAGAGGACAAAAGAAGGAATATGGAGAGAGAATAGCTAATAACAACGCTACTTGAGAGGTAGCAGGGAAACCTATATAGCCAAGGCTTCCTAAAATATATACATATTATGGTGAGGCCCATAAAATTGTCAAATAATGAGGAAAACCGCCCCAACTGACTATGTTTTGTGGCCAAATGAAATTTCTAGCAATGGGATTGGTTTATATCTAACAGAAATGTTAGCCAAAGATTCCTCAAACAACCTTGGCTGTTTCCAAGACTATATAAACTCTTCGCAAACTGACAGCTAAGCCCCAGTGCTGGAGAAAAAGAGGCAGAAAGAACCTAAGAGCCAGAGGAGATGGAGAACACCGAGGAAACAAGGCCCTCTAAATCAACATTAGCAAAGCCCATAAAAACTCACAGAGACTGAAGCAGCAGGCACAGGCTTTCACGGGTCTGCACCAGGGCCTCTGTGTATATACTATGGTTTCCAGTTTAGTGTTTCCATGGGGTTCTTGAGTTTGCCAATGAGTGGGTTTCTGTTTGTTGTGCCTTCTCTTGGATTCGTTTCTTTCAGTTTGTTTATTTTGTCCAATTTTAATGTGTTAGTTTTTTTGTTCTGGTTTATTATATTTTCTTTATGATTATTACTATTCCTTAGAAGCCTGTTTATTTCTAATGAGACAAAAAAAAGAAAGTGGAACTGGATTGGGGGGAGGAGGTAGAAAAGAACTGGGAGAAATAAAGGAAACCATAATCAAGATGTATTATGTGAGAAAAAATATCTACACTCAATAAAGGAAAGAACCGTGGGAGGGAAGTGATTTCCCTTAATCCCAGTGTGTGGCGAAGAATGGACATAGGTGACTCTAGAAGGCTCACCAGCCAATAAGTATGCTCGAAACAGTAGGGTTCAGTAAAATAAAAACACTGTCTCATGAAATAAGACGGAGAGCTTCAGAGGTGACCCCTAATCTATAAACACACATGTGCATGGGTGAACACATTCATGAAAACATACATACATGCACACACCACACATACACAAGTACATAAATGCTCAATGACATTTTAGCACCTGTAACAATCTCCACTGCACACAGAAGTCTGAGGAACAAAGTACCACACTTTCCAAATCACCTCAGAGGCTTAGTTTATATCTGATCTTCTTTTAGTGCTCACACACATAAGCACACACACACACACAAAACACACACACACACACACACACACACACACAGAGAGAGAGAGAGAGAGAGAGAGAGAGAGAGAGATTTTTAAAAATCAGAATTAAGTCATTGAATGAAAGACTGCTATTTCAGCTACCAAATACAGGGTAGACACATTTTCCTGATGACAGCCGACACAGGGGCTTCAGGGGCTCCTCCTGGGCATTATTGTTATGAAGCAGAAGCAGACCACACATTAAACTCATGCAAAGGGAAGCAGTAACAACTTCTTCTGAACCCAAAGAATTCTGCTGTGGATTTCTTGTGTCCAGTTGAAAAAGAGAACTGGATCCTAAGAATTCATATAGTGAGGGTCAAAAAGTGCTATCCTGTTTCCCAGACATAATATGTTAATCTACACATCACGTGCAATAAAAAGAAACCCCACGGAGAGTCCAGGGTACTATGGTAGGGAAAGAAGTTGAAACAAATTAATTTTGGTTTTTAGGTTTTGTTCTTTGTAACACAGTTCTGGGGTAAAAAGAGGCACAGTATCTTTTGGTTACCCTAACCAAAGGACTTTCTCCCTGAGAAGTAATTTGTGTCAATTCTGAAAGCCAGTGTCTGATTTTTTTCCCATGAACAAATCATTCATGAATTTCTCTTCTCATTCCTACATCCTAATTTATTACATTGTTACACCATAAAGAGACACTTTGAACTACACAGATAAGACAGCTTGAGCTAGACAAAGTAGATAAATAGATTATAAGGTTGATTACAAGAATGAAATTATAAAATTACATAATGGGGAATGTCATATGAGAAAATAGGAGAGTGGGAGTTTTCTACTCTAACGACCATTTTCTTTGGGCCCCTTCCTCTGTCAGCATAAAATATGCCCACTGTGGACAAAGGTTGACCCCTTTTCTGAGCTGGATGTGGCATGTAATGATTTTTAGCGAGAGGCTGGAGAGTTGGTTCAATGATTAGGATCACTTGCTACTCTTGCAGAGAACCCTAGATCAGTTCCCAGCACAAGCATCGGGCAGCTTACAACTGTCTGCAACTCCAGGTCCAGGTCTGGTGCTCTTTTTTGACCTCTGAAGGTACTTATATTCATGTATACACACACACACACACACACACACACACACACACACACACACACGAATGTCTGCATGTAAGCATACACACACACACTTAATTAGTCTTTCTCTGTTCTGCCAAACAGCTCCTGAAAAGTGAAACAGAGATTTCTTTTTCTGTTGTTGTTTTTGTTTTGCTTTTAGAGACAGGGTTTCTCTGTACCTTTGGTGCAGGTCCTGGAACTAGCTCTTGTAAACCGGGCTGTCCTTGGACTCACAAAGATCCACCTACCTCTGCCTCCCAAGTGCTGGGATTAAAAACGTACACCACTACTACCAGGCAGAGACTTCTTATTCATTACGAAAGCTTGGCCTATAGCTTAGGTTAGTTCCTAACTAGTTCTCATAACTTAAATTAACCCATTTCTAGTAATCTATGTGCTGCCCCATGACTCGTAGCTGTCACCTCTTCTCCTGGATGTCTTATTTGTTCTCCATCTCCTAGCATCCATGCCTGGATTCCTCTTTCTACTTTCTCTCTCTGCCAAAAGTCCTGTCTACATTTATTGCCTAACTAAATAGTCCATTTAGCTCTTTATTAAAAAAAAAATCGTACCAATATATCTTCACACATTCTACAAACATCCCACAACACACACACCTAAAACCTAAGAATAAATTCTTTTAAAAAAATACATTTTGTCCAGTGACTTAAAAGAAAAATTATTACATGCCCATGCTGGAAATGGTCTGAGAAGAGGCTTTGCCCTCGCCATCTCTTCTTTTTCTTGACCGATACATTGGCACGTTATTCTTAAGTGAGCTCCGCAAACATGAGACAGTAAAGACCTCTGAGAATTTTCGCTTCAATAAAAACAATTTTTAAGAAATGGGACGAAATTGGTCAGAAGAAACTTTTTCAGACCATGGACATTAATCAAAAGTTTTCGGCAGCCTGGAAAGCGTCTGTGATAGAGAAATGGCAGGAATCAGTAATAACTGAGCTTTATGGCAGGCAGCTCACCTTAGTTCCAGTCCTTGCTTCCTAGCAGAGCTAGTAATAAAAATAATGACTCACATTTCCAGCACTGGAGAGGGCAGAATGGATCTAATTCACATTATTTTATGAGTCTCAAGGTTCCTTGGTAAAGTAGTGCAAAAGAATTTTCTTCATCAGGTCTCTAAGTTTGCCCAGCCTCAAGTCAGTCACTCCCAGGATAAAAGACAGTAAAAATGTCTTTCGGGGTTATATTTTTTTCTATGTGATTTCAAAGGAAGCTGCCTAAAGCAGCATAACTCGATGCTAGCATGGCATGCATGTGGCAGAAATTTGTGCTAATAGTGTGACGGTCTGAGGAAGATGGAGCAAAACTTTAGTATGCTGTTGAAGCTCGGTGGGCATTAACACAGAGCTGTCGTGGCATTGGTATGATGGGATGAGGTAGAGATGGCAGGGTAGTGCGGAGAGTATCCAGGGTCTTTGTCAATGGAGAATGAGGGGTGCTGGCCTGGATTCCTTTTGAGTCCTTTCCAGAAGAAACTTGTACAGCCTTTTGGTTGTCTCTTACCATCTTCCTCACCGTGAAGAGTGGCGCTAAAGGGTCTACACCAACTTTCACGGTTGACACCCTGGGAATCCCAAATTCGGCAAACCCATGTCATACCGGTGCCACAACCATATGCCGTGGGATGTCCTCCTGTCTCCCAGCCTCTAAAGGGGTTTCCCACTCTTTCGTTTTCCTTTCAAGGTTGACATCAGAAGCAGGGATTTATTTTCCTTGCTTTTCTCCCATTTTAGAACCTCAGTCATAGAAAACAGTGACTACATGTGTTATAACTTGTTTAAAAAAAAAATACTTACCAACGTAAACCTAACAACTAAGATCTACAGATGCTCATTTCATGCTCCACTAGCAAAGGAGTTGAAAAGCACAGCAGCATTTCATACGCCAGAAGCATAGTCCTAGTGATAAAACTTTCACATTTCTGAGAAATAGGTATAGTTATTATTATTTATTTGTTTAGTGTGCGTGTGTGTGTGTGTGTGTGTGTGAGTGTAAGTGGTTGTGGAGGCCAGAAGAGGGCACTGGATCCTCTGGGAATGGAGTTTTGAGCCACCCAATGTAGGTGCTGACCACCCATCTCAGGTCCTCTGTGAGAGCAGTATGGGCTTTACAATGTTGAAAATTCCCTTAAACATAAGAGAAAAGTCATACACAGGCATTGTTATTACTTTTTTCCTAGAGTGGCATAAAAGAACACTACAAACCTATATTTTATTTCCAATGTACGTTTTATCCTGGGGCTCTTTTAGTGGGTGAATGGTGTTATTCTGGTTGAGTGAAACAAGAGACAAAGTAGGGAGAGAGAAGAGATGTCTCTAGCTCAGGAGTGTCTTTCCTTGACACACAGAGGGCCGACATAGTTAGCCTGGTATCATTGGATCAGGTGGAAGGTAGCAAAGGTTTAGGGAAGGGTTTACCAAGAGACTATCCTACCCCATGGAAGAGAAATGGCATGCAGTGTTTCCATGAGCTGACGTGGTCTCTTCCTTTAGCAGTGTTCTCTGAATTAATTGTGCTTCAAGTTTGGGGCTCTCAGATTTGGTGCTCTTTGTTACAGGGCAGCCAAGGACATCTTGCCTGATTACACCTAATGACATTTATATCATAAAATAGTACATATAATTGAGAGATAAGTCAAACTTTACAAACACCATGTACAGTTTTGAAGTTGCAGCCAGCCTTAATACACCCACACAGATATCTCTAAAAACGCCTATGCTTAATAAAAGTTGGCAGTTTTACTCAAGAAAAGATTGAGATAGCTTATTAAAGCAACTGGAGTGAGAAAAGAAATCTGTCACTTCTATCTACCAAACATCAAAGAATTTAAATTCAGCCATGGACAGGTATCCTTCACTTTCTTTTACTTTGCTTTTACCCATTACATTAATATCTTTGACAATTGATGTATTTAATCCATTTAAATAATTGCCATAGTTTCTCAATTTATTTAATTTTAAATAGTGATCTATTAGCACATGTGATTTATAGTATTTGAAAGTTAAGGTAAAATGTAAGGCTATAATCATTATATAGAACCTTTGAAAAGATGGTTAGATTTTTCATTAAAATAACAAAATAAGCAGACTTATATAAAGTTATATATTGTAAAAAGAAAGAGTAAAGGTCCCTTTCAAAAGCTGGTTTGTCATTAAATGTGCCCTTTGTGAACAAAAGAAGGGCAACAGCAGCCATTTCATGGTCATCCCAATGGTATCTTTAATTCTTCAGTATGCATTTGGATGCCCAGGATCAAATGAATATCATGCCTATGTTTCAAATTTTATTAATGATGATAACAGAATAGAGTGAACAACAAATATATTTTCAAAAAGGCCTCTCATTGGCTTTGTTAATGTGACTCTGGATTATTCCATTGACCCCAACTCTTCGGAAAAGTATGCGCAGAGCTGAGTAGTAACCGATGCATCTCAAGAAGAGCCGGAGCGATGGCTTGCTGATTAAAATCACCCACTGTTCCTGAGGAGGAGGGCCCCAGTTAGGCTCTCAGCACCCACAAAGTAGCTCACAGCCACCTGCAACTCTGGCTCCAAGGAACCCTTTGCCTTCTTCTAACCTCTGCATGCACTAGGCACTGAGATATACATGTAAGCAAGACACTCATATACATAAAATAAAATTACAAATAATTTTTAAAAACACAAAGAGGGAGCGTTGTGAGAGACGGACTGGTGAATGACATGCTCATCAAAGGGAGATGTTTTGACTGTGATTAGTTGCTGCAAAGGAAAGTTATGACTGTACTAAGGATGTTGGGGTGATATTGCTTTATCTAGAGAGGCTTACAATTTCTCACAGCTCTAGACAAGATAGATATATGACTCTTTTAATTAGTATGTCGAGTGCCAATAATGATGTCCACTTCTAGAGTAGAGCATAAGCAACCTTCAGCATGAGGAATATTGTTATTGCCTTCTCTCTATCCCACCTATATTCCTTTACAATAGAATTTTAGTCCCACTCCCTGAAGAACAGCTTACCCACATCTTTTTGTCACCTGGGTGGTCTTAACTACTGTTAACTTACAAAGCATGTCAATAACTAAACAAACAAATAAAACCCCTAAGCAAAACATGCTATTTACTAGTTCCTTCTTCTAAACTGTACCTAATATTTTCATAGATAAGGCACTTCTAATCTAGTTTAAAAGAATATATTTGTAGGTAAAGTTTTCCTGTGTCCTGGCAGCCCCTCAGAGACATATTATTAATTATAAATGCTTGGTTGATAGCTTAGGCTTATTTCTAGCTAAGTCTTATATTTTAAATATACCTATATTCCTTATCTACCTTCTGCCATGTGACGGTACCTGTAAGACCCCGCCTTCCTGATCCCACACCTGATCCAGGCGCGCGCCTTCCCAAACTCGGGCCCACGAGAATGGACGACTGTCCTGAGGGTTTAAAGAGATACACACAAAAAAAGGACCTTACTCATTTACCAAGAGTAAATGGCAACTTTATTAAACTCAAGTCGGGTATTTATAGAAGTGGGCAAGCGGGATCAAAAAGGGCAAGGCCTCCTCCCAACAGAAGCAAGAAGGAGAATAAAGGCCCCCAGCGCCTCAGGCAGAATCAGCTGGGGGAGGCCAGGCGTGTGGAGCCCACTGCTAAAACCTTGAATACAGGTGGAATCACCACAACAAAGAGAGCCAGGTTCTTCCTAAGCTATCCCCTCAAGCCAGTGTTAGTGCAGAATCTCCAGGGAGCCGGAGGTCAGACGGCCCTGCGAATTGCCAGGAGAAGGGAAAAAAGACCTTGGTACCTACAGGTACCTTATTTTTACACTGCCTGTTAGTATTGCTTCTTTCTGCCAAGACTCTGCCTTCCTTCTTCCCAGCTTCCTCTTGCTGTCTGGCCTATACCTCCTGCCTTTTTTAAGACAAAGTTTCATTTTACCACCTTCTGTAGCCCAGGCATGCTGGAGTACTCTGCATTTAAGGTTGCAGTTCACCATGTCTGGAGAGTTCTCTGAGTTCAGTGTACTATGGAGGATTTCCTTTGCAGCAGACCTCCCTCCCTCTCTACCTTGTTTGGATGGTGTCTTGAGGCCGATGCCTGACCTTATAAAGAGGATGACCTTGCACAAAGCTCCCTGCAAACCCTGTATGATTCAGCACATCAGCCCTCCTTTTCCCTGTACGCTAGTATCCCAACGGGTTCACTATTAATGCTCACCTGTCCTCAAGCAGGTTTGCCTATGTAAATTAGGTGCTTGCCCTCCCTTGTTTGTCCATCTTCCCTTTCCCCCTGCCCTGGGCAATATAAATCTGGCTCAGGGCTTCAATAAACTGAGCTGTCTCACTGAAGCTGCTTTCGAAGGTTCTTTCTCTTGTATTCACAGCTGTATGAACCCCGCTTGCTGTCTCTGCTCTCCCTTCCCTCTAGGACCAGTGGCCAACCACCCCAGAGGAAGAAAGAGACCCACAAGACTGACCTGGGGCTTAGAACTCTTCTGCCCGAGTCTCCTGAGAGCTGGAATTGCAGGTGCGCACTACCATGCCAGGCTTACCCTAAAATGTTATCGAGTTAAATGGATTTCTATCCATTATACACTGATCTCATGTATGTTTAGCAAAATTTTAATTCATAAGCAGGAGAGCTTATATTCAACTTCTGCAAACTTTTAATAGCAATGACACCCTTAAGAAAGTCTCCTGGAACACAGCATGTAACCTGGAAAATCCATTGTCTAACAGCATTTTCTCAGGTAAAAAGCATCGTCTGCGGCAGCAATCAATAATAACGCTATGCAACTAAAGAGCAGGTCCAGACAGAGGACAATCTTGACTCATTCCAGGCAATTAGTGCCACAATAACAGACTAAAAATAAAGTTACAAACTTACCCATAATGGATGATATCTGTTTTGTTCAAAATAGCACTTCTAAAATATCAAAATATGTGTGTCCAAGCCTTTGTCCTTTACAAAAGAAAATAAAGTTGTGAAACACAGCAAGCCTTCCTAGACCAAAAGACTTTAGACTTAAATGTCTTCATCGTCTCCAGTTACTCTGTGTGTCCGAACAAATTGGAGAAAAAATTGGTGAAGGGCTGGATAATGAGCATTTGAAGTTTTGTTGGCCATCCATTCCCTCTTACATTACCCTCTGCCGCTGGCTCTCAGCGATAATGTGTAAGTTAATGGCTGTGTCTGGTATAATAAAGCTTTATCAAAACAAACAGCTGGTTTGTAGATTTACCTGCTTCAGGTGTTGGCTCACATTTCCTTACTTATTTTACTGTAGATTGCATCCAGCACACACACGAGCTGTGGTGTGTGAGCCACAACAAGAGTGGCACTGAGCTACAAGACCTTCAGGAACTCGGAAACCTATGCAGTCCAAAAGGTGGTTTATATTCTCAACGTAAGTCACAGGTCCCTAAAGTATCATAGCGGACACCAAGAACTACAGCACTGCGCTAAGTGAAGAGCATCCTAAAGTGGAGTTCTGACTCTTCTGAATTTGGAGAACATTCTCTGTCCTCACTATTCATATCTGCTCTGGGAATGTTCCCGGTCTTTCTTCTCTCCCCTCCTAACCCCACTCCCTCCTCCCCCCTCTCCTCTCTTCCCCTCCATCTCACATGTCTGCTCTTATAACACAGTTTCAAGGACTTTCCCCATCCCGTGTTTGGCCGGTGTTATTCGCTTGTTTATGTGGCTGTGTGTGCCCCTGTAAAGTAGGCTGGCATCAACTGTCATGCTCTACCTGAAAGCTCTTGTGAATATAGTTCATGTAATTGCTTTGTTTCCATTCATATTGTCTGTATTCGTTTTTGTTTTTGCTTTTGTAATTTTTGGAATAAACAACTTTCTACTGCGGGAAAGTACTGAATACCACAAAATTATTTTTTTAATTGCTACTAATTACTGGAGGGATGACTCAGTGGTTAAAAGAATTTGCTCTCAGGTCTTGCAGAGAATCAAAATTCAAATCACGACACCTAAAGTCTGGCTGCTCACAACTAGTACGCTAGCTGCAGGCATGAGATGCCCTCTTCTGACCTTCAGGGCACCCACACTACAGTGTACATGCATAGAGAGACACAGACAGACACAGTTTAAAATTAGAACAAATAAAATATTTTTAACAACTGGGTATGATGATGCTTGCCTTTAATCCTGGCATCCGGAGAAGCAGCCAACTCTCTTGCTGCCGTGTCCAATAATGGGCCAACTTCAAGTGGATCTCTGTGAGTCTGAGGTCAGCCTGACCTATGGAAAGAGGTTCTAGGCCAGCTGAGGCTACATTGTAAGACTCTAGGATAAAGCAAACTTATAAATAAATAATATAAGTCTAGTGCTGGATCTCTGTTGTAGTTCCTCTTCAAAGAAGTTTACTGAAGCATAAATAATCCATTCTCTGGGGTTTCAGGTAAGCAAGCTTTCCATTGGCTGAGAAACAAATGGAACTGACCAGTTACACTGTCAGGCTAAACAGCTCTAGACAAGTCTACTTAGTGAGCTAAACACTGCTTCAGAATATCCACAAAACTAAATAATATGATAAAGATATTATTAAATAGATACACAACCTGGTGCGGGAGAATTGTCTGTATTCTGTCAATCATGTTTTAAATAAACGCTGATTGGCCAGGCAGGAGGTATAGGCGGGAAAACCAGACAGGAAGTGGAAATGATGCAAATAGAGCAGGAGAATTCTGGGGAGGAGGAAGTTGATTCCTCCCACTCCTGCCCAGATCAGCGAAGCAGCAGGATGTAATCTGCCAGCTAGAAAAGGTACTGAGCCACATGGCTAAAATAGATCAGAAAAATGGGTTAATCAAGATGTGAGAGTTAGCTAATAAGTAGCCAGACCTAAAGGGCCAATCAGCTTTATAACTTACAGAGATCTGTGTGTGATTTTTCTCTGGGACTAAACAGCTGGGGGCCTGGCAGGACAGAAACACAAAAAAGCAGGCCCGGCCTTCTCATGTTACAACAACCAATATGGTTTTGGGTTTTTTTTAAGGTGAGTATAACGAAAAGAAAATGAGTTTATAATAACTCCAGAAAGCAAAATAAAATGACTCAGAGTTTGATCTCCCAAGGTCATCTGACATCTTGACATGGATTCTTCTTTTCTTCCATCTAGGGACAAAACTAACTCAAGATCATAAGTCTGTTCATGCAACAAGATCTCAACATGAACACTTATACTTAGTGTATGACATATATGTATATGCGCACACACACACAACACACACAGCAGGGATACGGCATTTTACAAATTCACTAAGGCTCAGCCAGGGAACCAAAGAATCATCTAAATGATTAGTTCTTGCGGAAGTCATGGAGGGTTCCTTGGGGAGTCTAATATTTGAAGAAAGGCTCCTAACATACAGAATTTATCTACCTCTGAGTGCTAGGATTTTCTCCATTTCTGAAGAACTTTTCTTTTCTTCCTGAAATTTTTAGCCTTGGTTACCACTAGGGATAAGTGAATGCTTAGCTAATAATAACATCTCTGGAGACGAGTATTGAAAAGATCATAAATGCTAATAGATTGATGCCACTAAACTGTCTTCTCCCTGTCTGAAGATAAACAGTAATTGTGTGAGACAAATAAAACACTAGAGAAACCTGAAAATGTTATTTCCAGATGATATAACCATCATTTATAATCATAAAAAGCACATATTTCTTTAAAAATAGAATATTTTCATAAGCGGTATTTATTCTAAGTACTTAAAATTGATAGTTTTAAGAATTTCTCCTCAATCATTTTCTACTGGGTTGTTATTGCAGACTGAATGAATGGCTTTGCATACTTAACCCTGTGGTCTTTTGACTATAAAAGGTTTCTAAAATCCCTGTTGCGAGGTGAAGGAGTTCATTCAGATGTGTCAACAGAAATGAGCATGCTGAGCTCACTGCTCACACACAGTAGATGGCTGCACCACCACAGAGATTTCTCTCCATCTCTTCTATGCATTGTTCTTCTCATGAATAGAGTACAACCTGGCTCCCTACTTCAAAAGCATTCTTGATAAAATTTAAGGTGTACTCAAATTTAATAATTACTTAGGTAGAAACACATGAGTATAAATCAGCATTGTTTTGTCAGTGTCTGATCAAGGGGCAGTACCAGGGATGTAATGTGCCATAGCATGAGATGAAAGATGAGACTGTTACCATCTGATAGTCTAGTGAATACTGATGCTCAGTACTCTTTTCTTATCTGGAGTAATAGCCATTGCAATTATAAAATAAAAAGACAGTAGTTGCGCCATCATTATGAATATTAAGGTAAAATAATCAGTATTTATATATTATTTATTACTTTGCCTATCCAATGGAAAAATCATTGAATATTAGCAATTCAAACACTACAATAAGAACTTTGGGTTCTATGTTAACAATGAAAAGTGTTGAGGTGATGTAAAAGAAAAGAGTCTCTAGTGAACAATACAAAATGTGAAATAAACAGTCTACAAGACAAAAATTTTTAATTCTTTATAAGGCATTTAAAAATACTTAAGTGAAAAATGATACTTTTTGATAGAAAGAAATCAGTATTACTAATGTATTAGTCTTTCATTTTTTCTTCTATGCATTTAACATTATCATCCATAAAAATGGCCAAAATCCTGAGACAATTGTGTCTTCACATTTCTATTGCAAGTATTATATAAGAAATAAATGTATAGGAAATGTATAGGAAATATAAGAAAAAAGAGTAAAAATTAGACTACCAAATATTCAAACCAAATAATTAATGCTATGATGATGGCTCATTAATAAACAAGGAAATCTCATTTTCAGGGTGCTTCCTGGGCTGTCAGCTGCGTCAAGAGGAAGCTGAATATCTCCTTTCTGCCCACCAACTGTCAGAAACTCATCGAAGTGGAAGATGAACACAAGCTTCATATGTTCTATGAGAAGCAAAAGGCCACAGAAGTAGCTGCTGGTACTCTCTGGGTGAACAGTGGAAGGGTTGTATGGTCCAATAGGTGGTGGGAATGAGAAATGAAATTTTCCCATAGAGCAAAGCATCTTGACGAATGGTAGAATTTCCTGCTGTTGAGTAAGGGGCGCTCTTGCTATAGACCAAGGAAAACTGGGGAGAGGAAGCGCAAGTCTGTTCAGGATGCACTGTGGATGCCAATCTGAGTGTTTTCAACTTGTTTATTACTAGAAACAAAACTCCAAGTATAATGGCGCAAGTTTTTAATCCCAGCACTCTAGAGGCAGATGCAGTGGAACTCTGTGAATCTGGGGGCAACATGATCTACAGAGTGAGTTTCAGGACAGCCAGGCATACAAAGTGAAATCTATATATATATAAAAAATGAAAAAGAGGAGGAGGAGGAGGAGGAGGAGGAGGAGGAGGAGGGGAATATTCCTGAACTGACAGATACTACTGCCTCAGCAGTTGGGGTTCAAAAGAGGTTGCAAAATCTGAAAGATTTTCAGTCTCTCTGAAGAAGATGATATCCAACAATATGTTGCCACAAAACCCTGAAACAAAGAAGACGAAAAACCCAGGACCACAGCTCCCAAGATTCAGCTTCTTGTTACTCTACTTGTCCTGCATACAAATGTTTTCACAGATTACTCCGAAGAAGCAGGTCAATAAGATACAGGATATGATAAACTTTTAGCCAAGAGAGTTAAGGACACCAAAGAAAGCCACCAGGAGAAGATTGTCATGAGACATAGGCTGTCCTCTCGGGGAGCTTCTACATCTAAGTCCATTCAACACTAAGTCTTGAACTAATCAGAGAAGGGGGGAGCAGTTAAATAAAATACTTTGCCTGAGAAGGACAGAATGTAGAAAACTGTTAATAAAGCCTTTCTGACACCTTCCTCACTCTATAAACCAGAATTACATATGTGAATAACGGATAAAACTAAAATATGCTTAAGAATTATAAATTGTCAGCCGGGCGATAGTGTCACACGCCCTTAATCCCAGCACTCGGGAGGCAGAGGCAGGCGGATCTCTGTGAGTTTAAGACCAGCCTGGTCTACAAGAGTTAGTTCCAGGACAGGCTCCAAAGCTACAGAGAAACCCCGTCTTGAAAAACAAATTAACTAAATGAATGAATAAATAAGAATTACAATTGTCCTGCCCTGCACCTCTAGCCTCCTTTTACCTATCGAATTAGTTTGTATATTTAGTGAGAAGATATCACTTAAGCCGCCAGTTAGTTATAAGAATTCATTAGAAGACTATAAATGCAGACAGAGAGAAGAAGTACCAGGTCTTGATATATAAATACTCTACACATGTGTGGATAAAGCTCAGTCTGTTGTTTCCTGAGCAGAATGTATGTGAGCTGGTGAGAGTAGCTCTAGCTATGAATAAACTCACAAAAGTTAATAGGCGGATATTCACAACATTGCTTCCTCTCTGTGGGAAGATGAACAATTGCTGTGTTCATCTTCCCAAATAAAATAATAAACCTGAAAATATTGTCCTACAAAATGGAGTCATGATCATCATTTTTAAAGCAGCATCTCACTAGTCTTTGATTTGTTTTGTCCATTTCCAACATTCACATTTTGCCACGGTAATCAATACTTTTTCTGTCTCTCACATAGTTCAAACAGAGAACAAAAATGGGTTTTCTCCTGGGAAATGCTGCCTCCCCCTCCCCCTCAAAAAAAGTTGGTTTTGTATGAAACAATCTTACACATGTGGCCTCCCCAGGGTGGGTCAGAGAAATTTATTTGCTTTCCCTTCTCCTCCCTTATTATCTTTCTTTCATTTGGAAAGAAAAAAAAAACCACTAAAGGAACATGTAATTCACATCAGGTGAAACAGTGACTTGCTTTTCTTTCTTTTTTTCCCTTCTTTTCTTTCTCTCTGATTTTTTAAACAAAATCATGAAGAGATGGTGCAGGGCAAATTAATGATTCCAACCTTACTTGAGAAGGTTGTTATTAGCTTAGGGAGCAGAGCAACCAAATTCAATCCAGGATGTTCTATTCCGATGTGGAAAGATGCCACGCCATCTGTGGAGGAAGATCATTTCTGTGGTCATAACCCAATTAACTGACATTCAGAAAAAGCCAGATGAATTTGAGAAATGTGTGTTCTTTCTGCTTAATGTTTTAGTAACGTGTTGTTGTTGTTTAATTTTCCAGTTTTTTTTTTTTTGGTTTATCTTATATTCTTGTTTTGATTTCTGATCCTTACCATACAGAGCTTGCACCTAGGCTTGGAGATTGTTCTTCTCAGAATTAGCTATAGCTCTGCTTGTGGACACTCACTAAACAGCCTGTGGACAGCATTCATTTCCTATCTATACCTGCCAACCCCCTGATTACCTTCCTTAAGTAAGGAAAATTGCCTCTGCATTGAATCTCTGCACAGTCAAATGTGGGTGACAGCACATAGCTACCCAATACTAACCTGCCTCAGCCTTGTTTCCCTCCCCACTTACCGTTTCCTGACTTCTTCACGCCTCCTGCCTCCTGGTCACCCCTGGACTTTCTCAGCTGGTTCTGCATGGTGCTATCTCCTCTCTTAGGAACTGCAAGTGATAAACTCTTCATTCAAAGCAGTTGTCTCCATGTCGTTTGCTTTGCTGTTTTCGAGTCAATGAATTTTAGGCACACTTGAGCATATGCATCAATCCCTTGATATCCGATGTTTGCTTTATGTAAGGATGCCAAAAGGGAGAAACTACTACTTGAATTCTCTCCATTGCCTTCCTTGACAGCTGCTCTGAAGCTGTAATGCCTTGGTTTGGATTGTATATTAAAATGAAAATAGCAGGCAATGAACAATTACCTTTCACAGAAACACATGGAAATTCATTTTAGAAAATATCACAAACCGTCATCTCTGTCCCTGAGTTTAGGACCTGTGCTTTCATTTCATTTGCTTTCTGTTAGTTAAAAATGGCATATCTCAGGGGAAATATTTAAGCCATAAAGTTCAGGACTATTTATTTTTGTCAAGAACATAGATTCTACCAGTCAGGGACTCCATTTAATTATTATTAAATTTTAACAAGCTCAATTGATTGCTAGGAAATAATTCTTGCCAATTCATTATACATCCTTGCTATCCGACCTTTTAGATTGTTCTAATCCATAGCAAATCAATGCAGCTTAGCTCTGCCATGCAATAATCTTCAAGATATTATGAGACTAAAAAAGAATCAGATGAATAATCTCCCAAATTTTAATTTTTTATTCAATAAGGTTTAGTGTAAGACTCACATAGTTAAGGGTGTGTGTCTGTGAGTGTGTTTACATACATATTTCCTTTATGGGGTTATTTCACCTCAAAAAGGAAGAGTCATGTTTTGTTAATACAGATAAACAAATGTCATTGGAGCAACCAACCACTTTCTGATTAGATTTAAGTCTTGCTCCACAAGATAAAATGTTGGAGGCGACTACTTGTTGGTTCCCAGCTGCCCAGTCCCAAAATAATCACACAGAGCCTGAATTAATTGTATCACTACTTGACCCGTTAGCTCTAGATTCTTATTATCTAGCCCTTACATAACAACTTAACCAATTAATCTGTGTATCACCATGAGGCTGTGGCTTACAGGGAAAAGTTCTGTCCGGCTCTGGTGGGGCTACATGGCTCTGCCTCCTTTCTCCCAGCATTCAGTTTAGTTTTCCCTGCCTACCTAAGTTCTGCCCTGCTATAGGTCCAAAGCAGTTTCTTTATTCATTAATGACAATCACAGTATATAGAGGTAAATCTCACATCAATAAAATCCATTACTGGCACCATTATTGGGCCAAGAACCTGTGGTTAGAGGGAAACCTACAATTACTGTATTAAATGGCATGGTATTAAACCTATTCTTGATGGTTTATTCTTATACCCATAGACTAATGCATCCTTCAAGCCCATTAGAACAGCTTCAATTTGTAGTACATGGTAGTTAGTAGAGACTGGTTAGAGAGTAAAGAAATTGTAAAAGTCTCAGCCCCAAATAGAACATGTGCTGCCTCCTTCCAAGGCCTAGGGATCATTGTAGATGGAGCTGAAGGGGTCTAAGGGTCAGCCTAGTGGATGACTACAGGGAAGTGCATCTTCTGGATGCAGCAGGGCTGCTCCATGTCTGGATTCAAGACAGCTGTGACTGCATGCATGAGACCTGTGCAAGTTCAAGTCAGCCAGAGTCTCAGCATGGATTCTCCAGAGAGGTGGGTAATGACGTCTTCCCCATAACTGAGGAAGGAGTGGTGAATCTATTCCAGTTTTCTTCTTTTACATTTAAAACAATCTTATTTTTATACCAATTCCAGTTTCCTTTCCCTCCCTTCCTCCCACTCTCCTCACCTTCTCCTCACCCCACTCCCCATCCACTCCTCAGAGAAGGTAAGGCTGCCCACAAGGAGTTAACAAAGTCTGTCACATCACCTGAGGCAGGCCCAAGAACCCCTTCCCCACACCCCCACCCCTGTATCTAGGCTGAGCAAAGCATCCCTCCATAGGGAATGGACTTCAAAGAGCCAGTTCATGAACTAGGGATAAATACTGATTCCACTTGCTAGTGGCCCCACAAACTGCCCAAACTACACAACCATCACCCACATTCTGAGGGCCTAGTTCCGTCTTATTCAGGTTCCGCAGCTGGCAGTCCAGAGTCAGTGAACTTCCACTTGCTCAGGTCAGCTGTTTCGGTGCGCTCCCCAATCATGTTCTTCGCTGTTTTTCTCATATTATCACTCCTCCCTCTCTATGACTGAACTCCAGAAACTTTGCCCAGTGCTTAGCTGTGGATCTCTGCATTTGCTTCCATCAGTTGCTGGATGAAGTTTCTATGATGACAATTAAGGTAATCATCAATTTGATTATAGGGGAAGGGCAGTTAAGGTACACTATCCACTATTGCTTAGAATCTTAGCATGGATCATCCTTGTGGATTCCTGGGAATTTCCCTAGTGCCTGATTTCTCTCTCTTTCAAGGTATCTCTTTTCTTGCTCTTCCTAACTCAACTTGATCTTCCCCAGGTTTCATGTTCTCCCCATTCCTTTTCTGCCCTCCTCATTCCCCTTCCACCTTCACCCCTACCCCCACACTACCTATTTACTAAGGAGATCTTGTCTACCTCCCCTTCCATGGGGGGTGGGGAACACATGTATGTGTTCTCTTTGGGTTCTCCTTGTTTTCTGTCTTCTCTGGGGTTGTGAACTGTAGGCTAGTTTTTCTTCGCTTTATGCCCAATATCCACTTATGAGTGGGTACATACTGTGTTTGTTTTTCTGTGTCTGAGTTACCTCACTCAGTATATTTTTTTTCCTAATTCCATACATTTGCCTGCAAATTTCAAGATGTTTTTGTTTTTTACCTCTGAGTATTACTCATTTTCTTTATCCATTCTTTGGTTGAGGGGCATTTAGGCTGTTTCCAGTAAGAATAATGCTTCTATGAACATTGTTGAGCAAATGTCCTTGCAATATGAGTGTGCATTCTTTGGGTATATGCCAAAGAGTGGTATTGCTGGGTCTTGAGGCAGATTGTGATTCCCAATTTTCTGAGATACTGCCATACTGAAATTGCTGTACAAGTTTGTACTCCCACCAGCAGTGGAGGAGTGTTCACCCTTTTCTACAACTTCAACATAAGCTATCAATGGAGTTTTTGATCTTAGTCATTCTGACAGGTGTAAGATGGTAGGTATCTCAGAGGTGACATGATTTGCATTACCCTGATGGTTAAGGATGTTGAGCAGTTCATTAAGTACCTTTCTGTCATTTGAGATTCCTCTGTTGAGAATTCCTGTTTAGGTCTGTAGCCCATTTTTAAATTGGATTATTTTGATATCTGGTTTCTTGAGTTCTTTGTATATTTTGAAAATCAGTCCATATCAGATGTGGGATTGGTGAAGAATTTTTACCATTCAGTAGGCTGTCATTTTGTCTTATTGACTGAGTCCTTTGCCTTACAGAATCTTCTCAGTTTCAGGAGGTCCCATTTATTAATTGTACATCTCAGTGTCTGTGCTACTGACCATATATTCAGAAAGTCGTCTCCTGTGCCAATGCATTCAAAGCTACTTCCCACTTTCTCTTCTATGATGTTCATTGTGGCTCGATTTATGTTGAGATTTTTTTGATCCATTTGGACTTGAGTTTTGTGAATGCAGATAGATATGGATCTATTTGCATTCTTCTACATACTGACATCCAGTTATGCCAGTATCATTTGTTGAAGATTCTTTCTTTTTTCCATTGTAGAATTTTGCTTCTTTGTCAAAAATCAGGTGTTCAAAGGTATGTGAATTAATATCAGGGTCTTTGGTTTGATCTAATTGGCCCACCTTTCTGTTTTTGTGCCAATACCAAACTATTTTCATTACTATAGCTCTATCGTAGAGCTTGAAGTTAGGGATGGTGATGCCTCCAGAACTCCTTTATTGCACAGGATTGTTTTGGCTATCCTGGGTGTTTTGTTTTTCCATATTAAGTTGAGTATTGTTCTTTCAAGGTCTGTGAATAATTAATTGTTCTGGGATTTTGATGGGGGTTGCATTGAATCTGTAGATTGCTTTGGTAAGATTGCCACTTTTACTATGTCAATCCTATCTGAGCATGAGAGATCTTTCCATTTTCTGTTATCTTCTTTAATTTCTTTCTCTAAAAACTTAGAGTTCTTGTCATATAGGTCTTCTACTTGTTTGGCTAGTGTTACCCCAAGATATTTTGTGCTGTTTGTGGCTTTTGAAAAGGGTAATGCTTCTCTAATTTCTTTCTCAGCCCATTTAACATCTATAAATAGAAGGGTTACTGATTTTTTTGAGTTAACCTGGTATCCTGTCACATTACTGAATGTGTTTATCAGCTGTAAGAGTTTCCTGGTAGAATTTTTCGGGTCACTTATGTAAACTATCATATCATCTGCAAATAGCGAAAGCTTGACTTCTTCCTTTTCAATGTGTATCCTCTTGAGCTTTTGTTTTCTTATTGCTCTAGCTAGAACTTTGAGTGCTATATTAAAGATATGGAGAGAGTGGGCAGCTTTCTTTTGTTGCTGATTTTAGTGGAATCGCTTTGAGTTTCTCTCTATTTAATTTGATGTTGGCTGCTGGCTGGCTGTTTATTGCCTTTATTATGTTTAGGTATGTTCCTCATATCCTTGATTTCTCCAAGATCTTTATCATGAAATGGTGTTTAATTTTGTCAAAGGTGTTTTCGGCATCTAATAAGATAAGTGGTTTTTTCCCCTTTCAGTTTGTTTATATTGTGGATTACACTGACAGATTTTTGTATGTTGGACCATCCCTGCATCTATGGGATGAAGCCTACTTTATCGTGATGGATGACTTTTCTGATGTGTTCTGGGATCAGTTTGCCAGTATTTATTGAATAAAATATCTTGCTTGCATCAATGTTCATGAGGGAGATTAGTCTGTAATTCCCCCTCTTTAGTTTTCTCGAGACAGGATTTCTCTGTAGCTTTGGAGCCTGTCCTGGAACTTGCTCTTGTAGACCAGGCTGTCCTCAAACTCAAAGAGATCCACCTGCCTCTGCCTCTCAAGTGCTGAGATTAAAGGTGTATGCTACCACAGCCCTGCTGTAATTCTCTTTGTTATTTGCAATTGTGTAGTTTGGTTACCAGGGCAACTATCACATCATAAAAAGAGTTTGGCATTGTTCTTTCTTTTCCTATTGTGTGGAACAATTTGATGAGTATTGGTATTAGCTCTTCTCTGAAATTCTGGTACAATTCTGTGCTGAAACAATCTGGTCCTAGGATTTTTTTGTTTGGAAGACTTTTGAAGACTGCTTCTATTTTCTTAGGGGTTATAAGTCTTTTAAAATTATCTCTCTGTTATTGATTTCATATGTGTGTGTGTGTGTGTGTGTGTGTGTGTAGTACCTATTGCGAAAATTGTTCATTTCCTTTAATTTCCTATTTTGTGGAGTACAAGTTTTTTAAGTATGATCTGATGATTCTCTGGATTTCCTCTGTGTCTGTTGTTATGATACCTTTTTCATTTCTGTTTTTATTAATTTGCATATTCTCTCTCTGCCTTTTGGTAAGTTTGGATAAAAGTTTGTCTATCTTGCTAATTTTCTCAAAGAACCAACTCTTTATCTCATTGATTCTTTGTATTGCTTTCTTTGTTTCTATTTTACTGATTTCAGTCTTTTATTTGATTATTTTCTAGTGTCTACTCCTCCTGGATAAATTTGCTTCTTTTTGTTCTAGAGCTTTCAGGTGTGCTGTTAAGTCGCTAAGTGTGAGATTTCTCCACTTTATGTAGGCACTTAGTGCTATGAACTTTTCTCTTAGCACTGATTTCAAAGAGTCCTGTAAGTTTGGGTATGTTGTGTATTCATTTTCATTGGGATTTAAGAAATATTTAAATTTCTTTTGTTATTTCATCCTTGACCCAGGGGTGATTTAGGTGAGCATTGTTCAATTTCTATGAGTTTGTGAGGTTTCTGAAATTAGTGTTGTTGTTGAATTTTATCTTTAAGCCATGGTGATCAAATAAAATACGGGGGTATTCCAATTATATCTATTGAGGTTTGCTTTGTTACTGAGTATGTGGTCGTTTTTTGAGACGGTTTCATGAGGTGCTGAACAGAAGGTATATTCTTTTGTATTTGAATGGAATGTTCTACAGATGTCTATTAAACCCATTTGTGTCATAACTTCTGCTATTTCCTTTATGTCTCTAAAGTTTCTGTCTGGTAGTCCTGTTCAGTGGTGAGAGTGGGGTGTTGAAGTCTCTCATTATTAGTATGTGGGCTTTGATGTGTGATTTAAGCTTTAGTAATGTTCCCTTTTACAAATGTGGGTGCCCTTTTATTTGTGGCATAGATGTTTAGAATTGAGACTGATGAATATGAACTGTCCTTCTTCATCTCTTTTGATTAATTTTAGTTTGAAGTCTCTTTTGTTAGATATTAGGATAGATAAACCAACTTGTTTCATAGGTCCATTTGATTGGAAAAATCTTTTCCCAACCCTTTACTATAAGTTAATGTCTGTCTTTGAAGTTGAGATGTGTTTCTTGTATGCAGTAGAAGGATGGATTGTATTTTCATATCCATTTTGTTTGCCTGTGTCTTTTTATAGGTGATTTGAACTCACTGATATTAAGAAATATTAATGACCAGTGATTGCTAGTACCTATTATTTTTGGTTTTGTTGTTGATGGTGGAATCGTGTATGTGTTTTCCTTCTTTGGATTTTGCTGCTGTGAGATCATCTGCTGCCTGTGTTTTTGTGGGTATAGCTAGCTTCCTTGGATTGGAGTTTTTCTTCTAGTACTTTCTATAGAGCTGAATATGTGTCTGCAGAACATCTATCCGGGACCTTTCAGAGTTTCCCATGAGAAGTCAGGTGTAATTCTGACAGGTCTGCCTTTACATGTTACTTGGCCTGTTCCCTTCACAGCTATTAATACTCTTTCTTTTTTTCTGTATGTTTAGTGTTTTGATTATTATGTGGCAAGGAGACTTTTTTGGTTTTGGTCCATTTTATTTGATGTTCTGTTAGTTTCTTGTATTTTCATAGTCATGTCCTTCTTTAGGTTGGGAAAATTTTCTTCTATGGCTTTGTTGAATATATTTTCTGTGTCTTTGAGCTGAACTTCTCATTCTTCTATCCTTATTATTCTCAAGTTTTGTCTTTTCATGGTGTCCCAGATTTCCTTGAAATTTTGTGTTAACAGTTTGTTGGATTTAACATTTTTCTTTGACCAACGAATCTATTTCCTCTATCATATTTTTGATACTTGAGATTCTCTCTTCCATCTCTTGTGTTTGGTTGGTTATGTTTGCTTCTGTAGTTCTGATTATTTACCCAGATTTTCCATTTCCAAATTTCCCTTGGTTTATATTTTCTTTATTGCCTCTATTTCAGCTTTCGAGTGTTTGAATCTTCTCCTTCACCTGTTTGATAGTTTTTTCTTTGCTTTCTTTGTGGGATTTGTTGATTTCTTCCATTTTTTTCTTGTCTTTTCCTATACTCTGTAGTAGGAGGGGGCAGGGACACATCCCACCACCTGGTTAGCTTACACCCAAAATAATCACACAGAAATCTATATTAATTAAATTACCACCTGGCCCATTATCTATAGCCTCTTATTGGCTAACTCTCACATCTTGATCTAACCTATTTCTACTCATCTGTGTTTATCACAAGGTCATGACTGACCAGGAAAGATTCTAACCTGCATCAGTCTCGGGCTGGGGCTTCATGGTGTCTGCCACACTGCCTTCTTCTTCCCAGCATCCATTTCTCTCTTCCACGCCTATCTAAATTCTGCTCTATCAAAAAGTCAAGGCAGATTTTTTTTATTCAACCAATGAAAGCAACACAAATACAGAAGGACCTCCTACACCAATACTCCTTTAACGAAATTATTCATTTCCTCTATAGGGGCCTCTATTAACTTCATAAAGTTATTTTAAGGTAGTTTTTTTCTATTTCATCTGCATTTGAATGTTCAGTTCTTGCTGGTTTCTGGTAGTGCCATATTGCTCTTTATGTTGTTGAATGTGTTCTTGCACTGCCATGTGCTCATCTCTTCTTCCAGTGGGTGCAGATAGAACCTGTGCTCCAGGGGTCCCTCTTTCTCCAATTGGTCAGGTGGGGCCTGTGCCTTAGGTGGTCACTCTTCTTCCAGGTTTAGGTGTCCTGGTCAGGATCTAAACAGGACTGCATCTTCCACACTGCTAATACTCCTAAATTACTAGGCTGGCAGTCCCACCTGTGGGAACTTCAGGCATGATTTCCTAAGCGCTCTGCTGTAGTGTTTTTTTTCTGGCCAGGTGGCTTCTTCACACACACGTGCAGGTAATTTCTCAAATGCCTATTCCACAAGTCCTCTGCACATCTCTGAGTGCCTCCATGAGCAGCCTTCTCTTCTCCACTGCGGTGCCCTGAGCACTCTGGATTACTCAGCTTCTCCACCCTCCAGACCTATCTCTTTAACACACGGGTGGTGTGGGCTCTCTTGCTTCTGCTGTGGTTGGGAATCAAATCAGAAAAGGGAGATTATTCGATCTTCAACTCTCAGAGACTGCCACCTCCCAATACCAGATAGTCATCACAAAAGGGATGTGATTCTATATATATTTTCTTCTTCTGAAAGAATATGCTTTAAACATATGTAACCCATGCTCACATCTTCAGACCAAAGCAGGAACTTTCAGACTATTCACCTGGACCAATTTTCTTCAGTGCTATCAATGCCCTTGAAATTTCTTTTATTTTTATTTTTATTTTTTTTATTAAAAATTTCCACCTCCTCCGCTCCTCCCAGTTCCCTCCCCTCCCCTCCCCCCACTCATTCTCCCCCTCCTTCTCCAGACCAAAGTGCAGTCAGGGTTCCCTGCCCCATGGGAAGTCCAAGGTCCTACCCGCTCCCCCCAGGTCCAGGAAGGTGAGCATCCAAACAGACAAGGCTCCCACAAAGCCCGTCTATGCAGTAGAATCAAAGCCCAGCGCCATTGTCCTTGGCTTCTCAGTCAACCTCCACCATCAGCCACATTCAGAGAGTCTGGTTGATCACATACTCCATCAGTCCCATTCCAATTGGCCTTGGTGATCTCCCATTAGATCTGTCCCACCATCTCAGTGGGTGAACACACCCCTCGCAGTCCTGACTTCCTTGCTCATGTTCTCCCTCCTTCTGTTCCTCATTAGAACCTTAGGAGCTCAGTTCAGTGCTCCAATGTGGGTCTCTGTCTCTATCTTCATCTATCACCAGATGAAGGTTCTATGGTAATATGCAAGATATTCATCAGTGTGGCTATAGGACAAGGCCAGTTCAGGCACCCTCTCCTCTGCTGCCCAAGGAACAAGCTGTGGACATCTCCTTGGACACCTGGGAACCAGGATAGCCAAAACAATCCTATACAATAAAAGTACTTCCAGAGGCATTACCATCCCTGACTTCAATGCCCTTGAAATTTCTATGAACAAAAACCAGATTTAGGCTCTGTGTGTCCCAGTTCTTATACTCTCCAGGAATCTTAAAACAAGATGAGGAAATACAAAGCAGAGAAATGGGATTCAATGGAAGAGGAAGTAAACATCGTTTCAAACCTAAGGGCAAGCTGGCCAAGATAGGAACAGCCCTGGGTGCTGCCATGAGATTCTCTACATTCCCTTTCAGGGGATGTCCACTGCAGTCTTCCCATCACTCCTCATCAGGAATGGTATCACTGATGCCCTTGAGCTATGTAATGCTCTTTCCACTGAACAAGCACTTAAATGAAACCTATGGGGGATGGGAGATAAACTAAGATTATAGCAAGATGTCAGTGTTACAAATTAATCTTCATTACAATGTTGAACAATACCTAGAGTTGTCCAGAAGCCTTTACATCTCCATTGCTCATCCACCAACTGCTTACTCTATTGCTGTATTTTTTGGTATTTGCAGTTCTGAAGATGCCCTTAAGTTAATATTTCATTCCAAGGCTATTCATATGGACGGGTACCTATGGAGCCATCTATAGCTCCAATAAGTTATAGATTTTAGTCACTTTCTCCTACCCTTAATAAATTGGTGTTTCTCCCCAGCAGTTCTCTCTCCTGAAGATTTTGAAATACCTTTCAGGAGGATAACTAATGTCTCTTGTCTACCAATCTCTACTCATCTTTTATAGTTGCACGTATTTCAATGTTCCCTAAAGACTGAAGTGTGTCTGTCCACAAGAATGCCAATAACTTTAAGAGAGCTGTACATGAGTAATGTTCTCTTTTTTTTTGAAAGTATTCTTTAGCAAGACTGAAAATTTTCTTCTAGTATCAAATGATTGTAAGCAGATACAATTTAAAAATGGTTACTTCTTAGATAGCTATCCCACCTTCCTGGATGGTTCCTTAAAAATTCAACACCAAATGCTGCTCTGCCATCCAATCCAGTGTTTGGAGTATTTGTTTGTACATACACTATCCTTCTTCTTTTTTCTTTCTTAGTTTTGAACCTTTAGCCACATGCCACTGAGCCATCCTGTTCTCTCTAACAGCAAAGCCAGTTTTCAGGAACTTTATCACTTCTTGATGCTGTTTGGGGGCAGCTTTATATACACAGTCAAAGCTCTTGAACCCATTGTCTTTAAAAACAAAACTGCCTAAATAACCAAATGATGATGATATTATAAACTATATGGGTAAATTTTCCTATATCTCTATGGTTTGGGTGTGAGGCATGCCCCATAAGAAGTTGTGTATTCAGGATTTGATTCCCATGTATGCAGTAATCAGAGGTGGGCTTTGGGGAGATGATTGTATCCTGACTGTTCTGAATTCCCAAATCTATTAAACTATTGATTAATTTATAACTTGATGGTGTTATTGAGAAGTGATGGATGGGTTAGAAGATAAAAGCAGACTGGTTGAAACACGACTGAGAAATGCCATTGAAGGCTAGGTATGTCTCTCTCACTGCTCTTCCGTCCCTTTTCCTTTCTTTGCTTCTTGACTGCCATGGGGCTTATACGTACCCCCCCCAGCCCCCCCACCAGTGCCTTTCCCCTGAGATGGCTTTGCCTCACCACAGCCCAGAAACCAACAAATAGAAACTTCAGAAACCATAAGCCAAAATAGTTGTTTCTTCCTTATTTTTCTCGGGTATTTATCATAGCAGTAAGAACATAGTTAATGCTGTCCCCTATCTAAAATGATTCTGATAAATTTTCAAATGAAAGAAACAGATAAATATGAAATATAATTTGGGGGTAGTGATGTGATTCAGTGACTAAAGACACTCACTGGAAAACCTGCTGCCCTGAGTTCAAGCCACTGGACAGCACACAGGGTGGAAAACTCAGTCCCCAAAGGAGGAGAAGCGATTCTTAAAACTTGTCCTCTGATCTCCACAAATGGTCTGTCTTACACGCATACATACACATACATACACATGACGTATTAAACAAACAAACAAACAAATGTAATGAAAGAAAGTAGACTTTTGGTGCAAATTTTTGATTCAGTTAACCCTGAAGTCTGGCCACCAGAATTATTTTCCCAAGGAGGGTGTTAAGCAGTTTGTTAAGCCTGCTGTTTAAAAGCAAATAAGCAAACAAAAACTAAAGCAATACAAAGCCAAGCCAATTAGATTCTCACCTAACATTTTCCCAGATACTAACTTCCTTACTTTCAGTGAAAATAAGTTAAGTCTTTCTTACAATAAAAGGGAAACAATAGTATATTGTTCTAAGCAACTTAAAATTTTCATCAAAAATTCATATGCAGTTTTAAAATATTGCTTCATGTGTTAACCATTTTAAAATTATTTAGAAAACTAGATTCACTCATGCTGGGAAGAAATAGTCAAAGGACTTTGTGATTCTTATTTGGATAATACTTTCCATTGTAGGAAAAAATTAATGGTACTTAATCTTACTGCTTTTGTCAAAGGTATTTTTGTACAAGTGCTATTAAAGAACTACTGAGCATTTATAATAAATGTAAAGTAATTAAATCACAGAACTATTTAGCATATGTAACATGATAAAAAGTTTACAACACTCAGAATCCTCTAGAATAATCCTCATTAATTAAGAATTTCAAAGTTTTTAAATATTTATTTTTATTTATTTAGTGTGTGTCTGTAGGTGTGCATACATGTGTATATGTGTGCATGTGTGTATTTGTGTGTGTGCACCTGTGAGCACATTGCCACAGATGGGAGAAGAGGGAGTCAGATCCCTGGAAACTGGAGTAACAAGTTGTAAATCATCCAATTGATGTAGAACTCCCTGTGAATATGTTTTATTACCATTGGTTAATAAAGAAGCTACTTTGGCCTATGGCCGCACAGAATATAGCAAGGTGGAAAATCCAAGCAGAGATAAGGGAGGAAAGAAGGTGGAGTCAGACAGATGCCATGTAGCTGCCAAAGGAGAAAGGTGCCGGTGGTAAGCCACAGCCTCATGGCAATAGAGTAGATTAATAAAAATTGGTTAAATTAAGATTCAAGCATTTGTTAATAAGAAGCTTGAGCTAATAGGCCAAAGCCTCAGAGTGGTTATTTAATAAACGGCTGCAGGAGCTAGTGAATGGGACCTAGTGGGTGGAGAAAAAGTGGTCCAGGGGGACCAGCAGAATGGAGTCCGCTTGTAGCTCCACTCAGGGGACCAGCGGAATGGACACTGTTTGTACTACACTCAGAGGGACCAGCAGAATGGGATCTGCTTGTAGCCACACTCAGAGGGACCAGTGGAAAGGACACTGTTTGTGCTACACTCAGAGGGACCAGCAAAATAGACACTGTAGCTACACTCAATGTGGGAACCAGGAAACAAAGTCAAGCCCTCTGGAAGAACAGAAATTGCTTTTAACTGCCTAACTCTAGACACTGAGCGAATCTTTTAAAAATTGCTTGTATGGGTTTTCTTACACGTGTATCAGCAATTATTTCGACTACTGAACTGCAGAATGGTTTGGCAGGTAACGTTGTCATTGAACACATCAATTTATTTACTACCTGTGGCTACATAAGAACAACTTGAGATTGTTCAAATATCAGATAGCCTCACTGGTGGCGTATGCTTAGATAACACAGCTGTTAGCTAAACTGTCAGTTTCAGATCATCACAAACCCACTTGACTGTACCAGGCAGCTGATTAATGATGCAGATGGAGCCTCTGGAAATGGCGCTTCTTAAAACGGTCACTTAGGAAAGAAGAACATCATGTGAACATTAACACATTTCCAGCAAGCAACTGCAGGGACTCTTACTGGTTTGTAATTGGTGTTTCTGTCTTCCATATGAGAGCTGGTGAGACGACACAGGACAGTGAGCCTGACCACGGGTGCGGGCTCCCTGCCTGCCTCAGTTTCCACTTCTCACTGTGGTTCAGACACCTGCCTTCCTTGTTAGCCAGGCTTTCCAAGGAGAGTTCCTTTCTGCTTTGGTGTTTCAACACTGGTTTCTCAGCTTAGAACACTCTTCTCCCAGACAGCCTCCTGTCTCCTTCCTGTCGAGTTCTGAGGGTCTCAGTTCACAGACCAGCCTTTCACTTCGCCCCCTGTCCAGGGGCATCTGCCATTAGCATTTTCACCTTTCTCATCCCTCACTGACCTGCTTCCCAGCATGCCTCCAGCAGCACACTCTCCTCACCATCCTGTTTCATGAGCGTCTCCCAGCCAGTGCTCCTCTTTAATTACTCTATTCATTAGCATCCCTCCACACTCCCAAATACTCTTTAGCTTGCACCCTGGTTTAGTCTTCATTTTTTTGGATTAACCATTAACATATGTCAAATTAATTTATCTGTTCATTGCTGTTTTCTCTCATTAGAATTCAAGCTTCAATGGAGCACATATTTGTCTTGTTTCCTGTTTAAAAACCCGGTGTTCCGACGTAATCCTTGGCTCTCATAAGACAATTACTTTATAATTTTTACACAAGCATGCATAAATTATTAAATGGACGCATAAGTGAATGAATAATGATTTACAGCTTAGTTTTTGAAATCAGGTGTAGATTCCTCTTACTCTTGAGTAATTTTGATAAAATTTTCTGAGCAAAAAATCTTTTATTTTTCTATTTTTGAAGCATAGCTAATAATTCTTTAGCTAAAGTCTTACTATCTAGGAAGTGAAAGTCCAATCAATTGCCACAAAAACACCAAAGTACACATTGACTCCTTATCTGCTCCAAACCCATGCTAAAGTGAAACACAGAAGGAGGGAAATGGGTGAAGCTACAATATGAACAGCCGTGAGCTAAACACACGCTTGTACTATGGACGCTGGCACTGCTTAGGGTTCTCATAGAGATACTTTTATCTGGAGACGGTTTCAAGGTGTCATAGTGACCTCATGGTGCTCATGAGTGCACTAATGTTCCTCAGAACTTATTCTCTAACTTTGAATCAATAGATAACGTCACCACACTCATGCAGCTCTTCCTTCTCTCTGTCTTGTAAATTGGTCCCTCCCTCTGAATCAGCTTTTGAGTCTTTCTCTCTTCTCTCTAATTTAAAAAGTGCTTGTCTGAATTCAGTGCTGAGTTATGTTTTAGAGATTTGTTTTTAGTGTGTGTGTATGTGTGTGTGTATGTGTGTGTGTGTGTATGTGTGTGTGTCTGTGTGTGTGTGTATGTGTGTATGTGTGTGTATGTGTGTGTGTGTCTGTGTGTGTATGTGTGTGTGTGTCTGTGTGTGTCTGTGTGTGTATGTGTGTGTGTGTCTGTGTGTGTCTGTGTGTGTATGTGTGTGTGTGTCTGTGTGTGTGTGTGTGTGTGTGTGTGTGTGTAGTGTGTATCAGTGCAGAAGCCACAGAAGGCATCAGACCTCCTAGAGCCGGAGCCACAGTTAGCTTTGAGCCTCTGATGTAGATGCTGAGAACCAAATTCTCCACTGAGTCAGCTCTCCAGATCTTTGTCTTATAGTTTAAATTTTTATTACTTTTCAAATGTGATAATCCTAAAACATAAGGATAAATTATCTGATATTTCTTTAATAATTTCCTTAAGATTTTGATAACAAGGCCTATCTTCCTGGCTGTATTTTCTGCCCATACTTGATATTAATAATAATTTTATGAACTAAATCGCACTATCCTATTTTTAATGTGTATTGGCTAATGGCAACAGATATTATGTTGAGTTTACTATATTAAAATAAACAATATGAGAAGCACAAGGTAAATAAACTAAAGCAAACTATAAACCTTTGCAACCACATTTTAAAAGGAAGTACACTATCCAAACAATTCCTTTCTGCATGAATCCTAACTTATTACTCTTATTTTTATGTCATTATTAAAAAATAGTGTTCCAAAATGTTAATTAGATAAACATTTGTTCTGCTAATGTCTTAATTACTATCATGATAAAAACATTGCAAAATGAGTAGAGCAGAGTAATTAAGTTAATTAGCAGTACTGTGACATTTGACAATGAAAAATTGAACACTGTTGGGTCCAGGGGGGGTCATGCAAAGATGGGAACAAACCACCAAAGTCTAATAAAAAAAAAAAACGAAATAAAAAATCTCCATGCATGGGACACACACAGCTTATCAGCTAGCTGAGACCACAGCCAGAGATTTTTTTTTTGTGGGGTGGGGGAGGGGTCAGGCTGTGGCAGTGACTGGTTTCTGAACCCATCTTTTTGTACTAGGGGCACCAAGCATCAGGTATGAAAAAAGGAATTTGTACAATCTTAAGGTAAAACTCAGATACAGATTTTCTTACTTTATAATCTCCATTAGCAGAGTTTTGTTGTTGTTGTTGTTGTTGTTAAACTAGTGTTTGCACTTAATTTATTGTCTTTCTTGGTACTTCCAGGTAGTGTTTTCCGAAGCCCTGTGTTCTCCCCTTTGATGCTGCCAGTTTCACATAGCAAGGATAATGCATAACCCAGAGGTTTTATATCTATTTTCTAAATGCTGACTCAGCTCATATCCATAGGCTAGCTCTCAGATTGCAGAGAGATGCTTTGGCCTTGTAAATAGAGCTATGGGTTGTAAAGCAAAATAACTCACTGTTAATAGTTAATCCTCAAGCTGCTGAGAAAGCTGCTGACAGTCTGTTCTCATTTTCCTAGGCTTACAACTTGATATTTCTTTATTTCTACATTCTTAGTTTTGAGCTCTACATTTTTATATTCTTATTCTCAGACCGTTCCAACACAGGTTACTGGGTAGCTTAAATGTTCCTATGTTGTTATACCTCATTGTACCTCTCTATCTCACCTTTATCAGGGTCCTTGAGTACTAACCTCAGTACCCCCTCAGGGCTCAGAAAAGAATGTCTATGGCAGGTGAGGATCTGGGGCTAAAAAAAAAAAATTAACTCAAACATGTTACCTCTGTATCTTCTTTATATTTCGTGCATGGGGCGAAAGTGAAGTGAAAGGGCATGGAGAAGAAGAAAAGAAAGAAGGAGAAAGAAGGAGAGTAAAGAAAAGAAGTAGAAGAAAAAGTATCAAGGAGGAGGAGAAAAAGGAAAAGAAGAAGAAGAAGGAGGAGGAGGAGGAGGAGGAGGAGGAGGAGGAGGAGGAGAAAGAAGAAGAAGAAGAAGAAGAAGAAGAAGAAGAAGAAGAAGAAGAAGAAGAAGAAGAAGAAGAAGAAGAAGAAGAAGAAAGAATAATCTCCATGAGGTTTCTAGTTTTTACAGACAAAGTTGGAAAATTCCATAGGTGAAGACGATGATAATATGCATATAAAAATCACGAAAAAGGAAGGTAGAACTTGACAAAGCAGTACTCTAGAACAGGTGATACAACCCAGGAAAGAGCCACCTTTCAAAAGAAAATACCTGACATTCCAAATCACTAGATAAAGTTACTAAAGGTCCCTGAATTCTGAACTCACCCACTCTCCTCATCCAATCTCTTTTGTGATAACCAGCTTTGGGGACACCCAGATTTGTTTGTTAGCAAAGGTAGGGCATGCTGCCTTCCTGATCATTGCCTGTCTTCTATAGAACTTTCTCTGTGGTCTGTTAGTAGGTAATTTTGTGGGACTGACTCTATGTAAATTTGACTGTTAGAACAAAGAGTTAGTGTTATTGCTCTAAGGCCTCGTGGTGTGGGGGAATGGAAAGGTGATTCTGTTGCCCATGTAGAAGAAGTTACACTGCTGAGGTGTTTTGGGAATGAATCCATTTTGAAGGGAGAAACATCACAAGGTTTCCATGACAGCGACTTTTCCAGAAGATAAGCGTTCCCATATCTCTGGAAAACGGATTGTCCCATAAGTTGCACACTTGTGGTTTTGTCTTAATGAATCTGCCAGCTGGGCATTCACTGTATAATCTTGTGAGCTCCAACACATCTTTATAAGAAGAAGCTGGTGAGACACTTTACAATGCTCTGATGCTCTGGTGAGGCTTCTTTCTTCAGAGTAAACTGCTAATTTAGTTTCAGTAGATTGTTTTGGTCTAACCTATAACCAGGCTATTTTTTCTTTGCCTCAGAAACATTTCTACCTCATTGCAAAACACAATATTAAATCATGTCACTCTTTGGCAGATGGCAGCACAGGGACTGTTATTCCCAAATCCGTGAAGTCCCCACAAAAGCCAACAAGAAGACCTAGTCCTGTATGTAAAAGCAAAGAGCCTTTATTTCAACCAAGTTTGCAAACTCGGTCTCTCCTCATGCCCAGCGTATTGGAATAACTGGAGAGCCCCAAGCTCACTGAGAATTGGGTTTTTATAGTAGTAAAGGTGGTGGTGAGGAGTTTCTGAGGTTCATGACCCCTGATTGGCTGACATTTGTCTAGGGGTGTCCTGGTGAGTGTGTGCTGGCAGGTGATCATGTCTACAGCAGTTGGAATCTTAGGCATTTTCTTTGGATGATCTGTTCTTGGGTGGTGCTGGGTAATCTCAGTTTGTGTTTTTTTCTGCAACCAGGTATTGCCTCAGGGTAAACCACTGAGACTCAGGCCTCTTATTAAATTTATTGATGGCCGAGTTCTACTCTGGCAGATGATAATGGTTGGAAGGAAAGAACTTTCTTTGGGTGACCTGCCCATACTTAGCTTATCATGGCTGGCCCCCACAGGTACCAAGCGCCTCAAAATTGACCACATCTAATATTCAAGACAACACAAGGACTCAATTTATCTGTTTTTAATTTAGAACTAGATTGTTCACTTCCAAGGAAAAGAAAATCAGGAAGTGGCAAGACTGCATCAAAACACACTGGGGTTGGAGGGAAGCAGCTTAGAAGTACCTGCTGCTCTTCTAGGGATCAGATTTGGTTCCCAGCATTCCTGTCAGGCCACTCGCAGCCTCCCATACCTGCAGCTCCAGGACATCTGACAGGCTCTTCTGCCCTCCAGCAGTACCCACAAACATACCCAGAGGCAGGCAGGCAGACAGACAGACAGACAGACAGACAGACAGACAGACAGGATTTTAAAGAAAGCTAGGAAACAAAAAAATTTCGGATATGGGGAGTCTAGAAGATCAAAAGGGAACATGAGGGAAGAGTGGGCATATGTAAATCACCAAGGATCACTTCAGAACAAATGAGCAGACATTAGTTAACTTGTGAAGCAAGAGGAAAACAAACAAGGCTTTGAAGACACAAATTTAACTTGAAAGCAAGACAGAATTGAAAAACCCACTCTGCACTCTGTTTATTAATCCTCCCCAAAACTTGTTCATCAAAGGAGCTTATCTCAGTTTGCTCAGTCACCTGAACCAGTTTTGGATGGTTTAGGAAGCTCATTGAGGACGACGACTTGTTAGATTAAACAAACAAACAAAACAATATATATATATATGTAACATGATTCTCAGATTTCTTTGTGGGTAAGATTGTTGGAATACAAAGAAAGAATAACAAATACCAAACTATTAGTCATTGCCAAAAGAATTAAAACAAAAATTTTAAACTGAGCCGTTGTTGATATATACCTCTATCTGTTACTAAAATATTTAGGACAAGCAATATTCTCCAGTAACAAAACGGTGTTTGTTTTTTTAAAAAAAAATGTATTTATAAAATATTCAATCTCAGAAGAACTGAAGGTTAAATAGGAAGAAAATGACATCTTGTTTTAGTACTTTATCCCGACTCTTTAGTTCTGCCCTTCAAAGGCGATTAGAGAAGCCTCCTGGCACATCATTCATGGTATCTATACACTGTGCATGTGCAGTGAAGCAAACTGTCCCTTGAAGATATTCGTGTCATTCCCTTGAGAGATGTGGGTACCTCACTGAAGCAAGAAGAGGTCCTGGGAAGAAAAATGCATTCTGCATGCTTACTAATGTCTAGCTTTTACTCTGTTTTAAAAGTGCAGGTGGTTAAAATTATTTTTCACATTCTTATTATCCTATCCATGGCAGGTTTATGCTGTAGTCTTCAGAATACTGGTGGGATATAAGCACACAAAAATACTGTAAATTTAAAAGACTTTAGCATTTATTGCTAATTGAATGATCCTGAGTAAATGGGAGGTGGGTAGAGGGGCACTGCAGAGCTCACACAGAGAGAGGTTATTGGGAAAGAGAGGCAATGTATACATGGAATACTTGTCTCAGACAGGTGAGACACTGCTGCACTATATAATGGGAGACATAAGAAAACAGGTACTAATGGCAATGATGAAACTCAATCTAGCAAAAGACATAATAAATGAGGCACTATAGAAAACATTTTAAGAAATAAGTAGAAGAATTGGTATATGAGGTATAAAATGTCATAGAAGAATGTTCTGCTATAACAATGGAATGTTGTAAAAAACTATATGCTAAAAACACAAAATAAGAGACTGATGTGTGATGGTTGGTATGGGTTTGGATAGGGACAGGTTCTGTGGAAACCAAGCTTGGAAGAGGGAAAAGTGAGGCGGGGCAAAATCGAGGGCTGGTTGGAGCTTAGGCCAAAGTTAAGCTCAACGCTGGATGCTATTATCTCTTCTCGGTGTGTACATTTTTATACATATGGTAGGATGGATAGGATGCATGATTTTTTTTAAATGACAAAGTAGAGGGAACTGAGCTTCAAGAAGCAGATTTTATTTTTAAATGTAGAAAGAATGGGGAAAATGTATTGAACAGGAAGACATTGATCCTTCAACCTCATTCTAAGTTACACAGACAAAGTAGGGAAAAAAATGCAGCTTTAAAAATTCTGCTTTAAAAGGATGCATTTCAAACACTGCGAGCCTAGTTAAAGCCAGAAGGCAGACTGTATATCTTAAGAGGAGTAATTTAGCAAGCGTTAAGAGTTTTCTGAGAATGAAGTAGGAATTTTGGAGGGCTTGTTGAGAGAGGGCAGGGAAAGAGATTTTGTTACAGGAATAAGACAAAAACTTGAGACTGTCACTGCACCCACATCATGTTTTGCAGAAGGAGAATGCCTGTCTTAATTGCACCCAGGTAAATTGGTTTGGTTTTCGGCTATAGAGATCAGCAAACTACAAACTAACTCTCCTAAAGCTAAGTATATCACAAATGTCATCCCCAGTATTGCATCTTTATCAGCAGATGAGTTGATTCTTCACCTGTAACAAATCCTTTGCTGTCACTTGGGAAGGGCATCTAAAAAGAATCACGCCTGGCCTGAACAGAAGTCCAGGTGACCGTAATCATGTCCTGTGCTCCAGATCTTTTGGTTAGAGTGCAGTAAGGCTGCTCTCAGCCCAAGATAGACATGAAAGGAGTCAAGGATAAAACCCAGTAGTAAAATTACTGAAAACATTTATGAGAATTCTGCATAAATTTTGTAACTTGATTCTGCGTTTCTCAGCATGAACTTTGTAGATTACAAGACTGCTGCCCAATACTATGCTGTTGACTGCTTAAGAGGCCTCATGATCAGGCTTGGAAAGGGAAGTAACTTGCTAAGATTAATATGCAGACAATGGTGCAGTTTGGATCAGAAGGTTGTCTGATGCCACCTCTTGACATACATGTGTCCCTGATATGAATCTTGATTTTATAATTATGATAAAACTTAAAAGGTATAAATGGATTATTGGGCTTAGGTGGAAAACCAATGGGAATCAGTGATATTGATCTATTACAAGTTATTGATTATGGAAGGTATATGCAAGGATATACTAAACAGATCATGAAAATGGCTGCTCTTTGACTAAAGGGGAGGTTTTTTTATTGTGTATAAGAGAGAGAAAATATTCAGAGGCATCAGGAATAGTCTAGAGAATAGAGAAAAAGAGTCAGAATGGACATGGCCAAGGCTAGGGAAGTAGAAGAATCTTGTGTGTTTTATAGAGGATGAGTAGCTCTGGGGAGCAGGCCTTGGAGTTTAGTGTAGAGGAAAAGATAAGAAGGGCCAGGATTTCAGGGACCTTGAGATGTATAATGGAGACTGAGGGAGGCCGGAGGCCAGCATGGGCTCCAATGTGTAGCCAGGGGTACATGTCAATAGAGAGCCACATGTCCCAGAAGCAAGGGAAATGCTTCCATTCCAAGGCTAATATCACTGATTCCTAGCTGTTTTCTCTTAAGTCCAATAATCCATTCGTACCTTTTGAGTTTTATCATAATTGTACAATCAAGATCCATATCAGGGACACATGGATGTCAAGAGGTGGCATCAGATTGCCTACCGTCAGGTCCAAGCTGTGTCATTTCCTGCATGTTGATTTTAGGCAGGTCATTTCCCCTTGCTTCTGGAAGAAGGAACTCATTTTGCAAGTTTCTGAGGAATACTGGCTTTTTTCTAACGTCAGAAATTCTTCTGTCATGCAGCCTAGAGTGGGCCTAAACTCAATTTTGGACCAAGCCAGTGGGCCTGCCCTTTTGGGAGGAAATTGGGTACCCTTTGGACCTGACGGGGGGAGCCGATGGTAGCAATCCAACATCATCCACATTGCTAACTACCTTGTCACTTAATGATATAATGTTTGTTGCATTATTTTTGAAACCTCTCTATACACTAGGTTTATTAGTTTAAAGTAGCTAATGAATAAACTGGTCTGAATTTTAACCTTACTGTGAGAACTACCGGAGTAATTCCTGATATCAAAGCAGTTGAATGACAGCTGTTCCTACTGTGAATACTGCCTCTAAGAACAGGAGAAAGGTGCACAGGACTTCACATACGGCAGCCAAGTACACTAAAATCCTTTTCTCTCGGGGTCTGAAACACTAACATTTTTCATTCCAAATTTGGCACAATTTGAAATTTCCAAAGAAGAAGTGCTCAACAGCCCAACAAGCTCATTTTTTAGGGAGGAGGAAGCCACTGGAGCGTTTCCATGGTAGAACAGTGTCATCTAGTGAGGACTTTAGGTGAGACGGCCTCTAAGCCAAATAAAGATGCCTGAAGGGTTTCACTAGCAGAAATCAAATTCCTAAGCTTTTGAAACAAAAGCCGTCAACGTTAGCGCCCAGCGATGACAGAAGAGTAGATGATGGGGGTGGATTCAGCGGAGTAGATGATGGGGGTGGACTCAGCGGAGTAGATGATGGGGGTGGATTCAGCAGTACACGAGGACACAGAGCTCCTGCGGAGTTCAGACCCATCTCACTCACAATTGCACAGCTGAAGATTGATTCCGTATACTTGAGGATTGCAGGACTCTGTATTTTTGTTATTACTGCCACTAATTTTCTCTTTAAGATGCAAATGCTAACTCCAGGGGAAGATAAATGATGAATCTGCTTTCAATTTCCTGTCACTTGTTCCTTTAATTTGCACTCTTGGGGTGGACAAAGTTCATTTAGTTGTGGGCAGATGGATGGTCCGTTTTGGAAGCGGCAGCAAACTCACAGATGGATTCTCCAAAAGCAATCATAACTTGGGCTTAGCTTTCTAAGTATGTCTTGAACAAGGAGGCCACCTCCATCCTAGAAAGGACTTTTGACTTTAATTTTACAGTATTTTCTGAGATTCCTTTTCCCTGCCTCAAGAATGTTAATGTATTTTCCCCCAAAATACCTTAAATTAAAATGATGAGTTAGAGAACTTCTTATAATTTTTAAATTGTTTATAATGTAATTATTGCACAGCATCTGAAGCATGCTAATGGCCTGTGCAGGCAAACAGCTCACAGGCACTCAGCGAGGATGCTCCATAAAAGAACAGACAGCCTTCCTTTTGTGTGGGAATCATTTTTTCCCACGAGCCAACCATCACATGACCTCCACTTTTGTGTCCACTACAAAACTACCCTGCACATGCACTTCTTGGAGATAACTAACCTTTTTCATTGGTGTAAAGTTCACAATGTTAGTAATATTCATAGTGTAGACTAGAATCCCAAACACTCCTGAAACAGGGCATGTTGAAACTAAATAAATGAGTCAAAGCTTTAAAATAAAACTTTTATTCTAAAAGTTAGCATCAAAGCTCACAGTGCTCAATCAATTAGTGAAGAATTCAGTTGCACTCATTAGTGGAGCCACTTAGTAGCCTGCTGTTTAGACTTAACATTTGCCAGTTTTAAGTGGGTTTAGAAGTTTATGTTAAAGATGTATTTATGCTTTTTGGACTTCTGATTTAGCTAAAACTGAATGTAGTAAATCCAAGTTCTTAGATGAAATGCTGAACATAGTTGTAGCTGCTATTGAAACTTGAACACGTCATTCTTCAATTTCTAATGAATTAACATTGGTTATTAGTATTTAAATAGTTTATCATTTCGGCGTAACAAACTTCTTTCCTAGCATTGACATTTTTCATTCACCATAACAAGTTAGTTTTGTGTGGATATGGTGGATGTGCGTGTACCGGTATGTACATGGGTACATGAGGAACCAGAGGTTGATGTCTGGCGTTGCTCTCCAGCCTATTGTTTGAGACAGAGTCTCTCACTGAACTGATTTAGTTCACCTGACTGGTCCGGGATCATGGGGATTTTCCCCTCTCTCATTCTCTCCAGCACTGGGATTACAGGGGCACATGACCATGTTCAATTTTTGAAGTGAATGCTGGGGCTCTAAACTCAGGTCCCAGTGTTCACACAGCCAACACTCAATCGACTGTGCCAACTCCCCAACCCCACAAGTTAATATTTTACAGCACAATGTTAAAATAGACTCCACACCGCCAGTATTATTATGAAAATTATCTCCATAAATGAACACTATGCCAATTGTGTGTATCCAGCTCATGACAAGCCCCGAGGACCTGCACCCTCTTTTCATAAGAACTCACCTCCCTTTGAAGTTCTACGCATTGCTCATCATTCACCCCAGTCCTGTTTTACAGCTCTGGTCTCTTTCACTACACATGTTAGAACTCAAGTTCTTCATCCGCATCCCTCTATCGCTTTTATCTCGGCTTAGCACGTTTCTAGTGTCCTTACTAGGACTTCCCTACTAGAAGTCAGCACGCCATTAACCTAGAGGTGTGGTTACTAGGTAGGTCTCTAGATTCACTTTTATGCTTTCCGCCTATTTTCCACTTCCTCCTGTAATTATCCTAGGCTCTGATACCCAAACCTTTGCTGCCATAATCCTTAAGGTTTTTCATCTCCACCAAATGATGCAATGTATTTGTTTTTAAATTCTTCTCCGTCAATGTTCATTTCCTTATCACTAGCTTTGTCCTCGCGCACCTGTGTTCATGCATAAATCATTACCAATAGTACAATCTCTAAGTCACCGGCTCTCTATCACCAACCTTTTCTTATTTCTCCAAGTTAAACACTCTGTTACCCAAACTATTGCTATTACTCTATCTAAAATGTCCAAGTCATGGATGCTACTACTAGTTAGTGTATCTCTGTATCCTCACATCTTCATCTTCTCTTATTATTGAAATAGATGCTGCTGGGTCAGCCTGACTCCATCTTAAGATTAAATTACATGTTCAAATACACTCATTCTTGGTTTCCATAAAACTTGGGTTTGGGCATGTCCTGACCTTTTTTCTGGAATTTGACATGTTCCATACCCTATACTTTGACCTCCCTCTGATATGAGGCTTTGCCAAATAATTTGGAAGTGTTCAGCCTAATTTTTATGTAACCACAAACTTCCAACCTTCAGAAACTTCTTAGTCTTGCAGTTTTTTAAGCTATGGAGATTCCACTATCTCCTGTGTTTGCTGGTACTTTCTCAAACCCTGCTTTAGAGACATAGTCCTGTCTGACAGAAAATAAAGCCTGCTTCTGACTAAGAGAATTTGGGTAATGGTCTTTACTCTCGTTTGGTGGGATTAACACTGCTACTAGCTGTAACACTGTACCACTTGATTTCAATCAAAGCGTAGTACTCTAGATATTTGTAGCATTGACTTAGATTTCTAGCTTTTATTTGAATCCAAACTTCTTTCAGGGTTAAGCCTTACAAGCATTGTTCCCGCACTTTATTACCAAATGAAAACTTCATTCATTTTCTTTCTGAAAAGCATGCAATATTAGGTCGTGATTCAGCTGCTTATCTTGCCCATTTCCCTCATAAGATTAATTAACTCAGGAGAGGACATCTGCAGGCTCTAAGCTCCAGACCTGAGCCCGCACTGCCTCTCCTTCCCTCTTTGTTCTGTATCCTAATAAAACCCAGTGCTCTTTTTATTCAACATCATCAGTCTAATAAGTTCCTGCCAAATCATTCTATTTGGCATAAAATTATTATGTAATACATCTAGTGAAAACAAAAAAAAAACAAAGAAAGAAAACTACTTCTCTGTTCAATCATGCTATTCTCTTGTTTCCCCTTTCTGGAAACTTCATAATGAGGTTGGTTGCCTATGCTCACTTGTCAGAGTAAAATCCCTGTTATCCTTCAAATCTCTCCTGGTTTCCATCAGTGCCTGCTAGCCAGTGCATCTTCTAATTGACTTTCAGGAAGATGCTCACCATTCTGATATATAATATCATATCAGATTGCCATTACTGCAGGATTTTCATTATGACTTTACTGTTGGTCTAATCAGTCCATGCGTTTACTCTACAGGGCATACTTCGATGCCTTGCTCACTACTCATACAGAAAACACTATGAAATCTGTTTGATTAGATTATTCACTCTTGTTTTTTTTCTGAAAAATTCAAAATTCAAGCATCTTAGACCAACAGTAAAGTCATACTGAAAATCCTCCAGTAATGACAATCTGGTGTGATATATGTCAGAATGGTGAGCAGCTTTCTGAAACAGACAGTTAGAAGCTGTGCTGGCTAGCAAGCACTGAGGCTTCGCTTGAGTCCACAGACTAACCAAAAGCAGGATGAATGCCCTACATCTCTATGCTCATGGCGTACCTGTCCGTCTTTTTTTATTTTGGCAAAAGGAATAGAAGCTTAATTTGCTGTCATCAACCTTTCATCTTGAGTCACCTTGGACTCAATAGACAGAGACTTAGGGAACAGAACTCAGCCTGCAACATATACACAGAAAGATTAGAGAAATCATGTGTGACAGCAAGGAAGCACGCTGCAACAGAAATAACCTTCTCCTGAAACACAGGTGAGGATGACAGCTATCAGGTCTTCTCGGGACCATTTTTACAGAACCAGGGCTGAGGCAATGGACAACCAGAGCACATTTTGGCCAGGACTGCTTAATTATGTTTACCTCCTGATGCTTTCTTCCAGTCCTGCCTCTATTTATACCTAGATATCATGTCAGTACCCAGAAGACAAATTTGGATTCATTAAACAAAATCATCTCTCTTATCATTACTTTTCCCTTAATTATAAGGGTGTCGCTAAGACAAGTTTGGGAAGCTTCAAGAACCTAGACTTCTGGTTACATTAGTATATATTTCTTGAATATTGGGTGTATATAGTGCATAACATCCTTCAAACTATGCACAAAAACATTTATACCAATTAAACAAGTTATAAAAAATGCAAATGAGCATCAATAATGTAGAGCTCTTAAAGAGGGCACATACACATAAAACCTGTAAGCCATAGGGTCTTCACACAAACCATAGCTCAAGTAGAATAAAAATGCCCATGACTCATGAACATGTATTTGGGCTGCTATATGCCACAAATAATATGTCCAACATGGAAACAATTGTTTTATGGTTACAAATGAAAGTCATATATCAAGGGATCTACCAGATATATTGGTAGAAACCACAGGTAGGCAAGGTTGTAGCAAAGTGAGAGAAATTGTGCTAATAGTTTTCAGATGTCATCTCATGACATTCTTAGCTTAGGGCTGGTGGAAGCTAGTCATTGCTAAGAATACATTCTAAAACTTTTACCTGATAGTCAAGAAGATGCTGGGTTAGCTATAGAAGGCTGGCATTAGCTAGCTGTTGAGGGACTAAAAGAGAATTTAGGATAATTTTGCTCTGGATCTGTATACAACATACCAGCTCTCCATAATCATGAAGTTCCCAGCCTTGTAGAATCTTTCGCACAGATGTATCCTTTTATAGTAATTTCCGTTCACAAAGAGAATAGACATAAATGTGTCATATGGAAATAGATCCAGAATGAAATATAAGACAGAAACATAAAGAAGAAAGAAGAAATTGCAGTAAATTTGATCACTATGAAAGAGAAGAGGAAATAGGGGGAGTTGGGAGGAGATGGTGGGTGGTTATGATCAAAATACATTGTGTAAATGTATGGCGTTTTCAAAGAATAAAAAATATTATTTAAAAAATCATGAATCAAAAGATATAACTTTAACTTAACTGTGAGTTAGGCTATCAGAGCTCTTCTTTTGTGGGGGCAAGGAGTCTGGGTCCCATGCCACCCCTGTTCTCTGTTGTAGAGGCAGTTTTCACTCATATATGGGAGGAAAAAGAAAATGAGTTCTTAATGGTAGCTCATTTTCTGAAAGAGAAAAGAATCTTAGGATACAAGATCCCCACCCATTCTGAGCCCTGCAGAGAATCACGGAGTTGGCCTGGCCTTGAGATCCACGTGTCATAGGATTTTCAGGTCCATGGGCCCTGGGACATGATGTGTCTTCCAGTTTCTGAGAGAGCAATGCACTCCCTCAGACAGTGAAGTGGTCAGGACACTTTGTATTTCTCTGTATGTTCCCTTAGCAGTCAAAGAATCATGGAAGCTTGACAGGACAGTTGGTCTCAGACACTAATCTTGTGTACCCTGTAGAGGTTGTACACATCATTGTATCCTGGCAAACACAGCTATATTGATCCTGGCAATTGCCATTATATTCTAGTTCTGATAAAGTTACAACAATTCTGATTGCTCTCAATAACATTGTCACAGCCTTGGTTGTGCTGTGGCCTCTCCTACCTGCCTGACTGAATTCCTCAAGGCCATATCAGATGACCTTGGTCAAGTAAGTAAGGGCAAACATGTACAGAGTCCAGTAGAGAGTTTGTCTGTACATCCATCACTTTGGTAGGTAAGGACAGGAAGGAAATCTTTAATCTTTTTTCTTCCACGTTTGGTAAAGAAAAGGCTTAAGTAGCTAATTAACTGTATCAACATATTTACTGAGTGTGTTGTCAATGTAAAACCAGTCTTATCTCAAAGGGGATAAGAGCTAGCTTATTCCTGACGTTGGCCCAGGAACACAGGTTTAGGTGAAAAGTCCATGTGCCAGCATGGTAACAAGTTCATGAAGTTCATATAATAACAGAAAAAGAAAGCTATACACTAATACTATTAAAATATGTTGGTGGAATCGTCAAGTCCAGAGCAGCAAGAAAAACTCTTTCTTAGCTTTTGGTTGATGGAAGCTCATGTTCTCTTCATGGATTCCAGAGAATTTACCTGATAGTCACAAAGATCTTAGGCCCTATACAGAGACGGCAATAAAAGGCTACTAAGGAGGCCTCAAGATGGCCATGATAATTGGCTCTAGGCTCCCATCATACCAACTTCTTCCTAGTGTTGGGATTCCAATGAGTTAATCAGCCTTATTTAAGTAAGAACATAAGATGACATTCTTTCCAAGAACTTCTGTTCACTCTGTGCCTGTGGGATGAGGGACTCGTGTGCTACGGCATGCATGTGGAGGTCAGAACTGTTTCTGTCTCCCCGTCACCTTAGGAGTGCTGAGATTACTGATACACATCACAGCATCTGGCTTCTTATGTAGGTTTCAAGGATCTGACAGGTCATCAGGCTTGTCTCTCACTCTCGGAGCCATCCTCCCAGCCCTTATTTTAATTCTTGCTTTGTACAGTCATCGCACACGGTGCAGTGGTTGTATCGACTATCTTCACAAAGGCATGTATTGTATGTCGGGAATATTGTCTCCCATAACTCTCTCCTCTTCCCTTTCTTCCCGCTTCTCGCTCCCTGTAGTCCATTGTTTCCTTAGAAAGTTTCACTTCTACTTAAATGTCACATGTAAATATATGACTTTACATATCTATATAAAATCCAGAAATGTGAATCAATGAAAATAGTCTTTCTGAGGCTAGTTTAACTTTCCCAACATGGTTATATCCAGGAACATCCATCCATTTTCCTTCAAATGATATCGCCTCACTCCTTTTTTTTAAGAGTGAAAATAATCTATACATATTTAATATATTTCACCAATACAAATATAAAATAATAGATTTGTATATTTCTTTTGTTTGTTTCTCTGCTAGACATCGAGGCTGGCTCTGCCACGTGGTTATTATGAATAGAACAGCAACAAATACTGATACACAAGTGTCTCTATGATGTGTTGACTTGAGGTCTTTTGTTTATGTACCTAGGGGTGACACAGGTAGAACTGTTTACAGTTTCTTTTTTTTTCTTTTTTTGTCTTTTTTTTCCGTTAGACTTGTTTATTCAAGTATTCGAAAACACTCTTTCCACTTTCTCCCCTCCTCCCAATACCCTCCCGCTCCCCCCACTCCCTCTCCTCCTCCCTTACCATTCCCAAGAGCAGTCAGGGTTTCCTGCCCTGTGGGAAATCCAAGTTCCTCCCCCCTCCCTCCAGGTCCAGGAAGGTGAGCATCCAGACAGGCCAGGATCCCAAAAAGCCAGTCCATGCAGACGAAACAAGACCCAGTGCCATTGTCAATGGCTTCTCAGTCTTCATTTGGACCTTGGGGGCTCAGTCAGCCCCCATGTCAACCACATTCAGAGAGTCCGGTTTGATCTCATGCTCGTTCAGTCCCAGTCCAGCTGGCCTTGGTGAGCTCTCATTCGATCAGTCCCCTTGTATCAGTGGGTGAACGCACCCTTCGCGGTCTTGACTTCCAGTGCTCCAATGTCGGTCTCCGTCTCTATCTCCATCCATCCTCAGATGAAGGCCCCCTCAGATTTTGCTTTCCTTGCTCACGATCTCCCTCCCTCTGCTTCTCATTTGGGCCTAGGGAGTTAAGTCCAGTGTTCCAATATGTGTCTCTGTCTCTATCTCCATCCATCGCCATACGAAGGTTCTGTGGTGATATGCAAAATATTCATCAGTATGGTTATGGGCCAAGGCCAGATCAGGCACCCTCTCCTCTGCTGCCCAGAGTACAATCTGGGGACCTCTCCTTGGGCCTGGGAACCCCTCCAGAATCAAGTCTCTTGCATACCCTAAAATAGCTCCCTTAGTTGAGATATAAACTTCCCTGCTCCCATAACCATCCTTCCTCCCTCCCCCTCCCATTCCCCCAATCCATCCATCCCTGATCCTCCCCCTCTACCATCTCCCTAACCATCTCCCCGTACTTCCACCCCCCACACCCCACCCCCGTGCACTCAAGTTTGTCTGGCAATCTTGCCTACTTCTAATATCCAGGAGGATAACTATATGATTTTCTTCAGGTTCACCTTCTTATTCAGCTTCTCTAGGATCACAAATTATAGACTCAAAGACCTTTAACTATGGCTAGAAACCACTTATGAGTGAGTACATACCATATTCCTCTTTTTGGGTCTCAGTTACCTCACTCAGTAAAGCGTTTTCTATTTCCATCCATTTATATGCAAAATTCAAGATGTCATTGTTTTTTTACCGCTGAGTAAAACTCTAATGTGTATATGTTCCACACCTTTTTTAACCATTCTTCTATTGAGGGGCACCTAGTTTGTTTCCAGGTTCTGGCTATTACAAATAATGCAGCTATGAACATAGTTGAACAAATACTTTTGTAGTATAATAGGGCATCTCTTGGGTATATTCCCAAGAGTGGAATTGCTGGGTCCTGAGGGAGGTTGACTCCCAGTTTCCTGAGAAACCACCACACTGATTTCCACAGTGGCTGCACAAGTTTGCATTCCCACCAACAATGGATGAATGTTCCCCTCACTCCACATCCTCTCCAGCATAGGCTATCATTGGTGTTTTTGAGTTTAGCTATTCTGACAGGTGTGAGATGGTATCTCAAAGTGGTTTTGACTTGCATTTCCCTGATCGCTAAGGAGGTTGAGCATGTCCTTAAGTGTTTTTTGGCCATTCGAAGTTCTTCTGTTGAGAATTCTCTGTTCAGTTCAGTATCCCATTTTTTAATTGGGTTAATTAGAGTTTTAGTGTCTAGTTTCTTGAGTTCTTTGTATATTTTGGAGATCAGACCTTTGTCTGATGAGGGGTTGGTGAAGATCTTTTCCCAGTCTGAAGGTAGCCTTTTTGTCTTACTGACGGTGTCCTTTGCTTTACAGAAGCTTCTCAGTTTCAGTAGGTCCCATTTATTCATTGCTTCTCTTATTGTCTGTGCTACTGGAGTTCTGTTTAGGAAGTGGCCTCCTGTGCCTATATCTTGTAGACTACTTCCCACTTTCTCTTCTATCAGGTTCAAAGTGGACAGATTAATGTTGATGTCTTTAATCCATTTGGACTTGAGTTTTGTGCATGGTGATAGATATGGATCTACTTTCATTCTTCTACAGGTTGACATCCAGTTATGCCAGCACCATTTGTTAAAGATGCTTTCCTTCTTCCATTGTATACCTTTAGCTCCCTTGTCGAAAATTAGGTGTTCATAGGTTTGTGGATTAATATCCGGGTCTTCTATTCGATTCCATAGGTCGACTTCTCTGTTCTTATGCCAATACCAAGCTGTTTTCAATACTGTAGCTCTGTAATAGAGTTTGAAGTCAGAGATGGTAATGCCTCCAGAAGTTCCTTTATTGTATAAGATTGTATTGACTATCCTAGGTTTTTTGTTTTGCCATATAAACTTGATTATTGTTCTCTCAAGGTCTGTGAAGAAGTTTGATGGGATTTTGATGGGGATTGCATTTAATCTATAGATTGCTTTTGGTAGAATTGCCATTTTTACTATGTTGATTCTCCCAATCCAAGAGCAGGGGAGGTCTTTCCATTTTCTGGTATCCTCCTCAATTTCTTTCTTCAAAGACTTAAAGTTCTTGTCAAATAGGTCTTTCACTTCCCTGCTTAGAGTAACCCCAAGATATTTTATGCTATTTGTGGCTATCGTGAAAGGTGATGTTTCTCTGATTTCTCTCTCTGCTTCTTTATTCTTTGTGTATAGGAGGGCAACTGATGTTTTGGAGTTGATCTTGTATCCTGCCATATTACTAAATGTGTTTATCAGCTGTAGGAGTTCTTTGGTAGAGTTTTTGGGGTCGCTTATGTACACTATCATATCGTCTGCAAATAACAAAAGTTTAACTTCATCCTTTCCAATTCAAATCCCCTTGATCTCCTTATGTTGTCTTATTGCTATTACAAGAACTTCAAGCACTATATTGAAGAGGTATGGGGAGAGTGGACAGCCGTGTCGTGTTCCTGAATTTAGTGGAAAGGCTTTGAGTTTCTCTCCATTCAATTTGATGTTAGCTGTCGGCTTGCTGTATATTGCTTTTATTATATTTAGGTATGATCCTTGTATCCCCAGTCTCTCCAACACCTTTATCATAAAAGGATGTTGAATTTTGTCAAATGCTTTTTCAGCATCCAATGAAATGATCATATGGTTTTTTTCTTTCAGTTTATTTATATGATGGATTACATTGATAGATTTGCATATGTTGAACCAGCCCTGCATCTCTGGGATGAAGTCTACTTGATCATAATGGATAATTTTTCTAATGTGTTCTTGGATTCGGTTTGCCAGTATTTTATTGAGAATTTTCGCGCCGATGTTCATGAGTGAGATTGGCCTGTAATTCTCTTTCTTGGTTGTGTCTTTGTGTGGTTTTGGTATCAGGGTAACTGTAGCTTCATAAAAGGAGTTTGGCAATGACTCTTCTGTTTCTATATTGTGGAATACATTAAGGAGTATAGGTATTAGCTCTTCCTGGAAGTTCTGGTAGAATTCTGCATTGAAACCATCTGGTCCTGGGCTTTTTTTGGTAGGGAGATTTTTTTTGATAATAGCTTCTAATTCTTCACAACTAACAGGTCTATTTAGATTGTTCACCTGTTCTTGGTTCAACTTTGGTATATGGTACTTATCTAAAAAAATGTCCTTTTCTTTTATATTTTTCAACTTTGTGGCATATAAACTTTCGTAGTAAGATCTGATTATTCTCTGAATTTCCTTTGTTTCTGTGGTTATGTCCCCCTTTTCATTTCTGATCTTATTAATTTGCATGTTCTCTCTCTGTCGTTTGATTAGTTTGGATAGGGGTTTGTCGATCTTGTTGATTTTCTCCAAGAACCAGCTTTTTGTTTCATTGCTTCTTTGGATTGTTTTCTGTGTTTCTATTTTGTTTATTTCAGCCCTCAGTTTGATTATTTCCAGTCTTCTACTCCTCCTGGGTGTGTCAGCTTCTTTTTTTTCTAGTGCTTTCAAGTGTGCTGTTAAGTCTCCAATGTGTGCTTTCTCCGTTTTCTTTAATTGGGCACTTAGTGCTATGAACTTTCCTCTTAGCACTGCTTTCATAGTGTCCCATAGGTTTGAGTATGTTGTGTCTTTATTTTCATTAAATTCAAGGAAGAATTTAATTTCTTTCTTTATTTCTTCCTTGACCCAGGGGTGATTTAATAGTTGACAGTTCAACTTCCATGAGTTTGTTGGCTTCCTGGGGGTAACATTGTTGTTGAATTCTAACTTTAATCCATGGTGATCTGACAAGACACAGGTGGTTATTAATTTTTTTTGTATCTGTGGAAGTTTGCTTTGTTACCAAGTATGTGGTCAACTTTTGAGAAGGTTCCATGGGAAGCAGAGAAGAAGGTATATTCTTTCCGATTTGGGTGGAATGTTCTATAGATATCTGTTAAGTCCATTTGATTCAATAGCTCCAATAATTCTCTTATTTCTCTGTTGGGTTTCTGTCTGATTGATCTGTCCATTGGTGAGAGAGGTGTGTTGAAGTCTCCTACTATTAGTGTGTGTGGTTTGATGGCTGCCTTGCGTTCTAGAAGTATTTCTTTTACATAAGTGGGTGCCTTTATATTAGGGGCTTAGATATTCAGGATTGAGACTTCCTCCTGATGAATTGTTCCTGTTATGAGTATGAAATGTCCATCTCTATCTCTTCTGATAGATTTTAGTTTGAAGTCAATTTTGTTAGATATTAGAATGGCCACACCTGCTTGTTTCTTAGGTCTGTTTGCTTGGAAAACCTTTTCCCAGACCTTTACTCTGAGTAGATGTCTGTCTTTGCGGTTGAGGTGTGTTTCTTGTAAACAGCAGAATGTTGGATCCTGTTTTCGTATCTAATCTCTAAGTCTGTGCCTTTTTATAGGTGAATTGAGTCCATTGATATTAAGTGATATTAATGACCAGTGGTTGTTGACTCCGGTTATTTTTGGGGGGGGGGGGTAGTGGAGTGTATGTTTTTCCCTTCTTTGAGTTCTGCTTGTGAAGGGTCGCTAGACGCCTGAGTTATTGTAGGCGGTGTTGGGAATGTTGGATTCCTTGGGTTGTGATTTGCCTTCTAATACTTTCTGTAAGGCTGGATTTGTAGCTCCGTATTGTTTAAATTTGTTTTTATCCTGGAATATTTTGTTTTCTCCGTTGATAGTAAACGATAGCTTCCTGGGTAAAGTAGTCTGGGTTTGCATCCATGGTCTCTTAGTTTCTGCAGTACCTCTATCAAGGACCTTCTGGCTTTCATGGTTTCCATAGAGAAGTCTGGTGTAAGTCTGATAGGTTTACCTTTATAAGTTACTTGATCTTTTTCCTTTGCAGCTCTTAATATTCTCTCTTTAATCTGAATGTTTTGTGTTTTGATTATTATATGGCGAGGGGATTTTTTTTTTTGATCCAGCCTATTCGGTATTCTGTATGCTTCTTGAACCTTCATGGGATATCGTTATTTAGGTTGGGGAAGTTTTCTTGTATAATTTTGTTGAATATATTTTCTGGACCTTTGACCTGCAATTCTTCTCCTTCTTCTACCCCTATTATTCTTTGATTTTTTTTTATTGTGTCCCACATTTCCTGAATGTTTTGTGATGAGAATTTGTTGGATTTGCTGTTTTCTTTGGTCAGAGCGTTTAATTTCTCTATGGTGTCCTCAGAGTCTGAGATTCTTTCTTCTATCTCTTGTATTCTGTTGGTTATGCTTGTTTCTGAAGTCTCTGTTCGTTTACCTAGATTTTCCATAGCCAGATGGCCCTCAGCTTGTGATTTCTTCATTGAGTCCATTTTAGTTTTCAAATCTTGAACTGTTTCCATTACCTGTTTGATTGTTTTTTCTTGGTTTTCCAGAATTTCATTTACGGATTTACTCATTTCTTCAATCCTTTTGGTATATTTCTCTTCCATTTCTTTACTCATTTCCTCAATCTTTTTGTTACACTTATCTTCCATATCTTTATGGCAGATTTTCACCTCCTGTTTAAGTTCCTCTATTATTTTCATAAAGATCCGCTTAGAGTCAATTTCTTCGATTTCTTCTGGAGTAGGGTGTTCAATTCTTCTAGTTTCGTGATCCCTGGATTCTGGAGATGTCATGTTGCCTTTCAGGTTGTTGGAGGAATTCTTGCATTGGGGCCTGCCCATCTCCTCCTCTCTGGATGAAACTCATCAGCACTCTCTGGATAGAACTCCTCAGCACTGCAGCAGGGCTAGCAGGTGTTTCCAGGACCCAGGAGACAAAAGGGCGGCATCAGTGGGGGCAGGGAGGGGTCCCATGGAACACCGAAGCAGTTTTCAGTTTTCTAAGAGACTTCTGTATGACTTCCCCAGCAGAGAGAGCAGCTTGCATTCTCAACAGGAGTATACCGCGTTTGCTGTTGTTTTCTTAATGACTGCCATGCTGACCAGGGTGAAAAGGAATCTAAATGTAGCTTTCATTTCCTTTTTCCTATAGCTGGTGATGCTATAGTACTTTGGTGCCCTTCCTTTGGAATTCTGCTGCTTTTGAGCTCCCGCATCCTTGACAAAGACACTAATTTTGTAAGCGAAAAGAAGACAGTGTGCTAACTGTAGGAAAGAATGCTAGCATCCTTCTTCAGCCCCTCTCCTCTCTGACAACAACTTTGGCATAGATCTGGTGGCGTCAAATCAGGCAAAGACTCCTCGTGGGATATTGAATCTGACTTGATCTTGGCTCCCATGACAAATGTCTGCTGTGTATACTGGTCTAAATTATTTTGTTTAGCAATCTGAGTGAAGGAAGAAAATTAGTACTGAGATCCTATTCAAAGTATGAAAAGCAAATATTCCTGTAGAAAAACAGTGTAAATGGCATGAGAAAGCCTTCCATGAGAGACATTATCACTTCAAGTGAGGACAAACAGAAATCCGGAACATAGGCACTCCTGCAGGAACAAATGTTCTACACAGCCTGGCTAGAAATCCCCTGACAGTGGAGGATTGAAATGTTGCAGATCCAGGGCCCTAATTACAAAAAATTAATGCCATGTCTAATATACTTAATTGAAAAAATTAAAACTTGAATCTAATAAATGTAACTACTAAAATTAAATTAGCATTAATAAGTGAAAGAAATTAAAATATTTAAGAACTAAAAGGGCTAGTGGCAATGTGAGACAATATTTTTTCATATTGTTAAAGACACGAATCTCAATTGGAGGGTGGACACTCACTGAGGTTTTCAGGTTCTTGTTCCCCAGGGCAAGAATTACATCAGGGACACATGGTTATTAAAAGTAGACATACTGATGGTTTGTTAAGAAAGAGAAAGCATCCTGATAATGACTGTGGGCTAGTGATCTGGAGAAAGACCTACACTCTGAAGTACTGGTCATGGCCTTTTATAGGTCATTCACATAGAACCGCCTCGCTCCTGTGATCTTAGTGATTGTATTTATCTCCGACTTGTCTCTCACACACTCTGCTTGTTGCACATAGCCCAGGTGGGGATGGGTTTTTGCTATTTATTGTCAACTGCCTTCTATATATTAATCTTGAGAACACACTCAGTCTCTACTCTCTTGCCACAACATGGCTAGTGAAAATATAAATTAATAGAAAAAAATTGGAAAAGAGTTTAGCCTTAACTAGCAAAATGAAGTTCTGTCTGCTTTTCAATTTCATTTCTCACAAATATTTTGACCAAAAGCAACTTCAAGAATAAGCTTTATTTGGTTCATAATTCTAGGTTATAGCCTATTATTGTGAGGAAATCAAGGCAGGATCTCAAAGCATCATATCAACAGGCAAGACCGTAAGGGAATAAACACATGATCATTGCCTGCTTGTTGCTCACTAGTTTTCTCTATTATTACACAGTCAGGGCCCAGTTTGGTGAATGGTGCTACCCACAGTGGGCTGGGTCTTCCTACCACAATAATCAAGACATCCCTCCACATACATGCTCACTGGCTAATCAGATCTAGGTAATTCCTAATTAAGATGCTCCTGTCAGGTGATTCTAGGTTGTCATTTTGACAGTTAAAATTAACGCATAAAAAGGTTCCACTTTATAAATTTATCAAAGTAAACTGAGACCATCTAAGCATATGAATTTATTAAAACCTTATCAGTAAAACCAGGCCCACCAAACATACCAGACCAAAGAAAGCGTGAACACTGTTGTCACCCAGACCCCACGAAGAGGTGACGATCTCACTAATATGTCACCTGACCACTAGACCTAGGACCAATAGACAGAGTACTTTCAACTATTCCAGGAGCTTCAGTTGGCAGGGTCCATTAGAACTACCATCCATCTGCTTATCTGCTCGGCTAGTCCTGATTCTTCACTTTGCATCGACATCTCCCAGGCCCTACACCTCACTGAATCAGCTCAGCTCCCCCTGAGACTTAGCTCAACTCTGGCCCTGGAATTTGACTGTAGAGCTGCTGCGTTTAGCAAACTTCTAACAGTGTAGCTATTTCCTTTGTATTTATATTGGTCTTCTAGCTCTCAGCACACCTTCATTTGAGCTGCAGCCTCTTTGACTACACATAGCCATTTGTAGCATATGTGTTCTGTTACATGTAAACACACATGTTTACATAACATGCAATATGTCATCTAAGAGCTGATGTTAGTAGTTAAGATTTTAGAATAAAAGAACCTATGTTTTCCTCAGTTAAATATCAGTCAGTACTACATGGCAAATTTCTGCCTATGAAACTGACCAAGCCTATAAATTTACTGCTGTCCAATAAATATTACAATAAATATTGGGAACTGATGCAAACATTTCCTATTTCTGACACAGCAAACATAATACCTTCTATATCTCTCACCAGACCTGTGTGTGCTTTAACTTAATGTATTTTTCCATACAGCCATCTTCCCCATTTCATGTGTCCAAAGCTCCTTTTGCCCCACAGTATAACAGCTGAGTAAGTGAGGCAGAGACGACACGGATGGCAAACCCTGAAACAGTCACTGTCAGCCCCTTTATATAAAGTTTGCCGTTCTTGCTTTGTAAAATGCCTCCATTTGCACGCCAGAGGAGTGAACTGAAATGTTATAGGCAGCATTACTGCATAAACACAAGCTTGGAAACAAGTCTAACACAAGGATAAAGTGAATATGCAGCTTACTTCTAGCATGCACATGTGTACGTGCGTGCACACACGCACGCACACACTCACGTGTGCGCAGGCACACACACAATAAAGACACCCACCTGCCGCTTCATCATGACTCAGAAACACCACAGACTTACAGTCGACTCCACTTATGGAAAATTTAAAACCTATCAATCATTCAGTGCTACGTAGTCACTCCTGAAATCATATGCATAATGAGTAGTTTTGCAAGGACTGAGCAAGTTGTGTATATATTTAAGAATATATAAACATATGTAGCAACAATTAAAAAGACGCTAGAAGCCATGACTTTGGAAGAGGTCAAGGAGGCACAGGTAAGAAAGATTGGAGAGATGAAAGGAAGAATGGGGAAATTCTCTAAGTGTATTCTTTCTGCATACCCGTATCATCGGTCTTTAAAGAATGTAGCTAGCACACAATGGCAGACATTTATTTCCTAAAACTGCAGCTAATAACCCCAGTAAAGGCAGAATAAGCACTGCCCGGACAGGGAAGCACCTCAGAAATACACTGAAATACTTCCTCCTTATTGGTGACTTGTGGCATCCTTCACTGCTCATGTTTCCAATTGGTGACATGGGCATCCTTCACCACTCTGGGCATGTGATGGTGACTCCTCTGCTAGTAGGCTTGCTTTCAGGTGAAAGGGCTGGGAAGTGATCCATGCAAATTCCCATTTTGGGGCCATAGTCTGTGTTATAGATAATTATAACTAATTATATAATCTGTAGTTATAACTAATCTAGGGATAGTATAACTCTTCAATTTTTCTATAATATGATTTATTCATTTATTATTCTATAACTTATATATTAAGTCTGAATAAACTATAATTCAAATCTAATCACCAAAGTTCTTGATCAACAGTAATTCATTACTATTCTTTGCTTATTTAGCTCTTAAGAGAGTTAGTTGGTTGTTAAAAATCTTTTAAAATAAATCTCACGTTATAACCTGGAAAGACAGCTCATTTGGGTCCAAGCACTTGCTGTTCTTTCAGAGGATATTAGTTCAGTTTCTAGCACCTACCACAGATGGCCTTTAATTCCATCTCTCCAGGACCTGACACCTTTCTGTGACCTCCAAAGGTGCTGCATACATATGACATTATGGGGTGAGAGAAGAGACAGGGGCATAGAGAGACTGAGACGGAGAGACAGACATACAGACACAGATATAGGTAGATACAGATAGATGTATGGAGAGAGGGGCTCAAAATGAGTTTCTCTTAGCTCACCTGCTCTTTGTGTTCTCTTCCAAGCGTATTAAAATTGAGTTTATATTGACTCTAGTCGGGAAAGCAAGCAGAATAATTGCAGATCATCACCTCTCCCTCAGCTCCTCCAAAATCAATACTCCAGTTTTCTCCCCAGCTCTCCAGCAGACCTCCTGCCGTGGCCTCCCCTTCTTCCCAGTCCCTCATTGCCAGTGATTATACAGATCTTTGCCCCCAAACTTTCCTCCCCCTACTCATTGCTTTATCCCCAGTCCCAAACCCAGCAGGACCTCCCTGAAAAACCTCAGCCAGCCAAGCAGACAGATCTCCATTCCTCCAAGGACAATCTCCCTTCTCATCCTCAGCTCTGTCTTAGACCCAAGCCTCAGCTTCTCTTTCTCTACCCCTCTTCCCAGTTGACTGGGCAGATTCTGGTGGAAGACCCTGTGTTCCTCATTCCTGTGGATGCCCTCAGCCTATGCTTCCTAGCCCAACCTCATTCCATAATGTCAGCTTCCAACGCCTAGCAACACATTTTATCTTGACCCTCTGGTGACCATAACAATCAGGATCCAGGGAAAAATTCCCATCCCAGCCACACACAACCAATGCTTTCCTAAGAACCAGAGGGGGCAATAGAAACAAAGGAACAAAACATTTATACAACAAAGATAAGACCAGTCATCAATACCTAGTGTTTGTTGTGGGAGTAACTTCCGCTGCCTCAACCAATAGTCGCTGAAATACGAGCCCACAGTGCAGCGGGGAGCGACTTCCGCTCCGTCAGCCAATAGCTGCTGAAATACCAGCCCACTGGGGCGTGGTATATTTCTCTTTTAAAAAGAGAAGCAGATCCGGATCAGGCCCTCTCTTAGTTCAGGCTCTTGGTTCCAGTGCTTGGTCCCGGCTCCTGCTCCAGCGACTAGGCTCCCTTCCTGACAGTTTAGGGTGTATGTAAGTTTACCCCCCAAAATAAATAACCCCTTAAAACATAACTGGTGTGGGATTGATTCGCTGATAATTGGCGCCCAACGTTTGAAAAAAAAAAGAGGGATAATTGGATTATGGGATAATAGCTTTGCACTTATGAGTTATTGTTTTTAGACAAATATATTGGTATTGATTCTTATATATTGATACAAAGTTAAATTATGTTGACTATTTTATGCATGCATGCTTCTACCTCTGTTTAAAACATTTTTATGTATTGACATATATATATATATTGTATTGATATATGTATATTTTACTATATTGCACTTCTACCTCTGATTAAGATACTTATATATTGTTTATGTATTGATATATATATTTACCATATTGCAATGTATACTTGCACATTGTTTATATTTGGAGGTCATATTGTCCCCATTTATTGCACAGTTGTTTACTATTTCAGTCTTTAAGTTAGATAGATATTGAGAATAATATAGATCAATAGTCATCTAAGTTTGTCATTTACAATTAGACTAATCAGGTTCTTTAGATACATAAAGATTATATTCAGTATAGATAGATAATCTTCAACCTCTTCAAAGAGCTGTAGAAAATGGCCTTTAATCTAACTCAGAGTTCTGTGGTAGGGAGACACAATCGCTCCTGGCAACACTGATCTATTCCCGAGAGAATGTTGAGCACCAAAGACACTCCACCTGGAGCCTTTCTTCTTGGCAGAACTGGCCTTTGGGTAAAGAAATGCCCATACCTCAACTACTGACAGAGTTACAGAGTATCCATAAATAGATAAAACAGGACTGTCATATCCTGCCAAGACAGGATAAGATAGTTTTAAAAAGTTCCTTGCCTTTAAAAATGATATGTCAGTTACGTTAGGCCTTAGCCAAAGTTGGTTGCTTCAACACTGCAAACGTGATTTTGGATGTTTGCCCAGGTAGCCAGTTGTCTCTGTGATTTGTTACATGTTCTGGAAGTTTGATTGCACTTCCTAATTACTTAGGTAGCATTATTTCCCTTCTCAGATCTTTGATGGGATTGAAGATTATATAAACATAGTTACTTTCCTTTCATGACGTGGCCAAGCTATTTCTTATACAAGACTTAAGCTAGTTAGAATAGGATATTTGTATTTATTGTATATAATTATGTAGGTTTGTACTTACTGTATATAATTTTGTAGTAGGCTTAGAACTCTCTTACTTAAACAAAAGGGGGAGGTGTTGTGAGAGTAACTTCCGCTGCCTCAACCAATAGTCACTGAAACACGAGCCCACAGTGCAGCGGGGAGCGACTTCTGCTCCGTCAGCCAATAGCTGCTGAAATACCAGCCCACTGGGGCGTGGTATATTTCTCTTTTAAAAAGAGAAGCAGATCCGGATCAGGCCCTCTCTTGGTTCCGGCTCTTGGTTCCAGTGCTTGGTCCCGACTCCTGCTCCCAGCTCCTGCTCCCGGCTCCTGCTCCAGCGACTAGGCTCCCTTCCTGACGGTTTATGGTGTATGTAAGTTTTACCCCCCAAAATAAATAACCCCTTAAAACATAACTGGTGTGGGATTGATTCGCTGATAAGTGTTAAAACACAATAAATAACTTCCAGGACAGTATGTCTCAATTAGAGACTAGCACCCCTACCATAGCAGACCCTGAGTATTGCGACATAGTTGAGGCACAAGAAAATGACCTTCAAATAGGCTTTCAAGATATAATAAACCTCCTTAAAGAAGAAAACAGTAGGAACATTGTCCAGTTCATTTTACAATGACTCAGATACCCTGATACCCAAACTACATAAAGACTCAGCCAAGAAAAAGAATTACAGACCGATTTCCCTTTTGAACATAGATGCAAAAATGCTCAATAAAATACTTGCAAACTGAATTATAGAACACATTAAAAAAAATCATCTGTATGTCCCAGTCAATGGCCTTCATCTTTGGAGGCCCTGTCCTTATGCCTGCCAAAAATTGGCCCTTCTCTTAAGGAGAGGCAAGGTAGCCCGCCCAAACCTTGGCCCCTCCCCCACTCTGTTCAAACTGCTTCCAGGAAAGTCCCTGTGTGGTCTCTTCTCTTTCAACCCAGTGGTCGCATTCACAGCTTCCAAGTTCCCCTTGGGGCCACCCAAGAGCGCAGAAATCCCATTAAACCTGTATATCCTATAATTCGGCTCCTTGTCATTTGTCTTGATTAGGATTTTTGCATTGGCAGAGAGCTTGCGTTAGGAATATTCTTAACACCACTATGATCAAGAAAGCTTCCTCTAAGAGATGCAGGGATGGTCCAACATAAGTAAACAGAGAAAGGTAATCTACCATATAAACAAACTGAAAGACAAAGACCACATGATCATCCCATTAGATACAGAAAAACTTTAAAACATCAAAAGGAGATTAAGGGGTTACAACTCTGAAAAAAAGAAGTCAAACTCTCACTGTTTGCTGATGATGTGATAGTTTACATAAGCGACCCCAAAAATTCTACCAAGGAAATACAACTCATAAACACTTCCAGTAATGTAGCAGGATACAAGATTAATTCAAAAAAATCAGTCACCCTCCTGTACACAGATAATAAAAGGGCTGAGAAAGAAATCAGAGAAACATCACCATTCACAATAGCCACAAATAACATAAAATATCTTGGAGTAATTCTAACCAAACAAGTAGAAGACTTGTATGATAAGAACTTTAAATCTTTGAAGAAAGAAATTGAAGAAGACACCAGAAAGTGGAGAGATCTCCTATTCTCTTGGGTAGGTAGAATTAACATAGTAAAAATAGCAATCTTACTAAAAGCAATCTACAGATTCAATGCCATGCCTATCAAAATCCCAGCAAAATTCTTCACATACCTTGAAAAAATGGTACTCAACTTCATATGGAAAAGTTTTTTTGAAACAAACAAACAAACAAACAAAAAACAGGATAGCTAAAACAATCCTGAACAATGAAAGAACTTCTAGCATCACAATCCCTGACTTCAAATTCTACTACAGAGCAACAGTACTGAAAACAGCCTGGTATAGGCATAAGAACAGACAGGAGGACCAATGGAATCAAATAGAAGACCCAGATATTAATCCACATACTACTAATACCTGATTTTTTACAAAGAAGCAAAAAAAATCAAATGGAAAAAAGAAAGCATGTTTAACAAATGGTGCTGGCATAACTGGATATCAACATGTAGAAGAATGAAATTAGACCCATATTTATCACCATGCACAAAACTCAAGTCTTGTGTATCAAAGACCCCAACATAAAGCCAGCCACACTGAACCTCATAGAAGAGAAAGTGGGAAGTACACTTGAACACATTGGCACAGGGAACCACTTCTTTAATATAACCCCAGCAGCACAGATACTGAGAGAAACAATAAATGACACCTCTTGAGACTGAAAAGCTTCTGTAAAGCAAAGGACACAGTCGACAAGACAAAACGACAGCCTATAAAATGGGAAAAGATCTCCACTTATCCCACATTAGACAGAAATCTGATCTTTAAAATATACAAAAAAAAACCCTCAAGAAATTGGTCATCAAAAGAGCAAATAATCCAATAAAAAAAAATGGAGCACAGACCTAAACAGAGAACTCTCAGCAAATGAATCTAAAATAGTTGAAAGACACTTAAAGAAATTTTCAACATCCTTAGTCATCAGAGAAATGCAAATCAAAACAACTCTGAGATTCCATCTTACAACTGTAAGAATGGACAAGATCAAAAATACTGATGACAACTTATGCTGGAGAGGTTGTGGGGAAAAGGGAACACTTCTGCATTGCTGGTGGGAATGCAAATGGCACAGCTCCTTTAGATGTCAGTTTGGCAATTTCTCAGAAAATTAGGAAATAACCTTCCTCAAGACCCAGTAATATCATTTTTGGGTATATGTCCAAAGGATGCTCAATCGTGCCACAAGGACATGTGTTCAACTATGGTCGTAGCAGTATTTTTTGTCATTGCCAGAAACTGGAAACAGCCTAAATGCCCTTCGACTGAAGAATAGATAAGGAAAATGTGGTACATTTATATAATAGAGTACTAAACAGCATAAAAAAGTGAGATCTTAAATTTTGCAGGCAAATGGATGGAGCTAGAAAACATCATTTTGAGTGAGGTAACCCAGACACAGAAAGACAATTATCATATGTACTCACTTATAAGTGGTTTTTAAACATAAAGCAAAGAAAACCAGTTGGCAAATCACAATCCCAGAGAACCTAGACAACAATGAGGACCCTAAGAGAGACATACATAGATCTAATCTACAAGGGAAGTAGAAAAAGACAGGATCTCCTGAGTAAATTGTGAGCATGGGTACCTTGGGAGAGGGTTGAAGGGGAGGGGAGAGATAAGGAGGAAAGTAGAGAAAACTGTAGAGCTCAATAAAATAAATAAATAAATAAGTATTTAAAAAGATAAAGAAAAACTTTGACAAAATCCAATACCCCTTTATTATAAAAGTCCTGGAGAAATCAGGGATACAATAAATCATACCTCAGCATAATAAAGGCAGTCTATAGCAAGCCTATAGTGAAATGGAGAAAAATTCAAAGCAATTTCACCAAAATTAGGAACAAGACAAGGTTGTCCAACCTCTCCACACCTATTCAATACAATACTTAAATGTCTTAGCTAGGGCTATAAAATAACTGAAAGAAATCAAAGTATACAAACTGGAAAGAAAGAGGTCAAAGTATTTTTATTTGTAGAAGATAGGCTGGCATGCATATGTATCCTTAAAAATTCCACCAGCATACTGCTACAGTTAATAAACAGTTTCAGCAAAGCAGGTGGATACAAAATTAGCTCACAAAAATGAGTAGCCCTCTTATATACAAATAACAATTTGAGAAAGAAATCAGGGAAACACCTTTTACATTAGCCTCAAATAATGTAAAATATCTTGGAGTAACTAACTCTAAGCAAGCAAAAGAAAGATTTGTACATTAAAAAATTAAGACATTGAATAAAGAAATTGAAGAAGATATCAGAAGATGGAAAGATCTTCCCAAGTTCATAGATCAGTGGGAATATATAGTAAAAATGACCATCCTACCAATAGCAATCTACAAATTCAATGCAGTCCCCATCAAAATTTCAACAAAATTTTTCACAGGTTGATGAAGGAGAGTCATCTGTCTATGTGTTATTTTCATTGGTTAATAAAGAAACTGCCTTGGCCCTTTGATAGGACAGAAAATTAGGTAGGCGGAGTAGACTAAACAGGATGCTGGGAGGAAGAAGGCAGTGAGGCAGACACTATAGCTCTCCTCTCCAAGATGGACGCAGGTTAAAATCCTTCCCGATAAGCCACCACTGCTACACAGATTATTAGAAATGGGTTAATCAAGATGTGAGAGTTAGCCAATAAGAGGCTGAAACTAATGGACCAAGCAGTGTTTAAAATGAGTACAGTTTCCGTGTAATTATTTTGGGTAAAGCTAGTTGGGAGCTGGGTCGCAGCCTGCCACTCCCACCACTACAACAGATCTTGAAAGAATAGTTCTCAGCTTCATGTGGCAACACACACACACACACACACACACACACAGAGAGAGAGAGAGAGAGAGAGAGAGAGAGAGAGAGAAGCAGGATAGTTAAAACAAACTTGAATAATAAAAGGACTGCCATAAGTTTCACTGTCCCAGATTTCAAGTTGCACTGCAGAGTTATAATAATAAAAGCAACATTGAATTGGCACAAAAGCAGAAATATTGATCTGTGGAATGAAATTGAGTAACCAGACATAAATTCACACACCTTCGAACACCTATTTTTTGATAAAGAAGCCAGAAATGCACACTAGAAAGAAAGACAAAATCTTCAACAAATGATGCTGATCAGACTAGGTGACTACATTTAGGACAATGCAAATCGATCCATACTTATCACCATAAACAAATCTCAACTCCAAATGGATCAAAGGCCGTGGCATAAAACCAGATGCACTGGACCTGATAGAAGAGAAAATGACTTGAACTCACTGGCACAGGAGAAGACTTTGTGAACAGAACACCAATAGTGTAGGCCTAAAATCAACAATTTATAACAGATTTCATGAAACTGAAAAGCCATTGCATGGCAAAGAACACCATAATTCAGACTAAGTGGCAGCCTAGAGACTGGAAAAATTATTTTTATCAACTAAACATATCCAATAGAGGGCTAATACACAAATATATAAAGAGCTAAAAACGAAACTAGATATCAAGAAAACAAATAATCCAATTTAAAAATGGGATACAGCTCTAAACACAGAATTCTCAAAATAAGATGTTGACTAAGGTTTCTGTCCCACCCAGCCATCATTCAGCCCAGTTCCCCCAGTTGTTAAGTCCCAAAGAAATAACACAGAGGTCTACATTAATTATAAAGTGTTTGGCCCAGTACCTCAGGCTTCTTATTAACTAATTTTTATAACTTATATCAGCCCATAATTTTTCTCTGTGTTATCCACATGGCTTGGTACCTTTTTTCAGCAAGGCAGAGTCACATCTTGTGTCCTCTGTGTCTGGGTAACAACTACAGACTGTGCTGCCCTCTTCCCAGCATTCCTGGTCACCCTGCCTATACTTCCTGCCTGGCTACTGGCCAATCAGGATTTTATTAGAATACAATTGGCAGGGTACAGACCAGTGTCCCAGAGCAATAGGAAACTCAAATGACTGAGAAACACTTCAATGTTCAATATCATCATCAGAGAAATGCAAATCAAAACTGTTTTGAGATTTCATCTTATACCTGTCAAAAAGGCTAAAATCAATAAAAAGAAGTGACACCTCATACTGGTGATGATGTGGAATAAGAGGAACACTAATCCATTACTGATGAAAGTGTAAACTTGTACAGCCACTATGGAAATCAGTATGGTTGTTCCTCAGGAAGACAGAAATCAATCTTTCTCAAGATCCAACTATAGCACTCTTGAGCTTATGCCAAAGGATGCTTCATCCTACCATGGAGACACTTGCTTAACCATATTCCTTGTTGCTCTGTTAATAACAGTCAGAAAGTGTAAATGACATTTACACTTAGCAGTGTAAATGTTGTGCAGATGTTGTATAGATATCCCACAACAAAAGACTGAATAAAGAAAATGTAGTATATTTATACAATGGAGCATTACTCAGCCAATTAGAAATAGTGAAATCATGAACTCCTCAGGTACACAGATGGAACTAGAAAACATGCTGAGTGAGGTTACCCAGACCCAGAAAGAGAAGCATCATATGTATTTGCTTATATGTGAATATTAGCTGTTAAGTCAATTGCAACTAAGCTAACAATCCGTAGAACCACCAAGTTAAGGTATAGAGTAAGGGACTTGCTTATAATAATAATAGATTGATTTTCCTAGGAAAGAATAGATTGTTGTTGAATAGGGGTGTGGTGGTATGGGAGGATTATTTGGGGAGGGAACAGGAAGAGTGTTACACAAGAGGAAATGCAAGGAGAGACACTAAACTTAAGGCCATTTGAGGCACAATATGGAAACCAAATACAACCAGAGCTTCCTAAAATATATGCATATATGAAGGTTACCAAAATGAAATGGCCAAATAGTGAGGGAAATAGAACCCTATCTGGCCATCTCTTGTCACCAAATGAAGCTTCAGTACTGTGATAAGGTTATGTATAATTGACTGGCTGACCAAAGGAGTCCTATGACTCCCCAAACAACTCTGGCTGTTGCCAAGACTATAACTTACTCTTCAGAAACTGAAGGCAAAGCCCCATTGCTGAAGACAACATCTACACAACAGAACTGGAAGAACCTACATAGAGCCTTCACCACTATATTCTCACGTCTTATAGAAAGATATGCTGCATGCTAACAAAAGAGAAACTTGAAAACCAACACAGCCACAAACCCTTTGATCTACAATGGTGTCCTAACTGAAAGATATGCTAGGGCAATGGTAGCACAAAGCTTATGAGAGTAGGTAAACAATATCTTATATGACTTAAGGCCCACTCTATAATATCAACCCATATCCAACACTTCTTGGGTAACCAAGAACCTGAGACTAGACAGCCCCAGAACCTAGGGTAAAGCCAAATACTACTGTTCAAAAACAAAACAACAGCAACAACAAAACAAAAACAAAGGAACAATAACAACAAAAAACAAATAGTAATAAAATGACTCCTAGCGACATTCTGCTATACTCCTAAATCACTGCCTTGCTTAGATATCATCATAGAAACAGATGGGAACAAATACAGAGACCCACACCCAACATTATGCAAAGAGTGAGAAACCTTGGACCACTCAGTCCTAAAAAGGATGTCTTCATCAAATCCCTCCCGTCAGGGCTCAGGGGACCCCATGGAAGAGGAGGTAAAAAGAGTGTAAGAGCCAGAGGAGATAGAGGACACCAAGAAAACAAGGCCCAAGTCAATATGGTCAACATACATAAGAACTCACAGAGACTGAGGAAGCAAGCACAGGGTCTACGTGGATCTGCACCATGTATGACATTGGAACCGGAAAGAGAAGTAGATACATGCTCCTATACCTAACCCAGAAGCTATCTCTAATGGATAACCACTTGCAAATGAATATTTGCAAGAAAACCTCACTAGTGAAATAAACTACTCTTATGGGTAGGCAGTATGCCCAACTGTAGATGGCCAACACAAAACGAAGTCAACAGCATTTTGCGGCCTCCTATTCTCACAGCATCCTGTCAGGGTTTTTCTTTTCCTTCTTTCTTCCTTTTTTAAAATTTTTATCACTATTTTTTATTAATTTCATTTTAATTTATATTTTTCCTTCTTTTCTTTTTACCTTAAATATATTATGACTTCGAGTTAAATGTTTTTATGGGATTCCTGAGTGCACAATGAGTGGGTCTGTTTCTTGTGCCTTCTTTAGGGTTCTTTTTCATTTGTTTGTTTGTTTGTTTTGTCCAATTCTAGTGTGTAGTAGGAGGCTGCTTGTTTGTTCCCAGCTGCCCAGACCCAAAATAACCACACAGAAACTGTATTAATGAAATCACGGCTTGTCCAATCACTTAAGCATATTGCTATTTAGCTCTTACATCTAGAATTGACACATTTTTATTATTTTATGTTTTACCACAAGGGTCATAGCCTACCAGCAAGATTCCAGCAGGTAGCTCACATCTTTCTCCGCTGGTGGCTACAGTGCATCTCATGACTCCACCTTCTTTCTCTTTATATATCTCTTTCAGTCTGGCTTTATTCTGTTAAGCCATTGGCCAAAACCAGCTTCTTTATTAAGCAATTAAAAACAACACATAAACAGAAGGACTTCCCACACTGGTGTGTTAGATGTTTGGTTTCTGATATTATCATATTATATTTATTATGTACGGTATTACATATGATATTCTATTGATTTATTATATAACAATCCCTAGAAGCCTGTCTCTTTTTCTTCTTGTTTTTTAATATTATTATTTTGCATCCTGACCTCAGTTTTTCTTCCCTCTTCTCCTCCCAGTCCCTCATCATCACCTTGCTTCTGCCCCACCCCCACATTCACTCATGCCCCTTTCTATTCAGCAAAGGGCAGGCCTCCCATGGATATCAATAAAACTAATGGCATATCAAGGTGAAGTAAGAGTAGGAACCTCACTTCATATTAAGGATGGACAAGCAACCCAGTATAAGAAATAGGGTTCCAAAAACTGGAAAAATAGTCAGAGTCATCCCTTGTTCCCACTGTTAGGAGTCCCACAAAAGCATCAAGTTATACAACTCTCACATATACGCAGAGGGCCTAGGTCAGACCTGCGCAGGCTCCCTGATTGTTGGTTCAGTCTCTGTGATCCCCTTCAAGGCCAGGTTAGTTGATTTCTTGTGGTGCTTTTGATGTTTTTATCTCCTACAATCCTTCCCCCTCCTCTTCTGCAGGACTCCCTGATTTGAGTGTGAGTCTGCATCTCACAGTCAATGGCCATCTATGAGTAGGTAGACCATAATCTATGAGTATAGCAGAATATCATTAGGCATTATTACAGTGACTTTCTTTATTATTGTCAATTGCATTTGGTTCTATTCTAGGTCTCTGGGCTATTCAGCCTCCAGGTCCTGGCCCTCTAGGCAGTGTCAGACATAGGCTCCACACCATGCTATGGGTCCCAGACTGGACCCACCATTGTTGGCCACTCCCACAATTTCTGTCCTTTCTTTACTCTAGCACATCTGGTAGGCAGGATAAATTGCAGGTCAAAGGTTATGTGACTGGGTTCACGTCCCAATCCCTTCACTGGAAGTCTTGCCTAGGTACAGGAGATGGTCAGTTCAGGCTACCTGCCTATTTATTTTCTAATAGGAACAGAAAGGGAGCAAATCTGGATGAAAGGGAGGTTGGAAGGGACTGGGAGGAATAGAGGGAGGGGAAATCATAATAATCAGTAATCAGAATATTTATTGAGAAAACAAAATCTATTTTTAATACAAAAAATGAGTTTATTATTTTCATTTCTCAAGAATTAACTAGAGATGAAAACATTAAAATATACTCACAGAGTCTGTAACAGCAGGCACAAGATATATACAAGCTCATACCAGACAAAATACTTGCCCTAAGCAGGGGAAGTGGACACAAAATTCCACCCCTAACCAAGAAGCTGTTTGTAATTAATAACTGCTAGGAAAGAGAAGGTCAGCTTTCGTCAGTGAACTGCCACATGGTATAGCGACCTCTCTCCGACGCATGCCCCATGCTCAGGAAAGAGCTGGCCAGCACAAAATGGGTCCCCGTGGTTTGCTTTTAAACCCTTTGGGGAAGAATTTTAGGGCAAACCAATACAGGTTCAAATGGTTTCCTCCCAGAGACTCAGCCTGTCATGAATATGGTCTCCTGTGTCAGCCACCATTTTTCACTGGCTCCCTCACCACCTCAGAATGTGGTCTGCCGTCTTAGCATCAGCTCCTCCAATGCCAGGAGGAAGTGACTGTGTGTGGTGTGCACCTGTCTTCCGCTGCTGCCTGGGTTGGAAGCACAGCTTGGGACAGCTGTAAGGTCAGAAGGCTCTGTGGTCCCTGTCACTGGTTATCTTACATTTTATTTCTTTTACTGGTGGTGGCTTTGCTTGAGAGAATGACCTTGAGAGTTTCCTGTGCAGGAGAGGCGGCGTAGACAAGCAATCACTAGCTTAGTTCGTTTGATAAAACTAAAGACAGAAAGGGAAGGCTCGATTTTATATGACTGCGTGTCTTCCAGTCATCACCTTCAACTGTCTTGTTTTATTTTATAGCTTGCTGAGATCTCTGTGGTTCATTTTGTGTGCCATAATTAACTTACAACAGCATTAGTGGCCTTGCATCACACTGTGATGTGCAGAACCCTGGAGATTTGTTGGATAAAGATCTGTGTTGTTTCCACTACTTTTCTATCACATGAAACAGTGCGATAAATACTCTTGTAACCATACTGTTTCACCCTGTGAATGTGTAAAAAAGAAAATGCTAGATCAAAAGACGTAAGCTTAGTGAATTCTGAGGCACTGAAAAATTGGCAGACAGGGTTTCCATGTTCTCTTCCACAATCAACCCATAAGCACACGTGTTCTTCTCTATGCTTGCAAACAGTGTGAGCTCTGCAATGGGCTGATCTGATTTGAGTTTAATTTTCAAATATTTAATAGTGAAGATTGTTGAGCATCTTTTCCAGATGTTTGAGTTTTCTGTGCTATGGGGCTGGTTGTGACTCTACTTGTTTTCTTAGCTTCCTTTCTCTTTCTTACCCCGTCTTCATGCTTTTTTTCCTAAATCAATCTTAAGGGTCCTTTCTTAAGAAAGTATGCTATGGGGGGAGGGGGACGCGTTGCTGCTAGGGAGATGCTCAGCCTGTAATCCTAGAATTTCTTAAGGAATGAAAGTGGGTTTCCATTGTTCCTTGGCCAGTTGACCTTGCCTCATCAATCAGCAAGAGATCCGATCTTAAAGCAGCACAGGGCATTCTGACCTTGCCTCTTCCTGCCAAAGCACACAGGGTTATCTCATGGGAGTTTGGTGAGTGCATCACTACTGACTCGATTTTTGTGTAGAGTTTATCAGTGCTTACTTTTACTAATATTGTCTGCTAATTTTCAAAACCACAAGTTTGCATCTACCAGTACAGAACAGTTCTGTTACATTTTTATTTGTGTTTTTTTTTTCATTTAGAGATGCCCAGGTAGACAGGATATGCTGCTTACTTCAGTGAGAATACAATAATTTTATGTTTCCTGGATATTTATCTGGGATAAGTGGTAGCAATGAAAATTTATTTTCTAAGTGGGATAAACTTTAAAAAGCATAATAAAGTAATGAGCAGTAAAAAATACATCACATTATTAGCCAAATATTTCCTGCAGAGCAGTACCTGGGTCTTTGAGATAATACTCAGTCTAGAATGAACAAAGAAAGATGTCGGGAATGACTCTTTTACTTTCTTCACCCACTTACGGCAATAAAATAGTACCATGTTTTTGAATGTTTGAGGTTAAGGTTTCTCATTTCAGATACTTCTACATCCTAAAGATTTTTATTAAAGACCTTGCTTTGTATTTTATGCATGTGTGTTTGCTTATGTGAATTTATATGCGCCGTGTGTGTGGTGCTTATGGAGGCTGGAAGACAGAGTCAGATCCTCTGACACTAGAGTGGTGGGTGTTTATGAGCTGCTATGTGAATACTAGGAATGGAAACTGGGCCTTCTGCGAGAGCAACACGTGTCCTTGACCACTGAGCTATCTCTCCAGCCACAACATTTACAACTAATGTGAAGAATAAGTCTTTTAATCCCAGTGCCCACTTTAGAGTCTATTTGGTTACACTCAGATAATGCATGTGCACTTGGGTAAGAAGCTGGTCTGACTGATCAGCAAGCCATGGGACTCTGTCTGCCTCCCCAGCACCGGTACTGCCCATGTCTGCCACTGTGTCCAGATTTTTACAATGTTGCTGGGGACACAAACCCTGTTCCTAATGTTTGTATAGCAAGGTTTTTACTGACTGAGTCATCTTCCCAGTCCCCATCTCACCTTTTAAAATTATTGCATAATATTCAATTGGATGATTTCTCATTTTATTAATCATACCCATGTTATTAGACTTTTAGTTTATTTTGAAGCTTTACTCTGTAAAAATGTGATAGATAATTTTGTATTATGCTTAGAACTCTCTTATTTAAACAAAAGGGAGAGGTGCTGTAGGAAGGCTTGTAGCTTGTGGTTACCCGCCTACTGGGGCGGGGCCTCTTATGTATATACCTGGATGCAGAGCCTGTGTCTGTCCCTTTTTTCCTTGCTTATTGCAGGCGACTTGTTCAGATTATTGGATTGCGGGATTCGATGATCTCTGTCCACTGTTCAAGCAGAGAATTCTGATTGGTGAGTTTATGCCTAAATAAATAACTATTTCTCAAAAAAATGTGATAAAGTGTTAAATAGATTTCTTTTCCATTTCTTTTTCCCACGTATGCTACATCCCAACTGCCATTTTCCCTTCTACCTCTTCTCCCAATCCTCCTCTCTACCCCAGATCCACTCCTCTTGTTTTCTTTCAAAAAAGAGCAGGCCTCCCAGAAATATTACGTTACAATAAGACTAGGCACCTCCCCTTGTAAAGACTGGACGAAGCACTTAGTAGGAAGAAAGGGGCCCCAAAAGCAGAGTCAGAGCTAGCCCCAACACCCACCGCTAGGAGTCTCCAAGAACAAGATCCACAGCCATACCATATAGGCAAAGGACCTAGGCCAGAGCCAGGCAGACTCCATGATTGTCCCTTCAGTCTCTGTGAGCTCCTATGAGTCTGGCTTAGTTGATTCTGTGGATTTTGACGCCCCTGGTTCCTACAATCCTTCCTCCCCTTCTGCAGAATTCCTTCAGCTGTGCTGATCACACCAGAGTGTCTCCTCAATGAAGGAGACACAAATAAAATACCTGCCTTCCATCCAGAAAGCTGAGAGTCGAGGTTCTTAACAAACCTGTGACCTTTTTGTCATCTGAAGGAATAGATAACCGTTCTCCAAAACGAGCATTCCAGACTCTTCCCTCCCTAGACCGTCTGGCCTGCTAACCTCTGTGCTTGGTCAGTTGGATATCACTCTAACGTCTAGACCATTTAGATAGAGGACCCACCCTCATGGTCACATGTATGTTTTTAGAAGAGTTTTTGTATAGGCACATTTTAAACGTTCCTGTATACCTGGAACTGGGCAGATGGGATTGATTTTTTTGTCTGGAAACTTTTGCCCAAATTGCAGTGTGTTTTAAATATGCTGACAGTACTGCCTGGTATTGGACTCCACAAAGTCTGACCCAGGTTAATGAAAACATTCTGCACCAGGTTTTCTTTTCTCACCTTGTCTCACTGCTTTGGTGTATGACACCTGAAGGGACCCCCTCAACAGCCACACTGATTTTCCAAGTGACTGTACAGATTTGTGCTTCCACCAGCAGTGGAGGAGTGTTCCACTTGCCCACATCCTCTCCAGTATGAGCTGTCACTTGTGATTTTGATCTTAGCCATTTTGACAGTTGTAACATGGAATCTTAGTCATATTGATTTGCATTTCGCTGATGGTTAAGGATGATGAGCATTTCTCTAAGTGTTTCTCTGACATTTGAGATTCCTTTGTTGAGAATTCCCTGTTTAGATTTGTTCTCCATTTTCTTAAATGGATTATTTGGTTTATTGATATCCAGTTTCTTGAGGCCTTTATATATTTTGGATATTAGCACTCTGCCAGATTTGGAGTTAGTAAAAATCTTTTCCCATTTTGTAGGTTGATGCTTTATTCTATTGACTGTGTCTTTTGCCTCACAGAAGCTTTCCAGATTCGTGAGGTTCCATTTAGTAACTGTTTATCTTAGTGCTTATCCTATTGGTGGTCTGTTCAGAAAGCTGTCTCTTTATGCAAATGTGATGAAGTCTATTACCCACCTTCTCTTCTATCAGGATCAGGGTACCTGGTTTTATGCTGCGGGAGTATCTTCCGCTGCTTCAGCCAATAGCCGCTGAAATACCAGCCCACTGGGGCATGGTATATTTCTCTTTTAAAAAGAGCCACAGATCTTGGCTCGGGCCTCTTGGTTCCAGCGCTTGGTCCCGGCTCCTGCTCTCGGCTCCTGCTCCAGCGACTAGGCTCCCTTCCTGACGGTTTATGGTGTATGTAAGTTTTACCCCCCAAAATAAATAACCCCTTAAAGCATAACTGGTGTGGGATTGATTCGCCGTTATTTGGCGCCCAGCGTTTGGTTTAAGAACCAACCCACTCCCCCACCCCCCATCCCCCCACCCCCAGCTCGGCCTCTGGCTTGGCTACCTGCCGCCAGCTCGGCTTGGCACGAGCCCTCCCTCAGCCATAACCTCCACACCTCCCAGGATACACAGGTCCGGACAGTCTCTGCCGGCCTACTTTGCCCTGTTCTACACGGATTTTTAAATTTTTCCTTGCAACGTGAGTCAAAGATCTCACAGCGCAAGCTCCCTTTGAAGTTCCAGCAAGCTGTTTGAAACACCTGCCATCTGCCATAACTGATTGGGAGTGCTGCAAGCAGCTTGACCCTTAATCCCAGCACAGGCTTGGACTTGATCCACTTGGACTTGAGTCTTGTGCAGTGTGATAGATATGGATCTATTTGCATTCTCCTACATGCCGACATTCAACTAGAACACCATTTTTGAAGATGCTTTCTTTTATCCTTGGTATATTTCTTGCTTTTTTATTAAACACCAGAAGTCCATAGATGTGTGGATTTATGTCTGGGTCTTTGATATGATCCTATTGATCAACATTCCTGTTCTATGCCAATACCATGCAGTTTTTATTACTATAGCTCTGTAGTACAGCTTCAAATCATGGATGGTGCGTCCTCTGTAAGTCCCTTTATTGTACAGAATTGCTTTTGCTATACTGGGTATTTTGTTTCTCCATTTGAAGGTGGCTGTTGCTATTTCGGCTTAAAAATAAGGAAAGGATGGTGCTGGAATTTTGATGGGGATTGCATGAATCTGTATATTGCTTCTTGTGAGATGATAATTTTTACTATGTTAATCCCACCAATATTTGAGTATGGGAGATCTTTCCATCTTCTGATACTTTTTTACATTTCTTTCTTCAAAGACTTGAATTTACTGTTATACAGATCTTTCACTTGCTTGGTTAGAGTTACCCCCAGGATATTTTATATTATTTGTGCTTATTGTGAATGGTGTTATTTTTCCTATTTCTGAGCTCATTTGTCATTTGTACACAGGAAAACTACTGATGATTCTTTCTTTCTTTCTCTATTTCTCTCTTTTCTTCTTTCTTTCTTTCTTTCTCTCTTTCTTTCTTTCTTTCTTTCTTTCTCTCTTTCTTTCTTTCTTTCTTTCTTTCTCTCTTTCTTTCTTTCTTTCTTTCTTTCTTTCTTTCTTTCTTTTTTAAGCTGTCTAGTCACTTCACTGAAGGTGTTATCGACTGTAAGAGTTCCCTTGTGGTACTTTTTGGGTTGCTGATATATACTATCATATCATGTACAAATAGGGATACTTTGACTGCTTCCATTCTAATTTGAATCCCCTTAATCACCTTTAATTGTCTTACTGTTCTAGCTAGGACCTCAAGTACTATATTGAATAGATATGGAGAGAGTGGACAACCTTGTCTTGTTCCTGATTCTTATTCCTTGCTTCTTTCATTTACATTTTGCCTCGGGGCTTTTTACCTTTTTTTTCTTTTTTTTCTCATACTGTATATATATATTTTTCATACTGTATACCTTACCTTCACTGCTTCTTGTGTCTGGCTGCCTGGCTTCTAGTCCTGGGAGTGTCCCTCTCTTTCTCACTCATTGTCTCCTCTCTGTTCTCCTTTTTCCCCACCTTTTCTTTCTCTGTGTAGCTATTGGTTGTTCAGCTCTTTATTAAGACCAATCAGGTGCCTTAGGCAGACAAGGTGAAAGAGCAACACATCTTTTCATAATGAAACAAATATAGCATAAAAATGTAACACATCTTTACATCATTCACAAAGGCAGGAGAAACAAATGTAATACATGCTCACATAATTATTATTCCACAGCATAAACAAATGTAACACATCTTTGCCCAGTTAAAATAATATTCCACAACAAAAAGATGGATTTTTTTCAAAACCTTTTTCAGCATTTAATAAGATGATCATGGGGTTCTTTTCCTTACAGTTGGTTTATGTGGTGGATTACCTTGACTGTTTTTCATGTGTTGAAACATCTGTGCCTCGCTGGGATGAAGACTACTTTGTCATAGTGGATGATCTTTTTGATCTGTTTTTGAATTCTGTTTGCAAGCATTTTATTGAGTATTTTTTTCCTTATTTATTTATTTAAAGAATTTCCACTTCCTCCCCTCCTCCCAATACCCTCCCGCTCCCCCCACTCCCTCTCCTCCTCCCTCACCATTCCCAAGAGCAGTCAGGGTTTCCTGCCCTGTGGGAAGTCCAAGTTCCTCCCCCCTCCCTCCAGGTCCAGGAAGGTGAGCATCCAAACAGACCAGGATCCCAAAAACCCAGTCCATGCAGATGAAACAAGACCCAGTGCCATTGTCAATGGCTTCTCAGTCAGCCCCCATGTCAGCCACATTCAGAGAATCCGGTTTGATCACATGCTCGTTCAGTCCCAGTCCAGCTGGCCTTGGTGAGCTCTCATTCGATCAGTCCCTTTGTATCAGTGGGTGAACGCACCCTTCGAGGTCCTGACTTCCTTTTTCATGTTCTCCTTCCTTCTGCTCTTCATTTGGACCTTGGGGGCTCAGTCCAGTGCTCCAGTGTGGGTCTCCGTCTCTATCTCCATCCATCGTCGGATGAAGGTTCCCTCTGGTTCTGCTTTCCTTGCTCACGATCTCCCTCCCTCTGCTTCTCATTTGAACCTAGGGAGTTAAGTCCAGTGTTCCAATATGTGTCTCTGTCTCTATCTCCATCCTTTGCCATATGAAGGTTCGCCCTGTCCCGGCGGCGCCCACACAGGCTCTTTATTGAGTATTTTTGCACCTATATTCATGTGGGAAAATAGTCTTTAATTCTCTTTCTTTGTTGAATCTTAATGTGGTTTGGTTTTTAGTGACAGTGGCCTCATAAAATAAATTTGGCATTAATCCTTCTGTTTCTATTTTGTGAAATAATTTGAAAAGCATTGGTATTAGGTCTTCTTTGAGTCTGGTAGAATTCTGCACTAAAACCATCTGACCTTGGGTTTTTATTCGTTTATTTATTTACTTGGTGAGGAGACTTTCAATGACTGCTCTTATTTCCTTAGGGGTTATAGGTATATTTCAATTGTTATTCTGATATTGATTCAATCTTAATAAGTAGTGTCTATCGAGAAAATTGTCCATTTCTATTGAATTTTCCAGTTTTGTGGAGTACAGGTGTTTGAAGTATGACCTAATGATATTTTGTATTCTCTTAGTGTCTGTTGTTATGTCTCCCTTTTCATTTCTGCTTTTGATAATTTGGATATTCTCTCTCTGTCTTTGTGTTAGTTTGAATAAAATTTGTATAGATGACACGAATAATAATTAACCACGTCCAGAGAGAAGCAGCTTTGAGTAGAAAAAGTTCCGCAGAGAGCCAGGGCGGCAGAAGATGGTCTGGCCTCGTAGCCTTGAATAATAAAGTTGCAAACTTCCCTCCTTGTACTCTTGGGCTACATCCGAGATAAGAAAACGTATCCTTAGGTGTGGAACACTTTTCAATGTGAGCCTCTGCCAAGGAATGCTGAAACACCCAGCACTCTTTGTCCCAGATGATGCATTGCCATGGAAAATGGCTCCGTTCCTTATCTGTACTCAAAGAAGGCATTACTGCCCTGAGAAACAGTTGTGTACCTTTTTTATCACCTAAAGTCTATTAACTATGTATATAAAATGTGTGACTGAAGAATTAGGAAGAATAGAACTGGGATATAAAAATTGAAACTAAATTTTCAGTTTTTCAATAGAGAGAGTTAGAACAAGAGAATTGGAACTAGAGAATTTGAAAGGAGAGGAGGAAATAAAAAGACTATGACCCTCAGATCACATGTGTCTTTTCCCTTTAGATAGATAGCTTGCTGATCTGAGGCATTCTTTTCACTATCCTGAATGCAACCTCGGGAGATGGATTCACAGGCTGCAACAGTCCTGACCTGTAAGGTTTTGTTTTTGCTTTTTTGACTGTTAATATTTGAGTGTTGTGAAGTGAGACATAGGTTTGATGCCCAGGCAGAGGCTGGTTAAGGGCGGGGGGTATTTTGGTTTAGGGATGTAGACAGAAGGGACTTTGAGTATGATAGAGAGGGGTCTATGATTTGTAGCAAGGGAACGGGAGGTGGTATCCCACACAATGATGTTAACTAAAGAATTGTGCAGAGGGACAAGGAAGTTTGTGGATTTTTGGGGAGTAGAAGAGTGTACAAGTGAAAGGCGAGGAAAGAAAGAGGAAAGGACGCAGAAGTGTCCTGGGAGCTGTGGTTGGAGTGTGAACCTATATATTTTTATTATATATATTATATATTATACTTATAATTATATATAAATATATAATTATATAATTTATATAATTATAAATATTATATAAATATTATATTTATATATAATTATATTATATATATTATATATAATTTATATATAATAATATATTAATATATTAATAATATATTTATATTATATTAATAATATAATATAATATAATTATTATATAATATAATATATTTATATATTAATTATATATTATATTATATATAATTAATTATATAATATATAATTGTATTATATATAATATATAATATTATAATTATATTATATTTATAATTATATATTATATTTTACCTATATATTAAATATAGGTATATTTAAGGAGTATTTGGTCCTCAAACTCTTTAGAGATTTGCTGAGTATGGCATTTAAAATGTTCAACAAAAAAAACTTCCCACAGTAAACAGAGACCATCCCCTCACAAAAACAACAAAATAATTTAAGGTCTCCAACAAAGACAGATGGAACACCACACTGAGGACCCCACCTGTACTGTGGTAATTCTAACCACCAGGCAAAATTTCCCTATGCCTCACCTGCCTCTAGGAACCTGCATACGCTATGGCCACTTTTGTATTGACTGCTGTACTCTGTCCCATCAAAGTAAGGTCAATGTTTGGCTTTATATTGTAAATACATGCAGGAAATCAAATAAGACTCATTTCTGTAAACCATAATTGCCAGTACAGAATATTTGTTTGTTGTATGATTCAGTTTAAGGCATAGGCAGCATCAGGACAGGAAAAGGTTAATAAGTTGGGAAAGTGGCCAGAGCCTTGGCTGAGAGAGTTGTGAGAGGAGGGCTATAAAGTAATTAAAAATGGAGCTGACACAGACACAGAGCAAGTGTGGCCTGGAGAATTTGGTTCTAGGAGGAGGGAGGCAATATCCAGCTAAAAATGGGAGACATTTTGGAAGATAACAACAAACAAGGAGGAAGATTGTTGGAGATAGTTTAAGGAGGAGGAAGGGTAGAAATAAATAAAATTTTGTTGAAGGGAAATTTTAGAAGTGTAGGGCAGAGTTAAGATGGGATCCTGGGCTTGTATAAGCTACAAAACCAGTTTCAGGACAAGCAAGGGTTAAACTGAGAAAGTGGCAGGAGGGAGGTGTGGCTGGCCTTGACAGAGGAGACTGACTGACCTGGGCATCACTGATCAGGAACTGTGTATGGGCTGGGCAGGGACAGTGGTAACCTTAGTGGCCAGTGAAGCTGAGGGAGGAATTGTCTGTCAAACCTGGGCACCACGAGGGAGACAGTAGTCTGAGAAGAAATCCAGGACCTGTCAGACAGATTTCCTGATGGTTAGGAAAAGACTCTGGTTTCCAGCAGTGTGGCCACCAAAAGTGAAAGAAAAAAACTTTCAACCAAGTCGATCTGAATGGAATGTGCCTACTGATTGTCCAAGGGAGTCCACAGTGACCAATGAAGGTCATGGTGGGGTACAATCTACCCAATCCCACAGGAGGGACCAGGAACGCTGGACACTTGAAGGCTGTCTCCTGATAGCCAGGGTGGGAGACTTACCAATAAGGCCCTGTTGGAAGAGGGGATCAGGCGTCAGGAGATCTGACTGTGAGAACTGGGTTGGTGGGGGGGATCCTGTAAACTAAATCCAAGGCACGGAACTATATGGAAGAAAAAGTGTTGACTCAGGACCCCTAAGAGCAAGTTCTAAACACAAAGGGGATTTATTTGCCCCAGAAGGCCAGAGGGTAGGAATAAGGGACAAAGACAAGAAATAGAGGAAGAGAGAGAAGGGGAAGGGAACACAGAAGAGGGGATAAAAGGGGCACTGGAGATGGGTAAGGGATATTTGTCCCAGAGGGCAAAGGATTGCCTCTGGATAGAGAGGAGTCATACGTGGCCCATAGGCAAATGGTGGTTTATAAACGTAAAATGGGAAAAACCTTATTAGGATGAGGTGTTTAATTTTATTTGGGTGTGTTTATATGAGTCAAAGGGAACTTTTGATTGTTGGATTTCAATAGCTGGACATCAGTAATCAGCCTCAGGAAAAGGAATTGGCCAAATAAAGGAATAGACCATGATGGCTAGTTTTAGGAATGTAACCGAATGGTTTTGAACAAGGCAGAGGGAACCAGGGAGAAGGGAAGGCCTGCCTGAGCCGTGTTTGCCATGCCTGGGCCTGCCAGAGTCCCTTCAGGAGCCATTTTCTGAATTTGTCTTGGTTGGATGGATGTTTTTTCCCTTGGTTTATATTTCCTCTCTGGTCTTCTAGCCTGAGTAGTCAGTGGTTTGGTGACTGGAAAGCCTTCTTGTCTGGTAGGGTGCCTCCTCTGGGGTTCAGGTGGGCTGTGTGACCTCTGGAGCTCTGGGTGCCAATATTGCCTCTGAGGTTCTAGGGTTCTGGGCACTGGCATAGCCTCCAGTAGAGCAGAGGGCTTCTATCAGAGCTGTGGGTTGAGATATGGTGATGAGGGTGAGGGGTACTGTTGACAAAAAGGCTGAACAGTCTCTGAGGAAGTGCTGGCAGTCTGTAGGTGGGATCTTACTTGGGGTTCCAGGTGTAGCATGGCTTCTGGTATGGCAGGAGGCTTCTGCCAGAGTTGTGGCCCAGGATAAATCTCACCTTTAAAAGTATTTTATATTATTCAATTATATGATTTCTCATTTATTAATCATATCCATGTTATTAGACTTTTAGTTTATTTTGAAGTTTTACTCTACTAAAATGTGGCAAATAAAGTTTTTAATGGATTTCTTAATGGGCCACGGTCATCTTTAATAGTGTGTACTGACAGCAGTGATAATTTTTCCAAGTTAAGTTTATTTTCCCAACAGGAGAAAGAATATTTCTTATAATTAATTTAATTGGTGTTTCCATTTCTGGAGACACAAAACACATATCCAAGTTTCCCCTGGAAATGTGCATTTCCACGTCTAGTGATGTTTCTGTGCACCGGTCATTCTTCTTCCTCTTATTTTCTCTTACTGGTTTGTTGTATTTTCCACAGTAACATTTTCATGAAAAACCCTTTGTTGCAATGCCATGAACATGTCTTTGTCAGTTAATATCTTGAATTTAAAAGAAATTTAATACTATTTTTTCAACAAAGAGCATCTAGGTTATAACATGTTTCTGTTCAGACAGCAGGAATTTTTTCCGTTTAAAAGCCTATTCTCCTCTTTTTACTAAGTTTAAGCAGGTGTTAACTCCTGTGGAACATGGAGAATGATCAGAGAGGAGTTCCAATGCTGTGACCAGTAAACCCAGTACCAGTTGTTGTGTGATTATTTTTAATCTCTTTGTTGGTCAGCTCCGCCCCTTACATGCTTACCAAAAATTTGCAAGACTGGAGAGTCAAATCAGATCCGTGGTTAGGAGCACTGACTGCTCCTGGAAGGAGCTGGGGTTCAGTTTTCAGGCCCCAGAACCCACAAGGCTAATCCCAACCAGCAACTCCAGTCCCAGGGGTTTCAGTGCCTTCTTCTGGCCTCCACAGGTACTGCATGCATGTGGTTCACACTCAAACATAGAGACAAACACACATACACTTAAAACAAATAAAAAATTTCCATTTTGCTTCTTTTCCATTTATCCCTGTTATAACTGATTGACAATACTAACAATACGGCATTTTTCCCTGTGCCTGTAGCTAGTAATACAATTGCCTCCACTTCACATTAAAAATAAAACATACTGGGCATGTGGGTGACTTGTACAGCAATTTCTGTTGTATTTCTTAAGATTGTCTATGAGGTTATGAACTGCATCATAAAAGAAAGTTCAAAAACAGGGAGAATGACGTCCTAAATCGAGTAGAATTGAGCTTGTTACATGGATCAGTCTAGGATGTCTCTTGATTTTCTTATGAGGGATATAGACATTCGATCAGTGTTTAGTCAGGTTTGACACATTTAAAAATCCTAGCTGCTTGACAAAATTGATTTTATTAGAATTGTACAATATAGCATAAACTTCTTACTCTGAATATCTATTATAGCATTTCCTTTAGAGAAAGGATAGTTAATAAAGAAAACATAATGCAAGAGATACATATAATTTAGAATTTACCAACGAACATTCAGATCTTTTAAATTTAGGGCAAACATGTATAATTGGCTTATATTTATATAACACTAAACCAAAGGAAAACATTTACCAACATAGTTGGTAAAGTTTTACTGATCGTAAGCTTTTAAAATCTACTGTATAGTTCTTTGTATGCTTATGTAATTTGTTTGTGACAAGATCTTCTCTATGTAGCCCAGGTTGGCTTCTAACTTGGTGCTGACAGACTACAGACATGAGCCATGCCCAACTCTTATGCTGAATTTTAAAAGCCCATTGAGGTTTGAATTAAAATCATCTTAAGTTCTCAATAGTCATGAGTATCTAGATTCTAACACATTGAAAAGACAAGGTGTGGAAGCCCCAAAATGTTGACCAAAACTGTAGCCACAGAAGTATGTGTAGCACATTATTATTATCTGCTTGCACATGATTATCTAGTTTTTGATAAACTCTCTTGACAAAATGTTAGCTCAAAGACACAGAGCCCAGAGGTGCTTTCTCCCTTAGCCCTTTGCTTACGAAGGGCAGCAGTCAGAGATCCTTACCCTCTACCCCAGGTGCCTAAGACATGGGCATGCATGGTTGGAATGCATGTACCGAAGATGGGTAAGTCTGGAAAACGGGAAAGTGTTTACCTAAACAGACACAATAATCTGTCCTGTTGCAGAAGCACAGGCTTTATTAAAATTAATAAAAATGGAGGAATTGTGGAGGCCCAAAAATGTGAGCCTGTTTCCACCTTGACTAAAATTTCTATTCCTTCAAGATCTGTTTCTACCTCAAACAAAGGTTCCACCGAGATCAGGGACTTCCCTGTTCTCAAGGTTATTGTCAACAGGCAAGGCTAATAATACCCAGACCTTGTATTTCAAGAATAGAAAAGTAGATATGCTTTTACCCTAACAAAAAATTAAATATCCTACTAAGTTCCAGTTCCCTTTGGGAGATAACATTGAATTCGACCCAGGGAGTGGTTTACCTTCAGAATGCTTTGGTCTAAGGTGTGAGTGTGACTTATTTTGTTCTAGCAGCAGAATGTTTAACTATGAATGCAGCCTGCAGTCTTCAACTGGTCTGTTCATTTCCTTATATCATATTAAAGTAGCCTTTTGTATTTCTTTTCCCTGTTGTATTGGGGTATAAAAGCAATTATATATTAAATGTGGGTGATTTCAGTGTTTACTGGAGCTCCCTCCCAATACTATTGCATGTTTTTGCTTTATTATTTTTACTCTTTGTTCTCTTTACTGTTTTTATAAACCCCGTACCCCTACCCTGGTAAGTGGTATTTTTGTCAAAGCTGGCCTCCGACACAATGGTAGAGTTTTAGCATATCATTCTTTATGCCACTTAACTAATATATAATCTAACATGTTGGGAGGCCCTGCTGGTCAGAGGTTGTAGTCTATAACGTCCTGACAACTCTCTCCAAGTTCAGGAACATGAGGGACTCTCTCTCCAGTGAGACGTCCTGCTTGCTCTTTACCTGCCCATATCTGGAGAAGGTCTCTAGTCCTGGAGGACTGACCCTATCTGAAAGCTGTCTCTAAGCCCAGGTGTCTGATTTATCTCTTGTACGACTCTTGGCACAGTTCCCTGCTAGAAGCATTCCACCTGTTGCCCATATGGTAACTAGACTTGTCCTAAGAGCTTTGCTATAGGACCCTACTGCCACGTACTAGGCCTTATGATAGGAGTGTGCTGTTTAATGAAACTTAGAGTTTGTCCCCAGGCTCCCCATTCCTGTATAGCTACTCCACTTTAGAATGAAGCTGAGTTGTCTTCTTGAAGTCATCTCCCGGAGGGCTGTCTTCATCGTATCCACAGTTGTTAGAATCCTGTTGCCCGCTTCAGCTCCCTCCCCTGTCATGAACCAACAATGCCTGAGGAAGAAGAACATCAATGAAATATTTATATTGCTGTCAAGTCTATCACATATAAGAATAACAGTTACACTTGTCAGTTAATGAATATTTTTAAGACTGGCCAAATATGTTCAGTAATTCAATTTAATTAAGTGTGTATATTTTGATAATATATAATAATGTAAGTGATTCTAGAAATCATGAGGTAATATTTGCTTTTTATCTCAGTAGCCAGATCCTAGTGTAGATTTAAGGTGATCTGGCTGTATATGAAATGGGTTCCAAAGAATTATCTCTAAGATGTTTCATTTAATTTCTATTATTTCTGACATAGTCCAAATTCCTTTTACCAATTATTACTATGCTCAGATTTTCCTTACATCAGCATATTTCTTTAGGTATTTACATATTCTATAAAATAAAACTATCATGCATTATCACTTCATTTACTTTTTTATTTATTGTATGCATAAGAAGTGAAATGCAGAGACAGACTGGGTACACTGAGTGCCGAGGGTAGAGCTCAGATTACCAAGCTCACGGGAAAAGGGTCTTTACCCACTGAGCCATCTCACCAAATATTTGCATTTCAGATTCTTGTTTTAGTTACAAAGAAAAAAGCTACTGTCAAAGAACTAAATGATCATCAAGGTTTATTTGGATAAACAAACTGTCAAACGTTTGTAGAATGAAATACCACATAGCAATTAATAATAACATAAAATGCTGATGAGTTTAACAAACAAATAAAGAAATGTTACCATACAAAGACCAAGGAATTTAAGATAATAGAAATCAGTCAATTTCTCCAAAAAGGCTGAGTTTTCTTTAGCGGAAACCTGAAAACCTGCTCTGGGATGATAGAAATATTCTGCATTGTAAGCAGTGCGTTGTTCGTGCAGTTTCATTCAAAACTCTCTGAATCAAACCTTTAAAATATACATATTTTATGGTCAAAAAGTCATTAGTACAATGTTCCTTGCTTGATAGGCTATGCTGCATAGACATACTTCACCTAGCATACTATCTTCTTATACGGTAGGGAGACCAAAGAAAAACCTACCTGCCTTATAGGGCAGGCAACTAGAGAGATGACATGCGGATGCGGATTAGTTTATATTGTTCTTATGGAGCAATGGTTCTCAGATTGTCATTTGTGACCCTTTGGAGGGGTTGCATATCAGATATCCTGCATATCAGACATTTACATTTCAATTCATAACAGTAGAAAAATACAGTTATAAAGTACCAACAAAATAATTTTATGATTGGGGGTCACCACAACATGAGGAACTGTATTAAAAGGTCAAAGCGTTAGAAAGGTTGAGGGATCCACTGTTATAGAGGGATCCAAGTTCTGTTGTCAACACCAATATCAGGCATCTCACAGTGATCTGTGATTCTAATTAGTGGAGACCTAATGCCCTCTTTTGGTATTCACAGATACTTGTATTCTCTCTCTCTCTCTCTCTCTCTCTCTCTCTCTCTCTCTCTCTCTCTCCCTCACACACACACACACACACACACACACACACACACACACCTGCGCGCGCGCACAAATTGACACATAATAAAAATTTAAATATATGTTTTAAATTTAAATATAATGAAAAATTTAAATATATGTGTACTATAAGACACAAGTATAAATTAAAAATGGAAGGTAATATGATTTTAAGAATGTAGGCAAACAGGTAAGATCAGAAAAGTGCATTACCAAGTCTTCAGAACCTGAACTGCTCTTAGACTCACATGACCAAGAGTCTCTCTCAATCTTGGCAGACTGGCTTTGTGTTGGAGCAACCCCTGTGTGCCTATCCAGGTCATTTGCAATTCTGTGTTTGCCTTCACTTTCTGTTCATGCTCACACCAGACACAGAAGCTTGAACCATGTCAGGATGTTTTTCCGAACTTGCACCTTCCCTGAGAACGCATGGGACACTATCTGGGTAGCATCGGGCAGAACTACCCCACCAAATGTTGCAAACAGTAACTCACCCCTCACTTGTTTTCACCCTAAACCTCAGCCAATCTGCACAGTTCTTTATCTCAATTGTTGCTTTTCAAAAATAATTTCCCATTTATATTTTATGACTTCTTTGCCTGTTTCCTGCTCCAATATCCTCCTTATCTCTTCGTAGATAATGAAAATTGAAAATACTCATCTTAAATTATTGTTTATTACATCTTTTTAATTCAGTCTTATCTGCTCTAGTTTCTCCTTCTCTTCCAGCTGCAGCACACCAAATATTTGTTTTATTTTCCTGTGCGTTTTTATGCCTTTTGCAGGTGCAGTCACAACAGCAGATTGTGTTTGAGGAGAACCAAGGAGAGCCTAGAAGCAGATGTTCATATGTGCCCTGCTTGTCGAGCATGAGGTATGAATAGATAAGATCCTGGAGCAGCGCCTGCAGCAGCACAGCTACTCCACTGTGAGTGCACTTCCCTTTGTTCTCAGGATGCAAGAGAACAGGTCCCTGCTCTGGACTAGGGAGGCTTGCCTGGTTAATCTCTGGTATCCTTGTGAATGATTTATATGTGTTGGCACCAATGGATTGGCTACAGAGCATCCTTGGCACTATAAAAAAAGAAAAGAAGACACACACAACATACACACACGAGGATACACACACACACACACACACACACACACACACACACACACACTCATTTTTGTACCCAGACCCTTTTTAGTAGGCTGATGTACATGCGGTTGTTTCTGTTTTGTTTGGGAGTTCTCACTGACCCTGGACTCTCTCCCATGGTAAACGTCCTTATTCTCGGGTCACGAAATTGTCCTTTAATTTCTCAACTTCCCCTTTAAAATCAGCTGGATTACCAAGAATGGAGCAGTGCAATACTACATGTGATGTTTTCCCTCTTAGATACCTGCAGAACAGAAAAATAAGAGTACTAAAACACTCACTATTTTGAAATAAAAGCACGTCAGTTAGAAGAGTGAGTAAATACAGCTTCGAGACAAGGAATTAACTGTCTCTGCTTCCTAGAACTTGACTCTGTGGAGCTGTGGAGCTGTTTGCTTCCCTGTCCTTTAAGTTCCATGGCCGCACTTTGCCACACTTTCTTCTCCCCCAGCTGGTCCCTCATGACACAAGGTTGTCATTGCAGCTGTTGACCTCTGCCAACTCATTTCTCCGCTTCCCTCCATCCACCTTCCATCACGTATATGAGGTTGCCCTCTCCTCCTTTGGGGCCGTGACCTTCGTCTACCTCACTGCCAGTTCTCTCTATCAAAGGCTTAATGTTTCTAATTCAACTAATTTATGTTATGCATAACATTGCACTGCTGAGTTTTCAGACTTATTTAAGATAAAGAAGTCTGAAGTGTTTATGGGATGGAGAGATGACTCGGAGTTTAAAGAATGCTTGTTTCTCTTTTGCAGGATGTGAGTTCAATTTCTAGACCCCCTCACCATGTAAATTCTAACCAACTATAACTCCAGCTTCAAGAGATCCAGGGCCTTCTTCTCGCCCCTGTAGGCACCTGCACACTAGTGCTCACACACAGTGAGCACCTCTCCCCTCCTCTCTCTCTCTCTCTCTCTCTCTCTCTCTCACACACACACACACACACACAAAATACATAAATCAAATTCAAAATAAAGTAAAAATATTTTAAATTGATAATTCTCTGATTTAATCACTATATTACCTATGTATTGCAATACCACACCTCTATCACACATGTGTGTGCATGTTTTAATCTGAAAAACTACAAATGTTTAAGAAAATAAACATGTTAACTGCCTTGAATTGATAATTATACACATTGTACATGTATTGCATATATATAAAATTATCACATAGCACCTCATTACGTTTGTATAAGTAAACAAAATTTAAAAGCAAACAAGTGTTCCCTATAAGATAAAAATAATTTATAATTTTCTAATGTTTTAAGAAACTCAAGGATGATTGTTATAAAAGGCATAAAGCTTTAATATTCCAATTGGGTGAAGAAGTTGAGGTGAAAATTTGGAAGCAAAATTGTCAATTAAAAGCAAAATAAACTAAAAGTCTCAGTCTAGGTGTATATATTGATGTATGCATATGCACATGATTGTATATTATGATTCTAAATTTGACTTGAATAATTCATATGCAATAAATCAATTTTTCTTTTTGTATCTGCTACCAGCATACCGTCAATAAATTGTCTTCAGTACAAAATGTGCCGTTTTCATGGTATGATGCCGCAAAACAGCTATTTAATTTCAGGGCCATACACATCTAACTTGATAGTACATTCTAAATTAAACAGATCACAAATATTTTCTTCCTTGTTTTCAATATAAAAAGAGGCCAAAGCATTTGCATATGAAATATATTATCTGTCATGAAATACTTATCTTCGAAGCCAGTTTCAGCAGGCAACATTTATTCAATCATGCTGTCAGAATGTGAAAGGAAATTTAGGGACAATTTTATTTAAGAACATTGTCATCCTGGTTCTGGACAAACAATCCGGACACTATTTCTGCCAAGGAGACGGAGGAAGCCCAGAGTCAGTTAACTGCGCAGGTTCATTCCAGCAGCAGCCTGGACTCAGATGGACTCAGACGTCATTCAAGGACACACGTGTAATGACTTTCTTCTACTGTGACCGTTTTTGTAATTGCACATTTAAAAGAAAAAGTTATATTTTTCAACCCATTTAACACCAGGAAGAAGATAATGAGACTCTGGGTGGTTGTTTGGATGGTAGCAGTAAAATTGTTAGAGATTTTGATGGAGAAATGCCGTTTTCCCCATGGTGAGCATTATTTTTCTGGCAGTTTCATTTCTCATTCAATTGTCTTGGTTAGCGGTAATGATGTGCAATACTAGGAATATATTATGATTATGTGGCAGAAGTTCTGCAGGCTTTGGGTTTGTAAACACCAAATAAATAATGTAAACTTAGTTCTTAGCTCTGTGGATAATAGATGCAGGATGTACATAGAGGGATGTAAAGATTTAAAGATTTTCTTCATTACTTTTAATAAAGCCCATGACACTTCCCATATTCCCTAAAGGAGAAATATCCTAGAAGAACAATATCTTTGCCCTATTTTATCATTGCTTCAACAATACTCTGTTCCTTTTAATCTAACAAACCAAAACCTAAAAACAAGAAAACAAATTTATATTTTTACCCGGTTTTTATCTTGATTTCCATGATAGGACTGTGTGGTCACGTGCACCCTGTCTAAGTCAGAAGCACACGTGCCCCGCTGTCCTAGTCTGTGAAAGGCTTTGAATCTTTTGTCTTGAATCCTTGTCTTGAATTGAGAGATAGGACAGCAGGAATACCGGTCTTGTAAATAGTTACAGAAGCAAAGTAAAAATAAGTGAATTGGATAAACAAATTGTTACAGTTTGCAATGTCTTTTCTTTTGTCTTCAATGTTATAAAGATTATATAGGAAACCATTTGTACAACTAAATTTCTAAGTGATATTTAAGAAACCTCATCCAGTTGTCTATTGGGTAGACTGCCCAGGGTTTCTTACAGAATGCTCTTGGGTTGACAGAAGATGAATGTATCATTCAGAAAGGATGTAGACAACCGTTGAATTATCTCTCACATAATCAGATGATGTTCTGAAAGTCTTTAAAATTATCCTTACTAATTATTGTCTTAGGTCGAGTTTTTATTGCTGTGAAGAGACACCGTGACCATGGCATCTCTTATAAAGAAAAATATTTAATTGAGGGTGCTTGTTTTCAATTTCAGAGGTTCAGTCCATTATCTTCATAATGGGTAGTATGGCAGCATGCAGGCAGACATGGTCCTGGAGGAGCTGAAAGCCTCGCATCTCTCAGGCAACAGGAAGTTGACTGACTGTCACACTGAGTGAAGCTTCAAGAAAGAGACCTCAAAACCTGTCCCCAAAGTGACACACTTCCTAAGGCCACACCTCCTAAAAGTGCCACTCCCTTTGGGCTTCGTTTTCTTTCAAACCACCACAATTACTGACTCTGCAGTATGGAGAAACCAGAACTGAGAGTCACAGGCTGTTGTAGACTTCCTGGCCACCCTACTCTAACTTGAACTTTTTTTGGAAACATCACAAAAGATTAACTATGAAACTCTGTTAAATAAAAAGAAGGCAGTGGAAAGGGGTCTAGTGTGGGTGTAGAAGGTAGAGAATGATGAACAGGAAGGCACATAAAAATGGGTACTAAGTAAATAAATACTAGCAAAGCACATGGAAATGTCATGATGGAGCCTCCGTCAGGGCTCCGTGGAAGCTCTTTAGAGCTATTATTTATCTGGTTTGAGTAAAGACCTAATATTCCAAACTACACAAACTTAAAAGAATTAGTACATTTAGGCCCACCAGCTAGCTAGGGGACTATTCCTTAGGCTGGTGGGCTCACTGCAAGCCATTCTAAAGAGGGAAGAGGAACACCCCAGCCATGAACTGTGAGTCTGCTTGCCTTCCCAAAATAGCTGAACAAACATGATTGGTCCTTTTGACTCTTTTTCATATGCACGCTTTCCCTACTCTTTAGACATCCCTACTACATGACTCCCTCCCCAGCATGAGGCTGCTTGTCCACCATGTGACTAACTACGGGTCACGTTGTCTTAACTGAGTGCATGGTTTTTTCTTCTCTTTGTCTCCATCTTCCTCTGCTGGAGAGTAACAGAAGTTTCAGCCTTGCCTTTCCCAGTGCTTTTCTTCTAAACTCAGACAAAATTGTCCTTCAGCATCCTTCTGGGGCCATTCTTAAATTCTTTTATTAATGAGACTAAGAGTCCCGGCCAGGAACCTTGACATCCCTGGTAACTTGATGATTCTGACAGAACTTCACAAAATTTCCTGACTCAATAACAAAAGTACATACATTATACTACTAATATATGTAAATCTGTGTATCAAAAATAGAGTAAAATGTAATGTTAATGTTCCTTTCACTGACATGAATAAATGTGGTAATTGTTACACAATTGTACATGAATACACCATGGTGTTTTGTTTTGAGGAGCTGTTATTCTGTGGTTTTGCTTTCCTTGTATTTTCTGCTGTTTTTTAGCCTGAACCTTTCTTTGCACCCCTAGATAAGCTAGCCTTAGACCTGTGGCTGAGGCTAGCCTCAGACTTGTGGTTATCCTGCCTCCTCTGGGTTGACATGACTGTTAGGAACCTCCATGCCCAGCTTAAACTATATCACTTTTGCTATATCCTGCTTTATGGATAGAATATTTATATTTACTAATATTTAGCCAGATTTATGTAACTGTCATTTAGGTGTTAATCCTATATGTTTCATCAAATTAAAAATATGCTTAGCAAATTATTCAAAAATATGATTCTATTTACTATTCTATTTACTATTTCTGGTTAAATTTAACATTTATTTACTCACTGAATTTCTGACACTACAGAAGATTAATGGGTAATAGCCCTTATACATCATATTAAACAGAAAGACAAGAGCCTATATTACTGATTTTAGGAACATTTTATAAATTTGTGTATGTGGTGCACTTGCCCATGTGTGTGTGTGTGTGTGTGTGTACACACCTGAACACATCTCTTCTGGGTAAGATGAGAGTGTCAGTTGCCCTCCTCTATCCTTTCTTACCTTATCTTTCGAGGCAAAAATCTCTCCCTACTCTCCCTAACCCTAACCCTGGGATTCATCTTTTTTTTTCTTTTTTTTTTTTTGGCTATGCTGGCTGCCAGCAATCCCAAATGCTCCTCCTGTCTCCACCACCCACAGTCCTTGGATTACAGACGCATACAAGCCCATACCTAGTTTGTTACACGACTGTGTGACTCTGAATTCAGGTCCTCATGATTGCACAACAAGCACTCCTAACCAGAGAGTCCTCTCTGCATCAAGACCATAGATTAACTGAGATTCATTTTTTAGTGCCTACACTCATGACACTTTTAGCACTCACCATAGGTGAGCAACACTGAACTGTAACAGGAAGTTTGGGACAACTTGCCACATTTTTTTCGATGATGCTCCTATTCTCAATTTATTCATGTAAACTGTAACTAAAAATAACAAATTAAATATAAATACACCCCTTTAATAAGGGCTTTGAGAGGAAATCATAAAACAGGTCTTGATCAAAATAGTCACGTAACTACATATTGTGTATGCTACCAACAGAGGGACAGTAGTACTTCTTCAAGCAGCCAACCGCCTAAGATTAAATCTTAACGAGGGTATATGCATGTAACCGCACACTGGATATGAGAAACAGAGGCCAAACATCACTGCTTCAAAATTTCATCAGCCTAAAGACAGAAAACAAGCCGGAAGGAGCTAGGGAGCAGAGGGACGGCTGTGGTCAACAGCACTCGCTGCTTTTCCAGAGGGTCTGAGTTAGGTCCCCAGCCCCGACACGCGGCCACTCACTGCTGCCTGTCACTCCAGCTGTAGGGGATTTGATACTTACACATGTGGCATAGGCTCACACCGGTACACACACATACACATAAGTAAAGGCAAAAGTCGTGTTTTTATCTCATTTGTAGATGTTGGCCTTGACTCTTCAAATATGTGTTTCATTTGGAATATTCAGAGGTCAGGAAATGAGGAAAGGACCATGGGGGCTAAACAGGGCTTAGGTCCAAGGGGATAACTTATTCTTCTAAACCACCACAGTGTTAACCAGTGCCCAATGGCATCATTATACCATGGATTAATGCACCTCTCAGCCCTCATTAGAGAAGTTTCTTTATTCAGGAGATGGCAATCAGGGACTGGAGAGATGGCTCAGAGGCTCAGAAGTTAAGAGCACAAGCTGTTGTTATAGAGGACCCAGGTTCAATTCCCAGCACCCACGTGATGGCTCACAACTATCTGTGACTCCAGGTCCAGGGGATTTGGCACCCTCACACAGACATACATGCGGGCAAACACCAGTGTACATAAAATAAAAATAAATAAATTTAGTAAAAAAGAGAGATAGCATCTGAAGCAGAGTCCCACAGAGGGTCAGAGAGTAAGAGACCATAGAATTCTCAGTCTTAAAGGGACACCTATGTCACACCTCCTCCTCTTCACAGGGCTCAGGGATCATTACAGAAGAGGGGAAGGACTGTAGGAGCCAGCGGCGGTAGAGGGCTGCAGGGAAGCTGCTCTCGCGACAAAGCAGGGCAACTGTGTGTGTGAACTCGTGTAACACTCACAATGTGTGTGCAAATTCAAGCCAGACCAAATCACAGCAGAGAAATCTTACCCCTAAAGGAGGAGCCACTGGCAACCGGCTGCTGCTGCAGAGGGAGAGTCAGATTTCTTTAACAGTGTGATCCCTGCAGGCCAACCACACTACAGAGAAAGGCAGCACATTCAAGCAACGCAGCACAAATAGAACCTCATTTTTCATAAAAGAAAAAAAAAAGACCTAAAATCAGGTGGGTAAAGTAATGGCTCTGGAAGGAGTGGGGAGAGTGGATGTGACCAAAATACATTGGATAACATTTCCAAAGAACTAACAACAATAAAAAAAAATCCTGTAAAAATACAAATGCAAAGAAAATTTAGGGATTAAAAAAAAGGAAAAGATGCTAAAAAAAATTAAAAAACCAACAACCCTAAGTTTGGATACTGTATTTGTGGGAAATTAAGTGGAAGACTTTATGTATGCAAACTTAGGTTTTAATGGTCAGAAGATCTGTGGGTGTGTGGGATGAGACAGACTGTTCGTGAGAATGTATTTTTTCTTAATTCTTCTTTTAAATTAAACTATAATTAATTATGTCATGTTCCCCCTTTTTTCCTAACTCTGGCCCTTTCCATGTATCCAACCCCCCACCTGCTGCTTCCTCTCAAATTCATGATCCTGGGCTCTTTTTTTAAAAATGATACAGTCCTAAGTATGCAGACTCAATCTGCTCAGTCCACATACTGTTACTTGTATGTACGTGATTTCATTTTTAAGGACTTTAAACATAGGACCTAACATTGTATCTAGCCTTGAAGAATGGGTTCATTTTCATCTTGTAGAGAAGATGGGGATGCATAAAGCCTAGAAAATGAATAAGCATACACAGAGAAAAGGGTCCTTCACCGCATGATAGAAAGTATCTGAAAATGGGGGCAGAAGGATGCCTTGCAGACAGGTTAAAGAGCCTTGAGTATAGCAAGGGGATTTGACAGCCTGTAAGCTGAGAAGAATCTATGTTCATTTTATGTTCATTTTAGTTGGATGCTAAGGAAAATGGCCTGTGCTTTAGTAGCTTTCCCTGGGAGTTCAGCAGCAGAACGGAGCAATGCATCGAGAGAACTTGCACACTGCTGAAGTCCAGAAGCTGTTGTGACATTCCAGGATGACATTCCAGGAACAATAAAGGGTGCCTTGGTGCAGGAGAATTGTCTGTATTCTGTCAATCATGTTTTAAATAAACACTGATTGGCCAGGCAGGAAGTATAGGTGGGTAAACCAGATAGGAAGTAGAACAGGAGAATGCTGGGAGGAAAGAAGCCCATTCCTCACAGTCCAGCACAGATCACCAAAGAAGCAACATGTGAGCTGCCCAGCTAGAAAAGGTACTGAGCCATTTGGCTAGCAAAGATAAGAACAACGGGTTAATATAACTGATAAGAGGTAATAAGAAGCCAGAGCTAATGGGCCAATCAGTTTATAATCTTATGGAGACCTCTGTGTGGTTTTCTTTGGGGCTTGCCGGTTGTGGGGTACTTGGTAGGATGGAAATCCCCACAGCTGGCCCTCATGTTACAGTGCCTGAGCCCACTGACATCAGTGCTCCAAGTGGAAGGCAGACACATCTCAACGGAGTAAGTACGAAGCTACTCGCCCACAGTGCCTGCATTTTCTCAGTTTTCTTTAGAAATGTACATTTATTCTTGCTAGAGAAAAGGAAGGAATGCTAACTCCGGCCATATGGTAAGCCACTTTAACTATGTGTGTAATCCTCTAAAGCTGTACTTAATCAAGGGCGTTCTACAGCTGAAGGAGTGGAGGACCAGACGTGTCGAGTCCTTGAGCTCAAGCTTCTAGCGGAGAAGCCCACAGTTTCACAAACTGCTGTCAGTTCCACCAAAGAAGACGCTTACGATCCTGAGTGTTCAGGGTCACCTGGCCACAGACACTGTTTTGCAGAGAGTTCCCAGTTCGTTACCTTTCAGTTTACAGGAGAAGCAGTGTGGAATAGATCTCTTAGAGGTATGCCTTCTTTTATATCCCCAAGAGATCCCCAGAAGCCACTGGGAGCCACTACAAAGAAAGACTTCATTAGGAAGGTATCAGTTTGGTAAAGTATTTAATTAACAAGGAAAACAGTTCAGTATGCTCTTTTTCAGGAGCAGACTTTGATCCATTGTTCCAAATATTCCCTAGATACTGCTTTCTCAGGGCTCACATGCGGAATGTCAGAACTGATTCAAATATCACGAAAATTAAGTTTTAGCAAGTTTGGGAAAGTGCCTAATTAACTAGAAGAAGCGGGAGAAACAGTGCAAATGCTCTCTTTATGAAACACACTCTAATTGATGTCTTTAGACATCTCCATGTACCACCTCTAAAGGGCCTGTATGCACCATGCTAAGAAGACAGTGGAAAGCAAGATGAAAAAGGAATCCACTGGAGAGTTCTCCGGGAAACAAAGGCAACGGACTAGTGGCTATGGCAGTGAGGAATATGACTTCCTCTTCTCCAGTAACTATTAACTGTGTGCAGCTTCTGGGGCAGAGGATGAGCCCCTCCCTCATCTTGAGGGAGTGTTGATGGAACATGTCCTGTGGAGGTCTGGGGCTATGTACAGACATGCAACAGCAACTTCATGCCCAGAGGAAAGTCTTCCATAGCAGCACACACTTCCCAACACATATGTCCTGCGCTCAGCATACTTGGTTGCCTGTAGTTCTGGGGTTGAGGCCTCCTAAGCCTTCTCCTTTCCATGTTAGTGTATCTGTTGGAGTTTCTGTGCCACAGGTCACATTGGTGAGACTTCATGGGCAAAGCTTCTCTCATTCTTCAAGGAGACGTAGTCTCACAGTGAACGTCCTCTTCTTCTGACTCTAACAATCTTTCCGACCTCTCTTCTACACTGATCTAAGCCTTAGGTGCGATAATTGCGCTATCTCTCTCTCTCTCTCTCTCTCTCTCTCTCTCTCTCTCTCTCTCTCTCTCTCTATCTATCTATCTATATCAATTAGCTGGACCTTGAATCCACACCCCCCCCTTTTGGTGAATTATAGTTTTCTATAATCGTCTTTGTCGCAAAGAGAAGTTCCTTGATAAATGGTGAAAACTACACTTATCTGTGAGTATATGGATAAATAGTTAGAATACAGTTAAGGATTATGTTGGTTCAGTAAACTAGCAGTTGTAAATTCTCCTACAAGGTCCATGACTTCAGTAACCATGGGAGGAATGGGAAGAGGGGGAAAGATGTAATTATACTATAATCTCAAAAATAAAATCATTTAAAAAAATTCTAAACATGGTGGTGCAGTTCTTCAATTCCAGTGTTAAGGAGGCAGAGACCAGCTTGGTCTGTATGTCAAGTTCCAGAACAGCCAAGATAGCAAAACCTTGACTTGAAAACAAACAACAGCCTATGGATCCTACAGAAGCTATACTCAGAGAACCTCAGGACATGTGCTTCCAAACAACAGCCTATGGATTCTGCAGAAGCTATATTCAGGGAACCTCAGGACACATGTGATTCTTCAACAGGGCATTCTGGAGTGTTTTCACAAAGCAAGCCCTTGGCCAAGGTAGGGACTTGATACACATGCCCCATTTCATGGCGCTTTCTTAGGACTCATGAGTGCTCCCATCAGCTTCTTGGAAGCCATGTGTATGTGGTTGTTGGAAACCTGAAGTCTGACATCTCCCTGCATCTCCAGTGAACAGAACACGCCACCCTGGACATGGCCTCTCAGTGCTTTCTGAGCAATACATGTAGGTCTGTAAGCTGAAGCAGAGAAGAAGCTCTCAGAAATAGGCATTAGAACATTCAGATCATGCTTTACAATTGTGTGTGTGTGTGTGTGTGTGTGTGTGTGTGTGTGTATGAGAGAGAGGGGGAAGAAGGAGAAAAAGAGAGAGAGAGGGAGGGAGAGAGAGAGAGAGAGAGAGAGAGAGAGAGAGAGGAGGGTATGTGTGCTCACATACACATGTGTGGGCACATGTGTCTAATGCACATACTTCTGCATACACACACATGCATGTGGAGGCTTTAGGCTAAAGTCAGGTGGCTTTCATCTCTGTCCATATTTTATAATGAGGCAGGGTCTTTCACTGAACCCAGGTTTCCATGATGGGTCTATTCCAGAGATGTCCCCTATCCACCTCCCCAGAGGCTAGAATTATAGGTGGACGGCTGAGCCCACCTGCTGCTTACAGGGCTGCTAGGAATACAAACTCTGCTCCTCATGTGTGTGGCAAGTGCTTTACCAACTAAACCATCTCCTTACTTCCAAGACTGTGATTCTTGGGATGTATTCAACTCCTATTTCCCTGGTGAACTCAATGGTATGATGAACTGGGACCTCTCTGTGAGCGTTTTGCATCACACGTTATGAACGTTTTTGAGGGCCGTATCTACAAGCACTTTGGAAAGTGTGTGCAGCTGGGTGTGGGAGACCTCAGCAAGGGGGCTGTCACCAGTTTGAGGTCAACCTTTGATAGACAGCGAGCTCCAGGCCAAACTGGACCTGTCTTAAACTGCCAGATGCCCCCATCAAATAGAAAACCCGACTCGATGCATGCTTCAGAAAAGATGAATTTTAGTTTGTGTTTTCCAAGACAATGAACACGTCACCAAACTGGGGTTGTATAGCCTGGACCCACTTCTTATTTTTGCTTGCTGCTCGGGCTATGGCTGCAACACGATGGCTCGGCCTCATGCTCCTGCTGACAAGCTGTTTCCTTCACAATGAGCTGTATTGCCTATGGATCTGTAAGTCAAACTTCAGCCTTTCCCACGTAAGCTGCTTTCGTGGCGCTATCTTATCACAGCAACAGAGAAGTAGCTAAGATAGAAAACTAAACGGTAAATAGTGTTGCTTCAGGGGATGAACCTGTAGGTTAGGAACTTTTGTAAGATGTATTCTCTCTCTAAGACTGACTCTTTGCTATTGGGATGGTGTCATTTCAGAGAATGGATGTGGCAGCCTCACTAACGCATATAATGAAATAATGAGGAATTTGGTGTCTTGTTTTTAGAATGCACCTCACATACCTTTTAGAAAGGTTGTTTCCATGAATGTTTGTGGTAGCCATACTCTAATAAACATAAGAAAGCATGCAAACACATATTTAATGATGGTGCTTAAAATAGTTCAGCTGATAACTAATGAGGACAGAGTGATTTCTGAGACTGGGTTTATTATCTGCACCACAGTGCAGGAGGCAGTGTTAAAATCTTGTGAATAGGACTGGAGAGATGGCTCAATGGTTAAAAATCACTCACTGCTCTTACAGAGCATCCAGGTTCAGTTCCAGCCCCACCTGGCAACTTACAACCATCTACAACTCAAGTTCTAGGGATGTACACATGTTGCTCATGCATGCTTGTGGACAAAGCACATAAAATAAAATAAATAAATACTTTTTGAAAGCACATATACAAAAGTATGCTTTAAGAAGTGCTACCTTTGAACCCCTTGAGAGCTCTATCATTTTTATTGCTGAATGGGAACATACTATAGGATACACAGTAGAGTATTTAAAATCTTGCAGCACAAAATTTGTTGAGAACAGTGTTCATCTCTTGAAGAAATGTAGTTTTTCCTCAACCAAATTGCTATTCTTGTGTGGGGTCACGGAAAATTTGAGAATATACAGCATCATAGTGGAACAAAAAGACTACCTGGTGAAACTATCACAATTCTGTTTGGCTTACCTGTATGAATAGAGGTAGGTAGGAATAGAAAGAATGGTTAATCCTTACTCCTAGCTCCCAGGTTCTCCGGAGGTCTGTTTTGTAAAGGACACCATACCATTTATACTGAGATAAGCAATAGCCTTTTGTCTCACTGCAGAACCTCAGGGGTGAAGAGATGGCCTGAATGAGACTCTCTAGGAAGTACTGTGCTACTAGGGACCCTTCTTACAAACCCATCCATAGCCCTGTCCACAAGCCACAGTCACTCAGCAATTACCTGCCCTTCAAACCAACCGTGTAGCTGTCCTGAGTCTTCCCATGCATCAGACCCCAGAATCATTGCCGCAGCCAAATTGTTTGTGCCAAGGATCCACTGCCTCCCAACTGGGTTCCAAGTGCTGGAAACCAATGCTGCTCCAATGTGATTTTCATCTTTAACAAGGGGCATTAAAGCCTGGGAACACGGCTGTGCAGTCTAGGGTGGCAATGATATTAGTGTCTAGGTAGCAGGCTCTCTGGTTTCACATCACAGTTTACAGGCTGGGCTTGTTCACCCTGAGGAATCAGGAACTAAAACACAGGTATAGAGTTAGTCTTGAGTCCAGCATGTGGGCCAGCTGTCTACGGTAGCTGCTCTGGTTGTCTAAATCTGTGGAGAAACCCAAGGCTCTAGGAAGGGATAGGAAGATGAGCTAACTCACCATGGGGAAGCATCTGGTGCCCTAGGTGTGGTGTAAGCAATGAAGGCTTATGGTGGAAGCTTGGATGAGGAATGTTTGCCACGGGGGCATGTATTTGACCACGTCCAGCTGGTAAATAGGTTATGGAACCTTAGGAGGTGGAGCCTTGCTAGAGGAAGGACATCATTGGGGGTGCTTTGAGGGTGTCTAGCCTTGTCCTACTTCCTGTTCCCTCTCTGTTTCCTGTTCATGAGTAAACATTGGTTCAGCTGGCTTCCTGTCCCTGCTCTCCTGCCATGCCTTCCCCTCCCCAGCTGTTATGAATCTTCTCTCCCCCTGGAACCTACATCGAAATACGCTCTTGCTTCCCTGAGTTGTTTTTGGTCATGGTATTTTATGACATCAGGAGAGAGGAAACAAACAGAGGCCGTTGTTGATGGACATGTCTGCAGTTTCATCTTTTCATAGGGCTGACTGCACATATATCCTCATACGTACATTAACCCGTGGACTAGGTCGAATTTCAATTGTCTAGCTTTTGAGAACAATTTGTGAATTCTCTATTTCTCGGTACTCAATCCTTCTCTAACAAGACAGCTTGACTCTTGTCAGTTCCCATCCTCATTTCTGACGAGTAGGTGATCTAACCGCCACACAGCCTGAAGTTATGATCACAGTTTGAGGCCAGTTGGCTATGTCTGCTCTCCCTAATTGCAATTTTAATTGGCCCCAAGTCAGTTTGATTTCCTTTGTTCTTGACTAGGTTGGTTTTAGTATTGGCCAGAATTCTTGCTATAAGTTTGTAAAGTCCAGGGGGATCTTTGTTAGATCCTAGCACCCCCCTCCCTGGACTCCATGCTCTGTGTAGTCAGCTGTGGACCACTATGTCCTGCATCTCTTTGGGCATGCTGGGCTGGGGGAATAACTCTCCATTGGTTCATCCCCACAATATTCCTTTGGGCAAGATCTCAAACCTTTGTGTTCCTATTATACTGGACAGCCACACCCTTCATGGGGAAATTTTTTCCCTGCCATTAGACAGGTTAAAGTTGCTTCTTTGAATCTCCCTCGTGTGTGTGTGTGTGTGTGTGTGTGTGTGTGTGTGTGTGTGTGTGTGTGTGTGTGAAATGCATGTAAAGATCAGAGGCAACCTCAGGTGTCGCCGTCCTTGAAACAGAAAGGCTGTGTGCTGGCTCTGAGGAAACACTTCACCTCAATGACGCTGGTTTTTCTTAATCACTGCCAATTTCTTAGCTTCTGCTAACCAGCATTTGTATCCCGGTAACACAAAGGTTTCACATCAGCGGTGCTGGTCTCTTGTTAATCATGGCTGACTCCTCAACCATAAAGAGAGAATCTTAATTCAAAATAGCAAATGGCCCTGAAACTCCACAGGCCAGGCCTCCATTGTCTCCATGTTCTGGGTTACTATTGTTGTGTTGAAATACCATGACCAAAAGCAAGTTGGGGAGGGAAAGGTTTATTTGGCTTACAGGCCAAAGAAAGTCAGGACAGGAACACAAACAGGGCAGGGACGTGGAGGAAGGAGTTGACGCTGACTGGCTTGCTCCCCACAGCTTGTTCAGCCTGGTTCTATAGAACCCAGGACCACCTCCCCAGGGACAGCACCATCCACAACGGGCTAGGCCTTCCCCCATCAAATACTAATTAAGAAAATGTCTTAGAGGCTTGAATACAGCTTGGCTTTATGTAGGAATTTTCTTAATTGATGTCCCTCTTCTCAGATGACCTTAGCTTATGTGAAGTTGACATAAAACTTCCAGTACACCATGAGTAGAGGATCCAAGTCTCTAGTTAAGCGTATGTCTTTTCTCTTAAGACAAGATGTGGGAACCAGACAGAACTCTGGTCTCTTTTGAAGCCTGAAATTTATTATGACTGAACTTATACTGACACCTTGTGGCTACTCTGAACTTTACAACTAGACCTTAATGGGACAAAGCATTGGCTTTTGCGAGCACTTTTTGATGTTTTTGTGGAAATGTGGACAATCTCAACTTGCAACATATTTCATTTCAGGTCAGAGGTCTAGCACGGACAGTCTCAGCCTCCCTCCCTCTGCCATCTAACCCGGGATATAGAGAGGGGGACTACTGCCGTGACTGGTGACACTCTCGTGAGAATAGTCATTAAACATCAGGTCACAGCCAGAACCACAGACGTCTTAATCTTAGCCAACAGAATAATTTTCAGAAGTTTACTGTGTAGCTCCGTCTAAAACTTAGACAAGTGACCTGAAACTGCACCCAACATTAGAGCTTCTTAGCTTCCTCTTCGTGGAAATTTATGGCACATGCCGCCCCAACCCAAGATTTCAAATTGCATTATCCAAAATAGAGATTTTTAGTCCCTAAATTAGTTTATTTGCATGCAAAATTGGAAAAGACTAGGTTTAGACCCCAAACAAGGAAGGCTGCTTTTTGTTTGTTTGTTTGTTCGTTTGTTCATTCGTTCATTTGCTTCCAACGGTTCTGAGAAGCTCCTAAATATGGCTGGGAAGAGACTGCTTCCTTCCAGACAATAGAGAGACATGAGCAGAGATTTTTCTGTTCATGCCCCTGAACAGGTGTTTCATGTGACAGCCTCTAAACTGCCCCACTGCCATCAAGGACTTCCTGACAAACCCCTTGTCCAACCGTAATGACCATTCTGACTTAAGATTCTTTTCAGTAAGAGGAATTCCAAATCGTATGAACTGCTTGGAAAAATGAGGAATTTAGAGCCACCATTAAGAAACTCTCTGACACTGTCACCAGCCCCACAGCACCTGCAGAGCAGTGAGAGACAGAAACTAACACCGCTGGCTGCAGCAGCCTGAGGGGGTCTCTTCTGAGATCCCTCCTCTGCGAAGCTGGTGTCAGCACTGCAGAAAGAACCCCAGGGTCGGTGAGCTTGGAGCAAAGCTGGGCTTTATTAAGGCAAGCATAACATTCACAGCCCCATCTGGTGTCTTTAACAACAGTCATCCTTGTGATTTTTGTGTCTTTTGAAGCTGCATTCTTCAAAGGACTTAAAATATTAAGTTAAAACGTTCGGGTATACTTCTTATTTGAGCGGTTTCTCTTTGACAAGTGAGATGAGAAGATGGTATATGAAGTACATTACACAGGTCCACACACAAGGAAGACATGGCAGCAAAATAGAAGCCATGGATGCCGAGTGTCAAAGGGATCCTCACTACACAAAAATGAAGGAAGTCCAGGCATGTGCTGCAGTGTAAACACGGCTCCGAGTCTGCAGGGAGTCTTCTCAGGCAAGGACTCAACACAAAAATGGAGCAAGGTCAAATTCAAATGACTTGCCAATTGTAACCTTAAACACAGACCATTTCTATTTTAATATTCTTGTTTAAAATGTCTCTTAGAAATCAAAGGGTACTGCGTCTCTTTGGATGATTTTGACGGTGAGTTTTTTTGGTTTTGTTTTCATTTTGTTTTGTTTTGTTGTCTGCCTGTGTCATCATCCTTGACCTTCAGGCAGTGGAGAAACTCACATCAGACCCCAGAGGTGGAAGGTCTCCTAGCACTTCCCATGTATCCTAAACTTTCCCTGCCTTTCCACCTGCCCTGGAGACATTTTCCCTAAGGAATCTGTTTATTGGAGCTGACCAGCCAGGCTACCCTGATACTCCCAGCTTGTAGACAGGCTCCTTGGCGGAGAAGCTACAAAATGCCTTGGTAAAGTCAGCTGTGGGTGATGAAGGGACCACCAAAGGGCACAAGAACTAAGTCAAGTCCTTCATCAGGCGACCCCTGTGGTCTTGCCTCAAGTTTTTGAATAGAGACAGATTCTGAAAATCCACATAATGCCATTTTTGATTATTTTTAAAGGTCTAAATGCTTTTAAAAATGGGCAGTTCTGGAAGATAGTGCATTTTAAAATGCCCCAAATGGCTCAGGTTTAGCTGCAAAAAGTACACCTTCCTTGTATTTAGATAGGCTGCCTAAAATTCTTTCTGGAAGGAATTGATGCCCAAAATGGAAACCCCACCTCACTTCATTAGAATTCTTGGTGACTCATCCAGGACACTGAATGACTAAATGAACTCTTCCTAAGAACACGCGATCTTTCCCCATAACCCCAGTATCTTCTTTCTCTCCTACCTTCTGCCTTTTTTCAAAACTATAGCTCACAATCCCCTTCTCCAGAGATAGAACCCAAAAATGGCACATCCTGTGACAACAGGGCCAGTATTTAAAAGGCCTCAGGATGTCCACCCGTGCGTGGTTGCTCCTTTGACAGAAAATGGACACGGGGCAGGGAAGGAACATTAGTTTCTCCAAGGTCACCACCTGCTGCAAACAAAACTTCATGCCCTCGCTAGACAGTCTGTGAATATGACTTGGTCCAAAATCACGGCAACCACTGGGTAACTCTATCTCCAGCGTTAATATGTTCTTTTAACACACATATGTGCACATACACCACACACATGCACATGTGCATGCACACACACCATATACATACCACAAACCACACACAAACCTTACGCATATACCACACACACATACACCACACGCATGTATCACATGCAACATACACAGACCATACATGCTCGCATATACATATGCACACACCACACACTATACATGCACACATGTACACACATATGCATCATACAAACACATACCACATGTGCACACATGCACACACAGATACCACACACACATGCATACACATACATTCATGCACACACACCCACCACACACACACCATGTACATACACTTTTTTGTTGAATATTTAGGGTTTTATTGGGCACTGCCTTAGCTCCACACTGTCCACACTCTCCTCAGCCTCCTTTAAGGAAAAAGGAGTTCTCAAATTTTTTCCTTTATTTCTTTTCCCAGGTTTTCTTTCAGGTAAGCAGAGATGGGCAGTACCTGAGATGTGCCATGTACACTCTTTTCATGTCCGTACTCCATTCGTCTCTGACTAGTTGACATGGACCCAGGGAAGAACAGAGATCAGTAGCCATCCTCCAGTCCCCTTACACCCATCTCCCAGGCACATCAGTGTCCCCTGTCTAGGGCAAGGCAGGATATCCCTGTTATAACCAGAGGTGCGTGGCCTGCCCATGCTTTTTTTCCATAGCTCCATACCATGACATTTGTGAGAAACTCTCAGAATCAGGGGTTGGTGCTTGGATTCTCAACCCTTTTTGTCCCAGGCCCAGGCTCTCCTCCAGTCTTCCCTTCTGTGAAGATGATAGAGACTAAGAGTCCCAGAGTGTACACACACAGATGTGCGCACAGATAGCTCGTTCCTGTCCTTTGCCTTTGGCCCTCTGTGTAGCATAGGTGCTGTGGGATAGTCCTTCTCTATGCTGTGAATATGTATTACTCTCAGTTAATAATGGAGCTGAATTGGCCTATGGCTGTCGGAGACCTGTTTTGACAAGGTTACCACTTATCGGGGCAGGGGCACGGGGCTCAGAACAATAAGTAGCAATAAGTAAAGAGAATGAAGATGCAAGTGAAAACAATAAGACAGAAACATAAAATAGTACCAGGAGGGAGTGCCAGTGACTACTGAAATTGTCCATGTTTAATTTTCCATACACTTTTATACTCCAACATAAAAGGGGGAAAAGGCAAAAGACTGCTTTAACAAGATACAAGGGACAACTAGAACAGTTACCTGCTTCAATACTTTGAGACATCAAGTCATAAATCCATGAGGAAGTCACTCTGTTGCTTAGGCAGTGAGCCCACTCTAGACCAAGTATCCTGTAGGCAACCACTCCCTAGGTCAAACCCCCAATTCAAAAGAAGGAGCACAAGTATGCTTGAATTCTCGGACCTTCATCCAGGGTGGAGAGGATCTACCTGTATGAGCCATCTTAATGTCCAAAGCACCAAGTAACCATTAGGGTACTAGATTAGGGTGTGTAGCCACAGTTGTTGTCAACAACTTTGAGCAACCTCAAACTCCCTGACCTTCAGATAAGGTGGCATAGCCCACATTTTTGGGTCTCCACATATAGCAAAGCAGAACAGGATAGGTGAGAAAGCCAAACTGAAAGCACTTAGAGGAAGAAGGGTGGAGTTAAGGGAGATGCCAGCCAGTCACCAGAGGAACAAAATGTATGAAGACAGGTAAAGCCATGAAGTGTGGAGGCCCAAAAATGTAAGCCTATTTCCACCTTGTCTGACAGTTAGAGAGTTGCAGGTTGCTCTAAGTGACTGACAAGTTTACTTGCATGTCATAACTCAGGATGTGATTGCTTGATTCTTTTAGCTTTAAAATAGCTCATACACAGTAGGCCCATGCCATCCTGATAGGTGGTCAGGATATGCAAATGTGCGTCTGCTCCTTCATTTGTAGGTATGAGGTCCTGGGGAGTGTTTGCCTTCATGATATGTGCTTTAGAGAAGCTTTGCTGCTTAAACAACAGAACACTAATGATTTGATGTCTCAGAGTGTTAGAGCGATTGACTGAGTTGTCCTTCATATCATGCTAATAAAGTCTTCTGCTACTTTCTCCCCCATTTTCATTGGGTAAAAAAGCTATGGGAAAATAAACGTGGTGATTTCAGTATTCATTGAAATGCCCTCCTGGTACTTTCATTGGTTTTTGTTTTTAATATTTCTCATGCATCTTCATATTCTTTACTAATATTTCTAAATTCCCATACCCCTAACCTGGTAAGAGGTATTTTAGTCAAGGCATATGATGCCCAATGTGGGGCTAACCAATAAACCCCCAAACACAAAGTATGGCCAGACATACAAAAGAGTACATGAAGGACCCCACAAAAGAAATTACACCACAGGTCAAAAGATAGATAATGAGTGCTCAAAAATAAATCATAAATAATAATAAAAATATGGGACAAACCATCAAAAATAAAACTAAGTAATTGCAAATATGGAACAAAAAAGAATATCCAACTATCTATACAGTTGCTCAAATGTATTTTGATAGCTGGAAGAGCTGAAGTGGAGCAAAAACTATTACAGAGATTTTTAGAGTTTGTAAATATTATATTCCTGCCCCTGTGTTGGCGTCATATCAGCCGGCACCTTCAGGCTGCTCTGGGACTCAGAGAGGCCAAAGTGAGGCCTTGCCTTCACCCCTACAAGCAGTGATGCTTTGATCACCAAGCCGCAGCCTCTACTGCTGTTAAACAGGTGGGAAGAGTGAAGGGAATGTGGTGTTTGGCCTAGCAATAGCCTGGATTATCACTGTGAATGTGGCAGTCCATGTGCATGCGCACAGAGCTGTGGCCAGCTGAGTCTGACCCACGCTATATGGTGGAGCCAGGAAAGGCAGGAGACAAGGAGGTTTAAAGGGCTCTACCTCCCATAGCCACTGTCCAGAGCAGGTCAGTGGAAATACCTAAAGGCCATTTGGCCCATGAGCCAAGGAGTCTATATGGATAAATCTATGACTTTTTAACAGAGGAGAGGATTCAGGAATTCTCCAAATTTTGTAATTACAAGTTTTAAAATATAAAAGCAAAGATAGTAAGAATCGGTGTGGCTGTATCCACCTAAGCTTGTGGTCTCACAGGGCAGTCTCAGAGTCACAACAATGGTGGATACTTGAGAGCCTGAAAATCTAACACTGCCTCTAGCACTGGCCTCTGACGGGACTGTTAAACATTAAGGCATGGCCTGTGCCCAGGCACAGTAGGTAATGAGGGACTGACTGCCTGGTCACAAGTACCCAGTCAGGAGACAACATGGTTTGTGCCTGGCAGCATGGCCCAGCTTCAGCTACAAGTCTAGCCTGACCTGACAGCCAAGCTGCATAAAGGTAGCCTCAGGAAGCTACAGCTCCAGGTCAGTCAAAAGTCTGTGAAAATGTAATAAGCAGGTTAAGTATGCTTTCTTTACTTCCATTTTATATTTTTTGCTTGTCAAATATCTAGTGTTTCCGGTGTGTAGATTGATATCCAGGTCTTCGATTCTGCTCCATTGGTCCTCTTGTCTGTTTTGATGACAATATCTAGGCTGTTTTCAGTACTGTCGCTCTGTAATAGAGTTTAAAGTCAGCGATTATAATGTCTTCAAAAGTTCTTTTATTGTACAGAATTGTTTTGGCTATCCTGGTTTTTTTTATTGAATATTGTTCTTTTGAGGTCTGTGAAGAATTTTTATGGACATTGTACTAAATTTGTAGATTGCTTTTGGTAGGATTGCCACTTTTACTATGTAAATTTCTATCTACCCAAGGACATGGGAGATCTTTCCAATTTGTGGTGTCTTCTTCAATTTCTTTTTTCGCAGATTTAAAGATCTTGTCTTTTACTACTTCCCATTAAGATTAGATCCATGTATGTCTCTCTTAGGGTCTTCTTTGCTGCCTAGGTTCATGGGGATAATGAACTGTAGGCTGGATTTTCTTTGCTTCTGAAGGCAACCACTCCTTAGGTGGCCTCATAGTTACAAAAGAAGGAACAGAAGTACATTTGTATATCCTGACCACCTGTGAGGATGGCATGGACCTACTGTGTATGAGCTATTTTAAAGTTAAAAGAATCAAGCAACAACATCCTGAGTTAGGTTGTTCAACTAAGCTTGTCAGTCACTTAGAGCAACCTCCAACTCTCTGACCAGCAGACAAGGTGGAAATAGGCTCACATTTTTGGACCTCCACAAGTCCTCCCTTTTTATTAATTTTAATAAAGCCTATGCTTCTGCAACAGGACAGATGATCACATATGCCTTAGGTGAACACTTTCCTGTTTCCCAGACTTACCCACCTTCGGTACTTGTATTTTAACCAGACATGTCCATGTATTAGGTGCCTGGAAGGAAAAGGAATCAAACCCATCTTTGACTGCCAACATCTGTAAGGAAGGGGTTAAGGGAGAAAACATCTCTGGGCATTGTGTCTCTGGGCCAATATTTCATCAAGAGAGTTCATCTACAATTAGATAATGTTTTGTAAATAAACATGCTCCTAATGGTTACAGTCTCCTCAGGGTTGGCCATGCCCTTTTTAATTGGCTTAGAGTGTTTCTTAAAAATTATTAGCTGTATCAAAATCTAAATTTCTTTTCAAAGATGTCAAAGCCAAGCAACCTTAGAGAATGTCAAACTTTTCTTAACTTCTTATGGTAAACTAAAGCAATTACAAACTTTAGCTGGTGAATACCATAATTCTAGACTGAAAATTAACAATTCTCTTAAACATATTCTAATCAAACAACAGGAAAAGGTTTCTCTGATGGGTGAGAGTCCAACAGCATTGCTGCTTTTAAGTAATTGCCAAGTCTCTGAGCAGCAACAAAAAACTCTTGGGTTAACCTCCTCATATTTGAAGAGGGGCTTCAGTCCTTTTTCCCCTGAGGGGAAAATTGAGGTCTCAGGTCTCAGGTCCAATATTTTAACAGCAGATTGAATACCATACTGGCAAAATGAGTTGTGTGTCCCAAAGAGTAGAACAGCTAAATGCTTAGTCTGCATTTTTGGTCCGGCTCCAAGGTCCGGCTCCAAACAAAAGTTTGGAACTTTTGTAAGTTCCAAACAGGACTTACCTGGTTTGGAAGTTTGCCCAGCAAGTCTATTAAGAGGCTGGAAATCACCAGTCTTTGCCATAATTTTCTTTCCCTAGTCAGACTGCAGCAAGTTGTTGTCAGTCAAGCACAATGGTTCAGGTACCTCCTTCTGCTTCTGCTATGAAGTCATCAGTGGCTACAATGTCATCAGGGTTGGTACTCCTCTGCTGTAGATGCACTCATCTCATCCAGCTTTATTTTCTTTCTGTGAAAAAAGCACAAACATATCCTCACCCCAAATTAATAGAGGGTTGGGTCCTTTCCATAATACCTTGCCTTAGCAAAGGTTGCCTTGGTACTATTATGTCAAAATTTTTCTGTGGCAGATTGTTGATGGTCATCCATAAAAGGTGTATGACTTCAGGCATTACGTGGCAATTTTAAAGTTTTTTTGTTTTTATTTTGTGAAGTTGTTTTTAAGGCGCCATGAACATGTGCTACTTTTTTTTTTAACCATTGACAATGTAGCTCTTCCATTGGAAGAACCATTTGTAAAACTTAGCATCCTTTAAGGGATTTTATTTTTGCTACAACTTGGGAAAAATTAAGGAAAATAGTTGTGCAAATTGCAGCTAGGAAAAGATTATTAAGCTGGCCTTTAAATTGGGCAATTTAAATGCAATTGCCCAAGAATTATTAGTTTGAAATAACCAATCAATTTGTTGCTTAGTATAAGGAATGTTGATCATAGCTGGTTTTTGTCAAAATATATTTTAGAATTTATCCTTCTCTTTTGTGCTAAGCAAGCTACTGCTTTAAAATAAGGGTTTAATACCTTAACAGGCAAAACAGGAAGATGAAGACCATTTTGCCACAAAACTGCTGTAGAAGTAAGTTTTGTAGGTAATTACAGGCTGATCATAATTAATACAATGGACTTGCTCTTTCTGTTTAGCATACTCTACCTGGGTTGGTCCCTGTCTGGCAGCTTCTGTAAGCTGTCTACTGGAATTTGGATCAATGCTCCCTTTACCAATTTTATTTAATGGCTCAAGGTCTCCCATAGGACGTTTTAAATAAGGTCTCAGCCATTGGATGTCTTATTAAGAGTTTGTAAACTATCTTTTTAATAGAACTTGCAACTTAAACTGTCTGCTTAGCTGACAGGAAAATGGAAAAAAGAAATCATATTTAACAAATGGTGTTGGCATAACTGGATGTTATGTTGCCATGCATAAAACTCAAGTCCAAACTGATCAAAGACCTCAACATAAAACTAACCACATTGAACATCATAGAAGAGAAAGTAGGAAGTACACTTGAACACATTGGCACAGGAGACCACTTTCTAAATATAACCCCAGTAGCACAGATATTGAGAGAAACAATTACTAAATAGGATTTCCTGAAACTTGAGAAACTTCTGTAGAACAAAGGACAAGATCAACAAGACAAAACAGTAGCCTACAGAATGGGAAAAGATCTTCACCAACCCTACATTAGACATAGGGCTGATCTCCAAAATATACAAAGAACTCAAGAAATTGGTCATCAAAAGAACAAATAATTCAATAAAATGGGGTACAGTCCAAAATAGAGAACTCTCAACAGAGGAATCTAAAGTGGTTGAAAGACATTCAAGGAAATGTTCAATATTCTTAGCCATCAGAGAAATGCAAATCAAAACAACTCTAAAATTTCACCTTACAACTGTAAAAATGGCCAAGATCAAAAACACTGATGACAGCTTATGCTGGAGAAGATGTGGGGAGAAAAAAACACTCCTGCATTGCTGGTGGGAGTGCAAATTGGTACAGGCACTTTGGAAATTAGTGTGATGATTCTCAGAAAATTAGGAAATAACCTATCTCAAGACCTAGCAATACCTCTTTTGGGTATATATCCAAAGAATGCTTACTACAAGGATATGTGTTTAACTGTTTATAGCAACATTATTTGCCATGACCAGAACCTGGAAACAACTTAAATGCCCCCTCAGCTGAAAAATAGATAAGGAAAATGTGGTACATTTACACACTGGAGTACTACACAGCAGAAGAAATAATGGCATCTTGAAATTTGCTGGCAAATGGATGGAGCTAGAAAACATCATATTGAGTGAGTTAACCCAGACCCAGAAAGACAAGCATAATATATGCTCACTCACAAGTGGCATTTAGGCATAAAGGAAAGAAAACCAGCCTACAATTCACAATCCCAGAAAACCCAGACAACAAAGAGGATCCTAAAAGAGAGGTACATGGATCTAATATACATGGGAAGTAGAAAAAGACAAGCTCTCCTGAATAAATTGGGAGCATGGGAACCATGCAAGAGGGCAGAAGGGGAGGTGGAAAAATGGGAGGGGAGTGAGAAAAATATATAGCTCAATAAAAATAATAAAAAAGAAAAGTAAAAAAAATAAAGTGTTTTAAAAAGAATTAAAGTTACAATATCCAGTCCATTTGTATTTGACAAAATTAGAGAAAATATTATCTTGCTGTGCCAAAAGTTTTATATCTAAATTACCTTTTTTATCATGACTAAGAAAAACTGTATCTATCTAGTCTTCAACTCCATCAAAGTCCTGAGAAGGAAATAACGCTACCTAGGTAAACAAGACTACAGGTGAAGGACTTCCAGAATTGTGAGAAATGATGGAAACAGCTGGCTTCCTGGACAGTCACCCAAAGTTTCTCTGTGACATTGTGGCATCCCATTTTGTCCTACAGATCTGGCACATTTTGACCAACTTTTCTGTGAATCAGGTGATTTTGAAGGACTGTCCTACCTTGTCTTGGCAAAGCTCAGCAGTTAGCTTTCTTGTGTTCTGTTGGTCCAGTTTTAATAGTAACTGTCAGCACTTGAGGCAAGGGTAATTTCTTTGCCCACATGGATATCTTTGCAATAAAGAAAACAGGCTTCATATGAAGTCTTTTTATGCACATCATCTTTTTTGAAACACATTGGTGCTTTCAGGAGTAGATGTGTCTCACTGTAAGAAAAAGTCTAAGTTATTAAAGCATTTTAAATGCCATATTCTGTAGGTATTTGAAGTGCTTGAAGAAGATTATATATCTAACTGAAATGTACTTTTGTATACCTAGAAAATTTTAGTAACATGACAATAAGTTTGACTACTATAGAAGACTAACTGTATTTTTGTAATTTTGTCTTCTTTAATTATACCTTATATTTTAATTGAGCTGTATAAACAAAATACCTTAAACAAGAGTAGAAGTATACACTATATATACAATATAGCAAAGTTAACCTTAAACTTATAGCAATGAACTAAAACCCATACCAATGTAAATATTTTGAGATTAACAGCTATTTTTCCCTTTGGATTAAAGTGAATTCAATAATCTCCTTTCCCCCCTTCATTTCTTTATCATATTCTCCTTTCTTCTTTTAGAAAGAGATTGACTATGACCAATAGCAATTTGTTACTAACCCTCCTTAAATGAACACAAAGATTTATAACCTGGTGTAGGAGGTCCTTCTATATTTGTGTTGCTTTCATTGACTGAATAAAGAAAACTGCCTTGGCCTTTTGATAGGGCAGAAACTTAGGTAGGCAGGGAAGACAGAACTGGATGCTGGGAAGAAGAACAGAGTCAGAGAGAGCCACCTGCCATGAAGCTGCCAGATCAGACATGCTGAATCTTTCCCGATAAGCCACGACCCTGTGGTGACATACAGATTATTAGAAATGGGTTGAATCAAGATGTGAGAGTTATCCAAGAAGAGACTAGATATAATGGGCCAGGCAGTGTTTTAAATGAATACAGTTTCTGTGTAATTATTTCAGATGTAAGCTAGCTGAGTGAGACGGAACAAAGGGGTCCCACACTCCTCTGCAGCAATAACCAATATTTTGAGAATGTGGGTGTAGTTTTCTTGACTATTTTCTGTTGATTAGTGTGCACTGGTGATCTTTGAGGGACCCTGAGAAAATCAGGATAATTGTTAAATCTTGACTGGAGTATTCTGTGAGGCTGAATCATCTCAATCAGTAGCCTTGAGGCTTTTCTGGATGTAGAACTCAGAGGAAACTGCAACAGAGGTGCTCTGAAATGTTGGATCATCTGGGACCTCCTTTCCCATTGGAAATATTTCAGAGGGTTTTCCTCAATCTAACCTGGTTTTCCTTTAGCCAGAATGAATCCAAAGCCTCTCATTTTTTGTGGAAACAAAAGCATAACATCTCTTTCCCAAAGTAATATTTTAAAAATATATAGGCTGGTTTAATTCAGTAGGTTTCACAATCAAATGTCTTTCTGCAGTTAGCTCATTAACAGTAAAAAAAAAAGCCACCCAAAAAATACAATAATATACATAACCCAGACTCTGTGTATGTTCCATCTTTACATGGCTTATTATATAATTTTATTATTCTACTTCCTTTTAAGGATTTTATTATTTTTCAATCATTTTTTTAAATCTATTACTGTTTCTATCCTTCTTTTTCCTCTCTCAAACTTATGCATGTTATTTCAAACACTCTGCAACCCATGTAGAGGCGCTTTTTTTCTCAATCTGTCTCTATTATTATGTATCTCTAACGTTTTCTGTCTGTATGAACAAAAACCGTAAATTTGCCATGCAGCACATGGCTGTGCTCTCAAGCCCCCAGGCAGCAGCAAGCTGGGAGAAACCTCTTTCTTTCACAATAGAATCTGCCACTCTGTAGCTCAATTCTGCCACAACCAGGGGAGATACTTCTGTACCATTACCTGCATGTGAGACATAAACCATGAAGCTGCACTTGGCTTCATTTTTGTGTGTCTAGAACCCCTTCTTTAAAGTTTTCTTAGGCTTTATGTGGATATATGTGCACCATATTGGAGTGCCATATGTAAACAGAGGTGGAACTTTTCTTTTGTCTTGACTGCCTGGTCCCAATGAACACATTGAAGCTTATATTAATTATGGACTGTTTGGCCTATAGCTCAGGCTTATTATTACATAGCTCATACAATTTAAACTAAGCCATTTTTATTCATCTACATTTTGCCACGTGACTTCCTTGTCATAGACCAGCCTTGACAAAAATACCTCTACCAGGATAGTGGTGTGGGATTTAGAAATATTAGTAGAAAAATATGAAGACACATGAAAAATAATAAGAACAAAAACTGTTGAAAGTATTTAAGGGCATTTCAGTAAATAATAAAATCATCTGCATTTATTTTTTGAAATTTTATATCCAATGTAAATGGGGGGTAACAAAAGACTTTATTAACATGATACAAAGGACAACTTAGTCAACCACTCTAACACTCTGAGACATAAAATCATTGGCATTCTATTGTTATAGTAGTGAAACTGCTCTAGGTTTCTCTTTTGATGACCAATTTCTTGAATTCTTTGAATATTTTGGAGATCAACACTCTGTCCAATGTGGGATTGGTGAAGATATTTTCCCATTCTTTAGGCTGCTATTTTATATAGTCTTGCTTTACAGTAAGACCATGTCATTTGCTTTACAAAAGCTTCTCAGTTTCAGGAGGTCCCATTTATAAATTGTTTCTCTCAGTGTCTATGCTACTGGGGTTATATTTAGGAAGTGATCTGCCAATGTGTTCAAGTATACTTCTCACTTTCTCTTCTGTGAGGTTCAGTGTGGTTGGCTTTATTTTGAGGTCTTTGATCCATTTGGACTTGAGTTTTATGCACGGAATTAGATATGGATCTATTTTCATTGTTCTACATGTTAATACCCAGTTATACCAGTACCATTTGCTTAATATGCTTTCTTTTTCCATTTCCTTTTTTTTGTTTCTTTATCAAAAATCAGATGTTTATAGGTGTGTGGATTGATATCCAGGTCTTCAATTCTGTTCCATTGATCCTCCTGTCTGTTTTTATGCCAATATCAGGCTGTTTTCAGCACTAGAGCGTTTTAGTAGAGTTTGAAGTCAGAGATTATAACACTTCCAGAAGTTCCTTTATCGCACAGGCTTGTTTTGGCTATTCTGAGGTTTTTGCTTCTCCATATGAAGTTGAATATTATTCTCTTTAGGTCTGTGAGGAATTTTGCTGGGATTTTGATGGACATTGTACTAAATCTGTAAATTGCTTGTGTAAGGTTGCCATTTTTACAATGTAAATTTCTACCTACCCAAGAACATGGGAGATCTTTTTCATTTTCTGGTGTCTTCTTCAATTTCTTTATTCAAAGATTTAAAGTTTTTATTACACAGGTCTTCCACTTGTTTGGTTAGAGTTACTCCAAATTATTTTATGTTATTCGTGGCAATTGTGAGGGTTGAGGATTCTCTGATTTCTTTCTCAGCCCAATTATCATCCGAATAAAGGAGGGCTACTGATTTGCTGTTGTTGTTAATATTGTATCCTGCTACATTACTGAAGGTTTTGTGAGTGGTAGAAGGTCCTTGGTAAAATTTTTGGCGTCACTATCATCAGCAAGCAGTGAGAATTTGACTTCTTCTTTTCCAACTTGTATTCCCTTGATCTCCTTTTGTTGTCTTATTGCTCTAGCTAGGACCTCAAGAACTATATTGAATAGTTATGGAAAGAGTAGACAACCTTGTCTTGTTCCTGAATTCAGTGGATTTGCTGTGAGTTTCTCTTCATTTAGTTTGATGTTGGCTGTTGGCTTGCTGTATATTGCCTTTATTATATTTAAGTATGTTTCTTGTATCCCTACTCTCTCCAAGACTTTTATCATGAAGGGATGTTACCTTTTGTCTAAGGCTTTTTCAATATCTAATGAGATGATCACGTGTTTTATTTTCAATTTGTTTATATAGTGGACTAACAGATTTTTGTAGGTGGAACCATCCCTGAATCTCTGCAATGAAGCCTACTTGGTCAAGACAGATGATGTTTTTTGATGAGTTCTTGGATTCAAATTGCCAGCATTTTATTGAGTATTTTTGCATCAATGTTCATGAGTGAGATTGGTCTGTAATACTCTTTCATTGGTTTGGGTATCAGGGTAATTGTAACATTGTGAAAAAGTTTGGCAGTGTTCCTTCTGTTTCTATTGTGTATAACAATTTGAGGAGTACTGGTGTTCTTCTTTGAAAATTTTGTAGAATTCTGTGCTAAAACCATCTGATCCTGGGCTTTTTTTTTGGGGGGGGGGAGACTTTTGATGACTGTTTCTATTTCTTTAATGGTTATAGATCTATTTTATTTGCTTCTTTGATCTTCATTTAATTTTGGTAAGTGATATTTATCCCCTAAAATTGTCCATTTCCTGTAACTTTTCCAATTTTGTGGTGTACAGGTTTTAGAAGTATGACCTGAAGATTCTTTGAATTCCCTCTGTGTCTGTTGTTATATCCCCCTTTTTGTTTCTGATTTTGTTAGTTTGGATACGTTGTCTCTACCTTTTGGTTAGTTTGAATAAAGGTTTGTCTATTTTCTTGATTTTCTCAAAGAACCAATTCTTTGTCTTATTGATTCTTTGTATTGTTGTCTTTGTTTCTATTGCATTGATTTCAGCTCTCAATTTGATTATTTCCTGTTGTCTACTCCTCCTGGGTGAGTTTTCTTTTTTTTTTTTCTAGAGCTTTCAGCTGTGCTGTTAAGTCACTAGTGTGAGAATTCTCCACTTTATTTATGTAGGCATTTAGTGCTTTGAACTTTCCTCTTAACACTGCTTTCATAGTTTCCCATAGGTTTAGGTATGATGTGCTTTAATTTTCATTGAATTCTAGGAAGTCTTTAATTTCTTTCTTTATATCTTTGTGACCCATTGGTGGTTCAGGTGAGCATTGTTTAATTTCCATGTGTTTGTAGGCTTTCCGAAATTAGTGTTGGTGTTGAATTCTAATTTTAAGTCATGGTGATCCGATAATATACATGGGGTTATTTTTTTTTATCTGTTGAGGTTTGCTTTGTTACCTAGTATGTGGTATTTTTGAGAAGGTTCCATGCTGAAAAGAGTGTATATTCTTTTATGTTTGGATGGAATGTTCTATAGCTGTCTGTTAAGTCTATTTAAGTCATAACATCTGTTTGTTCCCTTATTTCTCTGTTAAGCTTCTGTCTGGAACACCTGTCCAGTGGTGAGAGTGGGTGTTAACGTCTCACACTATTAGTGTGCAGGGTTTAATGTGTGGTTTGAGCTTTAGTAGTGTTTCTTTTACATATGTGGGTGCCCTTGTATTTGGGGCAAATATTTTTATTATTGAGAGTTCCTTGTGACAGTTTTTTCCTATGACTAATATGAAATGTCCTTCTTTGTCTCTTTTGATTGGTTGTAGTTTAAAGTCTATTTTCTTATTAGAATAGCTACACCAGCTTGTTTCTAAAGTCCATTTGATTGGAAATTTTGTTCCCAATCCTTTACACTGAGGTGATGTCTGTCTTTGAGGTTGAGGTATGTTTCTTGTATGGAACAGAAAGATGGATTCTATTTTTGTATTCAATCTATTAATCTGTGTCTTTTTATAGGTGAGTTGATTCCATTTATACTAAGAGATATTAATGATCAGTGAGTGCTGTTCTTTCCATTTTTGTTGTCGGTGATGTTATTGTGTGTGTGTTTCCCCTTCTTTGGGATTTGCTACTGTGAGATCATCTCTTGTCTGTGTTTTGTGGGTGTAGCTAACTTCCTTGAGTTGGAGTTTTCCTTCTAGTACTTTATGTAGGGCTACATTTGTGGCTAGGTATTGGTTAAATTTGGTCTGTCATGAAATATCTTGCTGTGTTCATTTATGGTGATTGAAAGTTTTTCTGGGTATAGTAGTCTGTGCTGGAATCTGTGGTCTCTTAATGTCTGCATAATGCTTGACTAGGACCTTCCAGCTTTCATTGTTCCAATTGAGAAGTCAGGTGTAATTCTGATATGTATGCCTTTATATGTTACTTGATCTTTTCCCTTTGTTGTTCTTAATATTCTTTCTTTATTCTGTATGTTTACTGTTTTGATTATTATGTGATGAGGGGCCTTTATTTTGGTCCAGTCTATTTGGTGTTCTGTAAACTTTTTGTATCATTTAATGAATACCTTTCTTTAGGTTGGGAAAGTTTTCTTTTATGATTTTGTTGAGTATATTTTCTATGCTTGTGAGTTAAACTTCTTCTTCTATCCCTATTATTCTTAAGTTTGGTCTTTTCATGGCATTCCAGATTTCCTAGATATTTTATGTTAAGTTTCTGCTAGATTTAATATTTTCTTGATTGATGAGTCTATTTCCTCTATCGTATCTTCAACGCTTGAGATTCTCTCTTCCTTCTCTGGTATTCTGATATTTTATTCTGATATTTATGCTAGCACTTGTGATTCCTGATCATTTTTTTTTGGATTTTTCTTTCCAGAATTCCCTTGGTTTATATTTTCTTTATAGTCTGCATTTGGTTTTCAAGTCTTGAATCATTTTTTTCACCTGTTTGATTGCTTTTTCTTGGTTTTTTTAAAAAGAGATTTGTTGGTTTCTTTCAATTTTTTGTTTGTCTTTTCCTCCATTTCTTTGAGAGAATTTTTCACTTTGTCTTTAAGAGCCTCAAACATTCCCCTAAGGTTATTTCTTTCATCTTCTGCTTAATCTGTATGGGGGGTTCAAGTCCTGCTGTTGTAAAGTCACTAGTTTTTGTTGGTGCCGCGTTGCTCGTTGTGGGGTTGAGTATGTTCTTAACTTGTCTACCCATCTTTTCTTCTTATTGGTTTAGTTGGGGCTGTCTGTGTCTCTCATGATCACTCTTCCAGGTCCCAGTGATTCTAAGACTCAGATGGTTATTTCTCATGGTGGAGATGGGGCCATGGTTCCAGTCAAGCCAGAGATCACTTGGTGTTCACAGAGGTTGCTCTATGCTCTCAGATGTTGCTCTGCAATCCTAGAGGTCACTCGGGTCTGCTCTCATGGAGCTCACTTGGTTGAACCTGCTTTAGCAGAGGTCACTTGCTTGGGCCTACTCTGGCAGAGGTTGCTGATGTGGGCCTGCTTCTGCAGGTGTCCCTGGCTCAGTACTGCTCCCACGGAGGTCACTGGCTCAGACCTGCTCCTACAGAGGTCGCTGGCTCAGACCTGCTCCCATAGAGGTTGCTCCCTTGTAGTTGCTCCAGCTTGTGCCATGACTATAATTCTTGCTTGATAATTGTTTTGTTGTCTGTAATTTTACTATATTAAAGTTGAAATCTTCCTTTTTGATTAGACAGAAGTGGAGAAATGTTGTGGAATAATCCTGTACCTTGTGAATATGTATTTCTCTCATTGGTTAATAATAAAACTAATTTGGCCTATAGCAAGGAGGATAAGGCTAGGTGGAAAAACCAAACTGAAAACCAAACCAAAACAGAGACAAGTAATGGCGAAGTCAAGGGGAATGAATGTCAGTCACCAGAGGAACAAGATGTGCTAGAGAAACCATGAGACAAAATGTAAATTAATAAAAATGGGTTAAGTTGTAAGAGTTAGTTAATAATTAGACCGAGCTACAGAATTATAATTCTGTAATTATATATGCTTTTGTGTGTTTATTTGGGACCAAGCAATTAGAACAAAAGAAAAGCTCCTCCTCCCTTTACACATAGATCTGAATTAAATTCTCAGCTTGCTGCATGGATGGAATCAAAGGCATAGAGTTACAACATAGTGCAAGGGCTATGTCACCAGCACTGTGCCCTGATATCTCATTTCCTCCTGGGCTGTGTTCTGAAAGTTCAGACCCTCCCTCTGTACCTGGTCATGACAAAAATGAAACCAAAGCCACCAGGTTCATCAAGGCCCAGTAGTTGGCAACAGGACCCCACAGTGTGCTCTGGTAACAAATACCAGAAATTGTACTTCTCTGTTTTTTCCTTGTTCATCTGACCTTTTTCTAGATAGGAAAAGTCAAGGCTTATGAGAGCCAAGACCACACATTCCCCAAAACAACAACAACACAGTAAGTGTGTAAGAGAGTTTTCAATACATTAGCCACTAGTCACAAATGGGGAGGAAATTCTACAAGCTCTCAGATCCTAAACTCTGGGAAAGTTCATAAATCAGGAGACCCCACAAATGTTCTGAACATGGCAGGCATCAATCCAGCCTTAGGCACTGATAGGTTGCTGAAATCGACAGAGGGCAGCTGGCTGAGAAGGGATGTCTGCTCTTCAAGGACCCAGACGTGCTTGGGATTTTCAGGGCACCAAGCCCTGCCACACTCTCTTTTCCAGGACACAGAGTATCTTAGTTCAGTCTCTATTAACACTGCTCTTGGCTATGTTCCCAAATACTAGAAGCACCTATGCATGGAAACCTTAAAAGGTTTTTTTCCCCCTTTTTCTTTCCAATGTAGCCAATATTTATTACAATATTTATTACAGTTAGACGATGACGAGTTCCGGACACTAGATGAAAATTTAAGCTTCCGTGCCATCCTCCAGCTAGATGTATTTTGTAGAAGACAAGAAAGAAGTCAGAATGCCCAGGCCATAGCAACATTAAGAGAAAAGCTCAAACTGTATCAGGAATTTGCAGTCAGAAAGTATCTAACCTTACAGCCTGTGCGGGCAAAAGTTTCCCCCTCTGTAGCCAAAACTGGGCATCCAATAGCAGAGGTGACCCCTGCAGGATGGAGACCCAACATAAGCCCCCTCCTTACGACGAGTTCATCTTATTTTTATTGGTACTGCACTTCCACCACCTTCTGATCTACAGCCTCCGTCATTTACCGTTGGGTCCGGCAGGTGGCAGCAGAGGGACAGAGGACCCTGAGAATCTGTGTCCCCTTCGCAATGAGAGGTTTAAAGCTTCGTTAGAGGATTCTGGGGAATTCTTCTCGAGGGTTTTGGATGAATTCTACGGAAATTCCAATATACCATCAACCTATCTGATGGCTGGAAAAGATTTTTCCGGCGCTCCTTTCTCTCTATCCGACAGCAGAAAAAAGCTCCTCACGTGGAGTGCCGCCCAACAGCGTTGACAAACTGCATGCAGTAAATGCAGCCTCCCACCAGAGGGCACTTGCAGTACCAACCGAGGGTATCCATGGGAACAATCAAGGAAGATGTGAGAGACCTGCTATTACAGTGTTATGAGGTTTGAGAGAAGGAACGAGATGTGTGAACAAACTGGGAAATTGGAAAGAGTCAAAGAAATGACTCGGGGGCTAAATCAAGGCTCATTCCCTCTTTATAACGAGCCCATCGAGACCCTTAAAACACACACATAGGGAAACCCCAGGACTGCTGAAGGTCAAGTTGTGAATATTCACTCCATCCCTCAGCTGGCTCCTGGTGTCCACAGAGCTCTTGGCCCACAGGCACCTCCTAGTCAACTCATGGAGGTGCCCTGCTTTGTTAATCCCATAGCCAGGCTGAAGAGGTGAGATGAGGAGACACGGTGGGACATGTCACGGTTTTGGTAGCTGGACAAACACACCACCTCAAAACATCCAGGAAGGCTTGCTTCCCCAAAGACAACTAGGGCTGATACGGTTGCCTGCCTTTGCAAAGAAGGATGCTGGAGTAGGAAGGAATCTTCCTACACTCAAAGGTGGCTACTGCCCACCATACTATTGATATGTGGTGTTCTGTTGATACGAGATGGTCTATTACTAAACAAAGGGAATGTTGGAAGCATGACTGCTCCCAGTTCCCCAAAAGGATCAGTCATTAACAGGCATGTGCTGGCCATGCCTGACTGAAGCTGTTGAGGGCATTCTACTGCCCCCTCATAAAAATTACCTACCCTGGAAGAGGGGACTAGGTGATGTGGAAAGATGCCATGTTCCTCCCAGGTCGGAAGCAGGAGCTCAGCTATAGCCTATCACCATGGTAACTTCTCCAACTCTTGCATGGTTGTCAAGGTCAATGGAAAGTCTCAGCTGGAATGATTCACCTTGTACCTGTCATGTACTTGAGGAAATCAGTTAATAACTTAGCAATTTCTAGTCATTCTGAAGTTCTTAACTCTTCTTTGAAAGAGGATTTCCTCAGACATTACCTCTGGAGGCCACTGACCACGTTGACTACTGCTATTCAAGGTGCAAAAATAAAATATAGCAATAAATAGGCAAATATATGTAGACCAAAATTACAGAGCCAGACCCAGTGTTTAAGGCAGTTCAAACCCAAGTCCGTGGGGAGCAGAGATAATCAACTAAAGCCAATACAAACCCAGCTAAATCCAGGACATCTTCTCGCTACTATCACCAGAAAACTGAACCTAGACTAGAATGAAAGCCCATAAGAGATACATGATGTGTTAAGATATGGTCTAATTAACCCTTTCCAGGTTCCTTCCAATATTGCTATTCCTTCTGTAGAAGTCACACTGAGAATAGTAGACAGTTCATCAGCTGAGTCAATGTACTGTTTTGGTCAAATCAAGGGTTTTGCTGTTTCAGACCTGTTTATGTTTGAATGGATGGGTTCAGTTTCTTGTATTACTCAGCAGTACATTTGAACAGTCCTTCTATCAAGATTTAGAGGTAGCTCCTACCTGTAAAACTATGCTGTGATTAGGAACTCAGAGAGCTTCAAGTCAGTGAAGGTGCTCTATCTCACATGTAGATTATATTGCAATATGTAGAAAGTCTCCTCAGAAAAAGCACTTTGCGGGTTCTCTGAGTTTAGGCAGATAGAGGGTGTTAGAGATCATCCAATAAGACTCAAATTACCTAGCTAAAATCCCACTATCTATAGTACGTACTCATGCCCAGGAAACAGCATTTCAGGAAGAAGAAAGGTCACATTGGACACCTCTCCCTTCCAAATGAGCATATTCTCTGGTGAAGGAAGCTTCCTCTGCAGGAGCTGGATCTCCAGTCCGTAGTGACTACAAAGCCTGTATGCCAGGCCGTGAAAGGAAACATTCAAGTACCCACAGGTCTAGAGCACAGCACCGGGCCTTTACCAGACAACAGGTGGCTCTGCTACAAAGCAACTTTGGAGACTCTTTTAGTATTTCTGTAGCTTGGTCTTGGAGTCCTCCAAGGGTTGGGAGATATTTCAAGGCTGGTGACCTGCTTCTCTAAAATATCCGAGACTGTTGTTCAGAGACAATCTAGACATCTCTGAGTTATGGCAGTCATTGCACCCTTAGGTCAGAAATCTAACAGTGTTCAGGTCAAACTCTAAAAGACCCCACTCAAGTTCAGGCAGTTTGAGGGGTTAGGGACATCAGTAGAAGCCAGGAGAAGGATTCACCAGGTTTCGGGATTAACTGGAAGGAATACCGAGAACGAAGGCTTAATGTACTGCCCTTTGCTGCCGCTCAAGGAACCTCCTTTTCCGTTTGTGCACAGAAACCACAGGGCAGATAGACCTCAACGGGCTTCATCTTCAAGACCAGCTCCAAACAACTCCATTCTCTTGTGGTTTACTAAAAGAAATGCTTTTATTGTGGATGGCAAAAGAAGAATAGACTGTGTCTGTAGAAGGCCGCAGCCACATTCTTCATCATCAAGATGGTGCTGACATCCGGCTTCACCACCAGGTGAACGCACATGTGCTTGGTAACTTTCCATCACTGCTGTCCCCGCCTACTCCCGAGGCATTTACCTGGGATTATGGACAATTGACCAATCCAAGAGTGACACGTCCGAAGCAGGGTCTGTTTCCTTTATAAGGGATGGGTTCCATCTTATCTGGGTCTCCACCATGTGGCTTATGCTCTAGCTCCCAAGAGGCATAAAGCTTTTCTGCAGAAGGATCCTGTGTCCCGCGTGGTTCTTGCTGGCGAGACGGTAGCATGGGGCATCTGGTGCCGAAACCCGGGACTCCGAGGAACCCTGACAACTACTCGCACCGCCGGAGACCCCTTGGACACAAGGAGGATTCAGAACTGCAGGCATGCGTGCTCAGAGAGGTACGTTCTAAAGTCCAGAGAGCATATCAGAAACTGAGCAGCAGTGGGAGGTTATGCACGCACCCAGATAAGTTAAAAATGACCCTCCGGTAAAGAATGGGGGAGACAGAAAAGAAAATAAGTTAAAAAGGACCCCCCAGTGATTCTAAGAAAGTAAAAATGGGGGAGAAGGCTGATTTACAAGGTCAAAAGCTTTATGTTATGTTATGTGTGTTGTCTTTTGTGTACCGGATAGGAGAAAGATATTTAAATTTAGAAACTGCTAAGGATATGATGTTTTGGAAAAGAGGTTCTGTTTTCGTCTCCACAGAAAATGAGAGCCTAAAGGTGTACTTGGGATTTATGTGGTTTGAATCACCGAGACCTCCTAAAATGTTGTAGTGTTTACCCCTAAAATGCAATGGCCCAATAACAGCAGGAAGCAGCCAGAGAGACTAACAACGCCCAAATTCCCTAAAAGATTAAATGAGGTCCTTTCAGTGATTGCAGATCTGCAAGCCTGCATCTCTGAGTTCTGCTTTGCTCCGTACACCGGTTTGGGCTCGGAGTGGGTGCAGCTGCGGCTGGAGCGGAGCTTTGCTCGGTGGCTATGGTGGAGGGCACGTTGCGCCGGCTCAGTTGGTGCCTGGCCTGGAGGGTGTCACGTACCGAGAATGAGAGCGGTGCCACAGGCAGCTGGCCAGAGGGCTTACAATGTACCTGGAACTATGAGGGTCTCTGAGGCTAAAATGGCTTGGTTCCATTTGGCTATGCTAAACGATGCTGACTTCAGGCAGGGCTGGTTATAATTATCATAATAAAAGCACAATTAAGGTTTATAAGCAGTAAACAGGCAGTACCGTATTACATCTACATAGTGCGACTTAAGTTTTTAAAAACTGCTTAGCATTTTAAGAACTCAAGTCCTCCTGAAAGATTGCTGTGTATACGCTTGGCTTGTCTGGTGTTTCAGGATCCGCAGGGAGGTGGATGCGAAGGGCCCTTGGATTTTGGGGTGATTGGGTCGTTGGCTGGATCTGTGAGAGTTTACAGACGCTTTTGCTGTGGCACAGGTGTTAAGAATTGGCTAATAGGAAAGCGGCCCTGGTCGCCGCCTCTCCCATCGGCCCCTTGAGTCGCAGCGGCTCTGGCGCGGACCTTGAGATGTTGCCACCTGTGCCGCCTCGGTCTGGGTGTCGGCTCCTGCCACACTCCCCCACCAACACAGCCACGGAGGACTGGGCTGGCCCCGCAGGGAAGGCGGGGGGCGCCTGGGGGTGGAGCTGCCAGGCGAGCAGGCCCAGGGCTGCACACAGCCCTTGGATGGCGGGCGGGCTCTGGAGCCCGAGGCCACCATACTGGCAAGAAATACGGGAGCCAATAAATCTTAAATCTATATCAACAAACAGGGCCTGCTGTAATGGCACAGACAAACAAGATCTGCTCTTTAAAACAGAGACCTATAGGTCTCTAAGTTCAAGACCAGCCTACTTCCAGTACTGACTGTGCTAAATTTTTACACTGAGTTTTTTAATACTCTTAAATGTTATTTTGGGAGATGTTTTTTTCTAGGAATGCTGACATACATCTGGATATTATTCATGCTGTGGATTCATCTGTCCAGAGGCCTGAGGACAAAGCCTCTACTAGGGAGCTGTCTGACCTGATTGCTGCAGAGCTGGCATGTTCCTGAGGGATGGTCCAGCTCCTGCCCTTGGTCTGTCAGTTATTGCTGTGCTGTTGTTGCTGTACATTACAGTGTTGTTGTTGCTGTGCCATTGCTGTGCTGCTGGATTTCCCCTTGTTTTGTCAGTTATTGCTTGCTATCAGTTTCCCTTATCCTGTCAGTTATTTCTGCTAAACACTATGGGTATCTTCAAGACAGGTTACAAAATGCCATGGTTATTCAAATTAAGAATTGGATACTACAGACTTCTTGATGCAGCTGGAGAGTTGTGCCCCTGCGATCCCAGATTATTAAACAATTGTCTAGTTATCTTCTAGGTAATTGGACTGGAGGACTTACCAGTTCTTGTTAAAATTAAAAAATGGGGAAATAATAAAAAAACTGCCCCCGATGCTCTGTTCATTATACATTTTTTAAATGGCAACACGGCCTATACCATGAAAAACAAAGACCCTCAATCAGTTATCTACCACAATGGCTACAGCCCTGGATCAACAGGTTACCATAGATACATCTATTAGAAGTAAAATAATGGTTCTTAATCAAATAATTAACCTACTCATAAGGGCTGGATCTTGTTCACCATCAATGACAACAAAAGAAAGAATCTTGTCTTGCTATATACATATATTTGTAAACAAGGAGGCCAAGGCTGCATGCAGTCTTCCTGTCAGACCCTTAGGCATCAGCCCCACGGTCTTCAGAACTGTGATGGTTAATACTGAGTGTCAACTTGAAAGGTTCTGGACTCTCCTAGGAGACCGTCCTCTGGGTATGTGTTAATACCATACCATAAGAGTCACCTAAATATGGACAATGCTATTAAATGGGCTGGGATCTCAGACTGAATAACAAGAAGAAAACCAGCTAACTAGCTGCATTCTCTCCGTGCCTTCTGGCTGTAGACAAAATCCAACCAGATGCCTCAAACTCTTGCCACCATGCCTTCCATCATGGGCTAGCCCCTCTGCGAGTCAAAATCAATCTCTGTAGTGTGAACTCTAACTGATCTTACTAATAAAAACCCCAAGTCAGATATAGGGGGTGAATGTTGATAGATCAGAGAAGCAGAGCTGCCAACCACTAGTTCTCACCTCTACCAAATCCTCACACTGAATACCCAGACTGAGTGTGGTGAGTTCCTGTCTCCTCCCATTTTATATTCCTTTCCCCACCCAGCCATATCCCTTCCGGTCTCCACCTTTCTAGTACTGATATTAAAGGCATGTGACTCCCAAGTACTGGGGTTAAAAGGTGTGAGCCATCACTGTCTGGCTCTGTTTCTCTTTTAGACTGAATCAACCTCTTGGAGCCCAAGGTGGCCTTGAACTCACAGAGATGCATCTGCCTCTGCCTCTGGAATTAAATGTGCTAGGATTAAAAGTGTGTGCCACCATTGCCTGTCCTCTATGACTACCTATTGGCTAGTTCCACAGTCTGATCTTCAGGCAAGCTTTATTCGTTAGATCACAAATATCACCACAAATCTCTCCTTGCTTAAGTCACATTTGTCAGGTGCATTGTCATAAAAATTGAGAAAAACAGTTTTTTATAAAACCCATATAAATGAGGCAGGAGATGACACAGACTGCCCCAGTAAGATTAAGTCGAAATTAAGTCAAAGAGGGAAGAAGTGTTTATGTTATCACGGTCTATCCAGTGGAAGATCATTGGAGGGATTGGTGAGTCTTGCCAGCTAGGGAGAGATGCTATCATTTGATGTGAAGAATGCCCATGGGATAGGAGGTTATAGCGATAGAGTCATTCAGACTTGCTCACTTATCAGCATCAGAAGGGTACCAATCAGGGCATCTCTTCTGCTATGGCTAGTGTGACCGAGGTGAATACACCCAGAAGAGTACCCGTAAACAGACCTTATCCAGGGCCCTCCTTTTCAAAGATTCTAACATCTGCTAGTGTTAATTGACTTTTAAGGTGTGGTTGGAGCCTTCCACACTATCATAGAAAAGTCCAGTATCAGGTTAAATCATCTAAGTGTTATTCTGAGAGTAAGCTTGACTTGAATTCTTATTACTCTATAACAGTAGGCTGACCTTCATCTCTAAAGAAACATATATGGTAGTCTCTGCACAGAGAATTGACCATTGTTTACTCTCAGCCTGAAGGACACAACCATCAGGAAAAGTAGATGGACTGAATTAATTCTGAGGGGATCTCAGCTAAACTCCGCCAAGAGACCTCAGAACTGTGGCTCACTTGTTACCAGTAGCTTTACTAAGGTATGGACAGTTGGGTAGTTCCTAACTCTGAGCTACAACTAAATTCTGATGAAATGGTGTCTGGGTGGTCATTTACAATATATGTATGTATTTATTTTATGTATAAGATTGTTTTGTCTTCATGCATATATCCTCATGCCTGGAGGATGTAAGATCCCCTGGAACTGGAATTATAGATTCTTGTGAACCACCATGTCAGTGATGGAACTCAGTACCCAGGTCCAATGAAAGAACGATCAGTGTTCTTAGCTGCTGAGCCATCTCTCCAGCCTGGGTGACCATTTTTAAGCTCTGATCTCCTCCCTGATTCTAAAACTCAGGTTCCAGTGTGCCACACAATATACAACAAGACCAACTAGCCTTGAACAAAAGTCAATCAAGCTTCAAAACCAGAGTTGTCATGACCCAGTTCAGTTAGGAACCTGGTGGTCCAAAAACTCTACAGACAATCGAGATGATCAATGTCGCATCATTTGAAAGCATGCTAGCTAGTTTTAACTGACAAGCTAGCATAACCTCAACCTTGTTTCAGAAGTGGGTCTTAACTAGGAATTGTCTGGACCAGTTTGACCTGAGCCTTGTCTGTGGCATATTGTCTTGATTTTTAATTGATATAGAAGACCCAGCCTACCGTGAGTGTCAGAATTATCTAGGCAGGGTGTCCTGAAGAGTGTAAGAGATGAGCAAGCTAGCTGAGAATAAGCAAGTGTGAGCGCAGCCTCTTTGCTCTTGCGTGTGGCTGGGGAGGGACTCGCTGCTTGAGTGCCTGACTAGACTGCCCTGCAATGGTGGACGGGAACCTGAAATCACAGGCCACATAAAGGCTTTTTACTCCCTCTGCTGTTTTTTGTTGTGAGTGTCTGTCACGCCAACAGGAACAAAAGTAGGACAAGAGGTGACTTTACTAGGTTTTGTTGAGCATTCCAATGGCTCTCAAAGTTCAGAGAGTAGTATCTGGGTTTCCCTGTACTCAATAAAACCCTAGTTTTCATAAAAGACATAAGGTGAGATGTAAGACAACCCCGTTTGAAACTGTGAGCCAATCAAGAGCTTCTTGTGTCTCTTCAGAAGGGATTCCAAAGGCCAAACTTCAGCTGAGTAAATCTGAAGCCCCTCAAACTTTCGCTGGTAGCATTAGAACTATCCTCCTGTGTAGGAAGTGCTCTGATGATGCTAATTCTGTCTTTACCCTCTTAGCTGTCTCTCTTCCAAAAAGTTCTTTCCTGAATCCCACGAGGCCCCTTTAAGATGTTCTTCTCACCTGCCAAGTCTAATTTGTCTGCTCTGAGGAAATGGGGATCTAATTCTATTAATACTGCTATAGTGCTTTTGGGTCTGCCACGCTTATTCTTAGACTCAATCCACACAGTCTCTACTTCACCCTAGTCTCCAATGCACAGCCTTTAACTTCTGTGTGTTATTTGGTAACTAACTGATCCCTATTTCTAGTGATGCCTTAAAAGTGACTCCTGCAGTCAGGCATCTTGGCACATGTCTATAAAGCCAGCTCCAAGGAGGCGGTGGCACTGGGATTCATTCAAGTTAGACACCAGTCTGGTCTGTATGGTGAGTTCCAGAGCAGCCAGAATAGTCTTAAGAGTCCCAAAACAAAGTAGCTTCCAGTCTTTGTATTCCAGTGTTCTCATTCTGTTGTTCATGTATATATACCAAATCCAACTTATATTGAACTTTACTCCTCTGAAACTGTGTGTGTTTGTATGTGTATATGTATTATGTATATGTGTGCATGTCTGTACATGTGTATATGATGTGTGTATGTATGAATGTATATGTGCATGTATGCATGCATGTGTGTTTATGTGTATGCATGTGCGTATATATGTATTTATGTATGTGCATATGTGTACATGTGTATCGTATATGTATATTTGTGTTATGTATGTATGTGTATATATGTATGTATATGTGGATGTATGTGTGTCAGTGTGTTTGGGTATGTATGTGTATTTATGTCTGTGTATGCATGTGTATATGTATATATGTGTATATGTATGCACATGTGTGTTTATATATGTGTATGTATGTCTTGTGTGTATGTGTGTGTGTGTGTGTGTACGCCAGAGGTTAATATCTAGTATCTTTCTCTATCACGCCTTACCTTATTTTTTGAGTCAGGATCTCTCCCTAACCCTGGATCTCCCTGAATCATCAGGAATTGGGAGTGGTTGTTGATTAGGTTAAAGTTTCAGTACTCAGAGATGAAAAATATGCAGAGATGGACGGTGCTCATGAGCTGCATAACAACGTGAATGCATTCAGTGCCAATGAACTCTTTATAACAAAAATGGATCAAACAGACGCAAGAGGGCTGTGGAGTGTCAGAGTGTGGGGATCTTGTCACAGTAACAACTGAGAGTGTTTCGGGTGGTGGCTGGTTACAGCTGAAGACCGCTGAGACAAACGACTACAGTTGTGCTCGGACCTACCTAACTCATGGGTGAGGCCAAGCCACAAAGTTAGGAGAGCGGTCTGTGTGCTCCAGCCAATGTGACCTCTCAGAAGGATGTACAAGCAGCTTTGACTCCAGCAAAGGAAGTTTGGAGGGCGTGTAGATGTGGCTATCGACTGTGCAGGTATTTCAGCAGCCATCAGGGTGCACAACAGAAAGAAGAGCTGGTCCACACCCTGAAGGACTTTCGGGTGGCTCTCAATGTGAAGTTTATAGGCACTTTCAATGTGATCTGTCTGGTGGCTGGTGAGATGGGCCAGGATGAACCAGACCAGGGGAGCCAACCTGGAGATATCATTAAGATTGCCAATGTGTTAATCTTTGATTCCCCCCTCCCCCACTCCTCCTCTGCTGTTCCTCTTCAGATACAGAAGGGCCTCCCATGGATATCAACCAGCCAAGGTACATTAAATTGAAGCGAGACTAGGCTCTGCTTCTTCTATTGAGGCTGCATTCGGCAACCTGGTAAGAAGAAAGGGTCCCAGGAGCAGGCAACAGAGTCAGAAACAGTCCCTGTTCTCACTGTTGGGAGTCCAACAAGACCAAGGTACAGAACAGAAACTCATATGCTGAGCTCAGTCCTACACAGGCTTCCTGGCTGTTGGTTCAGTCTCTATGAACCCCTGTGTGGCTCCCACAATCCTTCCTCCTCCTCTTCCTCCTCCTCCCTAGGATTTTCCTAGCTCGGCTTAAAGTTTGACTGTGGATCTTTGCATCTGTTTCCATCAGTTGCTCAGTGAAGTCTCTCTGATGACCACTGGGCTATGCACCAATCTATGACAACAGCAGATGATTATGAATCATTTCATTGACTTTTTTTTCTTGTTATCAGTTGTGTTTGGGAGGACCCATTCCCGAATGGATGGGTCAGCTGGTTTGTTGGGGTCATTGACACATTTGCATGCAGCCTTAAAAGGCAAGAGTGGAAAAATCACCAGATACTTTTCATTTTGAAGGAAATCTAACAGTTATTTTGTGACTCTGCACCAGTCACTCTCTGTGCCTGATAAAGTCTCAAACAAAAACAAAAAAAAACAAAACAAAAACAAACAAACAAACAAAAAAAAACAAGAGTGGATACCACAGCACTTTTGTTATGGACATTTTATCACCATTAGGAATGCATATGAAATGTGGTTAAAGGAATAAAATTCACTCCAGGGCAAGAGAGAGGGTAGGGGTAGAGAGATTGGGGCTCTTAAAGAGCTGAAGTCCTCTGCATAAGAACAAGAAACCAAAATCCTTCCGATGATTAGCTATTAGCATTATCAGTACTTCTGCAACCTAAGGATGGCTCACTCACACTGATGCATGATGCCACAATGATCAGCACTGGGTGGCAGGACGGTTAGAAGGTAATTGGATCATGGTGGTTCCTCCTTGTCAATAGAGCAGCACAGTCTCCATGAGCCTGAGCTAGGCGATCACAGGAGTGATTTGCCGTAAAGCGAGTTTGGTGCCTCCCCTCATGTTCTTACACACATGCTCTCCCCCATGTACTGCCCTCCTTCTGATGTTCTGCCATGAGTCGGTGCTGGGCAAAGCTCACAACAGAAGAGGAGAAGGTGCTGGAACTCAATCATGAACCTCCTGACACCTGCAGCTAAGAGTTGAGATAAACCAATTTTCATTCCTAATTTCCCAATCTCACCATTGCAACAGATAATGGGCTAAGACATTGACATTTTCAAGTCTTAGTTTTCTCAACAACAACAACAATAATAAAATCAGAAAGGGCTGTATTTTTCTTCATCTTTATAGTCTTTCTTCACCTCTGAAATGATCACAATACTTGATGTGATTTGGGGAGATAAAAATAGTGCTGTCACCTGAAGCAGGAAATCTCAGCCATGTCTGGCTAGTTTCATACAACACACATACACATACAATACACATACAACACACACATACAATACACACACACAATTAATGAATTGATACTATATTACAGTACTCTATTTTGTTTCTTCCTTCTGTGCTTTTTTATCTATCCATCCCATGAGTATATATACACCCAGAAACACACATGCATCACACCACACCACATGCACACTTTGTGAATTTGCTCTCCTCCCACACTAAGAGCCACCAGATTTATTTTATTGGCCAATTTTCTTCCTAGCATTTTTTTGGAAGTTGTCTAAGGAGAAGAAAGTATGCATTTGTTGCCAGGCAACAAGCATCTCCAGAATGTGCATTGCTTTTCTTAGATGGGAGAAAGAGCATTTAATTATCGAGACTGAGATTTGATTTCAGCCTTTGAAAGGTCACCCGGATAATTCAGAGTAATGTCTTCTCTGTGTACACTATAAACTCGGGTTTTTCTTCCACCGGAATTATGACCAGGAACTTTTAGCTAAATTATTGACCTTCTGTCTACAAAGACCAATAGACCTAGTGGGTTTTTACAGAAGACATAGACTTGAATATGTCCGAGATTCGGGGTAAGGAGATAGGATGAGATGATTTGCATAGCATATGTATCGAGAAAATGTATGATACTAAATCAAAGCAAACATGTATGTTTTGTGGAGAGGAAGGGTTCTGAGGTGATTGCTTCAATAATTGGATGCAATGATGTTGTCCCTTGCCATCCATTCTACCTCATTTTATTTAGTCACAAGTCATAGAAGGTCACATTTAAACCAAGACGACAGGAGAGGGAGTGGGGGGAGTGGAAGGGTGTTGGGAGGAGGGGTGGAACTGGAAACTTTTATAATTTAATAAAATTACTTTCTAAAAGTAAAAAAAAAAAATTCCAGTCAAAAATGATGACCCAATCCCAGAATTCAAGAGGCTAAGGCAGAATAATCATCATGGTTTGAGGCCAGCTTGGGCTATATAATGAGCGTGAGGCCTGCTTAATCTACAGTTGAGACTTATCTCGAAACAAACAAACCAGAAGGAGAACAAAGGTCCAATAAAAAAATTGTTTTCTTCACCTAACTTTATAAAAGAGCTTGGTAGAAAGTTCAAGCCAATAAAGGAAGGTTGCAGGCATTCATATGATACACATACATACTTGTGGGCAGAACACCTAGACATATGGGAAAAAATATGTATTCTGGTCCTTTAAATAGTAAAATGTAGCTGTCATCTAGAGATGTTGCCTAGCAACACTTCTGTACACCTGGCTCTGTTGGCATTGGGATTTTTGCATTTTTCCGGAAACCCACTCTGCTAGTCTTTCTTTCTGTAAGGTGTTTGTCAGGTCGAGTAGAGTAATTGAATTCCCAGGAAGGAGAAAGAGCAAAGCCAGCGCCCCAACAGACCTCTAGGTCTTCATCCACACCCCAGAAACGTCCCGACCCTTCTTCACCTGCCTTCTAGAGCTGATTTAAAACAGTCAGCATCTCCTGGCTGCCTGCAAACCTGGTGCAGAAGGAAGGCGACGGAAGCACAGTAACAGTGAAGTGTAAGCCTTTTTATTTCTCTCTGGTTTTCTTTTCTATAAGTCTCTTTCTATTGACTTAACGTTACCACCCATAAGTAACAAGAGGTAATGCAAAGATTACATGAGAGACCATACATAAAAGCCCCCCCTTTTGTCAAAGAATAAAAAAAGCAAGATGGAGTAGTGTTGACCCAGGGCACACAGCCTCAAGAGACCACTGTTAATAAGACCTCACACACATCTTCAGATAGATTACTGGAGGAGGCCTGGATGCCTGCTGACCTTTGGACTACACTGGACTCCACTGCCCTTGCTATTGTTTAGGGTTCTTAGTCTTATGGATGAACAAATACACCCGCAGATCCTGGACCTTATCCCCTCCCTCCATCTGGGTTCTTCCAAGAGCCCTCATGTAAACCACTCGACCCAACAGTAGATGTCAGCAGAGGTAGACAGAAACAGTGTTTCATCTTAGCAAACCAGGGAAGAAATCCCCATGTACGTCACAGTTTATTTCTGTTAATCTCTTGGCATTTTCCAGCGGCAATGAATCTCTTTTAACTCTTCATATAACTTTGCCAATCGTGATTTCTAATAGGACTTTGAGGGACGATTTATAAAGTACCCCAGATGATATTTTTTTTGAGAAAATGGTTTAAGGATAAGTATTTGGGTCCTGAAAATGTCTGTCTCATGTTTCATCGTGCGTCATAATTATTCTTGCTTGTCTATTTCCTTTAAATATATATATATTTATTTAAATATATATAATTATTCATTTATAGAGCCTTTGTGTTACCACATAAGGACCCAGCTACTTGAGATGGGTGAAGTACAGGCTTGTGAATCAAGAGGTAAGTTAAAAATAATATTCGACATGACTCACATCCCTTCATTTTCAGGGCCTCAGTTTTTATAAATGTAAAATTGTGGAGGGAGATTATATCACAATACACTGGTCTTAGCATACTGTGTATCATAAGGTATGTATATCTCTACCGGTATGGAGAGAGATTATATCACAATACATTGGTATGACAGAGCTCAGGAATGGTTCATCTCAGATATGTAATTTCTTCCAATAAGATCATAAATTTACTGAGACTAAACTAAAGGCCATGATCAGATTCTACTGGCTTTTGTTTATTTAAGTTTGGTTTTGTTTTGCTTTGCCTTTTGGGGGTTGAAGTCAGAGCTCTCACAGGCTAAATTGGAAGCATGCTATCACTTAGCTACATGCTCAGGAACTTTCTTTCTAATCTGCTTGATTCTGAGACAGTTCTGCCTCTACATTACTTGACTGGCCTTGAATCCACAGACCTGACTGGCCCTGAACTAACTGATCTCCTGTCTCAGCTGAGATTACAGGGCTATGCCACCAAGTCAGCTTGCTTGAGTCTTGTGTCGAGAACATTTGTTTCTTCAGTACAGGGCCATCCAAAGCTAAACACGATACCCTGATGTAAAACCAAGGGAGTCCTATTTCCCTGCTCTCTGTGACCCTGCTCTAAGCTGTGTTCACCGAGGGTCGCGTGGACAGCCAGGTAAGGATAAAACAACCACAAAAAGCCTGGCAAAAGCCAGACCTAGAGGTGCATATCTGTAATCCAGCACTTAAGAAGACAGCAGGGTGATAGACTGGCCTTGGCTAAGTAACAAGTCTGAGGCCAGTATGGGCCTCAGTGAGACTGTCGGGAAAACACAACCCACCATTCACACACAGCGATCTTTGAACAAGCCACTGAGCAGCAGCAGTGCTTGCCCGGTAGCACAGCTTCTAATGGAAGAAAAACGAGCACTTCAAAATAACAAGTGCTCACTCCGTTAACTCCGGCTACAATTTTCTTTCTTCCTCTTGTTTTTTTTGTTTCTTTTCCCAGAAAAAGGAAAGGAATGATGAGGTACACTGTAGCTTGATTCTTTAGTGTAGACATCAAAAAACGTAACTGCCTTTCATTTTCCCAGATTCCTGTTAGAAAACCTCAAGATTTGTAAACAATCCACAGGAAGAAGGCAGAGTCTAGAGAAGTGTGTGGTTGCATAGGTCTCCTGCCCTTCTGTGGAGGGACAACATGGACAGGGGCTCCAGGGCTGCAGTACCCTGCTCCGCATTTCTCCTGTTCAAGCTCCAGTGACTGCTATGCATTCGCCCTGTCCAGTGCTGCAGTGACTGCTGTGAATTCATAATGTCCAGTGACCTCCGTGCATTCATCCTGTCCAGTGCTGCAGTGGCTGCTGTGCATTCACCCTGTCCAGTGCTGCAGTGACTGCTCTGTATTCACCCTGTCCAGTGCTGCAGTGACTCTGCTATGCATTCACCCTGTCCAGTACTGCAGTGACTACTGTGCATTCACCCTGTCCAGTGCTGCAGTGATTGTTCTGCATTCACCCTGTCCAGTGCTGCAGTGACCACTGTGCATTCACCCTGTCCAGTGCTGCAGTGACCGCTGTGCATTCACCCTGTCCAGTGCTGCAGTGACTGTTCTGCATTCACCCTGTCCAGTGCTGCAGTGACTCTGCTCTGCATTCACCCTGTCCAGTGCTGCAGTGACCGCTGTGCATTCGCCCTGTCCAGTGCTGCAGTGACCGATGTGCATTCACCCTGTCCAGTGCTGCAGTGACCGCTGTGCATTCACCCTGTCCAGTGCTGCAGTGACTGTTCTGCATTCACCCTGTCCAGTGCTGCAGTGGCTGCTGTGCATTCGCCCTGTTCAGTGCTGCAGCGACTGCTCTGCATTCGCCATGTCCAGTGCTGCAGTGACTCTGCTATGCATTCACCCTGTTCAGTGCTGCAGTGACTCTGCTCTGCATTCACCCTGTCCAGTGCTGCAGTGACCGCTGTGCATTCGCCCTGTCCAGTGCTGCAGTGACCGATGTGCATTCACCCTGTTCAGTGCTGCCGTGACTCTACTCTGCATTCACCCTGTCCAGTACTGCAGTGACCGATGTGCATTCACCCTGTCCAGTGTTGTAGTGACTCTGCTCTGCATTCATTCTGTTGCTCTCTTACTAAAAATGTGAACATTGATGAAAATAAAATGAGATGCTCTGGGAAACTCGGAATGGTGTGACAGCCTAGTGACATTTTGATAGCAACCAGGTTTCTTGGTCCCAACCATCTATATGATTATCTTTATTTAAACATAGAAATCATTCATTGTGATAGAATTATGGAAATTGTACCTCAAAGACCAACCCTTTGACTTGTTGACATGTAAGAAAATTGCCTCATATTTTTAGACCCTCTAATCTTTTGGGACTTCTCTCCAAACCCCATGCACAGAAAAAGATTCGTATGCACATTAAGACCAGACCCTTAAAAGGAACACAGTTGCCTACTATCTCTACCCTAGATTCTTAATATTTACAGCAAAGTAGGAGATGGAGAACTATGACCACACCTGTTCAGACTTAGTTGCATAATGATGCCCATCCTTTGGACTCATTTAAATTCCCAAAAGAGCGAGCAAGCTGGTTTCTGCCATTGGAGAACTATTCACTCTCCATTTATGGTTCTTCAAACCCGTCTTCCTTTCCATTTCCATATTGGGCTGCTTGGTAACTTTTAAATGTTAAATCAACAGGAAGACTTGGTAACAAAATATGGACATAAAATGAAATGTCTAACAAGGATCACATCAGAGACTTGGCTCGAGTCACTCACTGGACACTTGTTTCTACTGATGGTGGAGTGGGGCCCTCGGTCACACTATAAAAGACCAGCTTGCTACACCCTCTAAAGAAAGACAGCCTGTCTCTTGTCTCTTCTCTGGAGTCTGAATCTTTAACACAACAATAGACTAGCTGATCCTTGGTCTCTGGTCCAAATCTTCAAGGTGCGGTGTGTGTTCTGCCTCCAGCCTCCACTGTAGTGAAGATGCCTCTTCATCTTCACGGGATGCACTCCAGGTGGGGCGCTTGTGTGGACACTGGGAGGGCCAACTAAGTTGAATGTCTTTACTACAGTTCAACTGAGGGTTTGGAGGCAAAGATAAGCATAAAATGGGTTACTATTTTGCTTCCCAATAAATATGGCTCTGTATTATTTCAATACTCACACTTCTTGAAAAATAAACCCTGGAGGAAAGTCACTGCCCTTCAGTAAGATTTATCTCTATCTTTGTTTATCGTCTAAAGCTTTGGATCAATATTCCAACAGCTTCATTCAATATGATTTTTATTCTTTTCATTTAAAAAATCTTAAGAGGAAGAGCAAGAAATTGGAGGTATCTTATGGTTCTGGGATAATAAGAAAGGAGAAATCTATGCCAAGTCCACTTGAATGATATTCAAGAACAAGCTAATTTGGATGTCTGACTGAAGCTCAGTGTTTAGAACGTCGCCTCTCTTCTGTGGAATGTAGCCTCCTTGTGTGCACATGCTGGGAATGCTGATGGCGTGAGCTGTAGTCCTAATTTCTGTCTCTACTTTCAGTGACCTTTTAGGAGAGAAACTCAGATGTGCTTGAGATTCTAGCCATGAGCAGCTTGAAGAGAGCTCACAATTGGGGTCCTAGGAGCAGAGATGATCTCTCTTGAGCAGTCCCTTGGATGCCTTCCTAACGATTCCCTAATTTATGATTCTAATTATGGGAGCATCATATGATTTAATTACACACTGTCCTTTCACTTCTGAGTCCCTTATAGAGACTCAATCCCATGGAATCCACTAATATACTGTTAGTACCAGGAACAAGAACGATCATATGATTTAATTACATACTGTCCTTTCTCTTCTGAGTCCCTTATAGAAACTCAATCCCATGAAATCCACTAATATACTGTTAGTACCAGGAACGAGAAAGATCAAAGTTCTTGAAGGGAGAGAAGAATGTAGTGACAGAATAAACCACATAGACAGACAGACTCGGCGGAGAGGGGGTTTCAGAATGATGGCCATGCTCTGTTTGTTGCTGTGAGTGGTGTGGTCATAGTGAGGATCAAACTCAGGGCTTTGCATCTTCTGTGCAAGAGCTCTTCTGCATAGCGACACCCTCAGCCCTTCCATTTCCTGAACTATACCGTTGTGACCTAACACTGTGCCAGAGGACCTGCTGTGGTTGCTGGCGGAGGTACTTATTTGTGTCCATCCATTTTGTAAGGCTCCCTAACTCAAATAGAGATGAAGCATTTACTTTGATATTGACTACCCGCAAGATGGATCAGAAATTCTAAGAAATGTGTTTAAGTGAGAGATGCCCGGTGCAAGTAAATCAATGTTACAGCATGCTGAAACTGGAGCCTGGGGGCCTGGGATCCTGGGGGCAATGACAGGATCCATAGTCAGTGGTAGGAGCTGTCACTGTGATGTCCACGTTCCCTGGCAGCATCCCCGTACGAGATAACCTAGCGTAGCATGTCCAAACACAGACTGGATGCTGCGGCAGAAAGGCTTAGCTCAGAGATCTAACAAGGCAGACATCAGAGTACAGCATTGCTATTACTCCTGCAGTACCCACAGAGCCCAACCCATGCCCAGCACCACCCTAGTCATCTGGGATGTGAACTCTAAATTTTCATTACTCCTTATGGTCGTTTAAGTGAGAATGCCCCCTCCCATAGGCTCATATGTTTGGATTCTGGGTCTGCAATGGACGGAACTGTTTTCAAATGATTAGGGTGGGGTCATGTTGGCGGATATGAGTCATTTGGGGGTGGGTTTCAAAAGCCTGTGCCACTCCCAGTTAGGTTGCTCTCTCTCTCTCTCTCTCTCTCTCTCTCTCTCTCTCTCTCTCTCTTTCTCTCTGTTTCTCTCTCTCTCTCTCTCTCTCTCTCTCTCTCTCTCTCACACACACACACACACACACACACACACACATCAGAATGCAAACTCTCAGCTATTATTCTAGCACCATGCCTGCCTACCTGACATCATGTTCTCAGCTGTGATAATCATGGACTCTAACCCTTTGGAACCATGAGCCCAATAAATGTTTTCTAAGCTGCCTTGGTCATGGTGTCTCTTCACAGCAATAGAAAAATAACTTGGACAGACCTATCCCCCAAAATGGGGAACAGTTATAAAGGAATTCTGATATTCCGTGTCCAATCTCTGACTTTCACGTGGGTAAGGTCAGGCAAGAATGCTGACTTTCGCATACACACACACACACACACACACACACACACACACACACACAGAGAGAGAGAGAGAGAGAGAGAGAGAGAGAGAGAGAGAGAGAGAGAGAGAGAGAGAGAGAGACTATGTGCAGTGATTTTAAAATCTTATAAATTGAACTGTGGGAGGAGGCCAGTGGTCAAGTTCTTGTTTAGCGTGAATGAGGGCTTGGATACCATTCCCAGCAGCACAGTAAACTGAAAATGACAATTTAAGTACCAGCTACTCAGTGACTTAAGTTTGCAGCACCTGTTGGTGGCAGTGTTTACAGGAGCTCTCGTTTGTTTCCCTACTTTCATCCCAAAGACAGCTGCGTGTGAGTCTGACTGCAGAGGCCACAGAGATACTCTTCCTCACCTTTGTACTGTTGTCCAAAAGCAGAACTAGGGGAGTCTGCTCCCCCATGCATTTTACACTCTCTGTGTTTGGGACAGGATTAGGTAACCTGTAAGGGTTAAGTAGGTTAGCAATAGGTGTCACTTGAATGATCAACGCTGAGAAGCCCATTAGCCTTAGATAAGCTGAGATGGTTACACACCCTACCCTACTCCAATTATCTTGACTTCTTAAAGCTAGATAGGCAATCTCCAGATCTTGTGACAACTCAAGACAAGAGATTCAAGGTTAAGGGAGGGCTTAGGAACAGGGTCACTACTCCATACCTTCTTCAAGCAGAATTCGGGGTATTAGGTCACTCAAAGTTTGAATCATATGTGGGTGATTCAGTTAAAATGTGAATTGACTCATTCTGTGTAGATGGGTCTCAAGATTTAGTGCCTCCGATCCACAGACCACACACGCAGACACAAGACTGTAGTTCAGGTGTGGTTCAGGGTCAAGCAGGGGCAACAGGAAGACCCTGAAAATAGAAATAAACATGATGGAAAGCCCAGTGCCCCTCAGCACAGTATTGACTCAACAGATTTATTGTGGCCAGAGTTTTGTGTGTTTGTAGTGATGGCCTGTGCAGAATCACCAGAACAGAGCAGACCAGCAACAGCCCCATGCTGCCCACCTGAGCACAGAGGCAGCACAGGGGAGGTGAACTCACTGACTGTGTTCCAAGATAAGTCAGCTCCAGAAGGGACATCAAATGCCATTCGTAGCAACTCAATATGATCATTTCTGGAAACCTGTCTCTTCAGCTATCACCCCTGTCTAGTTCTGAATTATAAATAAATGGAGATTTAAAATATAAATCTCTCTGGCCACCGCACCACCTACCAGAGAACAAATGGAAACACTTCATGTTCCATAATTCATTAAGAACCAAGGCTCCAGGTTGTGTTCTCAGATTTTGGCTGAAATAGCCCCATTTTTTTTTCAAAATACCACCCCCACTGTGCTTAGTCATATTTCCTTGTTCAAAACCAAGTAATTCATGTGTTCTAGATAAAATTGTGCTCCTTTCTGACTTACTATTTTTCTTCCCACAGGAATCTTCATTACCATCTCACCTTGTGTCTATCTGACCAATAGACTAGCATTCCTGGTCTAGAGCCAGGGTATTGACAATGTCTGAGAAGATTCAAGAAGTTTCGCCATAGAAGTGACTATTTTCATTTCCAAACACCTCCAAGCTATACTGCCTATATGACACGTTATGAGCTGTACATTTTAGGGATTGCATTAGCTTATGTTTGTATATTATATTTCTACCTAGAATTATCACTAAGGGCAAGAATGAGAGCATATATGCATGCATGTATATAGTTGTATAGTATGGTAACTGCTCATCCAAGATCATCATAAAGAAGTGTTATTATTCTCTATTAGATTATGTAGTCCATGTACAGAGAGACTTAGAGAATATGTTTTCCAAGATTCTTGGCACTTCCTCTGGTGTAGCTAGAATTCCAGTTGCCTGTAACACACCTCCATGTTCTTTACTGAATTTTGGATCATCCTTTAAGCCTTGTTTTGTTTCTCGTCCATGAAGTGGTTTCCCAGCCATCACAGAATTTCCAATTTCTCACCTTTTCCAAGGCTCACATCACATCTGCAGTACCTGCAGGTCGATCTACCTCTCCCTTCACAAACTGCCACATCTTGTCAGCATCACTCAGATCCATCACGACACCAACAGTATGGAAGAGACTGTGCACAGCTACACCCAAAGTGCTCTCAGAGGAGAAATCTGGCTGGTAATTTTGATACTAGATGTAATGTTGGAGGGAAAGCATGATACTCTCAGTTCAACTAATCATTCTTTTAGATTTTTATTTGATGAGAACGGGTGTTTTACCTGCATGTACATCTGTGTACCACATGAAGGTCTGCTTCCCACGGAAACCAAAGGAGGACATTTTATCCCTGGGAACAGGAATCACAGAGGGTTGTAAGCTGCCTTGTGGGAGCTGGCAGTTGATCCTAGGTCTTTTGGAAGAGAAGCCAGTTCTCTTAATAGTTAAGCCATCTCTCTATCCTCCCCACCCTGAAAAGATCTTTTATTAATATAAACCTTAATTCTTAAAACAAGGACTAAATATGGAAACTAGGTTCCCTTGACCAGTCAGTGAAGGGAAGACAGAAAACAATGTTGGCCACCCCAATCCTGCCACACTAGGCCTGCATCTCAGTTTGCCTGGGTCACCTTCTCCACTTCTATGTGGCAGCATATAGCATCTCAATTTATACCCAGGACCAGAAGAATTTCCAATTAAAAATGATATTTTCAATTGTAAGAGAAAGGGATTCAGCTTATGGCTTTTCCTTAAATTAAGAGCACATTTTGCGCACAGGAAGCTGTTTTGAGGCTGGAGAGATGATTCGATCTGTAAAGTTCTTGATGTCTAAGTGTGAGGACCTGAACTCAGGTCTGCAGCATCCATGTCAGAAACCTAGCATGGTTGTGTGCACCTGCATGAAGCTGCAGAAGTGTTGACAGAAAGATGCTCAAGATTACAAGCCAGCTTGGCCCGCAAGCCCATGCTCTCCAGACTCAGCGAGACCCCTTGTCTCAAGAAACAAGATGAACAGCAATGGAGGAAAAAACCCAGTATCAACCGCTGACCTGTAGCACATCTGCATACATCCATGCACCCATGTACACACACACATATATATACACGTAAAAGAAGGAGACCGGGAGGGAGATAAAGAAACACAGAGAGAGATGCAGAGAGACAAACACACAGAGTGAGAGAGACAAAGAGGGAGGGGGGAATGCAAGCTTTTATGTGGAGGCCAGAAAGCAGCTGGGTAAATAGTCTTTTAATATTCTTTCAATGATCACTGGCACTCCAGTCAAAAAAAAAAATGTTTTCATCTTTTCCCAAAGTTTAAGTGCTGGATATACCTACTATATTTACTTTACTGAATAGAAAACCTATAAAAGCGATGTGTGTCACCTCAAGGGTAAATGATGAAAATCTGACTCTCTCTCTCTCTCTCTCTCTCTCTCTCTCTCTTTCTCTCTCTCTCTCTCTCTCTCCCCTCTTGCCAGCTCATTTTATAATGAAACTTTCTGTCATGTGGTAAAATTACCCATGAATTACTCACATGACAATGACCTAAGAGAAGCCACCAGTCGAATGAAGCATGGGAGGGAACTGAGATTCCCCGCTCTAATATCTTATAAGGAAGTCAGTCCTGTCAATGCACATGGAAGTCTGGGAGTGCATGCCCTGTGAAGCTGTCTGGGGCTACAGTTATCTCATGGTTCTACAGGGCGTCTCAGACTCTACCAAACTGCTAACAGTGGAAGAGGGTGTAGGTGTGGGTGGGTGTAGGTGTGGATGGGTGTAGGGGGGGTGGGTGTAGGTGTGGGTGGGTGTAGGCAGGAATGGGTATAAGCGGGGATGGGTATAGGCGGGGATGGGTGTAGGCAGGTGTGGGTGGGTATAGGTATGGATGGGTGTAGGTGTGGATGGGTGTAAGCAGGGATGGGTGTAGGCGGGTGTGGGTGGTATACGTGCCATGACAGAAACATGGAAGACAGATAACAACTTGTAGACTGGGTTTTCTCCTACCATGTGGGTCCCAGGGATCCAATCACGCGGTCATGATTGGAGGCAAGTGCCTTAACTCAGTCACTGCTGGCCTCATCCGTATCATTTCCAATGTAAAGTAATTTAAGATTATACAAAATAAGCCAGCTGCTAAACGTATATCAAAAAAATTGATAGATGAACGAGAAGAAACTAGTGCAGAAGAGAGCTTATCCGTTTACGTAGATCATCCTCAGACCAGCCTTCCTGGCTCCTCTCACCGATGCGTTCATCTGTGAGTCACTCAGTCTTGTTCTTCCGCCTAGAAACATCCCGACTAGTATTTGGATCTACCCACACACAATTCCCATATTTCTTGGAGGATTTAAATCTTCATTAAGGCACACAGGCATTAAAGTTAAATCCTGATTAAAATGCACATAGGCATAGTGAGTTGAGCTGAATATTCAAAATCCAAACCTCAGACAGGTTCCTAGTGCTAATGGCTTGTGTAAAGTAGCATGCCATTGGAAGGATCCTGATGCAGAAGTGGATATCTGATAAACATACACTTTTACAGATCAATCAATAGTCCAAAATGGACATGATGATTTCCTATGTTTTAATTTTAATTTTAAGTAATTATGTTTATTATAGAAAAAGGTAAACAAACAAAATCATAAAAAAATGTAATCGTTAATTCATCTTACTATCTACTGAACACTATGGTCAGTACACGGGCAGACATTTTCACAAGCATTATGATATAATTTATATCATTTAACATTTTCAATTTATTTACAACTTTTTTAAAGGATTATTACTGACAAGGAACATTTAAGTTTTTTCCCAGCATTTACTTCTCACTTCTTCATAAGTCCAAAGAAGTCGAACCCCTCCCCAAAATACCTCTCGCACCCCACTCACACTCTGTCTCTCACTGGGGATTGACACTAAGCCTTTCCTGTGATTGGCAAGTACTCTACCACTGAGATATAACTCCAGCTCCCAAATACAAAAGATTTCTCTATTGATAGCTGGACAAGGATCAGTATTGCAATAGTTTAATAGCCTTTCGGTCAACGTTGACTTAAAACATGTAACATAGGCTCAAGGTTTAATAGAAACATCCTTCTCCAAAAAATTTCTGAGTCAGCATAAATAAGTACACTGCTGGGGAGGAAGAAGAGGAAGAAAGATAACCATCACTAACCACAGAATCCACCAAACTGCCCACAATGGAGGAGGAAAGGGATCCCTATGCCTAAGGCTGCATCAGCCAGGACGGCATGTCTTTATGTCATGGTTTAGCTTCAATGTCCCCATGCATACACAAGTCTAGTTTCCAGCTTGGTAAGATTAGGATGAAGTAGAAATTTAAAGAAGGACCCTCATGGGTAGGCTGATGGTCTGGGACAGACAGCTGGAAGTGGAATGTGAACTCTGTCTCTTTCTCTTCCTCTCATTCCTTTTACATCCCAGAAGTGAATAGTTTTGTGATGGGCAAAACAAAACAAAACAAAACAAAATAGTTTTGTTTCATGAACTTGGCATGTCAGTTTCCTTTTCTTCTGAAGAAATTAGTGTACACAAAAAACAGGAAGAGAAAATGGACACTCTTACAATTTGATCACATGGGGGACAAGAGGTCTAGCCCCCCTCTGCCTCCATCATGGCACTGTTATGTCATTTTAGAAAAGACTAGACAACAGCCAGAAAACATGCATGTGTTAATTAAACTGTGAGAGAAGCTTTGAAAATTTTGGGGAGGGGCACAATCCTGCTGCAGGCTTTTATCCTTCCCCTCTCCCAGCATGAGATTCCAGAGAAATTTTCACTCTTGGGAATTTCTTCTTCAAGGATGATTTTGGTTTGGCATGCCTTTGTAGCCTCACCATGGACTGACACTTTCCAAACGGGAAGCCAAAATACGCCTCCCTGATTAAAAATATTTGCTGTGGTCCTGCCTCAGCCCTGTTTTGATTGATCCCAACAGCGCCTGTAGACCAGGTCAGGTTTTCAAGTCTAAGGTTTAAATCTCACCTTGTTGTATTCATATTTTACTCCCACACCTACACTCTTGGGTTTAAGACTACCCGAGAGCTCGGAAAAAATAGAATTGTTCTACCTCAACATTCCTCTATCAGTATAATACAGACCAGTTTTGCCTATTGAATAAATGCTTAGAACCAGTGGATAAGAAATGACAGGAGATTTCTTATGGGTTACAGGGACCTTCACATGAACTTTCAATCAATTATTAATTCAAATAAGCAAACCATAGCAGACTTTGTAAACTCTGTAATAAACATATAGAAAAACATTTAGGACGTTTACTATAACAGAAATGGACTAATTCAAACACAAAAATTTAAAACTGAGAGGAAAACAGGAGGTAAAATATGTCACCACAATGGGACAAATGGATGAAGGAACTAGAAGGAAAGTGAAGAACAATTAGTAGAGCAGCTATAATACTTATGTTTTAGTAACCATCTTGTTTCAAACTGATTTAATTCTTCAATCAGTAGACAGAGAGCGGCAGAATGAAAGGAATGGGAGGAAGGGAGAAAGAAAGGGAGGGAGAGAGAGAAGGGATAATGGTGTCTGCATTTGTCTCAAATAAAACAGACTTCAAGAAAAAGGCTATCCAATGAGAGTAAGGCCATTATTTATTGACAAAACTATCTATTTTTGAAAAGGATGCTGCATGTACATCTTGATCTGTAGCAGAAAAGCACTTGGTTATAATAAAGCAAATATCCGAACTGAAAGAAGAAACAGAGTGAAATGCAAAGCAATAAGGGGCTTTAATACCCTAATTTCCATGATGGGCAAATACATCATGAAGAGAAAAAAAAAAAAAAAACAAAGGAAAAACTTGACAGGCAGAATACCATAGATCAAATGACCTAACAGACACTTCCAGAAAAACCAGCTCACACCTTTTTAAACACACATTCTCCAGAGCAGGTCAATGCATAATGCAAGTCTTAACCAATTTAAGCAGATTAAAATTCGTCAAGAGTGGCTTCTGAGCACAGTGGTATGAAACAGTAAGTAAGAAGGGATGTGTGTCTGTGCGTGCACACACATGGAGTAACAAAGGAGGTCTGGATAATTGCAGGAAAACGATGGCCCTAAAGGACATTGTGCTAAGTGAAATAAGCCAAACACAGGACACATGATATTATTTGTAGGAGGAATCTAAAAACGTCAAGGTCATAGAAACAGAGTAGTGGTTTTCAGCTTTTAGGGGGTGTAGGCATGTTGCTCAATCTATACAAAGATTTCAACAGACGGATGAATAATTTCTACAAATCTTTTGTACGTTTTGTTAACTGCAGTCGATAAATAGGTATTATATACTTGAAAAATGCCAGAAGAATAAATCATAAAGTTTCTCAACTCAAAAACGCCACGAGCATGAGATAAAAGATGCATTTATCATGTTGATTTAATAATTCACATTGTTTACAGGCACTAACATCCGTTACACCACCTACCATGGGTGCCTATGATCTCTATTTGTTAGTTGCATTCTAATGAAGCTGGAGACAGGGAACAGAAACCTAATTTTCTACTTAAAGAATAGCATACAGTATCAGCTTTTCAAGTTTTTAGAGAACTCATCCATGAACAGACGTTGAGCTAGCCCTTGCCAAAGGCCTGACTGAGACAGCTGATATTTGAGAGAGGTAGTTAGCAGAGCTGATAACCTCTCATTCCTAAATGCTGGCCTTTGCTTTGCTGTCAGGATAGCAGCATGTTCCAGGCTACATTTCTTCAACACCTTGCCAAAATTTAAGATGTTTAAGCTTAATATTTTCACTTATTCCTGACCCCTTTTCTTATACAAGGCTACCTGGCACAGACATTCAAAAGAATCTAACTTTGTTTTCTTTGTCTTTAGAGCTCAATTTTTCAAGACAATTAATCCCAGGCTTCAGCATGGCCTGAAATTGGAGCTGAGAATACTGACATTTAGCTCCGAGTCCATCATTGGGGGACAGTCTCTTGAGCTTGGTCTCTACATTCTATTTCAAAGTCATTATCTGCAAATAAAATGGTTTCTCTTCAAAAGATGAAAACTGTAACTCATTGTGACTTAATATTTGTCATTCCTATCAGGGTGTGGGCTGAAATCTAGTGGATGTATTTAGAGTGTGTTATGTTTCTCAGCATGCTCAAGAACAATAGATTGGCATATCTTGGAAATCCAAGACATCAATACAGGGTGAGCCCTCCACACTGCCTGGCAGCCACCCGTCTTCCTATTGAATCCTCTCTTGCCTTGCTGTGACATTACATCACCCTGTTCAGTCTGCCTTCTTTGCCTGCACCTCCTGCTCACGTATTCACTGTGTCAATTCTCTAAAGCTTGTCCTGCCCTCTCCACTCACAACATGATGTCTCTCCATTCACTAATAATGACAACAGAAAAAGGACTCTTCTTGGTTTTGGCTATTCTATTACCAATACTACTGAAAACAATACATGCTCTGGATATTTAGTAAATGCCAGCCTATGCAACATTTTATTTGTGCTCGTGTATACAGATGCTCACGAAATCCAGACGAGGGCATCGGATCCCCTAGGAGATGGAGTTACAGGTGGTTATGAGCTGCCTGATGTGGATGCTGGCAGCCGAACTCTGGTCCTCTGAGAAGCATCACATGTGTTTAACCACTAAGCCATCTTTCTAGCTGCCTGAACCCATTTTTATGAGAGCATTTTAGACTTGTTGATGCTCTGTCCATGACTCAAGCCATGCACTGCATTTTTCCTTCTTTCTACTCTTCTAAAACTGTTTTCCAATATCCAATAAACCTCTGTCTTTAAAAAAAAAAAAATCAGTGGCTGTATCTCCAAACCGTGTTGCACTTGATTTTTAGGGCATTCGACTTTTCTATTCACTCAACTTGGCATTCTCTCCTTGTCTTCCACGCCCCAGCAGGTGCCAGGCTAGGCCTTCTGCTAGTCCCCCAAGCCTCTCTCCATCCTCTCTTCCCAGCTCCTGACCTCCACTGGGCCATTTGCTATGGACCCTACTAACTGACATCCTTAGCCTCTGGCTTCTTGAGCCAATGAGAATCCTGGAAGGGAACTTGAAAAAGGGAGGCAAATAAGATAGCATTTATCTCAATTCATTCCTTTTTAAAAAGTTAAAATGAGAAGCTATATTTTCTTTGTTTAAATCTAAAAAATATTTCTCTTTATTTCTGAGAACATTTACTTTGCAAACTTTAAAATCACACTCCTGTTCCTTGTCTTTGGAGTGTGTGCAAGTCTTTTTAGAAGCTAAACAAGCCTCTTGCTTAGGAGCCAGTAGTAAGTCTTTCACGTGGATTTAAGACCCTATTACCTTGGAATACAGCAAGCAGCAATAAATAAATAAATAAATAAATAAATAACCCCTTCCTCCCAATTTCTATGGGAGAGAAGTAATCTAACTTCAGTAGGATTTTTCCCTACAAGTTTCAAAAATAACTTTTCTCATAAAAATATGAGAACGTTGCTATTCCTGTGGATAAAACCAATTAGTTAACACAGATGGTCACCTAAAGTGCCAGGTGAATCTATAATTAACTACATATAAAAGGCAGTCCCCTCACAGGTGGCTGGTTATATGCTGATATCTACCAAAAATGAAATGTACATACCCAGCCATGAAATATGTATTTCAGGACATTTTCACAAAGGCACAGGTGAGATGGATACAAGCATGTTCATAAGCTACATAATTCTCAAAAGAATTTTTAGATGAAAGAAAATCTCTAAATAATACAAGCATGTAGCAAGTTCTTAAAGTGGTAGGTGTTGTTAATATCACCTGTTACTTTATAAATTCAGTATTATGCAATACAGATTTAGGTTATATGTGTTACAGACATCAAAGTCACAGTTCTACAGGATATGACATCAAATTTGATAGTACTTAATCCTCTCTATGGCATCTCACCAGCTAAAAAGCTAAGTGTGTGAGCTTCAGACTCACTATCCAATACTTCTCTCCCCTTCAGCACTATGAACTATTTATGTGGGTCTTGGTGACTGCTCTGAGCATCATGATTGTGCAACCCAATTCTAACCAGGAGCAGATGGGGAAACTGGGGCTCAGAAAGAATAAGTTCCGAATCTAAAATTGAGGAGCTACTTTCACACATGTGCACACACTAAGTAAATAAATGTTTTAAGGAAGACTGTCAAAGAATGTGACTTAAATACTACGTTGTCTGTCCAGGGTATGCAAGACCCTGGGTTGAATCCCCCGCACCAGTGAGAGAAATACAAATAATTAAATCAAACAGTCAATCAATCCATCAATCAAAAGAGACAAAATCAGAAAAAATGTATCTAAGAAATAATAGCAGAAAAGTTCCAGGTCTGGAGAAGAGAATCTAAATCTGCTCCGAGGACACTCAGCAGATGCCCAGTAGAAAGACACCAAGATGCACTGTGGGAAAGGTCCGATAATAGAGAAAATGGAGATCTTTAACAGAAGAGCAGCTTGTCACAGGCAAGGGAACCCCTATAAAACTGTAAGTGCATTTCCTTCACCAGATACTCTGCAGGTAAAAACTCAGCAGAAGAGCACGTTCAAAGAGCAGCAAGCAAGAGAAGATCACTGTAATATAAGGCCCTGTCTTCCCTGTTCCTCTAGGCCAAGCAGAGGATGCAAGAACTGTTTACACTAACCAGCCTAGCTTCCTCTGCTCGATTCTGCCAGTCAGAGGGGATTAGTTCAGAACCTTGTTTCCCTCTTTGGTATGGTAATTTCACCTGCTAAGGAGGGTTCTCACAGGCTCCCTGAATCTCCTCCGATCTGTCTGTCAGGGTTCCCAGCCCAGGTATGCCCTACCTGGAAGCTCCTGCCAGGTGATCTCACTCCTGGCTGGGAGGGGGTCTCTCCACTTCTGGGGCCAAAGTATTTAACCCTGGATTAAGTTTGAATAAACGGGCATTCTCCTGGGGGGAATGACTCGAACTCTGTATCTGTGTGTGTGTCTTGTATTTTAACCCCTAGGACATTATCCAGCTCGTGGAAGGTATGGAGTCGTGGTCCGTACCAGGTGGGTGGATGCAGACCCCGTGGCGTGGAACACTCGCCACACTATAAAGAGCTACTCAGTAGTGTGAGAACTTAAGTCCTCTCAGCCAAACACAGGCTGAGGACTTGTGCCAGCCCCAGACTTACCTTATCCAAAATGTCTTTTCTGCAAACTGAAGGAAAACCTCATTATATTAAAAGATCATTATATTTTCAATCTGAAAATGGAATAAAATATAAAACTATAGTAACAGTAAGTTTATGATGATTGAGATCATGGTTACTGAAACAGCCCTGTGAAATAAATTCTATCTAGGAAGGAGGAAAGCACAAAGCTTTCAACAACTGGAGCTACGGTGGACGGTTAAAAAATACAATTTACTAAGATGTAAAGGGTGCCATTAAAAACAAGATCAGGGGGTTTGACAATGTGGAATTAATGCAAAGAATAAAAACCAAGCTGCTATTAGCTTAACACAGCCAGTAAATTAGTATGTCTTAGGGGCCTTTGATTGGATCACAAAACAAAACCAGTGGTAGACACAGTTGATAAAAGGAATGGATTCAAAGCATATCACATATTCAGAAACTTATCAAATCATAAAGATATCAATAGAGGAGAAAACTGATAGTGTGCATACTAACCAACAATTATTAAAAAGCTAGTGTCAAGTCCTGTAATAATAATTACCTTGAAGAAATGGATTATTGGGCTGGAGAGATGGCTCAGAGGTTAAGAGCACTGACTGCTCTTCCAGAGGTCCTGAGTTCAATTCCCAGCAACCACATGGTGGCTCACAGCCATCTGTAATGAGATTTGGTGCCCTCTTCTGGCCAGCAAGCACACAGACAGACAGAATACTGCATACATAATAAATAAATAAATAAATCTTTAAAAAAAAAAAGAAATGGATTATTCCCAAGGCAAAGGCATGGAATGGGCTTAGGAATTTATCTCCATGATAAAGTGCTCATAGCATGAACAAGACCCTAGCATGAACTCTGGCATGATGAATAAAAAGACATCAAGTAGCGGAGAAGAATTTGAAAAGAACTCAAATATAGTACATGCTGCCTATGAAGAGACTAGCTTCATTTTTTGTTGTTGTTGTTGTTTGTTTTTTTCAAGACAGGGTTTCTAGTGTTTCTTTGGTGCCTGTACTTGAACTCACAGAGATCTGCCTATCTCTACTTCTCAAGAGCTGGGATTAAAAGTGTCTGTGACCACCACCTAACTGAAATTAGCTTCACATCTAATGACACATTGCAAATAAAGGGATGGGAAAATATTCCTCATGTCAGTGAACTAAAAGAGGGCGGGAGTAATTACTTTTATACTAAATAAAATACTCTTTAAACTATAAAAATAGAAAAATGACATTATAAAATGATACGTGGGATAGACCTATCAGGAAATCATAGCAATTAAAAATATGTGGTATCCAGTATTGAAACACCTAAACACCAATTCAACCAATGATAAGAGTTCCGAAGTTAACAAATAAAGTTAGAAAACAATGATGTTCTATAGCTTCAACATGACACACTATACATGGGTCAGGTCATATACACAGAAAGCCAATAAACAAGCTCCATTTAGGCTACATTGGCCTACCGGACACTATAGAAGGCATAAGCGAACCAATAGCCACAGAGGGCAAACTCCACCAAGTGCACTATTTACTTTATGAGTTTAGGGGCTGTGACACTGGGTGAACGAACATGCGTTTGTAATTGTCATATACTTTTGTTGAACTAGCAGCTTTATCACATAACAACCTTCCTTGCCCCTTTCCTTGCCTTTCATTTAAGAATACTTTATGTGATGTAAGGATGGCTAACCTTGCTTCAAGTGAGCACCAATAGAGTGGCTTCCTCCATTGCTTCACTTTCTCTGTCTGTAGAGGTGAAGTGAGAGTCACATAGGCAGCACACAGTGGGTCAGGTCATTCTATCTAGCCAGGCACAACATGCTAGATAACAGAAGCATTTAATCCGTTTCCTTTCAGGGTACATAGGGAAGGCTGGACTACTGCTATCTTCTTTCCTGTTTTCAGCTTTTACTATGGGTGCCTCCTTTCTCTTCCTGTGCACAGTCTCCTCTGTGCTTAGATTTTCTTTAGCAGTCTACTTTACTCCTGCGTTGTTTTAATATTCCCACTATAAACTTGGGTCCTTTTGTTACCAGGAGATTTTTTTTTTAAAAAACAAGCGTTTTGGAAATGATTGACATTGGTTGTAAAGATTGCGACTGAAACCAAAAACAAAGTACTGACAGAAAAATCCTACACTTGTGATCCACCCCTCACCAGGTTTTCAATGTTTTTGAGATTATAATAGAATTGCATCATTTCTCTCTTCCTCCTTCCCTTTCCTCCCTCAAAGCCCTCCTTCCTTCCTCGTTCTCATTCAAATACCTGGCCTGTTTTACACACACACACACAAGTACATGCACACACAAACACACAAACACAACCTGTACCTAAATACAACCCATCCAATCTATATAATATTACTTGTATGTACATTTTCAGGTTTGCTCATTTGGCATTGGTTAACTAATTGGTGTGTTCCTCTCTGGAGAAGACTATTTTTTTTTAAATTTTTTAATCCATTATGTATATAATATTCTGTCTGTGTGTATGCTTACAGGCCAGAAGAGGACACCAGACCTCATAACAGATGGTTATAAGCCACCATGTGATTGCTGGGAATTAAACTCAGGACCTTTGGAAGAGCAGGCAATGCTCTTAACCGCTGAGCTAACTCTCCAGTCCCCAATAAGACTATTTTTTCCACTCCCAGCATTCCTTTCTTGCCTGTGTTCCAAAGTTCCTGTAGCTCTTTGTGCAGCTTTGAGATTTTCTGGGGTTTCCCTGCCCACTTCTTGCCATGTTTGTTGATGCTGTCCTTGTTCAGATCTTGGTTAGGCAGTCATGTTGATGCGATTTCATGGGTGAAGCTTCTGACATTCCTACAATACAATATCACAGCAAACTCCCCGATCCTCTGACTCTTAAAATTGTTTGGCCCTTTCTTCCATAATGTTCCCTGAGTCCTAGGTGTGGGACTGTTTCATAGATGTACTCACTGGGACTGGGCTCAACGCGGCATTTTTGTTGGTTGTAGACTTCTGCAATGGTCTCTGTCTACTGCATTAAGAAGCTTCCATGATGTGGGGTAAATTTTTTAATTACAATTGTTTTATGTTGTGTGTGTGGGTGCAGTGTGAATGTGGATCAGAAGAGGCGCCAGCCAGTGCTCTTCAGTGCTGAACTGCATCTCCAGTCCTACATTGGGAATTGTTCAAGCCCTGCTGTACATCTTTCTGCATTGCCTATCTCCTCAGGTATTATTAAACTTATTTTAGTAGCTTTGTTTTTAATCTTCATATACATCTACATATGTTTATAGCACACTGTGGTTAAAATATTAAAACATTCAAGTCTTTATGTTCTTTCTGAGAAATGTAAGCCTCTGACAACTTTTTCTTATCCATTATTCTCTCTTATTTCAGCTTGAAGAATTTTACCAATGTTTTCTAAGATCCTTTGGTAGTTTCAAGTCTCATAGCTATTATTTGTCTGGAATGCATTTATCCTCTTCATTCTGAAAGCAAAGCTTTAGTTGATACAGTGTTTTTGCTTCAGAGTTTATTCTCCTCAGTTCTCTGACCTGCCAGTCGTGCACAGAGAACGCAGACATATTTACGTGGATTTCCTCGTTCTGTCTAAGATACTTCGCTTTAGCTATTTTTTGAGTTTTATTATACTGTATATTGGAGTGAATTTAGTGTTTTGAATCACCTTTTTCCTCTTCCATAGTCACGAGCCTGTATTCAGGTTTTGCGGAAATCTGCCTGGCCTTGAAACTCACCATGGAAGGAAATTCTTCAGGATCTCATGCAAGAAGACACCTTTTTAGGTAGACAGCAACTTTCTGTATGTGCTGGGTCACTGGGGACAAAGAAAGAATAGGGTGGTCATGCTTTGGTTACTACCATTGCGATGATGTGCCACTCCCAGAGCACATAGCCTGCTGAGGTCAGTGCAACAAACGAGCAGGACCAAAGTGCACATTATCATGGGCTGCCAACTTGGGCTGCACACTCATGGACAATTAAAGCTACAATCAGCCACAATGATGTTATTCGAAGTAGAATTATACTTGACAAAGACTTTGACTTGCCCCCAAACCAGCATGAGTCTGAAGACTTTGCCTCTGAGCTCTGTCCTGGGGGTGATTATTCAGACCTGTCCAGTGTTAGGCTTTAACTCATCACTGAATGCCAAGTCACAGCCTGTGCCTTTTCCCCTGCACTAATCCTCACTAGGAAGAACTTTATTTTTGATGTGCTGCCAAGGGAAAGGACAATAGACTAAGTCTCTTGGCTATCCAGGGTGACAGTCATTCAGCTATATCATATCTGAGTACCCTTGACCTGTATTCTTTCTTCTGATAAGTTTTCTATTCGTGAAACTGGGGATCACATGTACTCTACTAGATTTTAGAACTCTCAGTTTTATACTTGCTGTCTGTCTTTGAGTTGATTTGATAGAGTTCAATCTCTCAGGTGACCCTTAACCCATCTTGTACCTGAATGTGTTCTATCATTTCTATGTTTTGAAAGTTGTTGGCGCTATTTCTTTGGAAACTATTCCTACCTCTTTGCACTCACAAAGATCTCTTGAACTCCAATAATCTAACTATTTGCTCTTGTAATCCCAGCCCCAAATTTCTGGGAGCTTTCTTTACTCTCCTTAGTTTATTTTCCTTCCTTCCTTCCTTCCTTCCTTCCTTCCTTCCTTCCTTCCTTCCTTCCTTCCTTCCTCCCTCCCTCCCTCCCTTTCTCCCTTCTTTCTTTCTTTCTTTCTTTCTTTCTTTCTTTCTTTCTTTCTTTCTTTCTTTCTTTCTTTCTTTCTTCTTCCTCTGGTTCTTTGTAAATAACCTACCTTTGAGATCACAGATTCTTTGGAATTTCTATTGATGGTTTCTAGCAGATATTTTGTTTATTGTACTTTTCAGCTATAGTATTTCTGTTTGACTTTTAAAAACAACTTGTCTCACCATTAAGTTTATTTGATTAGTTAATTAACTATTTCTCTATGTTTTACTGAAATTCTTTGAGTGTCATTGAAAGCAACTACTTTGCATTATTTGACTAAGACAGCACACATAATCATTGATTTTGTGGTTGGTTTCTGGTACCTTATTTTGTCGGGTAAGTGATGTCATAATTCCTTGAAAATTCTTAATGTTTCTTGACATATGTGATAGCTCAGGCCTAGAATAATCCCAGACTTGTATAATAAAGGTTTGGCCCTTTATCCTCTGTTGTTAGTAAGAGGTGATTAAGTATTAAAAGTAGATTTAATAGTCTGTTGTAGTGACAGAGTTGAGTAACCACAGATATTTGGTACCAAGAAGTAGCATCTTGCCAGCTAGGGTTATGAGTTTCTTTCTGGCTCTACTGCAAGGCAGAAGACACAGCCCTTATATATTATTTCTGGGTAGGGACTTTAGGGCTATGCCCAACACTAGCCTAATACTGAATTCCAACTTGAAAGTAGTTCATTACTAACTCGCCTAAGGCAGAGACCTCATGCTTCAAGCACTATTGCTTACAGCTGAAGATGCTGGCTGGCGTTTAACACCGATAACCCTTCCTGCTTCTTTAGGGCACCTTTTATTACTGTTATGTCAGAACCAGGGGCTGCATTCACTCACCTGGTTTCAGGAACTCCTGTGAAGGCAGTATTGCATGAGTATATGGCCAACTTGATGTTTCTGAGGGGTCTGGGTGACTGTCCTCTCCCATCAATGTAACTTATCTTAGTTATTCTGAATTCCTTGTCTGTTAACTCCACTGTCTCTACCTTATTTGAGCTAGCCTCTAATGTTTCCTTTCTTTCTTTAGAGTTGTTTTTCTTGTTTGTTGGCATATCTTTTCTTACAAGCTCGGTGTTGTGTGCTGTTTAGAAATACATCAGCTATAGGCTCTTAGGTTCATGGCTAGGATTCCTGCTCGGCTTACTGCTGTGCTGGTGTAGTGGCAAGCTTGGCTAGAGGAGGGGCCTTCTCCAGCACCATGATTGATGACAGTCATTCATCACCCTCAGCTATAGTGTTCAGAAGGGTTTCCCAGCCTTTCCCCTTGGGTTGAGGCTGCAATGCTGCAGGACTGGAAGTGGACATTTCCTTTCTCTCCCTTCAGTTAGGTTCTTGAAATTTCCTTCAAGGAGAACAGAGAACTGAACGCTCCTGGTTTACCTCAGAATGGCTCAGCGTTATCCTGCGTGGCACACCTACCATCCCGGCACCTCAAGGGCAGTCTAAGCTACATTGTATCAGAGAGGAGAGGGACTGCTTTTCTCCTTCCACCGACAGAACCTCCGTCCCCCAAGATTGTAGTCTTCAATGAGAACATAAAAAGGAAACACGGAGGTATTGAGACCCCTCAAACACAGACTGGTTGCCCAAAAGTTTTTAATTCTGAAGATTACCTACACTGAGCCTTTAGAGAGTCACCAGGCAACAACATTTAAGAGCCCTGATAGTGGAATCATCAACAGTGTTCAAATCATGACTTTTTAACCACAGGTTGGAGAATAAGGTGCATTCATCATCTGTCTCCGTCCATTTTTTGAGATAGCCATTTCTCAGCTCACTGATGGCTCTCAGAGGGTGGTTGACTTTGCTTATTCAGTATTTTCCTTGAGGAGAGAAGAACAACACTAACCACCCACTGGGATAGAAACCAGTTCTCCCGAGAGGCAAATTTTTAAATTAGATGTATTTAACAAGAAGTCTTTAATATAGAGCCAGGGTTCTCATATGTCCCCCCATTTAAAAAAGAAAAGGATTATGCTTTTCCAGTTAGAAATGAGACAATGAAACATAGCTACCTAACTTTAGAACTTTACTATGAAAATAGGTTAGCGCATGCTAGAATTTAAAGTAGACTAAGTCTAAGACTTTGTGTTTTCTTCCTTCTTTGCTCCTCCCTCCCTTCCTCCCTCCCTCCCTCCCTCCCTCCCTCCCTCCCTCCCTCCCTCCCTTCCTTCCTTCCTTCCTTAAGCTAAACATAGCATCTTTCATATTTTTCATGCATTTGTTGTTGTTTCTTGACACGGGGTCTTGCTGTATAGCCCAGGCTATACATTTTGAAGGTTTTGCATTCAAATCCTCCCTTACACTGGGATTCAAGGAGTGCAGCAGCAGGCCCGGTATCTTTCTGCCACCATCCCTAACCCACTCCTGGGGTGAGGAGGATGCGAGCAGCAGCTTGAGCTGTAGCTCTGCTCCGTCTCTGCACCCAAATCACTGAAGCACTCAAGACAGGCTGGGGAGTTGAAATGAAGAGTCTACTAGATAGCTTAGGGCTCAAACCCAGAGACAGCCCAGCCCTCTAGTCTACGTATTCCTTACGGAGCCACCAAGATCCTTGACTCAGATCTAACTCTGCTCTAATTTCAGTCCTGAGCGGATTACCTTCCTATTTCCTATCAGTTTTTGCTTGCTCATCTCTAGAAGGACCCATTCACTTTGATAATAACTAGAGATGCAAACTCAGAATTTAAAATGCATTCATGTCAGTTTAAGTTGATAAAATGTAAGTGTCATATTTCTATCTAGACCCAAGGAAGTGACAAGTGAAACATGTTCATCAAATAACGTTGAATGCTTGGTCAAAAGGGGGACCAGATCCAAAAATTCCAGAATAGTTTAGCCCTGCCTCCCCCTGCCTCTGCACTAGGGAAAGACTTTATGCCTAGATGTGCTTGTTAATTAATTCATCCCACATCAATGATGCGTCTGGAGTAATTTTCAGAATGTAGCCAAACTGTGCCACTTAGCTCATACAAAGAAATAAAAGCTGAGCACAGTGGTGTAAGCCTGTGGAACCATTATACTGTGGGGTAGGGCCAAAGGACTGAATCTCAGGGCCAGCCTGAGCTTTACAGGATGACTCTGTCTAATACACACACACACACACACATACACACACACACACACCATGGAAACGAGATTGGTTATTAGTAAGGTGCAGATTCACTAGCATTCAGAGAAGTGAAAGCAAAATATCACTACCTTATCTATAATATCTATCTATCTATCTATCTATCTATCTATCTATACTACTGACAGACATTTGCAGATTCCTAATTAATCAAAACTGTTAATTAAAGCATGGCTTAAATAGTACTTGTTATACACAAGGTGGAAATAAGGTATTGGTGACTGAACTTAAATATAGCTATGTTCTGTCCTCCCGTAAATGGTATTCTAACTGTACATCCTGGAGACGTTCCTGTGCTTACTTCCAGGGATGTGTAAGAGCATGTTCATCACACTGGTGTTTGCAGAAGGTAGAGGAGGGACACAACCCAAGCGTCCTTAATTGGGAAGATAAACACACAGCCTAAAGTTGAGTCCCTATAAAGCCACACCTTCAGAAAACAATTTGCAATATGCAACTTATTTTGAAATTGATTTAAGGAAGCACTGGTGGAGGAGGAGACACGGAGACCAGGCAGTATCACTAACACTGCAGAGGGTGCATTGTTGGAGGTCATCTGTTGACCTTGAGGCAAAAATCACTCTGAACAACACCAAGAGAAAGTGCTGGGCAAGTCTCAGGATGTCCCCAAGTGAACAGAAAGGAAATGTCGATGTGTATCCTACAGCTCATTTCATTCTCGGGTGTGCTGCTGCCCCAGGAGTGTGTGTGTATGTGTGTGTGTGTGTGTGTGTGTGTGTGTGTGTGTGTGTCTGCGACACCTAGCCAGGCAAGAGAGTTCCAAGTTATTCACCAGGAAATGGTAAGAATGCCCAGGAGATTTGATGCCAGGAGCATCAACACAACACTTATCCTTCTTCTCCACTGCTGGTGGAAACAGGAACTAGTGCCACCACCACAGAAATGAGTCTGGAGAGTCCTCAAAAGGCTAAAGATAGTGCTGCCGCATGACCAGCTCTGCCAGGTTTGAGCGTATACATAAAGGACTCTGTCTTACCACAGAGATATTTGCACATATTATTTATTAATTCTGTATTCACAATGGCAAGAAAATAGAATCAGCCTGGATGTCCATCGACAGAGGCACGGATCATGAAATGTGGCATCTATACACAATGGAATTATACAAAGAAATAGAATTATGAATCATTTGCAGGGAAATAAGCACATTGCATTAAGTGAGGTAATTCCATCTCAGAAGGATAAAAATTCCAAGCTCTCTTTCATATGCAGATCCTAACTTTTCACGACTATTTGTATTTAAATAAGAAGATGTAACAGTGGGTATAGATTATGAAATTATATAGGAGACTATAAGAAGGGGACAAGATGTTGAGAAGGGAGGAAAGGAGGGGAAAGATCCTCTGTTATCTGAAGATGGAAAGGAAGCTACTGAGTGTGGGAGGCACAAGGAAGGAGAGGAAAAGGGGAAAGAAGAGTGAAGAGAAACAATAAAAACAAATCTTGTTTAAAAAATGCCCTAATTAAACTAATTTTCGGCACGCTGATATAAATTATATATAAATATAGTGTAGGTATACGTTGCATTTATACCTTATAGAAATATAGTGTGTATATTATATGTTTAGGATACATAAATTTATATATTTAAAACATAGACATTTCCATCTATGTTATAGAAGAAACATCAAGAATTGTTACCAATGCCTTTATTGTAATTGGAAAACAGAAGCGGAGCTAAGTGGCACTGACGCCACACCCATAGATATATTTCTGACATTGCCTGGTGCCTTTGGGTAGAGATGTAAATGGGAGGGAGTTCGGAAAGAAAAGATGAAAACTGGAAAAATATGACGATCATAGCTGGTAGTGGGAATAAAATACACCAGCGTCTCCTGACTCTCTAGGTCCTGGATCTGCTTTGCCGGGCCCCTCCCCATGCTCTGACCTTCCTGTAACCCTGGAATAGTCTGAACTCAGGCTCACAGCGGGCAGCAACAACGTGAAGGGCCGAGAGCCCTTCCAACCTGAGGCAGGCACACTCTCAGACTAAGAAACCCAGGAGCCCATAAACTACAGTTCCCAGAGAGCCTTGGGGGCAGGACAGTTGGACAGCCAATGAGCACTCTCTCTCTAGGAGTGGTCAGCCGGCCACCACTTCCTGGTGACAGGCCCTGTGTACCCCGTGAGCTGAGCTGCCCGGCCGCCCGACCACCTGCCGAGCACTTCGGAAAGCCTGGCGTCACATGTTTCATAGGAAGACCAGGAGGCCGAAGTCTACCCAGGCCTGAACGGCAAGTTCTAAAGTTGTTCAGAAAGTTTTGTGGTCCACGCTTGGAAACTCATGCTGTAATTATTCACAGAGCATGGGTGGTATAAGGCTGTGGTACTCATATGGGTCGAGACCCCTTTGGGTCGCATATCAGATATTTACATTACGATTCATAATAGTAGCAAAAATTACAGTTATGAAGTAGCATCGAAAACAATTTCACAGTTGGGGGTCCATACAGCATAAGGAACTTAGAGAGTCGCAGCATTTGGAAGGGTGAGCTCCGCTTGTATGAGGGATGCTTGGCTCATCGTCTGGGTGACAGTCACCGTCAGGATACATTCTACCAGTGAAAATTTGAGTAACTCTTTTACATTGTCTAAAACTCTATTTCCTAACAGTAAGATGAGGGTGCTTGCTTAAAAGGTTGATTGTCAGGGTTAAGTAGGTATTTTCACAGAGAGCTGTTACAATTGTATTTCCCTCAGGGGACCAGTCCTCTGTCTCCAACAGGGAAAGTCCCAAAGGGCGCAGTTAAGGGTGCGGGGAGCAAACTGATAACACTTCTAAGACTCAGCCTGCGGTAACTGAGGAGAACTCTCCCAGTGGCCCCAAATGTCCAGCCTCGTTAGGTTGTGCATCTGTGTTTTCCGGCGGAGTTCTAGCATGCTGGAAAGAACAGGGGAAAGGGCCTCCAGGAGCCATCAAGGACAAATTGTCAATTTCGTTTTCGGAGTCCAGAATTTTATAGCGGCAAGGAGCCTTCCATGGCACAGAGCCCCAAGAAGAAGGGGCCCGTGTACTCTGCTCCCGACTGCTTCTGCCTCATGGGCCGGGTGACCACCAGAACAAGCCTCCTGGGCTTCTTCTGAGCTGATGTTTTCTTTCTCTAAGTTCCTCCCCACTCCACCCCCTATCAGTCCAAAGAACGACTCCTCCCCGAATTCTGCTCGATCTCCCGGTGCCTTCAGAGCTTGGGCTGCACATGCTTGATTGCTTAATGTCCGTGCGTCCTGGAGGCAGGGAGGCTGCCAGTTCTGAGTGGTTTCATGTGAGTCGGGCTGTGTGCTTTCCAAGTGTTTTGTGATTGCTTTGGGCAAGGAGTGTACTCGCCAGCCTTTTAACAGTTCCAACCCTCCCCCATTTCCTTATAGCTAATCACTCTTTAGCCTGGGCTGCAGCCGTTTAATCAGGTAAGTTCTGTCCTGTGACTTTTGAGAAGTCACCGAGTGCGTGCTTCCAATCGGAAGCCTTGGAGTCTACGGACCATCTTCTTTAGTTAATGGAGTGTATTTGCTTTGCATTTTTTTGTCTTTTCTAAAACTGCATGAGAATTAATGCTTCTGGGTTGCTTTCTCAATTGCTATCTGCTCACATGAGCTATTTAATTTGAATATCCCTGTATTTATTTTTCGATAGTTCCAGTGTGACAGTGCTGGTCTTTTGTAGTCTTCAGGTATCATTCTTGATTTTGTTTGTTTTTGTTTGTTTTGACATGGGTTTCACAGGTACCAGGCCGGCCTTGTACTTCCTGGCTCTGAACTTTTTTGAATTTTTATCTTCCTAGCTCTACTCCATGAGTGGTGGCATCACAGGCATAGACTACACCTTGTTTCTGCCATGCTGGGGATGCAGCCAAGGGCTTCGTGCACTCCAGGCAAGCACTCAACCAGCTGTGCTATACTGCTAGCCCATCATTTTTATTTTATTTTATGCAGATGGGTGTTTTTTCTGCTTGCATTTTTGTGCACCATGTACATGCCTGGTACCTGCTAAGTCCAGAAGAGGGAATCAGATACCCTAGAACTGGAATCGGGGATGATTATGCATGGCTAAGTGGGTGCTGGGAACTGAACCTGGATCCTCTGGAGGAGCAGTCAGTGGACTTTGCCATTTAGCCATCTCTCCTGCCCCAATATTTTACCTCTCTGTTCCCTAAAAGACAACGAGGCTTGCCAGCAGGCACGGTGACCACCCCTTCGCAGCAGGCCTTTGCTTTGCTCTCTGCGATGGAGAGGAAGGACTTCCTTGGGATTGTTTATAGTTACTGCTCTTCTCACTTCTGTAAGATTGGAGATTTTTGCACACCTGTCCCCACCCCTTCACGAAGTCCTCACAGTGCGGTGTGTGAGGACAGTAGCTTCCCTCACTACCTTGGAGATGGAGTTTTCATTACTTCCCCTCCAAACACGCCTGTGGAACATTCTGGTGCCAGCGGAGAATTCCCTTCTTATGAAGTTCTTTCTATCTTTGCTGCGTGCTCAGGCGGGTCTCTTTCCTTTTGCATTTCACAAATGCAATGACAGTGTGTTGCAGCACCACACGTTCCCAGAGTCATGTCCTTCTAGTTTACCAGGCACAGCTTCTTCCATTTTCTTTTCCATTTCCGACATGCCTGTGTTTCTCCTCACATACACGTTCTGCCCCACTTTTCCTTTCTCCTCCTCCGTGGTGTGAAGGGTCTTGTCTTCTCTCTCCTGCTTCTCCTCTGCTCTCCTACAGAGTTGTCTTTTATTGGCCTTCAGTGTGACTATAAAGCATCTCTTAGCCGTGAGATGCTATGGTCCTCCAGAGATGCATGTGCTAAATCCGTGGTCCGAAGCCTACTCTGCCCCTGGGAGATGGTAGAGCCTTGCGGTCAACTTCACAGTCAGATTACAAATGTGGGGCACACCCTTGAGCAGGATCCTGAAACCTCCACCTTCCTCTTTCTCTGACTTCCTTCCCTAATACTTGTTGCTCCGAATGCTGCTTTCGATGAAGTATTGTCTCATGTCTGGCCCAAACACAGCAGCACAAGGGACCATCGGCTCAAAAGTAGGCTATAAATTAAAGCATCCTTTAGTTTTAATTGCTTACCTCAGATATTTTGTTGCAGGAGATGAAAGTGACTAAGAGCAAATGAATTTGAAGGTTGAGGATTCACTGCCGCTGCTATATCAGTGTGTTTCAGAGGCCTTTGGATTTGCCTCACGAAAGAGTTCAGGGAGTTAGGAGATGCCTTCTAGACAATGCCAAGAGATCGCCACACAGATCTTAACATATGATCATTGTGGTCTCAGAAGAGCCAAATACAAATGGAAATGTGGGCAGTGATGTGCTCCCGGGGCCTCAGATAGGAAGGAAGGATCTATTGGGAATTAGACTAAGGCCACCCATGTCACGCCATGTCAGATGATCCCCCGAGGCTGTGTGTTGGGGTGAGTTTGGAGCTGACAGGATTACTCACTAGATGGAGGAGATTGCAAGGCAACCCAACAGGAAATGGCACAGATGTCACGAGTGGTTGCAGCCAGACAGTGGGCCTGAGCTCAGTGAGAAACAGAACAGCAAGGTGTGGAAAACTTGGAATTCGGCCATGACAGGCGCATATATGAAGTTTTATGAATAAGAGGTACAGTTCTGGGCTCTCATAAAAAGTTCACTGAGAAAATAAAAAAGATACCTTGGGGGCATATCTGGGAAGAGATAGATCACTAACCCTTCAATCTCAAAGTTGTAAGGATGAAAAATTGCCTCTAATATTTTCTAGGGCAGAATCTTTTGATAAGAAAGGACTTCTCGGGCAGTCTTTCTTTCTTTGTGTTTCTCTGGAACCTTCTTGGATCACCTCATGATTTTTTTAAACTGCTTCCAACAAAAGCCAAGTCTCCCCATGGGTCTTATGGGCACCAGTGGCAGTCCTTAGTGTCTTGAGGTGATTCTTCTCTTTCAAATCAAAATGTAAGAGTGTGGGCTAGCAAGATTGCTGGGTGGGTGGCGGTGGGGTGCCTGACACCAAGCCTAATGATCTGAGTTCCATACCCAGAAACCACATGGTAAAAGGAAAGAACCAGTTCCCTCAGTTTGTCCTCTGACTTCCACAGGTGTGCCCCCCTCCCCCGTACGCACGCACGGATAAAAACAAAAGTAGTAGAGGCACAGGCATAAAGATTTGCCTGTGCCCGTGTGTGGAAGGGGAGAACCAGTGTAAGCAGCGCCTGGCAGACTTCCTCAGAGATCTGCTGGAGGGAAGCTTGGCTGCACTGGGCACTCAGGAACTTATAGAAGCTGCACTGTAAAATCCCCGTGAGAGGAAGCTGCTGTCCGCAGCAGAGCTGCCGCAGGAGAAGCTGGCATGGGCCAGAGGGTAAGACCGTGGGCGTGGGGTTCCTCAAGGCGGAGGAGCCCGCATCCTGGACGTGGAGATGTACTGGAAGAGAAAATTACCGCTGTCTTAGGGCTCCTTGTTTGAAATCGACTCTACTTGATAAAACTGTCTCGTTTTCCTGTTCTCTGCACAATATTGTAACTTTGCAAAGAATAACTAAAATATTAATGGATAGAGTCAACTCTTTCAGTAAAAGGAGAACAGGAGGCAGGAAGATTGCCCTAGTTGTCCTGACCAGTGATATTTCTTTAGTTTTTTAAAACCTCTGGAAACATCTGGTTCTAATATCGCCTGCGAGTCAATGCTGCTCTGTAGTTAGAAGAAGAATGTCTGACTTGCATGAAAATAATATTTGCCAAGAATATTACAAAACAGACTATAGATCAGGGCCCAGGAGACGATGGTCATCTGTAACCAAAAGGTTTTATCAACTGAAGAAAAAAACAAAACCAGAAAGGCCAAAATGACCATCAAGTAGCTATGCATGAATATGTGGCTTTTCTGTTGATTAAAATTTAAGAAATGAATCAAATCAACTACTGCAGGGAAACTGGACAAGGGGTGCAAACGCCGGTCACAGTATCTCAATCCATGGCGTTTACTTTTCAAAACCCCTGGTGGGTCTTGTGATCTTTGCATAGCATTGGTAGGAAAACTACTGTGCTCCCAGAATGTGTTTTTTCTGTCCTCTAATCAAAAGACAGCACAGTGTTAAGATTCAGGAAAGCAAATGCTTATCTAAAGGCTAGCCTGTCTTTAAAAACCGGATTTCCTGCCCAGGAGTCAGCTGGCGACACTTGTGATTGAATGCTCACAGAGGGCTTACTCTCTGCTGTACGGGAATGTTGGTCTCCTTTCATGGTTCCTATATCCTTCCATTGGAAAGAGAACACTAACTCCAGGTTATTGTTTATCAACATGTAACTCATTTAGGATTTCACAGGGGCTCCCTGCTCAGCAGCCTGAAGTCTCAGGGGAGAATTCTGACTTGAACTTCTGAGTGATACTGGACAGTTAAGCTTCAGAGGTCTTGGGTATGGAGTAGATAAATTTTGCATTTTAAGAGGAGCTGAGGGAAGAACACTGTGGTGTGAAAAAGAACAGTGGGGACATTGCCATAGGTTTTATGGCAGCTCCTGCTCTGATTTGAAGGTCACAGACCTTTCAAGCCATGGAGAGTGCACTCTTGAGAAGGATTATCAGAGGTTGCTCCCTTCCTGTCTCTCTCTTTGCTTCCCAGAGGGAATAGATTAAGAAACTTTGTGCACCACATGATCTTGCCATGTTGCATTTTGTCACCACAGATTCAAAGCAGTAGGGCCATGGGTGAAGTCCAAACTGCTAAAGAAAGTTACCTCACCCTCTTGCTCAAGTATGGGTTCATTTGGCACACGTTCATTGTGTGCGTGCAGAGACCAGAGATTGACCTCTGGTGTCTTCTTCAGCTACTACTGACCTCTGTTTTAGAGACAGGGTCTGTCACTAGACCTGGAGTTCACTGATTGGTTAGGCTAACAGGCCAGTGAACACCAGGAATTCATCTATCCCCAGGCCCTACCCCACCCCGCCCCATAACTGGGGTTACAGATCCATTCTCAGTGCTATGGATTTGCACTCGGGTCCGTGCTTATACTTATGTGGCCGGCACTTTACAGACTAAACCATCTTTTAGCCCCAAACATGGTATTTTATTGGATTATGTTTAACTTTTGGTTATTAAGATTCTGCACTGTCAAATACCTGTAAGGAAGTTCTTTCTATTGTTCCGTTTCTTCTTCTAACGGTTCCAATGCTTGTCTTTCTAGGTTTGGAACTTTCTTTGCGTGTCTGTCTGGTCTTCCTCCCCTAGTAGCAAAGTGTCTTTTCATCTGTTTGTCATTATGGTCATATATTTGTCTCTCTGCTCTATGTGTACTTCTCAAGTCTGCTGCGGCTGGTGTGACATCTGATGATTGCTAGGCGCGGACTCCTCAGTCTTGCCTGAGGAAGGGAAAGACAATGAATTGGACAAGAGACCTTTTTTGTGGAGATTCTCTGTGTAAGTGGTTACTTTTATATTCTCCACCTCTGTGAATGTATTACTTTGTTTTCCTGCTCCAGTATGTCCAGATATCATCATCTCCTGCGGGAAGGTCAGGCGCTGTGGCTGCTTGCTGGTGTTGGAGTATCCTTGCTGTCCCATGGCAACTGGGCATCTGGTTGGCTGGTCGATGACTCATGACTTCTCGACCTCCCAACTTAGAGCCTGTCGTGGTGCCACCACTCCCTTAATAATCCTTTGGATAAATGTCCTTGTGTATATCATATGTCCACTTCTTGATTTTGCCCACTCCCTCTGTTCAAAATATTTAGAGATTTTTTTTTTCAGAACTTGTGATCCATATTAAACTACCATTTTGTTTTTAAGGAGAACTGCTGGGACTGGAGAAATGGCTCAGCAATTAATAACAGTATTCTTACAGAGAACCTGAGTCAGTTCCCAGCACCCACATCAGTTGGCTCACAACCAGGAGATTTGATGCCCTCTTTTTGTCTCTGTAGCTGCCTGTGGGTGTGTGGTGCACATAAACTCAAGAAGGTATACACAGACACATAGAGGTAAAAAGATGGTGTTTTAAAAAGAAAAACCATGATATATATGTATATATAAATGTATGTATGTATATATATATATATATATATATTTGAAGATATTTTTAATTATTTCTACAGTTTTCACAAGAAGAAGAAACATCCCCTGACACCTGAGCTAAACCTGACAATCAGACTACACTGAGCTTACCAGGACAGGTATGAAGAACCTGATACTTCTCAGTAGGCTCCCTTACTGTGTTCCTTCCACCCCCTTTTAGTCTTCCCATGTTAATGATGACGTGGGAAGGAAGGAGTTGGCCGCTTCCCAGAGATGCTGCAAGCCATCATGTGGATTCAGCCGTGTTTCCCTTATGAGTTTCTTGACAAGTAGTTTATAAGTGTTTTCAGCATTTCATTTTAAATCTCAGCTCCAGTAATAGGTAATTAAAATATGCTTAGGCACAGGCTACCCAAAGTATGGATTGGTTACTAGATGTCAGTAGTATCAAGGTCCCTAACAAATTCATTTTGATGGAGCTTCAGTCAATACAGTTTGGCGTTTTATCTTAAAAGAGACTTTTGTTAATGACATAGATGATGTATGGGGAAAGAGGGGAGTGGGAAAGAAGGGGTAGACAGGGATAAGGATGATGAAAGCCTTAAATATAAAGATCGCACTTATAGAGAAATATAATTTCCTAGTAGAAAGTGTGCTGGCTAACCAGGCTTTCCCATTTGATTCAATCTTCCTCTCTGTTCCTAACATGCTTAGTGCAAATTCTGGGATAGGGGCCAGGGCGAGTTTAGGATGTTCTAACAAACACCACTTGTTCTTTCTAGGCCTGAATAATAGATTTTAGAGTTTGTCTAAATGCCAGAGAAGGGTGATGGTAAAACTAGGGAGAGACGGTGTGAACCTGAGAGTGTGGGAAGGGTAGCTGCCTGACAAAGGGAAATGCTGTGACCACGTGACAGATGAAGGCTTCGGTGATCACCACTGACTGAGGGACAGACCCTGTGTACCGTGTCCTTCCCAAGAGTACCACATTGCAGAGGGTTTCACTCAGGACCTGTGCTCTTCGCTCATCTTCAGAGTCTCGTTAGGTTAAGGCTCTTGGGTGGCAGGTTACCACCCTTTCTGAGCAGACTGATGGAAGTGGGTTAGCGGGGAGTTCGCATCACCTGACAGCCAATAGCATTAGCGCTTACTTCTTTGTTTCCCTTCCTCAGTCTTTGTTGCTGTTGCTTCCCCCTCCCCATCATTTCAGTAGATTTTGCTCTGCTCCAGAACATAAGTCTCTCACTAACATGTGCATGTCGTGAGTCAGACACTGGTACTTGAGTGTAATTGTTTTGAAATAGCCCTATCGACTGCATTTGATCATTGATAGTGATTCAGAAAACTGATTTTGAGCGCATCAAATATTGTCACGGTGTAACTGCCCTCTAAGCCTTCTGTTACTTATACTATCATTTTCAGCAGAGCTCACCCGGTCCCCACTAGCCATAAAGTCATTGATAAGAGCGAGAGCTCATCTCAGTCCTCTCTTCTCACCCATCTGCCACAGTCAGCCTGGCTTTCTAGAACATTCACCGAAGACTCTCTATTCCTTCTGCTAGGAACCACCGTCCTCACACATATCCACAGTCTCTTTGTGTAGCATCCTTCACGTGTGAGTGAGGCTTGCTATGTCCACGTTGTTTCAGAGCAAAGCTTCCCATGGACCTCTTCTTATCTTAGTTATTCTGTGGACAGTTACCACATTGTGTTATAAAAGTAAATTTACTCAGCCGGGCGATGGTGATGCACGCCTTTGATCCCAGCACTTGGGAGGCAGAGGCAGGCCGATCTCTGTGATTTCGAGGCCAGCCTGGTCTACAAGAGCTAGTTCCAGGACAGGCTCCAAAGCTACAGAGAAACCCCGTCTCAAAAAAAAATTTACTCGGTTCACTTTATGTATATTATTTTAATGCCCACCAAAATGCAAAGTTTTAGAGGGCAAGGAAACACTAGATCAATAGTGGGCAGCTCGAGAGTGTTCAGTAAACCATTTGTTGAATGAAGGAGTGACTTGGTCCATCAGTGCAAATCTTTGAGTAGGTAGCTTTGTCCATATCATTCAGTTAAATGGAGTGGTGGAGTGGATCACTTGGCATGGTCACTGTGTTCTCTGCTGCACAATTCTCCATTTTCATGAATGTCCTAGTTAGGATTTTTATGGCTGTGAAGAGACACCATGACCCTAGCAACTTTTACAAAGAAAACGTTTCATTGAGATAATATCTTACAGGTCCAGAGGTTCAGTCCATTGTCATCATGATAGGGAGCATGGCAGCATGCAGGCAGATGTGGTGCTGGCTACACCTTGACCAGAAGGCATCAGAAAGTCAACTGATTGTCACACAGAAGGAAGCTTGAGAAATAGATCTCAAAGCCTGCCCCCACAGTGACATACTTCCACCGACAAGGCCACACTTCTTGATATTGCCACTCCATGTTGGGGTAATTTTCTTTCAAACCATCACACTGAATAACTGTTTAGAGTTTATTTTACAGGGTGCCAGCAGCAATGTCTACCATACCACCAAGGAGACCACATCTAAGCTGTTAGTTTTTTGACTGCTATTTAATCTGACTTTCTAACTTCAAAATCTTGAAAATACAATAAATAGTAAATCTCTCCTTCAAGGGTCACTGGGAATATTTAATGACCTGCAGACAAAAGCCAGTAATGCAGTAGAAACAATATGATTATTGATGAGACATGTACAGGCATTGTTCATGCATGCATATTAATAGTACATTCTAGCTGCAGTTAGCTGACTCCAGGACATCCACGAGGAACTGCTGTAATGTTTGTTTGGTTTCATGTTGTTTGCCTTAGGGGACCATGGACATCGCAGCATATTTTGAAAGGATTGGTTATAAGAACCCAGTGAATAAATTGGACTTGGACACACTAACTGAAGTTCTTCAGCACCAGATGCGAACAGTTCCTTTTGAGAACCTTAACATGCATTGTGGAGAAGCCATGAATTTGGACTTAGAGGCCACATTTGACCACATAGTGAGAAAGAAGCGGGGCGGGTGGTGTCTCCAGGCGAATCATCTTCTGTACTGGGCTCTGACCAAAATGGGCTTTGAAACCACGATGTTGGGAGGCTACGTCTACATACTTCCAGTCAATAAATACAGTCGAGAAATGATTCACCTCGTAGTCCAGGTGACCATCAGTGACAGGAACTACATTGTCGATGCGGCCTTTGGAGGCTCCTGCCAGATATGGGAGCCTCTGGAATTAGTATCAGGGAGGGATCAGCCTCAGGTGCCTGGCATCTTCCGTTTGACAGAAGAGAATGGAACCTGGTACTTGGACCAAATCAGAAGAGAGCAGTGTGTCCCAAACCAAGAATTTGCTAACTCCGACCTCCTTGAGAAGAGCAAATATCGGAAAGTCTACTCTTTCACTCTGGAGCCGCGCACTATTGAGGACTTTGAGTCCATGAATACCTACCTCCAGACGTCATCAACATCCGTATTTATACACACTTCATTCTGTGCTTTGCAGACCCCAGAAGGTGTCTGTTGTTTAATAGGCTCTACCTTTGCAAGTAGGAAATTCAGCTATAAGGACAATGTAGATCTGGTGGAGTTTAAGAATGTAAATGAGGAAGAAATAGAAGAAATACTGAAAGCTGTGTTTGGTGTTTCTTTGGAGAGAAAGCTTGTACCCAAAAATGGTAACCTGTCTTTTACTATTTAGGGTGAGGAGCAAAATTGGTTTTCATTACTATTTCATGTTCTTCAGCATTTGAAACAAATGCAGATGTATCCAAAGCAGTCCTTATAGGGTCATCACTGAACTTGATATTGATCAACTAATGATGTGTATCTTTTATTTCCTACATTCTGTGAAAAGAAATCCTAGCGGCCCTGTCATCTTACCATGAAAAATATAATCAGTTATAATTAAATAAAATTTTAATGAATATAATCACAATCCTTTTCAAGATTAATCATACAAAAAATTCTTAATGAAGATGTGGTTATCTTGGGAGCCATATTCACTTGCAAGAGAAAACCTTCAAACATTATGTTATTGTTGAACTCACATAAAACTTATACTAGTAGTTCACTATGAATAAACACAACTGCAGGCATTAAATTCGGCGAGAATAAACCTGATGACCAAGGTTGACAAGAAGCCACCTTCACAACTTAGGATCAAAATAAAGCAAGCAAGAAAGAGTCATCAATTCAGTTCCAGGCAACTTCTTAGTCCCCAAGACAAAGCTCAAGGCAATGCAAGGGGCTCGATGAGAAGCTGCCAGGATAATGACATGCTTGGATTTTCTTCCAGGGTTAATTTTGTGGCACACGTCTGTTTGTATTTGATACTTTTTAAAAAAGCTTTGGGAACACTGATGTTTTAAATTAGGTGATTTATAAAATGGAAAAACATTGTTTATGAATTGTTTATGAAGTATATTGATGCTAAATATATTAAAGTAGTGTTGGCTAATATAATCTGAGTCAAAGGTTTCTTGGAAATACTGGGATATGATAATGGATACGCCATCTGTAGGGTGTGTATTCCTTTCATCCTCGTCTAATATCTCTACTCCATGCTCCACTTTAGCTCAAGAGAAGCAAGCAAATACACATGGCTTTTAGTGGACCTCAGAGTTCAATCCCTGAGCACATTACTGGGTAGAATTGTGGATCTGATTCAAGAAATAAAACTGAGTTTGAGGCATATATATGTTCCGTCCCCAACAAAAAGAACACAAACGTGGGGCTAAGATTAGACTACCGGCCCAGTATACTGGAAGCCGAGAACTTGGTTTACAGCACTACCACACAAAATTATTTTGCTCTGGGATTTGGCAATTACTTCTAAGTCTTTCCCTCTTTCTTTTCTTCACTCCTGTTAAAATTCTGTTCACATTGTGAGCTGCCTACGGCGTGCTTGATGAGAACAGATGCCAGAGGCGTACATGTATGGCTTGTGCCCCCGAATCTGACCCTTTAACTTCTCCCTTTCTGGCTGGATTCTCTAAGAGTGTCATGTTGGAATCCAGCCTCTATTCAGGCCACAGCGCTTGCAGCAGCCTTCACTCCATAGCGACGGATACTGATTGACAGACTCCTTATCCTCTGTGAGCCCTTAGCTAACAGGCAGTCCCAGCGCCAGTTAACATCAACGGAAGCACTGACTTTGGCACTATAGACATTACACATCCTCCTCCCCATGCCCTTCCTAGCTCCTGCTTGGGAATCAGAGATCCTGGCTGCAGGCTCTTGCTGAGAACTTCCCCCATCCTCTACCACATGGATTCTTGTTCTCTTCAGAGACCCCGCCATGCTGTCTGACTCTGCAGGCCTGAACTCTCCTTGGAGCCCTACTGCTGCCCCTTGCTCTATATACCCATGATGCTAATAACTCTTACAATAAACCCATTACTCCCCAGTAATCCAGCCCAGGGAACTCTTGAATATCCCTCTCCATCCAGATTCCAATGTCAGGACTGTGGCTAACATGGAATAGTCCAGTACCCTTCAGTCTTCCACTGGTCATGATCATATTAAGGTTAACAGAGAAGCAGGAGCCAGGATATTACCAAATGTACAGGTTACATTGCAACAAGGATGGATTTTTGTTTTGGTTTGTCTTTGGGGAATGGCCCAAGCTGGCCTTGAACTTGTTGCGTAACTCAGGATGGCCTTGAGTCTTTAATTGTCCTTCCTTCTCTTCCCAAGTGCCAGGACTGCAGGCACCGGCCACAGCCATAGCAATTTTTCTGTTGTTTTTGTTTTGCTTGGTTGCTTGTAGCAATATAATAGTTGGGAAGTGCTAGTGCAGGAATAAAAATAATCAAACTGTTTGCTAACAAATGGTTGTCATCAACAAAGGAAACAAAATCCCTCAGCAGTACACTGAGAGGCATTGCATGCCTCAAAGTGACCTGACTGATCAGACAGAAAATGGGGATATGGATTCTGTTATCCACCCCTCCTCCTAAAGCCCCGCCCCCAGAAGCTTAAATTTAAGAATCTATTCTGTTTACCCAGAATATATGAATAGTATGAACCAAAGGGATAACACAGAGGACTGATTCTGAAGAGTCTTTAAAATACAGTGGACAGGGAAACAGCTAAGAAGCAACAAGCATTATCTGCCATTATCATTATAAATCAAAGACCGCTGAAATACAACCATACGACACGTGCTCTGTGTACAACACAGGTACGGACACACGTCATATACATTCCACAGTGCCTTTGCGAGAGAAGCAGAAGGACATGAAAATAAAAGATGAAAGAAAGAAAAAGGAAAACATATCAACAGAAGGTGATTCCTTTACTGGAGTGTGAATGAGATGTGGCCATCGCTTCCTCCTCGACGCCCTGGATCTGCTTTGCCTGCGCCCTTCTCAAGCTTTGACCTCCCACAGGCTCCGACAGAGCGTGAACTCTGCGAAATACCAAGGCCCTTCACAAGATATCTCACTCCTTTTCAAAGACAGAGCTTGAGAGTTTGCCAGGGTGAAGTGAGGCCCTACAACTACATTTCCCAGAGGCCCTTGGGCTGGCTTTTGCCAGGCATAGGGGACGGATCAACTTGGACAGCCAATGAAAGCACTTCCTCTGCAGACCTCTCTGCCGGCTTCCTGGTCTTCCTGGCCGCGGTCCTAGTAGCTGGGTAAGTGGGTTCTCCCAGATAGACTTGGAAATCGGGGTTCCCTCCTCTCCTAAGAGGAAGACCAGGAGATAACAGCATAACTCAGCTGTAAGTTTCCAATCCTGAGGTTGTTGAGAAAGTTTGGGTGGCACAGACGTGGAACCCATGCTGTAAATACTTTGTAGCACACAGGTGATTCTATCAATGTTTTGTTCAAGTGGGTGACAGCCACAGAAAGGTCTATTAGAGAGACTTCAAGAGCCGTTTGCTTCCTTTAGTAACGTTCCCTAGTTAGTCACGAACACACGAGTAATGGTGCTACTCAAAGGGTTAGTGAGAGTTAGAGGTGTGTCAACCGCTTAGGAAATCTTTAATTGAAACCCCTTGGATACTTTTAACGATGCTGACCACTGCACGTCTAGGGGGTTGAGGAGGAATTTTTGTCATACTTGAAAGTGGTTCATCTGGAGGGTCTTTTAGGAGCTGTCAGGAACACCAGGAATTAACTACTTCCTGTGAACCCAGACTGAGATGTTAGCTCTGACCAAGACTGGAAGATCACATAGCAGCGAGGCGCCAGCATATGCAAACGCCCAGGAGCTAGCAGCCCATTGGCCTCTTGCTGTGCACTCTGTTGTGTACTGTGGGCACAATGTCAACAACATTGCTTGGCTCTGCTCTGATAAGGGCTCTTCCCTCTCTCTAGCCCCTCCTTTGACTGCCTCAGACTGACTCCACCCTGTCAGAAAAAAAAAATGCCAACTGTTTTTTTTTTTTTGGTTTTTTTTTTTTTTTAAGCTACCTACCACAGACTAACTGTGTGGTTATGCCATGTTCACCTATGGCCCTAGTTCTCTTTCCATTTGGTTTTCCTGGAGGCTCGCCTACCTTTGCCTAGCTGCTGGTGGCCTTTACTGGAAGCCATGGGTGCCATGTAGGTTTTCTATAACCTAAGGGCAGGTAGCTGGTGTTCTTTGCATATGTCCAGGTCAACATCAACAAGTGTACAAGTGTAGTCTCTTCCATCCATTTAATCACAGAGATTTTTTTTTTTTTTTTTTTTTTTTTTTTTTTTTTTTTGCTTGTGGTTGTCAATAGAGTTGGATGTTGTGGACTTCATAGCAGAAATGAAGGAGAAAAAGGATTTGGAGGGTGGCCTACACATCCAAAATTGCAAGCAATTCATTAGTTTTCATCATACCTCTTCACTAAGTATTGCTGGTAATCCATGCAGTGAATATAGCGCCCCCTCAATGGTATCTCCTGCTTCCAGCATGCCAGGATGCCACTCACATCCCTTCTGGATTAATCTCTAGCTTCTCTTTGTTGGCCTCTTGCTCACAAGTTCACTGTGGGAAGAATAAGGAGTTCTCTTACTAAAACAATTGAAAATCACTCCTTTACTAGAAAGATGCAAAGCTAAAGCATCAAGAGCTCTGTATACCAACCTGTTCTCTGGCGGGGGGTGAGGGGCAGGGTATCTAAACAGGACAACTTGTGAGTGGTGTGCTGTGTCATTTAGGGACAAATGACAGCAGCTGGTATAACTATCACATATGGATCATTTGACTAAATTCCTGTGATCTTCACAGAGCAGCCACAGTCCTGTGGCATGCGGACCCTCTAGAAGTCCCCTACCTTGTGTATGCTAACCTTCTTATACATAGTTCCATGGAACAAACTTGAAGATGGCCAAATGGAAATTCCCTCAAACTAGATGCTGGGGAAAAGTTACATGTACGAGGGAACTAAGGAAAGGCTGGGGGCAGGCAGCTCTGCCTATGTAGCTTATAACTCTAACCTTTGTCCACACAAGAGCAAGGAAGCTGTGCAGAGTCTCCGTGCCAATGAGTCCTTGGCCCAGAGCTGGGAGGACATTTATTTAGGTTTGCCATTTACACCCTTTAGCAAAAGAAGCAAGGGAGCCCCAGAAGCCACTGAGGAGTCCCCTAGTAAAATACAGGGTGCAGGGCTTTATATAAATATAAGCATACAAGCCATGCCATATATGTGCTGGAAGTGGTAAAAAGAATCTACAGATCTAAGTGAATCACTGACAATCCTTCCTCACAAGCTCACCTGATCTTAAATCTTCTCCAAGCTCCTGTGCCCTCTTTAGGGGCACAAGCATGCCATGTTCTTTATTCTTCAGTGCACATGGTAGACAGAAGTATGTGTAAGGGCTTCATGTGAATCATGCTGTGTTCAAAACTTTATTTTGTTATTACCATTATTATTACCCATCTGTCTTTCAGCAAGTGCCTTTACCTATGGAGCCATCTCACCAGCCATATTTTTTAATGTGTATTTTTATCATTTAGTGCAATCCAACTCTGCTTGGGCTTTGCCCTTCCGTATTGCATACATTTCTGCCTTGTATGTCAATACATTATTTAGGTTAGTTTTTTAATTTTTGGATACAAACTGTCCCCATAAATAGCTCAGTTATTGAAGGCTGAACCCCAGCTGCTGGTGCTATGTGGCAGTGATTTAATTGTGAGGATGCTCACCTCCTCAATGGACTGAGCTCACAGCTGAGTGACCTTTTAGGAAGCAGGACCTCACTGAAGCAAGTGCATCACTGGAGGTATTGCCATAAGGGTCTATCTTGTCACTGGTTCCTTCCTCATTATCTCTGCCTTCCGATCACCATGAGGTGAGCATGTTTGCCTTACCATGAGGGCCACATAGTATTTCAGTCTCAATACAGACCCATAGTAATGAAGCCAGTTCTGCACAAACTGGTGCATCCGAAACTGTCATCCAAAATAGAGCTCTCTGCCATCAGGTTGTTTGCTTGCTGTTTAATAACGGCAGCAGAAAATAGCTAACCATCCCCTACAGAGTTTCGGTATGAGCCTTAGACTGGGTGGCTCCAGTGTTGGTGGTTCGTGGGATAAACAATAAACAAAGCCAGAGACTTTGCCATCAAAAGCTTCCAACCCATCTCTGAGTGCTTTCTACCTTGACTCCTCAAACACAACCTTTGTTCTTGACAGGGAGAGTATTAGAAAAGCTTTCACCAGCCGCAGCCCCCTGGAACACTGAACTGGTTGAGGTCTGTGCTGTCTAACATAGGAATTGTCAACTGACATTAGCTATTGCAAAATCAGATATCCCTAGGTTGACTTTGTAATGGTTCATCTGGTCTTCCTAGTTCTGGTCAATTCTATGTTGAACTTAATGACTGACTTACATCTATTTCTCTATCAGACAAGTGGCTTGCTCCGGAACCACAATGTGTTCCCTACTCTTCCCTGCATGAAAGGAGCCGATGATTATAGCACCCCAGCTTGCTCCCCTCTCTATTTCTTGACTTTCCTTTTCACTTACCCCTCCACTGGCTGGGAAGGCAGAAGCACTTTACCAGGATAGTTCACAGTTGTTTCTCCAGTGCTTTCCCGTTTGAGATTGTCTCCGAATGCCCGGAGACTTTCTCATTCAGTGGAATGCGAAGAGAATACCAAGCACGTCTTGTGTGCCCCTTCAGTATTTTGTAGACATAGTTCTATTATGTTACCTTTGCATGCTTCTGTGGAACATTCTGTTGCCAAGCTGACATCTTTCTGATGAGAAACTATTTATTTCTCTGACAGATGCTTGAATAGCTCTTCATAATTTTAGATTTCAAACATTTAAATAGATATAGTCACATGTCATGTGCATAGGATTCAATTTTTCCTGGAATGTTATCTCACTTGTCTTTCTGATACGATTTCTGCAGAATTTTCATACGCACACATCTTACGTCATATATTTTTTCTATTCTAATTTTGCACTTTCTGTTTCAGAAACTTTGGTTGCCTTTTATATCGATGAGCATTTAACTTTATTGTTCCATTAGCCTTGACCATCAAGCTGTCTTTCTACATACTTGGTGTGTTATTATGCTCTATCTATAGAGTACTTTTTATCATAATTAATGTAATACCTTGCTTTATGTCTTCAATAAGTTTCTACGTTTGAAGTGTTTCTTTGCATAAACCACACTGTCCAGTCACCATATGTATGTCACCTCTATGAAGAACTTCTAGTACTTTTTCCCATTAGTTCTTTCTGACATGCACATCATATTTCTTCTCCTAGTACCAGCCTCTTGGTATATTTTCATTTGTTGTTTTACTTTATTTAATCATGCCTGTGTAACTTTGCACGTGTAACTCTTAATTTCTTCCTTGAATCCAGTTTGACTGAAGTGTCTATCCAGAATTGGGTTTGGACTTCATATCAGAAGAGGCGAGAGAGTCAAATATGACAGGAAACTCCTTGGTGACATGTCTTCCACAAGGAAGTTGTCCCTCTGTAGCACAAATTCTAATTGGTCTTAATAACAAAACCTGGAGTCAGATATCAGGGGTGCAAGCTGAAAGATCAGAGAAGCAAAGCAGCAGCCACTAGAGCTCTTACCTCTAAAATCCTCAGACTAAAAAGAGACAGAGCTCCCCTCTCCTCCCACCTTATATTCCTCTCTCTGCCCAGCCATATCACTTCCCGTCTGTCAGACCTCCAGGCCTCTATGGTTAACTAGTGGCTAGCTCCACCTTCTTTTCTTCAGACAACTTTGTTAGAGTACAAACAGAATATCACCACATCCCTCTCCTTCTCCGATGGCAACCACATTAAGACTGCCACTTTCTTTTCCTGCCCTTAGTTCGCTGCTGTAGCTGTTTCCTTAAAGAAGGCCACTGTACAAACTGATTTCCCGTGCGGTCTATATTTATGTAGTAATCAAGGACGTCAAACATGCTTCATCTCTCTTTTCTGTTTCTATGTCAACTAATGATTGCATTGTTGGTTCTGAACCCTGTACTTAGGAGAACATCCAAGTACTTCTGCAAGTCCCAGGCTGAGAATCTATCATGGTACTACCATCTCTTGACATCACACTTTCTACATGCTTCCCTATGTAGCTCAGAGGTTCACTTCAATGCAGTTCATATGCTTGTAACATAATATATGCTCCAACAACTACCCCTTTCTTTAAAGAAAAGTAATACCAATTTAGCATTTTACATTTACTTGGGGATTATATACCATGATGTGTGGGGCTGAAAATTTGTGGGAGCTGGTTTCCTCTATCTACCTTCCAAGTTATGAGGATCAAATTCAGGTTTTCAAGCTTGGAGTCAACTGATCGTCTCTCTCTAAGCTGTCTTCCCAGCCCATGTTATATTTCATTTTTAAACTTTCCTTTCTAGAGTTTGTAGCAGGAAGAAGAAACATTCTGATACTGTTTGAATTAAAGCCAACAGCCTACTTTGAACTGATACATATAAAAAAGCATTTTCTCAGAAATCTCAAAGGATCTAAGTATATTCTCCAGCCTTATCTGAGTCCTGTCTACACTGATGATCAGGCTGAAGTGAGGTCTGCCCTTCCGCAGGGACTCTGCTAGCCTGCGTGTGAAACTAATCACATTCTCCACGCATCTCCTTCCCTACCAACTTCAGGAACTCACAAGATTTTACCTTGAATTGTGCCCAGCTTCATCAATATACAATTGAAATATATTTAGTCACGATATACCCAGGTATGATTTGCTTACAACATATAGCTAGTGTTGAGCTCCTAGCAAAAGCTGACTGAATTATAATGAGCCTACAGTTACTAAATCTAAGTTCCAACTCAAAACTTAGTCTTCAAACAAAACACAAAATCTGGCTGTTGCTTATTCCATGGTTTCTGTTATCTCACTGTGATGCCTGTAATGGTTTCCACGTGTGTGCGCCGGTCCCGTCCTATGTGCATTACTGTCTCACCCTTCTTCCCCAGCCCCGGGGACGCAACAGGCAGCTGCCTAGGCACGCACTAGCCACCACCCAGTCCGCTCGCTTCCCCCATAGATTCCATACAAACCCGAGCAAGGAGGCAAACAGGTGCTGGGGACATCTAACTAAATTCTGTTTGTCCTTTCTGGGTGGTAGATGTTTAATGCTTACGTAAGTGGTACCATGACAACTGTGTTCCGTGGTGCATGGTTCAGATTCTATAGGCAACTGTGCAGAAGCCTATTTTAATGGATTCTGAGTGGAATCCTTTTGCTACTTACCCTCGTCTGGCTCTTTTTACCTGGCGCCTGTACTGAGCATCTACAGGAAAGGCTGTATATAGCCTTGGTATACGGGAAGAGCGCCCTACATCTAAGCAGTTTATTGTCTGACTCAACACTTAACCTGTACTTAAAGAAAATGAGAAAACATTCATCCTGGGACAAGGAGAGTATTCAACGTTTGTGTAGGTGTTATGAACATTGATTGTATGTCAGTTCATATAATGGGAGCAAATTAAACATAGATAGTTGTAAGCATTGCCTGTATTTATAAGTTGAAAATTAGTTTTGACTGTAGCTATTCCACTTCAGTAGTAATATTTGTTTCGGATGGTTTTCCTTGCCTTAGCAGACCATGGACATTGACGCATACTTTGAAAGAATTGGTTATCAGAACTCCAGGAACAAACCAGACTTGCAAACATTAACTGAAATCCTTCAGCACCAGATACGAGCTGTTCCCTTTGAGAATTTGAACATCCATTGCGGGGAGCCCATGGAGCTGGGCTTAGAGTCCATCTTTGACCAAATTGTAAGGAAGAAGCGAGGCGGGTGGTGTCTCCAGGTTAATCATCTCCTGTACTGGGCTCTGACCAAAATGGGCTTTGAAACCACGATATTGGGAGGCTACGTCTTTAACACTCTAGCTAATAAGTACAGCACTGGTATGATTCACCTTCTGGTCCAGGTGACCATCAGTGACAAGAACTACATTGTTGATGCTGGGTTTGGACGTTCCTACCAGATGTGGGAGCCTCTGGAATTAGTATCAGGGAAGGATCAGCCTCAGGTGCCTGGCATCTTCCGTTTGACAGAAGAGAATGGAACCTGGTACTTGGACCAAATCAGAAGAGAGCAGTGTATCCCAAACCAAAAATTTGCTAACTCCGACCTCCTTGAGAAGAGCGAATATCGGAAAGTCTACTCTTTCACTCTGGAGCCGCGCACTATTGAGGACTTCGAGTCCATGAATACCTACCTCCAGACGTCACCGGCATCTGTGTTTACAAGCAAGTCATTTTGTTCCTTGCAGACCCCAGAAGGGGTTCACTGCTTGGTGGGCTCCACCCTCACCTATAGGAGATTCAGTTATAAGGACAACATAGATCTCGTAGAATTTAAGAGTCTGAAGGAGGAAGAAATAGAAGACGTACTGAAAACTATATTTGGCGTTTCTTTAGAGAAAAAACTTGTGCCCAAGCATGGTGATAGATTTTTTACCATTTAGAATAAGCAGCAGTCAAAGTTTCTAGTGTCACTCTGTGTACCTGAACATTGTATGATCAATTTTCAAACGGACATACAGTACATGTAATCACTTGAGTCTTTCTGCTTCCACCCCCCAGCTTATCAGTTATGGGTAACTAACAGTCGGTTGTGCCCTCTCTACTTCTGCATTTTAATTAGCAACAATTGTGCCTTAGATAAACCTCATTGGCTGCCGCTGTGCAAAGCTCTACTCCTGTATCCTAATGGAAGAAAACCCTAGACATCCCATCCGTAAAACAATAGCACTTCTGGCTGCATGACGTCTGAATAAAACAGAGCTAGAAGTCAGCCATTCAAAGAGCACTTTACTGTTGACATGAACATACTGGTGACCATGCTGATGTGTGCTAGAGAATTCCCGGCATTGCTTATTGCTAATTCACATGGAATTTGTGCTAATAGCTGAATAAAAGAGTAGTGAGAAAAGCATTGCCGTTAAATTCAAACAGCATGTATCCAATATCTATTTTTTTATGAGATATTACCTTATAATTTAGGATTTGGATGCAGCAAAAAGGAATGGGTGCTAATGTTGGTTTCAAATATATTGAAGACTTTATAGTCTATCAATATATGACTTCTGCCAACACCTAGGGAGATGTGATTAGAACCCAAGAGAACCAGTCACACAGCTAATGATTTCTTTCTGTGTTGTTTTTGTATCTAGTCCTTTTTATATGATTTTTCTTACTCTGGGAACAAATTGCAATATTTAGAAATTTGAGCTTCTATATTTTTGAAATGTATATCTAAAATAATATATATCTAAAACATTTTCAGAGAGGTCCATTAAAACACATTGACTAATGTGGTGTGAATGGAGGTCTTCGTCTGGAGGAGCTGGGATGCAATGGAGATTGGTGTCTTCTCCAGGGGAGTCTGTTTATTTTCCTCCTTTCTCATGCCGACACTCTTTACTGCTGATTTGACTAGATTTGTGGTAACATGGAGGAATTCTAGGCTCTCCTGTGAGTATTTTTAGAAGCATGTAACTGAAGAGGAAAGACCCAGCTGATGAAGGATTGTGGGTGGCTCCATGCCCTTGTTCAGGTCCCTGACTGGATAAAATGGGAAAGGATTCTGAGAAAGTGAGGCGAGCAATGTTTATTCTGACTATGGCACAGTGTGCCCAGCTTCCTTGTGTTCTCACCTCTACAGCTATCGCTGAGCCTCAAACTATCAGCTCAAGTTTATATGGGTGGTATTCATTTTGTCTGTGACAAGTCAGCCACAGATTTAGGCACATGGTGGGGGAAGAGTTCGATGCCTACAGTAAAGACTAAATTTTTAATAATTACCTGTTAGATGGATGTCTGATGCCTGAGTAATATCTTCATTTTGATGGTAGAGAAACTTTTTTTTTTTTTTTTGGTTTTTTGAGACAGGGTTTCTCTGTAGCTTTGAAGCCTGTCCTGGAACTAGCTCTTGTAGCCAAGGCTGGCCTCAAACTCACAGAGATTCACCTGCCTCTGCCTCCCGAGTGCTGAGATTAAAGGCATGCGCCACCACCGTCCGGCAGAAGAACATTTTTACACAATTCTTTTTTGATTCTTTGGGAATTTCACATCATGCACCCCAATCCTGGTCTCCTAGTCCTTCCATATTGCCCCTCTCAACTGGAGCACGTCACCTCAAAAGAATCCCCTCCCAAAATTAATTCAAAACAAAACAGCAACAAAAAGCCCACCTCACTCCTCTGTCTCTCCAACACCTCTTCAATCATCCTAGCGGCAGCGGGAGCTGCGGTGTGTCAAGTAATACACCCTCTTGTCCAATCAGCCCCACCCACAAAATGTCCACTGCAATGGATCTGGTCGGGTTCCAGGCCTCTGGCCACCGTCGTCACTGGACCTCAGTGAAGCTCCTCTTGGCCAGTCCCTTCACTCACTCAAGCAGGTCATAGATGGGCTAGATAGATGGGTAGGGTGGGTGGTCTCTTGATGCAGGGTCCAGTAAGGGGCAGGACCGGCTATCACAGGGGCCAGTGAGAAGCAGGGCTGGCTCAACACAGCACTAGGATTTCATCATTCATGGCTCCTATGAAGCCCTGTGATGTGCCGTGGACATCAAACCAGATTCTGGCTGCTGCCTGGAACAGACCTGGACATGGCCCACAGCACAATATGGGTCCAGACAACACCAAGACCATGTGGGGTAGTGCAGACCACCCAGATCAGCAGAGGGCATGGCCTTTGAACACCAACATGGACACAGAATGTGGCCTAGAACCCAGGTATCCATGTGGCCTTTGTTGGCACCATGAGTCACTGGCTGAGGTGGAACTATGCACCCAGACATAGCCCCTGGCAGCAGCCTGGGCTCAGTTGTCACCATGGCCCCAGGTGGCAAGACAGTACACTCAGATCAGCATGGTCCTCATGCCCCAGGCGGTGGTGCAGATCCCTGGCATCTGTCTGGCCTTCTATGTCTAACTTTTTTATTCTTTGTGTCTTTTACATCATGCACCTAGATCCCATTTATCTTCCTGTCCTTTTGTATCCACCCTCTACCCTTGCATCCTCCACCCTCAATAAAATAAAATGTAAAGGAGAGAGAGAAAGAGAGAAAGAGAGAGAGAGAGAGAGAGAGAGAGAGAGAGAGAATGGGAGGGAGGGAGGGAGGGAGGGAGGGAGGGAGGGAGGGAGGGAGGGAGGGAGGGAGAGAATCTTGTCATGGAAGCTGTAATGTGACACAGTATATCCTTACTGTCCATACATCTTTACCTGCAAGTGTTCACTGCAGTGAGTCATTTGTCTGGCTTGAGGACTCTGGTATCTGCCACATCATTGATACTGGGACCTCTTAGGGACTCCTCTTGGACATCCTGTTGTTGCCCTGTGCCATGGAGATCCTGCAGCTTTGGACCTGCCTCTTCATGTTCCCCAGCAGACCAAAGATGGGGTAGAACAATTCATAGCCCTGGTTCTGGGCCTGGGTAATTGCAGGGTTGATCAGTCTCTGGATCCTCCCCCGTCCTCTCCACCAGGGTAAGCTCTCCAGAGTCGCCCCAGCTACTTCACCCTATGGAACAAGGAGCAAGGGCTGGGACCAGTTCTGCTTTCACACCTTCTGGGCTGGCTTGCCCACACCTCCACCATCAGGGCTAGCTCTGCTGTGTCGCCCAGGTGAGGCGCGGGGCAGCGCTCCTGCTCTTATGACCTGAAGGCCAGCTCTCCCAAAGGCCACAGGTAGCAAGGGGCGAGGGGGAGCTTCTCTCCCTCACCCACACCACTATATGGCTGATGAGGGATGGGGCCAGATCTCCGACACTCATTTTCTCCAGCCGGTTCACCCAAGCTCCCATCCACAGGATCAGCCCTACTATGCTGCCCAGGCAAAGTGTAGGGCCCACTCTCCCTAGTGCTGCAGGTGGCAAGAGATGAAGGGCAAGGGGGCATCTCTCCATTGCCCGTGCTGCTGCATGACAGATGAACAGCTAGCCCACACTCATGCCCTTGGGATCAGCTCTCCCATGCTTGTGCCAAAAGGGTCAGTTCTACTATGCTGCCCAGGCAAGGTGTAATGCCCGCTCTTTCAAGTACTACAGTCGTTGAGGGGCAGGGCCAGTTCTCCCTGGAGTTGCAGCCAGGAAAGTGTGGGGCCAACTCTGTGCAGCCCTATCGTCTCAGCCTTCGGTGGTATCAAGAGCCATGGACATCAACATAGAGAATGGCTGCAGCAGGTCATGGACCCAGACATGGGCCCTGGCAGCAGCCCAGGCCTGAACATTACCATGGCCCCGGCTAGCAATCCAGTCACCTCAGCCTACTCGTCAACCCTTCACTTCTTCAGAGACGCATTCTGTCTCTCCTTTTCAAACTACACCACACATTTGCTCATCACAACAATGCTCGATTACCCCACACCACAAGGTGCCAGGCAGGTCCATATTTTCTACCCAGCGCCTGAGGCAGGCTGCCCCGTTGATGCTGCCATATTTCTTTATCACAGGCAATTTCCAACTCCCAGGACATATCAATGTGTCAGGACATGCCTGGGAATATTTTTTGAGACTTATGTATTTTGAATTTTTGAAAATGTGTGTGCATACTTGTGTGTGTATATGTGTGTGCATATCTCTCTCTCTCTCTGTCTGTCTCTGTCTGTGTGTGTGTGTGTATGTGTGTATGTCTGTGTGTGTTTATGTGTCTGTGTATGTGTGTGCATATCTGTGTGTATGTATGTGTGTATGCACGTGTATGTCTCTCTGTGTGTATGTGTGTGTGCATATCTGTGTGTATGTATTGTGTATGTGTGTATATGTCTGTGTGTATGCATATGTATGTCTCTCTGTGTGTATGTGTGTGTGTATATCTGTGTGTATGTATTGTGTATGTGTATGTCTGTGATGTGTGTTTGTGTGTGTTTGTGTGTGTGTTTGGGGAGTTTTTATTGAAGGTTCTTCCATCTTGCTTTATTGTACTCCGCAAATGTCCCATCTTCTGTCACACAAGATTTCTCTCTAGCCTGAAATCTGGTCCCACTGTCACGCATGGCTTTATCCTTGGTGGAAGGTTGATACCAGATCCTGATACTGATGCTCATGCCTAGCACTTCAGACTTGGAAAGTTGACTTTTCTATAGCTCACATTCTCTATTGTGTTTCCCAGTATCAGGGATAAAATGTAAAATCCATACTTCTTCTGAGACTAGTTTTCTCTCTTCAGCTATGATGATCAAGAAAATGTAAAGTGAGAAGCAATGTTAGAATAGAGGAAAATTCTTTAAGCTGGCAGGTTTCCACATGGATATTTTATGTAGTGACAGAGACATACAGAGACATACAGGGAGGATGCATGTGCTAGGCAGAGGTTGACAAGAACCCTGACCTGAGTAAAAATGAATAATAAGATAATGCTTCAGTTAAAGATGATTCCCGCCTCCCTACCTTAGCTGTGTTTGTCTCCACTGTTCTATTTGCCAGTGCCAAGTCCTTCTGGTTCTTCTGAACAGAAAAGAATCTCACACATTGGTCAAGACCATGCCACTAGCACAACACACTGAGCCAATCAAAATGTGGCCCATTGAGAACAATGAGGGTTTAGAACACTCTCAGTGAAGTTATCTGTACAAGGAACTCCCTAACCTCAGTCCTGTTGCTTTTCTTTAAAGCTTTCTACTATATGGGGAAAACAAAAATTATCAAAAGATACAAATAGCTATAATACTTAGCAATTAGGACTTAAGTACAGACTGCACAGTGTTAGTTTCTACCAAATGAAGTTTAAATAAAGAACAAAGGAGAATCTCAACAAAATGTATAGTTAGAGATTTTAAGATAGCCCTCCATTCTCCATGGTTACCCAAACTGTTGTCTGTCCTTCTGCTAATGCCATGGAGATTAAGATATGCTGTCTTCTGCCAGAGCTTCTGGACTAATGAGGTAGAAGAAGCCTGATCCCAGGCCTATGTCTGGAACAGTTCCCAATAATGAATGTGTTCCTTCTCTCTTTAAGATAGAGACAAGCAAAGTTCATGTCCTGCTCTACGCTATGCAGGTAGAAAAACTGTGACAAATGCCGGTGTCCCTTTAGTCCTCTGAAGGGTTCACCTTTTAATTCTGGAGAGGAAGCCACAGGAATTAGGTTACTGCAGAGCTACACCTGCATTTTCAATGGTCTAGGACCACTGAGGATGAAAAGCCCTGGCACAGCCAAAGCAGTTCTATGAAGGACATTCATAGTAATGTGTCTGCATTGAAAAGGGAGAAAATATCAGCAAAGTAGTCTGACACTATATTCTTGGATGCTGGAAAAGCAAGAGCTACCTAACTTTAAAGTTAACAGAATGGGGATATAAAATGAGAGCAGACAATCAATGCACAATAACAGAGCAATAGAAAAGATCAGCAACAGACTTTGGGAAAGTTAAATGTACCGAGAGACTATTAACTAGACTACATAGGAATTAAAAAAGTGCTAAAACCTGGCAGTGAGGGGGGGTGATCTTATAAGTAATATCAACTACAAAGGTTTCTAAGAGATTATCATGAACAATGAATGAGACAACTAAGAAAAAGATATGTTTGTAGTGTTGGGGGAGAGAGCTGGTTGGTTGTTCCTGGACACTTGACTAGCTTAGCCCCAAAATAACCACACAGAAACTGTATTAATTAAATCATTACTTGGCCCATTAGCTCTATCTTCTTGTTGGATAACTCTTACATACTAATTTAACCCATTTCTAATAATCTTTATATCCCCACAAGGCTGTGGTTTACTGACTAAAATTTCCAGCATCTGTCTCCTGTGACTCCATGGCTTCTCTCTGACTCTGCCCTTCTTTCTCCCAGCATACAGCCTAGCTTTCCCTGCCTACCTAAGTTCTTCCCTATCAATAGGCCAAGGCAGTTTCTTTATTCATTAACCAATAAAAGCAACACATAGACAGAAGAACGTTCTACATCATTGTAGAAACATATAGTGTACCAAGACTGAACCAGAAAGAAATAGAATATCTGAATAGACCAATAATAAGAAAGGGCATTGAAACATTCATTAGACATCTCTAATTGAAGAAAAACCCAGAACCATATGGCATGATAGCTGAATCATTTGAAGGAAAAATATTAACAGTCCTTTTCAATCTCTTCCTGCAAACTGAAGAAGGAGGCACATTTCTAGCCCTGTGTCCCTGACCAAAGCAGTGATGTCCCCAGAAAAGAAACAGTAGTCCAGTATTTCTGATGGCACAGATGCAAACCCTCAAGGACACTGTGTCCAATAGCACATCAAAGTCTCACTAACGTGTTATGTAGGGTTTATCCTCTAGGTGCAAGAATGGCTCAACACACACAAATCGGTTAATGTGATTGCCCATGCTAACAATATAAAAGTTATATAATCACTTTAAGAGATATATAAATAACTTCTTTCAAAATTCAACTTATTTTCTTGATAAAAACTCTCAATGACTTTGGCACAGAAAGAATGCTCCTGAAAAGAAGAAAAGTCACATATGACAAACTCATAGCTAATATCATAACCTAAGCTAAAAAGTATATAGTTTTCCTTTTTGGTCAGCAATGAGACAAGAATGCTCACTCCTAGCATTATGTTCAGTCTATTGTGTGGCATGCTAGTCCTGGGGTGGGGGGAAGCTTCAAATGAGAATGCAAAAAGTGAAAGCCTTTGTCTTTGCTAACCATGATCATATATGGAATCCTATGGTCTCCACCAAAAAGACCTCTCCTCCTCTCCCTTCTCTCTCTCTCTCTCTCTCTCTCTCTCTCTCTCTCTCTCTCTTCATCTCTCTCTCTCCATACCCCCTACACACACTCACACACACACAACTGGTTTTTGGTTTTTTTGTTTTGTTTTGAGAAAAGTTCTCACTGTAGCCCTGGCTAATCTGGGATTGATTTGTAGAACAGGCTGGCTTTGAACTCAGAGACCTGTCTTCTGCCTCTGAAGAACTGGGATTAAAGCTGTGTGCCATCATGCCCAGCAAACAATCTTAGAAATAAACAAACTCAGTAAATTTGTGTGGTATTACAGTGATCTTTAAAAGTTAATGATCAATAGCATCTCCAGTGCTTATTCAGCCATCATTACGGAAGCTTCCCTATGCAGCAGATGGGAACAAATACAAAGATCCACATTCAGACAACACACACACAGACACACACACACACACACACGCACACACGCACACACCGAGAGAGAGAGAGAGAGAGAGAGAGAGAGAGAGAGAGAGAGAGAGAGAGAGCTTGGAACACACAGCTCTAAATGTGATATCTCCATTAAATCCCTCTCCTCAGAACTCAGGGAAACACACAGAAGAGACAGACAGAGTGTTAGATCCAAAGTAGTGGAGGGCTCTCTAAATCCACTAAGCAAAACTTATACAAACTTGCAGAGATTGAAGCAGCAAGCACAGGGCCTGCGTGGGTCTTGCACTAGGTCCGTGGTATACATATTGTAATTTTCAGTCTAGTATTTTTATGGGACTCCTGAGCGCATGAACGAGTGGTTTTCCCATTCTTGTACCTTCTCTTGGGGCTCTTTTACTTCTGTCAATTTGCCTTGTCTAAATTCAATGTGATGATTTTGTTTTAGCGTACTTTGTTTTATTTCATTACGTCTTGTTATTATCTCTTAGAAGCCTGTTCTTTCCTAATGAGAGACAGACAGGAAGTATATCTGGATGGAAGGGCAGGTGGAGAGGAACTGGGAGGAGTAGATGGAGAGGAAACTGTAATCAGAATACATTGTATGAGGAAGGAATCTATTTTAATAAAATGTGAAAAAAAAAATTCCAAAACATCACCCCAATTTTATAGTTGGGTATATAAAATATCTATTAAGTGAGCCCCATTTAGAAATAACAGTGCTTATTGTAATTAGATTTGACATGTAGCATGACAGCGCTGTGACAAATGAGGATAGGCAGCATTCAAATGTCTATAAATTTGAATATATTAGGCAATTCTTAAAAAGAGAAAAATGATAAAAGCACTATTTTCTCTTTAGATTCAAGAAACTTAATAGCATCTCTATAAGCTAATGCTCGACTTTTGGAAACAAAAGTTTGATGCTCTTTCACAATAGCATCAAATCTAAATAAATAGGCTGAGGAGGTGGCTCAGGGGGAAATCTTCACTTAGCATATGTGAACCCTTGGGTTTAATCCCCAGCAGACAGAAACAAATAACAGAAAATCAAATCATCTGTATACATAAAGAGTTACTATATTGCTTATAAGTGTGTGTGTGTGTGTGTGTGTGTGTGTGTGTGTAAATTTAAGCAAGGGAACAAAGGATCTGTAGATAGAAAATGATAAATGCTTTATTAGAAAAACTATTCATGTTTCTTAGAAATTGAAAGTAATAAAAAGTTACATATAGCCAAAAATATCCTCAGTCCACTCTTTACTCCTAAAATAGAGCACTTGATAATTGATAGCTTATAAACCATTGTAGACTTATTTCTCAGAGTTCTGTAGGTTATAACCAAAGAGTTCAGAGTGGTCATTAGTATGAGGGTCTTCCTGCTGCATGGCATTTGGCAGTGGGTATACCATGGGCCAGAAGTGGAAGTGTGCCAGGTAGAGTATCTCTTCTTTATATAAAACCAATACCCCATCATAACCTTCATCCTCATGACCATAACCAGTATTAATTACCTTCTGCTAACTTTATCCCTAAACATGTTGCCATATGAATTGAGACGTTAATCTCCAAACAAATTTTAGAGGACTTATTCAAACCATAGCTGAAATCATTTTAAGCAAGGGGACAAAATGAGTGGTATCATTACTGGATTTCAAATAAGTCTATAGAGATATGGTGATAAAAAATAGCATGCTATTGGCATTAAAAGATGTCATCTGAACTAAGAGACCAGAACAGACAGACCAGAAATAAACCTTGTAACTTATGTTCAAGTTATCCACAAAAGTACCAGAAACGTTACAACGAGAAAAGGGAAGTCTCTTCAGGGACTAGTGTTGAAACCATTGAATATCTATATGTAGAATTATGAGGACAGTTATTTTACCCCTTACCCCAAATTAGCCTCAATATGGACTGGTGACTTGAACTATGAAAGTGCTGGATAAAATCATAACAGTAAAGCTCGATAACATTGATCTATGCATTGATAGTTTAGGAGGACCGCCCCCCCAAATCACAAACATAAAACTAAATAGGAAAATAGACAATTGGGATTGCATGAAACCAAAAAGCTTCTTCATGGAGCAGAAAGTAACCAGCAAAATAAAGAGACAACACATACAGTAGAATAAAGAATGTGCAAATCACATATCATATAATGAACTAATATCCAACATATATAAAGAAAGCAAACTATTCAATAACAGGAACAACAATAACCCTATTAAAAGTCAGCAAATGACTTGGGCAGACTCAAAGAAGCCATTGGAGAAATACAAATTGAAATGAGAATGAAAGACCAATAGCTACTTGACAGGTTGATCATTATCCAATTTTAATAAGTTCACAGACATATAGACATAAAAGAACTATAGATTCCTGTTGGCAATATGATAAAGTAGTACAGACACTTCGAAAATCAGCATTAAAATAAGTAAAAAAACCCTGAGCATAGAGTTATTCTAGAATTCAGTAATACCGTTTCCGCATGCACACCCGAAAGAATTGAAATTGGTGTGCTGTAAATATGTCTGCACTCCCACGTTCATTATAGTGTTATTCAGAATAGTCAAAAGGTGAACAACCAGTGCTCATTCGTTGGCAAATGAACTTTTAGAATGTAGTATGCATACACAAATACTATCCAGGTTTTACAGAAAATAAAATTCTATCACTTGCTACAATATGGATGAATCTTAAAGACACTAAAGGAAATAAGCCAGGAACAAAAAAACAACATTTATCATCTCACTTAACATGTGGAATTTAACAAATTCAAGACAGTCATAATGGTACACATCTATATTCCCAGCACTCTGGATGTTGAGGCAGGAAGGTCACACATTGGAGGCCAGACTGAGCTACATAGCAAGTTAGAGTTAACCTGAGCACTATAGTAAGATTCTGTCTTCACAAACTGAAATTAAGTAAATATATAAAATAGTCAAATGCATAGAGATAGAATAAAATGACAATTATCAGATCTTGAGAGTCAGGGTAGATGTGAGAATGGATAACAGTGATCAAAGTTTCAGAAAGATAAGAAAAATAGACTCTGATGATGGGAAACTTCTACGGAATGCTTCTGTACACTGTGAATATGTATTGTTCCCATTGGTTAATAATAAAAGCTGTAGGTGGAACAATCAAACTGAGAACTCAGAGAGAGGCAAAGTGGTGGTAGATATCATCCAGTCAGTGGAAGAGCAAGATATATTACAGCACAGATAAAGTCACAAGATATGTGGCAAAATATAGTTTCATAGAAATGGGTTAGTTTAAAGTTAAGAGCTAGTTAGTAATAAGCCTGGGCTATTCAACCAAGCATTTTGTAATTAATAGTAAGCTTCTGAGTGATTATTTAGAAGCAGCTACTAGATGGAGCAGAACAGAGGAACCTCCACTTACACATGGTATTCAAATGTAACACACATACATCCACATAAAACCTGAGAAAGGGCTTCTAGACACACACAAAAAAATAGAGTCAGATATGACTTCTTGGTAACTACATTTTCCGGGGCAGGCTCTGGTGGCGAGCAGATGCGCAGTTCCTTTAAATGAGAGCTTTCTGGCTTGGTTCTGGCAGTATGGGCAGCTCTTTTGGGAGGTCCTGCTATGGAACACTTGATTGGGTTTTGTGGGTGGTGGTCTGCATGCTCCTTAGTGGCAGCATAGACCCACTGCTTCCCAGAGTTGAAGAAGTAAGTGTGACTCTCTGTGGTACCTCTGCCATGAGATTAGATGCACAGAGAACTGAGAAGGAGCCAATAACCATGCCCTACTGCCATTCACTATCCTAAGTCTACAAACAGCTAACATAGCAATTTTAAGATTCATCTCATGCAATCAAAAAACAATAGAGATAGATTGGAATAAAGACAGATTCAGACAAAAAGCAAAATTATAAAAACAAAAGAACCTTCCAAACAGGTCACGGTTTGTTTCAAATGTATGTAGCCTTGGGAGAGAAAGGAGAAAGGATAGAAATTGTAACAGACTAAAAAAAAATTGAAAATACTAAAGTCATTAAGGGAATAGAAAATATTAATGTATAATAAGCCACATTAAGATGGAAAATACACAGAGTCTGAATTATGTATATTACTGTATTTATTTTGGATTTTTGACTGTTAATAAGCTATCAACTGAGAGACATTTGAGTATGGGACCTACTAAGCTAATCCAGCCTATGTATTTTCAAAATATTTTGGCTTTGAAATTTGGGACTAAGGATATGTTGCTTTGGAAATGAGGCTCTACTTTTGTTTTTCCAGAAGATGAGAAGTTGCAGATTCCTTCTGGGCTAATACGATTTGATCAAGGAAGACCCCTGAGAGGTTTCTGATGGGAGTGATGGCCCAGGTGACCCAACATTCAGAAAAGCTTCAATGCAGCCTCACAGACCCCTACAGCCAAGATTTAACCATGACTCTAAATTTTCTCAGGATCCCTCAAAGATTACCGGCATCCACTAATCCACAGGAAGTAGTCTAGGGAACTATACCCAAATTCCCAGAATATTTTTATGAATGTTTGCTTTCATTTAAGAGAGTTGGTTACAAATTGCTATTTGCCAAGTCAATCTCTTCCTAAAGGATAAAAGGAAATATGATATAGAAATGAAGAAGAAAAAAGGGTAGATTATTGAATCAACTTTAATTCGAAGAACATCCATTAATCTCAAATATTTTACATTGGTATGGATTCTAATTTATTGATATAAATTTAAGGTTAATTTTATTATACTATGTATATGTATAAATATGTATATATATTATTCTTGTTTAAAGTATTGTGTTTATATAGCTCAGTTAAAATGTAAAGTATAGTTAAAATTACAAATTTAAAATAGTCAGTTAGTTATTATTATCTATGATAATCAAACCTAAGGTCATGTTAGTAAAATATTTTAGATATACAGAAATATATGTCAGATAGATAGGTATCTTTGAACATTTCAAAGACCTATAGAATAATGCTTTTAAAATGTTTTAATAACTTAAACTTTTCATGGCAATGAGACATATTTGTTCTTGGCAGCACACTGATATACTCCAGAAAAGATGATGGACATCAAAACAAAAAGCTCCATATGGAGTTTGTTTTCTTTATGACAGAAACTATCCATGTGAGCCAAGAAACTTCCCTCCCTCAGTTGCTGACAGTTACTGCCCAGATTCAACCAGCAGGACACAAGAAAAGCAATTGCTGAGCTTTGCCAAGACAAGGTAGGACTGTCCTTCAAAATTCCTTGCTTCACAGGAAAATCTGTCAAATGTGATAGGCCTTTAGACCAAAGTTGGATGCCCCAATGTTGCAGGGGAATCGTGGGTGACTGTCCAGGTAGTCACATATTTCTGTCATTTCTTACATTTAATTCAATTTGTTCTATGTTTCTTACTAGCTTCTCAAAGGCTCTTGAATTTTCTATCCATCCTTAGCTGGACTCACCCCCAGGGGATTTGCAGGTTCTTGTGGTAGAAGCTGTTTTTTCTTTTCTTTTTCTTTTTTTTTTTTTTTTTGGAATCGGTTTTAGAGCGTGTAAAAGCCTTAAGAAAGTGAGGTCTGATTTTTACACAGGAAGACAGCTGGGAGAATTTGGGGGCAGTTCTTTTCATTATGGGAAGTTTAAATATTTTTAATGCCAGTAGGCTAGGTAAGAAATTAATTACATTATTACGTAGCATAACTATAAATACAGTTCTAAACATATTAAAGAATTTGATCACATATGAGGTAACTAGTCGTTAACTTGTATTTTAAAATTATCCTTAACAGCTTGCAGTCTGTTGGTAACTTCGGGGTTAAATGAGAACTGGAGAAGGCAGGCAGCTTTTGGGGAGGGGTGTACAGAAGTTACAGGAGGAGCTAAGAGATGCGATGAAAGCAGAGAGGGTAAGTGTACTGGTAACAAGAATTTCAGTCGGGCACATATCCGAACAGACTGAAAGACCCATCAGATGGAAATGCCCCCAATCACATAGGAGAGGCACCATTCTCGACATGATGGGGTCCTGGTAGGACTAAAGGCAGCTTCCTGTCACACATGTGGTTTTTTTAAACAGGGAGCTCCATAATGTCTCTTAACCAGTGAGAGTAGAGAGACAAACACCCAGAGCAGGAATTGGAGGAACAGCTAGAGAGATGAATAAAGAGAATTATCCTGAATGCTGGGATTAACGTAAGGGTGGGGTAATTACCTTTTGGAATCTACAATTTGGTGTCAGAGGCTGGCATGGCACTCAGACCCTGTCAGGAAGGCTTACTTTGTTAGTTTCAGTTGAGCAGCCTCCAAAGGAGTTTTCCACGCCCCTAAGTATTTGCAAGTAAACTGTTTCTTTTCTTGATGATTCACCTTGCTGGTGGTCTGACTGCGGCAGCAGCAAATCCCACTGGGCCCTTTGGTTCTTTTCAGGAGGTTATGTGCAATGATTGCAATCAGGCATTGCAGGGAGGCCAATCAGGATTACAGTACTGTGTAGCCGCTTTGTTTTCTTAGATCCTGAATAAGATAACAATGAAGAAGTTTCCTCATGAGGAGGTAGAGCAAGGGGCTTTGGAACACAGGTGGGCTCCTTATCTCCTGCTAATGCCTGGCCACCAAGCACACTCCAACTAGACAATGCTGTAGGAGGCGTATCCTTTTTTCCATTCAATGTATCCTAGTTTTTTATATCTGTCTCTGTTGTATATTGTATCCCCTATTTCTACATCTGAAATTCCTAAGTCTGGAAACCAGAGGCTGACTGTCTGCATAAATTGTAGAAAGTTCATAACCTGATTAGAGCTTTTTTTTTAAAAAAAAAAAATCTCTGTCTCTTGCTTGATAGCGTCTCCAAAAAAGATCCAGTCCTTTAATTCAGTTTGTTCTATGTTTCTTACTAGCTTCTCAAAGGTTCTTGAATTTTCTATCCATCCTTAGCTGGACTCACCCCCAGGGGATTTGCAGGTTCTTATGGCAGAAGCTGTTTTTTCTTTTTTTTCTTCTCTCCTTCCTTCCTTCCCTCTTTCCTCTCTTTCTATCTTTCTTCTGCTCAGACTGCAAGCATCCAGTAATTTACTGTTCTATCAGGCCTGTTCCGGGCACCACCTGTTGGGGAGTCTAACTCCTTATTCCCAAGGGGTCCAGTGACCTGGGACAGAGGTGTGAAGTTCCTATAATGACGAAACTCTGACCACCTGTTTCTAACAAGTGGCCCCCGGATAGCCTGAAGCATTTTTATTTGTACAGTTTCAATAGTTTACATGAACAGTTTTATAATCAAATTTGTTTCCTTAAGTTTCTAATAATAATTGCGATAATTGCCAGTTTGTCCCCTTATCCCATTTTCCCTCTGTCCCCCAGTTTTCCCCACTGGTAACTATTGCCTACTTGGCTCATAGTTTAATGTTAAAAGCATAACAGTACTGCGAGCAGCAAAGGAAGCGTTCTAACTAGCCACACCTAGTGGGCAGCATTTGTGGTCACAGCGTCTTGCAAAGTGAAGAGGAGTTTTGCCTCTAATGGTTAATGTTGACCTCTGGTGGAGTCTGAGTTCTCACAATCAGCTTATCAGCCAAGGCTGAATCAATCCATTCTTCCTTCTACAGCACTCTACCGCCTATGGAGGTGTATCAGTGTTTTCCTATCCTCCTGTAAACTTCATAACCTAAAAGCTCACTCTCAATAGTTGGCACTATTTATTCCTCCTTCTCACATACCCCTCCGCTCAGCTTCCTATAGCATTGGCATGGCTATTAGAAATGAGGGCACTGTGGGTCTTTATGATTCTGTTTCCCTCCCCGTTCCTAGACTGTTACCATTATCTCCTGATGTCATCTACTATTGGCATTTCTCCTAGGCTCTTGTGGTTAAAATCATTCTCTCCACATCAGGTATGCAGGTCTGTAGTGTGATAAACTACCGTGACTCTTTTACACTGGTCACAAGGTGCATTGGAAAGGCGCCAACCTGTTCCTGAGAAGCCTGAATTCATGGTCACACCTGAACCATTCAAGGCTTTAGGAGCTAAACCAGACCCACTGTTTACTTTTAGTAAAGTCCTCCCTGACTCACCCAGAGGAGAGTCATCAGGGGAAAGTTTTCCTGATGGAAATGAACGATGGAAATTCATTTCCTGATGGAAATTTCATGAACGGCTCTAAGAGAGTGAAACTAGAGGTAGCCAGCAATACGATTGGCATTAAGAAAGCAAGGGGAGCATTCGGTAACTACGCTCCTGGGATCATGTCCAGAATTATACAGCAAATTACCCATCGGCCTTGCCAAAATGGGCTGAATTCCCCCAGGCTTTGCCAAAAGGAGAACTTGCTTGTGCTGTTCTCAGGCCTTGTCCCCTGAAGAAGTCACATGGCTCCTGGCAGGAGTTTGGACACCCTTTTATAGCCTAGCCTCAAAATTACAACATATCTTCTCTGCCACATTCTCGTTGGGTTTACAGCCATAAACTTTTCAGATACAAGGACAGAGCTAGTCATCATTCTTAGTGCATAAATAGAATGTTCTAGACTCTAAATTTTTTAGACCATCTTTGGGATAACCTGTCATAATCATCTCTTCAGAAATTTTTCTTTACATTCCTTTAATATGCAAAACATTTTTTGTTCATTCCAAACTCTAAAATATCCCTCCCCTTGCATTATGGCTTGAGGATCAGGCTGGAAAGCCAAGGTCTTGTCACCATGTCCAGGAGATGAAGAAGACTTCCCCAATGTGGTAATATAAGTCCAAACCTTAAGTGTCATTGTTCTTGACCTCAGATTTATCAGCACAATAACTTTCCCTCCAAACACCCAAAATAGAATAACGGAATAAACTTAAGACAGCCACCATACACATTTCCATTCATGCAAGAGCTAACCCAGGGGCATCTGCTACGCGCCAGCCCATAGTAATTCTAAAGTCCAGTTGAGTACATGTGGTAATTCCTTGATTAGAACTGAGCCTTAACATGGGAGCTGTTTCCATGGCTGGCACTCCAACTCTCTGGGCTTCAGGATTCACCGCATGCAACCCGCCACTGTCCTTTTGGTGGCAAAGTTAATGCAAGAACTATTTTCTGATTACGGGTTCCAATTTGATGGAAACTGATAGGGTGGGTGACTTGGCAAATGATACCCAGTAGGGTGAGGGTATTTCCACCTACAAGCCAAGGAGGTACCAAGTCACAAAAATGGGGCTCATCACAAAGAGGATGACTAAGAGGTTATGCAAGGAAGCAGGCAGAGTGGCAGAGTGAGCCATTCCAAAGCCCAGACTTCTGACCCGCGTGTAAAGCCGGGACATTGTGGGGACTTGACAGAAAGGCAAGGGAAGGAGATGTGGGGATGGAGGCGAGGACTACCCAAGGCACTCCGGGGTAAAGAAAGAGCCAAGTTTAGAAGCTCCATTCAGGCTTAGGGGGTGGAGAGTTTAACCTTTTGGTGTGTGCATGTGAGTGTGTGTTCAGACGGTTATTGTGTGTTTTGTACTGGGTATGGATGCAAATGAGGGACCAGCGTACAAAGGACCCGCACAGCAGAAAGGTGGCTGTGTTCCCACAGCTGGAGCAGCTTCCTAACAGCGGCCTGAAAAACATCTGTCTTTGGTTCTTCAAGGAGTCAGAATCCACCCATTTCCTGGGAACCCGGTAACACCCAGGTGCTCTGCCTGTCCGTCACTCAGCTGCCGTACTCCTGGGTGCTTTCAGACTGGCTCATAGTTAGAGTTGAGTCATTAGCATTCCATGTCACTCTACTACTGTCGAAATTATGTAGGTCTTCTCACGCTTTGAACTTGTCCTGAAAATATTTTGCAAAAAAATCAACCGTCTAGAGCTACGTTGTAGAGGCGAATCCCCGAATGAGGCATTGAATCTGCGGTTCTTGGTCTCTTTATTCTTCCACAGAACCTAAATTTGTAGCTTAGTCTTGCTGTAACACTAACTAATGGGACACTAGCCCAAACCTCTGAGCAATACAGGAACTTCTGAATGACTATCTAAACGGCAAAAATTTCTGGGGATGACAAAATGCCTCCACGCACGCTTTACAACAAGGGGCATAGGAAGAGCAGAACCGCATTGCCTGGTGAGCGTATGCAGTCTTCGAGGGACTTCATGGGTGTGTGCAGTTCGCTTATGACTGAAGGACAGGAAAGACTGCAGGCACGGGAAGAACTTTTCTTCTCAAGGGAGGCACCAACTCGACTCACATCAAGCAGGGACTCTGCCTTATTCATCCTTGAGCTCTCAGTTGTTAAACAAACATTTGTTAAACAAATGGATGAGTGCCTCCAGTTCTCTCGGCAAATAGCAGTGTTCAAAACACGCTTGCTGAATGAGGCATGAGAGAGGACTAATGCACGCTTTGCCGGTGGAAGGGAGCCCGCACTTAACTGGACCAACCTTTCCCCATTCCACATCTTCAATGGGCTTTAACACTATGGTGGCTGGTGCTCTGTGCCTGTCTAAGGTCTCCATCTACTCCAACAGATGGGGAGGGGAGTGCCCCATAGGGGTGATTGGCAAGACCAAAGCTCTCCACTCTCAATAATAAGAAAAGGCAAAATACTGTTGTGTACACAGAAGTGTTTGTTGTTGCTGCTATTTGTAGCTACCAAGGTTTCTTCCCTTCTCTCCTGGCGATTTGCAGGGCCGTGTGACCTCCGGCTCCCTGGAGATTCTGCACTAGCTCTGGCTTGAGGGGATAATTTAGCAAGAACCTGGTTCTCTTTGTTATGGTGATTCCACTTGTATTCAAGGTCTTAGCAATGGGCCCATAGCCTGGCTCCCCAGCTGACCCTGCCCGAGACTTTAATCTTCTCCTCCTGCTCCTGGATGGGAGGAGGCCTTGCATTTTCGGTCCTTCTTGCCCACTGGTATAAATACCCGACTTGAGTTTAATAAAGTTGCCATTTACTCTGGTAAGTGAGCAAAGGTCTCTTTTGTGTGTGTCTCTTTTTTAACCCTCAGGACAATCGTCCATTCTCGTGGGCCCGAGTTCGGGAAAGCGCGCAGCCTGGGTCGGGCGTGGGTATCCACTGGAAAGTGCTGACTCTTACAGCTGTTGGTGGGGGATCTTTGTTGTTTGTTTGTGGTGCTGGGGGCTGACCCTAGGGTTTCATGAATACTAGGGAAGCCCTCTATAACAGAACCACATCTCCAGGCCTTTCCTTGTATTTTTTTTTTTTTTATTTTCTACCATGACCAAACAGACAAACAAACAAATCAACCAAAACCAGAAACAAGCAAAGCTGAAAACCGAGAAATCGTCCCCAAGGCAGGGCCAGGCTGCATCGCAGAATCAGTGCAGCTGCCTTGGTTTATGCTGTAAGTTAGGAAGGAGCAAGTCTTTCAGGAAAAAATAAAACCTATGGACTTAATAAATGCAGTCCGTTGATTAATAGTTTGGCCACAGATGCATGAATAAAATTCTAATTCTGAGCATGTAAATTTTTCTTTGCCGTTCACTATGTGAGCAAGCTCTCGGCCTCTGGATTCTGTCATTCTGGTCAGATGTGAATTTCAATTGCTACTTAGCTTATCGTTCCACACTTTCTGAGAGGAAGAGTATATATCATGCAGAACAGAGAGGCACCCGAAGAAATGGCCTCCCCTATTCCATATTCCAATACTCGTTTCCTTTACAAGTGAAGTCCACCCTCAGCATTCCCTTTGTACAAGGACTTTGAATATATTGACAAAAATCTCCTTTCTAAAAAAAAAAAAAAATCAAGTTCCCATTTTGTCTCTCAGCCAGGCATGATTTTGGACACACACAGATGCAGATGCCCATTGCTACTGTTGTCTCTGCTACTGCAGTGACATCTGATCCCTATCAATCTGCTGTCCTCATGGGAGCATCTCAGCGTGCAGCAAGGAAATTGCTTGTGCAAGTGGGCATTTTAGTTTTTAATTTCTTCCTTCTCAACAATGAGTAGATGTAGGGTTGTTATAATCACCTTTCTCTCCAAAGTGACCAGATGTATGTCTTTCCCATGTCCCCACTAGCCAGAGAAGACAATCTGGATCCATTATCCTCAAGACACAACATCTCCAACCACCAGATTTGCTATCAATTTTAGAAGAGAAAGGACACAGTACTGAAGAAAGCGATTCTAATGAACACAGTGTTTTTTTATGTGGTCGGCTGATGTGGGAGAATTGTCTGTATTCTGTCAATCATATTTTAATAAAATGCTGATTGGCCAGGCAGGCAGTATAGGCGGGAAAACCAGACAGGAAGTAGAAGTGGAGCAAGGAGAACAGGAGAATTCTGGGAAGCAGGGAAGTTCCTCTGCGATTCCTGCGCAGACCATCGAAGAGGCAACATGTAAGCTGTCACACTGAAAAAGGTAATGAGCCCATGTGGCTAATGTAGATAAGAATAATGGGGTAACATAAGTTATAAGAGCTAATAAGTAGCCTGACCTAATGAGCCAATCAGTTTATAACCTTATGGAGTCTTGTGCGTGATTTTTCCTTGGGACTTGCTGGCTTGTTGGGGTACTGGGTGGGACAGAAACCCCAACAAGCCAGCCCTCATACTACAGTCGGCAAAATAAAACTGAGGTTTCCGGTATTGGCTACTCACAAAGGAAATCAAAAGAGGGGATAGAAAGAGGTCATGGCAGTAAATATCCTGTAGGCTGAAGAAGGTGAGGGCTAAGCACCAGGCAAGGATGCCAATGGTCTCAGTGCATCTTTAGGCCATTACAGCACCCCAGGGAGCAGGGGATGGTTTGGCACAGGGAGGTAAGGAACACTTGCTAGGAAAGGGAGCTCTTTTCATTTTGATCAAAGAGTGAAACAGATCACATAGGTACCACTGGCAGCATTGACACAAGAGTAACTGAAGCCAGTTCCCTAATCATTAGAAGTTGACTTGCTTGCTGACCAATGTCAGAAGACGGTCCTGGCAAGCAGAATCCCAAACAGCTGGGAAAAGAAAGCAGTTCAGAGATAAACCCTCTGAAAAGCCATCAGCACAATCAGCTGTCATCCATTGCAACACGTTCTGAAATGTGTTCTGAAATGTGTGCATCCATCACCGACCTGTCTGGCCACACCTGCGCCGTACCACAACCTCAGCAATGTGCACCTCTTCCCCTTGCACCGCATCCTGACTCATGAGCTGTGCATAATTAGGGAGAGAGAATGAGCAACATTCATGGAGAAGTTAGCAATGGAGGCGCCACTTACAAAGCAGGGTCTTGCCTGAACCCAGCCTCTGGACCAGAAAGAGTGTTTGTATCTGCAGACAGTCCCGCCCAGGAAGCTTCTGCTTGTTGATTTTTTATTGCTGCACCACAGTTTCTCCTCGTTGTATCTTAGAACGGCAGCAAATGATAAAGAGGGATATTTTCTAGGCATAAATGATCTTTAACCCCAAGTTTGTGAACTAATAAATAAGACTTGTTCAGAGATGGCCAGGTCATGACCTTACCCTAATGGGGTTGGATGTTGTCACTTTTCCTGCCCAGGCCAGGGCTAGGAAGAGGATTCTGTCCCTAAGCAGGCAGATGGTGAAATGAAACCTAGGCTGTGTCACCCTGGTCATACTACCATAGCAGACACGGCTGGCACACCCTGGGCTCCCCACCACGCTCCATATGATAGCCCTGATGGGAAGGGGAGACCTAAGCTTGGGAAGAAAAGTGAAGGACGCTGGCTGGTGCTTCCTGGAGGTGGACCCTCCTGAGCCATATGGTAAACATCAACCTCCCCTGAGAGTTCTCACTGGAAGAAAAAGACTCCAGGTGACTAACTGTGGTGAACTCCAAATTTTGAAGTAAAGGTGTCAGGAGACACTGTGTAACAACAGGCTTTTAGGCCAAAGACTGAAGATTATACTGTCTACAAATACTGTAGAGGCAAGAAGAGGGCAAAGAGACACTGAGGTGGCTCTGCTTCTGCCTCTTGTCACAGCTTGGAGGGAACCCAGACATGGAAGGACATGGCCAGATGAACGGCTTGGCTGTCACACAGTGGGAGAATACACAGCTGGCAAATCTAAGGAACGCACAGAGATTGCCTCTCTCGGTACAGTGTTCCTTCTTATCTGTCATTTCAGCAACCCATGCTGGTAGCTTCCTGTTTTGGGTCCTATGAGGAATGAGGGTTTACAGAACATGTCTGATTTCTCCGGGAAGGACACAGAGAGAGAACTCGACTCAGTTGCCTCACAGTGTGCTCTGTTTGCTGCTTATTGTAACACACACCTCGTTGCTCTCGGGCAGAGAACCAGGATTAACTCTGACTGGCACCTGAGAGCTTACTCAACAGTAAGGTAACATCTGAGCCCCAAGGATTACTATGGTTTAAGCTATCTGACTAAAATCAAGTCTGGCCCTGATTCACGTTTATATCCTGGATTATAACCTCCCAGAATGCCGCCTCCATACCGCAACCCCTCCATCCATCTCTACTCCTCAACTCACTTCTCAACCTAGATTCTAATTTGTGTATCTAAGATCACAGTAAAGATAGCACAGGCACAGAAGAAACAAATTCAAAGTCTTTTTCATATTTATACAAAAATGTAGACTTTCTGCGGAAACACTTTCCAGGTCTCCCGGGCAGAAACAACAGCTCCTTCTTGATTTGCTTCTTCAATTGCACTACTGGGTGTGGCGATTAAAGATCGGTCTTGGTGTGCTATGGACTTGCTTGCTTTATAAAGTCTCTCACTCCTATGTGAAGACGTTCTGTTGACTGGCACTTACTGAGTGCTAACCATACATCTAGCATGTACTTAGTTGAAAGATATAAAAGTAAATACATCTTCCTTACATGGATATATGTACATACTTTTGTGTACCAGGAGTTGGTTCTAATCAACCAACGTTAATAAACAGCTGTGGATTCCACCCAAAGCTAAAACCCTTCAATCCCCCTGCGAGGTAGCACCAGAACAGCCTAGTTTTACAGGCCAATACTTGGAGAGCTTGCTGTAACTAACAAAGTGAAGACTTAAAAATGCTTTGATCTTAGTCAGCCAGTAGAGTCAAAACTTGGTTCCCAAACAAGGCCACATGCCCCTCCCCACCACATCAGCTCCCAGCACTTTCCCTCTTGGGAAGCTGCTAGTAAGGTCTTCATCCAGGTGAATCCTTGTTTGAACAGAGGCTAAGCTCATTGCTTGCTTTCCAATCCTCGGATTTTGTCTTTCCTTAGAGAAAAGACTTTAAAATGATATATTTTCATTAATTGGAGTTTAGAGCTGGGACTCATTTAAATCTTTTTAAATTAGACCATAAGTTATCAATGATGCAGTGAGCAGATGTCTGACAGCATCGATATCAAGGTGTTGGCATGTTTACTGATGGAAGGAACAGCTGCCATTTCTAAAGCAAACTCTGACTTTGTTCTTTCTTCTGTACCCAACTTCTGTGTATGCTGAAATTTCAGGATATAATGCTAATGGGCTGATTTTATGAAAAGTTGGATATCAAACAGTATCTTAGGACCCAGATGATCATATGAGGGCCAATATTCAGAATGAACTACGCATTGTTCTGATAAATGAGATCTTGTGGCTCTTTAAAATGGTAGCCGCTATTATATGTGTGTGGTGGTTTGAAGGAAAATGGCCCCCAAAGGGAGTGGCATTAATGAAAGGTGTGGCCTTGTTGGAGTGTGTGTGGTCTTGTTGGAGAAAGTGTGTTACTGTGGAGGTGGACTTTGAGGTCTCATATACACTCAAGTCATGTCCAGTGTCTGAGAGCACTTCCTGTTGCCTAGGCCAGATGTAAAACTCTCAGCTACCTCTCCAGCACATTGTCTGCCTGCACAAAGTCATCTCCCACCATGATGACAATGAACTGAACCTCTGAACTGTAAGTGAGCCCCCCCCCCAACTTAATGTCTTCCTTGTAAGAGTTGCCATGGTCATGATGTTTTTTCACAGCAATAGAAACTCTAACTAAGACAGAAGTTGGTACCAGGACCTGGGGTATTGTGATAACCCTGACCATGCTTTTGTTTGAAGGACTATGGACCTTGGGATTGTGGATTAGGAAAGCAGTGGAATGCTTTAAGTGCTGTTTAATGGACCATACTAGTAGGAACATGGAAGACAGTGGTACTAAGAGTTATTTAAACTATGGGAGGCTGACTCAAGATGTTTCAGAGGAGAATAATGCTAGTATGTTGCCTAGAGATTGTTCTTGTGTTATTTTGGTGAGGAATATGGCTGGTTTTTGTCTTTTTCTGAGAAGTTTACCTGAGGTTAAAGTGACAAATTTAGGATTAACTACATTGACAGGAAATCTCAAAGCAGCCTAGGATAGACTGTTGTGTGGTTCATAGTGGTAACTCTAATGAAGCTTTACAATGAAAAGAAGCAAACTGGGCAAAGAAAAATATTTGAGGAAAAAAGGAGCACCAGAAAGTGGAATGGAGCTAAATCCTATGTTCAAGGAGATAAACAGATTAAAAAATGGAATTAAGGAAGTGGTGAACTTAGGGCAGGATCCCACCCAACTAAATTTCCAATTTGTGAAAAGGAATTAAAGAAAAGCTTAAAGTAATTAAAGAAAATGCCTGCGGTAGTGCACGCCTTTAATCCCAGCACCCTGGAAGCAGAGGCTGGTAAGTCTCTGAGTCTGAGGTCAATCTGGTCTACAGAACAAGTTCCGGAGCAGTCAAACTTGGGCAGCGAAAGAAACTCTAGAACCCAGAAAGATGGTGAAGATACAATTGAACAAAGAGGCCATGTTATAGCCCCAGGAGGCAGCAGAATTTGGCAGCTTTAGCCATGTGGTTCTGGCTTTAGAGTCAAGAAGCAACTAAGGAAAGCCACAGAGGGCAGGCATGTGTCAGGGGTGTCCCTAAATGGAGGCCTAAAGAGGACATTGCATGAAACTGTGAAGTTGAATCCTGGATTATCTTGGAAACCCCAAGACGTTGGAGATACCAGAGTTGTGAAATACCTGGCAAGGAAAACTGCTGACAGGGAGTAGAACCAACCCAAGAGATACAAGTGTGTTATAGTCAACAAAGCTGAAAGGAGTTGGAGATCTGAGGAGCACTTTGACATCAGTCATGGAGATAGAGAATTTGGAGTATGCCCAGCTGGTTTTCAGTCTTGCTTTGGTCCAGTATTTCCTCACTATGCTCCCTTCCCTACATTTTGGAATAGTAATATTTATCCTATGCTGTTATATTGTGGAAGTATGTGATCTGTTTTTTTTCATTTTGGTCTTACAGGGGAGTTACAGTTAAGAGATGGAATCTCAGAAGAGATTTTGAAATTTAGACTTTTAACTAAATTTGAGACTATTTTAGACAATGGGGACTTTTGAAGTTAGATTGAATGCATTTTTTTGCATTATAATATAGCTACAAGTCACTGGGGGTCAGGGGGTAGAATGTGGTGGTTTGAGAGAAAAAATGACCCCTAAAGTGAGTAGCATTAATGAGAGGTGTGGCCTTGTTGGAGTAGATGTGGTTTTGTTGGAGGAAGTATGTCACTACGGGGATGGGCTTTGAGGTCTCATGTTTGCTCAGGCCACGCTCAGTGTCTCAGACCACTTCTTGTTGCTGAGACAAGATGGAGAACTCTCAACTACCTTTCCAGCACCATGTCTGCCTCCACACAACCATCTCCCACCTTGATCATAATGGGCTGAACCTCTGAACTATAAGCAAGACACCCCAATTAAATATTTTCCTTATAAGAGTTGCTGTGGTCTATGGTCATGGTGTCTCTTTACAACAATAGAAACCCTAAGACAGTGTGCTTGTATTTACTTTAGAGGGTTAAATAGTACACATCCATTTGACAGTTAAAATATTGACATTGTTCTAGATGATAGAAGTCCAGACCTGGGCATTGGCAGGCTTGATCTCCTGAGTTTTCCTTCCTTGGCTTTTACTATGCTGCATCCTACTGCCCTCACATCTTCCTGCCGATCTAGATGTGCTCTGCACCCTAATCCCTTCTTCTAAAGACACAAGTGGCATTGGACTACAGTCCAGCATGCTGCCTTCTTCTGCCTTAGCTTTCTTTTTAAAGACCTAACTCAATGAACATCGGGTTCTGAGGTGGGCTGGAGTAGGTTACACACAGTTATTTGCGCATGGTCATAACTCCATACAGAGTATTTTACCCTTTGGTGCCCCCAAATTAATGACCTTCTTTTTTTATAAAATCTATTTACCATATTCTAACTTTCACAGAATTCTCAACACATGCCAAAATCAAAGCTAAGCCCAACATATCACATGACTATCATCTAAAATGTAGTAGCATTGAGGTTTGATTCCACCTGACTCAGAATTCCACCTCAGTTGTAAACCTGTGAAATCAGACAGATTGCCTGTTTGCTACACAGAGAAGGGGAAATGGAGACACTCCCATTTTAAAAAGGATAATCAGAAAGAACAAAGATGCCTTACACAAATTCACTGGATTGTAGGCTTCAAAAATGATTTCTGTTTTTTTCTCTAGTCTCCGTCCTCTAGCATCAGTAATGACCACACCACTAACCTGTAGGTCACCAGAACAATGGCCTGACTCTGGCCTATCCAGAGGCAATCTCTGGGACCACGGATGCTAAGAAAATGGTGCTGAGATATTCGTTTGTATCTGTGAGTCACCTCATCATTTCTTTAAATCATGGTTGTCTGGCCACATCCTTCGTGTTCTCTTCAGATCACACTTCCTCGTCGTTTTCAGTGTGAATAGGCAAAGAATTTCCAAATCTTCCCATTCTGTTTCCTTCCCATTCTGTCACCTCACAGTCACTTCTTCAAGTTATCCCTGTCCTCCCTGTGTTACTTAGCACAAAGGAGAAAAATAAACCTCATCCTCAGCTTCAGATATCCTCCAAGAATTCGCCGAGTTCACCACCTGGAGATCTTCCTTCATGAGGTGTGTTCCTCATGTCTCAGTGAGAAGAGACAAGTAAGTACGCCACGAAATCCTCACCAGGCCCAGGTAGGGAGAGCTAAGGTCGGTCATTATGTCCCCACTCAGTACAAAACTGTCTACAAAAGCACACGCATCTCAAGAAGGGTCGAGTGGTTGTGAGCCACACCTCTGTGTGATGGTGAGTCATCATATGTGTGCCAATGCCTCCCCCCGACACAGAGCAAAATGGGTAGTGTCCCCTTGTTCTCTGCAACCAGCATGGCTCTTTCTGCTTTACCTTCCCCTCTGTATTCCTACACAAACATCCCAGAGGCATCAGTGCTTTGGCCATGTGGTCCCCCTCCACTCCTTCCTGCACAGAGATCGGAAGTAACCCACAAGTGCTGTAGGACAATGGTCTTTTATCCTGTCACTTGCATTATTTTTAATAAAACGCTGATTGGCCAGTAGCCAGGCAGGAAGTAGAGGTGGGGCAACGAGAATTCTGGGAAGAGGGAAGTTTTGGTCTGCAGTTGTGACCCAGACACAGAGGAAGCAAGATGTGACTGACTCGCTGAAAAAGGTAGCCAACCACATGGCTAACATAGACAAGAATAATGGGCTAATATAAGTTATAAGAGTTAATAAAGGGAGCCTAGTCTGTTTGGAAGTTCACCTTCCTAGACCTGCATAGAGGGGGGGAGGACCTTGGACTTCCCACAGAGCAGGGAACCCTGACTGCTCTTAGGTCTGGAGAGGGAGGGGGAGGGAAGTGTGGGGGGAGGGGGAGGGAAATGGAGGAGGTGGAAATTTTTAATAAAAGCATAAAAATTTGCTGGAAAAAAAAGAGTTAATAAAAAGCCTGAGCTAATGGGCCAATCAGTTTTATAATTAATGTAGACCTCTGTGTGTTTCTTTGGGACTGAATGACTGAAGAACCAGGAAGAACAGAAACCTCTGTCAACACACAGGGGTATTCATCAGTAAGGCAGCCGTTCCTTAATGGGGGAAAATAGTCTCTGGTGGGACATTTGACAGCGCATACAGATGCAGGAGGAAGACAGTGTTACCAGCACTTGGAAGACAGGGGTTGGGGATAGTACAAATTGGTCCTTGATATACAAGTTGGCCCCTCACAATGTTTGATACAGCCTCAAATGTCAATATTGCCAATATTTCAAAACTTCTGGAAAGGAGGGCATGCCCTGAGCTCTGATCTAATTGTCAGAGAACAGGTGACGGGGAGGAGGAAGAGGGAAGGCTTCCTCGACTGCACATTTGTCTACTTCTCAGAGCTCTGCAGATGACCGTAGACATGTGTGAAGTCACACCTGCCCGGGGGAAGAGGCTGCTTTGTTTCTTTGTGAGCACTAGTTTGCTTTTCTTCTAAGTTAGTAGTGTTTTGGAAAAGGTTCATCGGAGATTTTACAAAATCCAAATTTCAGGAATTAGATGGGTTTTCCTTCTTTATGTGTAAGGGTAGAATGTTATCTCTGAAAATATCACTGGACACTGTAATTACTACTGTACCCGTTGTCTTGAGAAACGGCATCTAACTTTGCAGAGTAAAAATGTAGAGTCTGTTGCAGATGTTATTATTCTTTTTAGTATCACTGTAGACCAAGGAAAATAAATTTGTTCGTTGTAATGTCCACAGCAACACCAACAGATCTGTTGTGACCTCAGTTTCAGGCTATTGGGTCAAGCACCCAGAAGCCACATCAGATGATCACCTCTTGACCTGGGATTTCACCAGGTCACTGTCTGCCACAAATAAAGGCTTAGGGTGAAGTAAACTCAAATGCATGTCCCAAGCATTAATCTTACTCCTACCTTGTGACCTGTAACTTACAAATGTGAGTCACACATATAAACCTGAATATCCAGTCATATCATGTCTAAAAGCCAGCACTTCATCAGCTCCCCCGAGCTGGAATCTCCCCTCCATGGACCTGACCCAAAGGCAGCATCTCCCCACCGTCACCCACAGGCAGACTTGCCACAGGTGTCCTTAATCTCCTCTTCACCTCCTTTCCAAATCAGAGTCTGTATCCTAAGGATTCAACAAGTCAACAACAACTACTGTACCGCGCCTCTGGTCTTACTCGCCTCCTGCTGACCTTGATTCCACCTTCTGTTCTCCTGGGCAGTGCACTGAGTCACTGCCTCTCTGTCTCTTCGCTGGAATTTTTCCCAGAAGGAAGAGTAGGGGGGAGGCGGGGGTGTGTGTGTGTGTGTGCTGACATTAGAACAAAGTAGAGTCGGTCACAGGGATCTTTTACCTGGGAAGCCGTGTGTGTGTGTGTGTGTGTGTGTGTGTGTGTGTGACAAGACCACATCTGCTTGTTGTCCACTCTTTCCTCTCCCTTAGAGGGCCTGGGCCAATCCCCCTTCTCTAGAAGCTCAAGTTTCAAAACCTTTAAACTGCAGAAGACTCAGCCACGGCGCTTCTTTTTGGTTCTAGTCTTCCCACGAAGAGGGCTTGGGATGCATGTTGCATTTGATGTGTCCTTTTATTGTCATTTTACCTAAGCTTGTAAAACCACAGATTTAAAACTTCCCGTCATCCTCATGGTCCTTCTTTTAAATTCTCTGACTTATTTCGATATTGTGTCAGAAGAGGGAACTGAGACGTTTTTGCAATGTCTCAGGTCAAATGCTGGGGCTATGTCTTATGGGGAGAGTCTGTGACTTGGGTCCTCAGGAGATCGAAACTCTGTTGTTTGCTCTATGGATGAATGAATGATGTCACGTGGTGCCTTGGGTAACAGATGAACAGCTCATGGCAACTTTCCCCCACCATGTTGTATTTTCCCGAGCCTAAAATTCTAGTTCCACTCTCAGTTTCTTTCACCCTTGACCGGATTTTCCTAACATATGAACTGCCTACGACCTAGGAGCATGGCTTCTGCTTCACAAACTGAGTCTCTGCTTACCTGTAACCCAGGTTTTCTCTTTGTGGGTGTCAGTATTCAAGCTGCAGGTTAAAATGCAGGCTTGTTATTGGCTGGCGCCCCTCTACAACCGCTGAACAGCATAAAGGAAAAATAAAAGCAGATACTAGAAAAATGAACTACTCCTCAGAGAATGGGGAACGCTGCCAGGGTGGGTACTGGTGTATTTACATAATGTTTGGGAACAATGGTGTGTGGGTGGGGCTCCTAGGGAGAAGTAACTATGTATAACACCTGATCTGAGTGGAAAAAACTAAAGGATTAAAGATAGTTTCAGGATAAACAAAGGGTGCGTGATTGGCAGGTTACCTGTGAACAAAAGAAGCAAAATAAGTCTGAACGTCATTGGGAGACAATGCTGGGTCATGCCTTGAGCTTCCCAAATAGAGCAGGTAAAACATCTCATCAATGGTCGCAGTACTGTTCCAGGCAGCAGAATTTTGGGGCTTATCCAGCCTGTTCAATGGTGGCAATATGGACATTCACCAAGAACAGTGGTTATCAACCTGTGGGTTATGACCCAATTGGCAAATGTCTCTCTCTAAAATTATTTACACAATGATCCGTAAGAGTAGCACAATTAGTTATGAAGTAGCAACACAAATAATTTAATGGTTGGGGGTCACCGCAACATGAGGAACTGTATTAAAGGGCTGCAGCATTAGGGGGGTTGAGAACCGCTGCCATAGAGGGTCGCAGGTCACACAGCAGAGAGATGTACTAGAGATGTAGGTGCCAGAGAGTTAACAAGCCATCAGCTGCACCACGAAGACAGACTTTAAAATAGAGTGCAGAGGGAAACATCTGTGGAGCATCAAGAGCAGCGTCACAAACGTTAACCAAAACCACAGGCTGAGCAGAAGGGTAGAACACGCTCCTCCCACGTCCACGTACCCATTTCAGCCATTACAAACTGCCTTGGGTGGGGAGGCAGACAGAATGAGGATGACGAGAAAGTTCAGTGTGTGCTGTGACTCCATCTGGGTTTATCTCTTCTCTTTCTCATATTCAGAGCCTGGCTGCCACCCTACAGTCCTGTGAGCTTTTAAAAAATTGTTGTTGTTGTTGTTGTTGTTGTTAGCTGATTCTGGGAGCCAGTAGCCCTACAAGCCTGGCTAGAGGGGAGAATGCTCTGTTAAGGACAAGTATAGGATTTCTGGGGTGGAGGGGACCAGATTCTCACACTCGGGTTCCTAGGAACCTTCTCTTATGTAGCCTTTCTTCATGCTCTACCCCACGCTTCCCCAGAGAAATGGAAAGGGGGACTGAGATATTTCTCTCCTTCCTCATCTCTCCCATCCTCAGTCAAGCTCAATTTCTTTTTCTCAGCATCCATCTATCACTCTGGCTAGTTAATCTTCTTGTTGAAAGACCCCCGAGGAATGTCTTCCTTTCGAGAGAGGCCCCGGACCCACGAATCAGACGAAACCACACTTACGGATGCAAACAGCAAGAGGTTTATTCGAATACACAGGTACCTGGGGCGACAAGGTCTCTCGGAAGACTTGCGCGCCCGTCAGGCTGGGGTGAGGGGTTTTTATAGGAGAGCAAAAGCGCGGGAACAGAAGCGAAAAGCGTGGTTATGGGGATTCATTCCATTGGTCAATTCAAATAAGGCTAAGAGTGCGCGCTCAGTGGCAAATTCTTGACCTTTCACCTAAATACCAAGGAGGGGGTTATCCAGGAGCTTCACCTAAATACCAAGGAGGGGGTTGTCCAGGAGCTTCACAGGACAAAAGGCCTCCTCCCCCTTATTCTAATGCCTTTCATTCCAACATTCAGGGTGGTATCTTTTCTTTTTTTCCTTTTCATTTGTCAGTCTTCCAAACCCAAGTCTGGTAACAAAGAAAACAATGAAAAGGGAGATTAGTACTAAGCACCCATCACAGAGCTGGCATAAGCTGGGAGTGTGCTCCGGAGCCTCCATCCTCTTCTTGTGCCTCCTCTAGGATGCTGGATCTACCCCGACAGACACAAGAAGGATGACGCCAAGCTCAACTCAGTGACATACAAAACACACATCTCTACAGCCTGCCACATGAGAACTATCAGGTCGCGTAAAGTCATCTTTCCGGTGAAATATCTGAGGAGAAATCTACTGGGCAGCACGAGGCTCGGCAGCTCCTTTCTGCAGAAAGCTGAGGACTGATTGATTCTATTTAGAGTCCATGGGAGGTGACCCCACTGGTAGTTAGAGTTCTGCTGCAGACTGGATGCAGGGGAAGTTCCCTGACTGGCTCACACCGCACTTTACACTGTGGTTTCTTCCTGCCTAGGAAGGGAATCAGGTAAGTTGTATATCCTGAACTTCAGATTCACTTGGTCAAAATGTTTGAGTGGTACACGCTTTGCAACTGCTGGTCTAAACACTTTGCTGTGCGCCAGCGGATGAGAGCGGCTTGTTTCCCACTTCCCAGTGGCAGTAACAGCCACAGCAATTCTTTCCAGCTAAAAGAGCGTGTACAAGTCTCTCAGCTCCTTTAAACTCCATATTCATCTGTAAAATGGGAGTCACTGGCGGAGTCGGCTTGACAGACTTGCCATGAGGAATTGTTAAGTGTGTTTGTGGGCAGCTGTGCTTATGGAAATGCTAAAATGGATTTCTGTCCCGGGTATTTTTTTAAATTCTTTCTTTTATTTTTTTTTGAGATAACATGAATTAAATCTTTTCCTCCTGTTTCTTTCCTCTAATTCCCATATCCCTCAATTGCTCTTTCAAATTTTTTATTTCATCTTTTCTTTTTGAATTCTTTCTCCTTATTTTTTCCTTCGTTCTATTTTCTTTATTCTTCTCTCATATCTTACATCTCGACCAGTAGTTTCCCGTCTCTCCTCTCCTCCCAGCCCTTTCTCAGCCACCCTTCTCCCCCTTATCCACTCCTCCTCCTTTCCCTTCAGAAAAGGGCAGGCCATCAGGGATATAGCAAAACGCACCACAACAAGGTAAAATAAGACTAGGCACACCCCTCATATCAAGGCTGGATGAGGAGGAGAAAAGGGTTCCAAAAGAAGGTAAGAGTCGAAGATAGCCCCTGCTCCCACAGCTGGGGTGCCACAAGAACACCCAGCTGCACAACCATAACATATATTTAGAGGACCTAGGTCAGGTCCATAGGCTGTGTGATTGTTGCTTCAATCTCTGTGAGTCCCTATGAGCCCTGGCTAGCTGATTCTGTGGGGCATGTTCTTGTAGTGTCTTCAATCCCTCCAGCTCCTTTAATCCTCCCTCCTCTCTCTTCTGTAGGGTTTCCTGGCTTCTTCCTAGTGTTTGGCTGTGGGTCTCTGCATCTGCTCCCGTTCGTTGCTGGATGAAGCCTCTCTGATGACAGTTGTTATAGACTCCTGTCTAAGAGTGTAATAGAATATCATTAGGATCCATGAATGTTTTTACTGACCTCCCCCCCCCCCCCCGTCATGTTTGGATATTTACCATCTGGTTCCTGGTCATCCAGGCATTGTCAGGCATGGGATCCCTCTCATGCTGTGGGTCTAACGATGGACCAATCATTGATTGGCCACTCCCACCTTCATCCCAGCACAACTTGCAGGCAGGACAAATTGTGGGTAGAGGTTTTGTGGCTGAGTTGGTGTCCCAGTCCCTCCATAGGAAATGACCAGTTCAGGCTCTGTATCCTCCATTACTGGGAGTTTCCATTGCACTAGGTTTCTACCTAGCTCCCAATAGTCCCCAGTTCCAGGCATCTCTTCCAGCTCTCTATGGCTCCATAGCCCCAACCAAAACCCTTCCTGCCCCATGTCTACCCTAGGAATCTATTCTACTTGTGCTTCCCAGGGAGATATATATGTCCTCACTTGAGCCTTCCTTATTACTTAGCCTCTCTGGGTCTGTGGATTGTAGCATGGTTATGCCTTATGCTACAGCTTATATCCAGTTATAATTTATATACAAATTTCTGGATCTGGTTTACCTCAATGCAGGATGATGTTTTTCTAGTCCCGTGCAATTGCCTGAAAATTTTGTGATGTGATTTTTTTTAATAGTTGAATAATACTCTATTTTGTAAATGTGCCTCATTTTCTTTATAAGTTCTCCAATTCTGGGACATATGGGTTGTTTCCTATAGCTTGAATTCTAATTGATCTTAATAATAAAAACATGGAGTCATATATTGGGGTAAATGCTGAAAGATCAGAGAAGTAAAGGAACCAGCCACTAGAGAGACTTTACACTTCTACCGAATCCTCAGATCAAAGGGGGCAAGAGCCTATCTCCATGAATCCTTAAACTAAATGCCATGAGCTCCCGTCTCCTCCCACTTTATGTTCCTCTCTCTACCCAGTCATATCCCTTCCTATCTCCACCTTTCTAGTACTAATATTAAAGGCGTGTGACTCCCAAGTGCTGGGGTTAAAGGTGTGAGCTATCACTGGCTCTGTTTCTCTTTTAGACTAGATCAATCTCTTGTAGCCCAAGGTGGCCTTGAACTCACAGAGCTCCATCTGCCTCTGCCTCTGCCTCTGCCTCTGCCTCTGCCTCTGCCTCTGCCTCTGCCTCTGGAATTAAAGGAGCTGGCACTAAAGGTGTGTGCAGCACCACTGCTTGGCCACTATGGCTACCTAGTGTCTAGCTCTACACTCTGATCTTCAGGCAAACTTTATTTGTTAGATCACAAACAAAATATCACCACAGTCCAGTTTCTGGCTATTATGAATAAAGTTACTACTAAAATAGTGAGCAAGTGTCCTTGCGGTGTGATTGAGCAACTTTTGGGTATATGTCCAAAAGTGGTATAGCTGGGTCATGAGGTAGATCCATTCCCCACTTTTTGAAAGACCACCATATTGATTTCCAAAGTGGCTGTACAAGTTCTCACTCCCACCAGCAATGGAGGAGTGTTCCCCTTACTCCACATCCTCATCAGCAAGAGCTGCCATAGGTGTTTTTGATCTTCGGCATTCTGACAGGTGTAAGTGGTTTCTCAGAGTTGTTTTAATGTGCATTTCCCTGATTGCTAAGGATGTTGTACATTTGTTTAAGTGTTTCTTGGCCATTTGAGATTCTTATGTTGAAAATTCTGTTTAGATTTGTACTCCATTTTTTAATTGGCTTATTTGGTTTGTTGATATCTTGTTTCTGGAGTTCTTTATAAATTTTAGATATTAGTTTTATGTCAGATGTGTAGTTTGTGAATGAAGATATTTTCCCATTCTGTAGGCTGTTGTGCTATCCTAATGATAGTATCCTTTGCCCTACAGAAGCTTTTCAGTTTCGTGAGGTTCTATTTATTAATTGTCGTTTTTAGTTCCTTTGCTGGGTTCTGTTCAGGAAGTTGTCTCCTGTACCAATGTGTTCAAGGCTATTCCCCAGTTTCTCTTCTATCAGGTTCAGTGTATCTGGTTTTAGGATGAGGTCTTTGATGTCTTGGACTTGAGTTTTGTACACAGTGATACATACGGATCTATTTATATGCTCCTACAGGCTGATGTCCAGTTAACCCAGCACTGTTTGTTGAAGGTGTTTCCTTTATTCCATTGCAAATTTCTGGTTTCTTTATCAAAAATCAGGTATCCATGGGTGTGTGGATTTATGTCTGGGTCTTGATTCAATTCCATTGATGCACCTGTCTGTTTTTATGCCACAACCCTGTTGTTTTTATTACTGTAACTCTGTAGTACAGCTTTAAGTCAGGGATGGTGAGTACTCCAGAAGTTTTTTTTGTTTTGTTTTTGGTGGGTTTTTTGTAGGTTTTTTCTCCCACCGGATTGTTTCAGCTATCCTGAGTTCTTTGTTTGTTTTTCCATATGAAATTTAATATTGTTTTTTTCTAGGTCTGTAAAAAATTGTGTTGGAATTTTAGGGATTGCATTGAATTTGTAGATTGCTCTTGGAAAGATGATCATTTTTACATTAATCCTACTGACCCAAGAGCAAGGGTGATCTTTCCATCTTCTGATATATTCCTCAATTTCTTTCTTCACAGACTTGAAGTTTTTGTTCTTTAGGTCTTTCACTTGCTTGGTTAGAGTTACTCCAAGATAATTTATATTATTAGTTGCTATTTTAAAGGGTGTTGTTTCCATGATTTCTTTCTCAGACCATTTGTCATTTGTATATAGGAGGATACTGTTTTTGTTGTTGTTGTTGTTGTTACTCTTGTATTCAGCACTTTGCTGAAGGTGTTTATCCTCTGTAGAAATTCCCTGGTAGTTTGGGGTCACTTATGCATACCATCCTGTCACCTGAGAATAGAGATAGTTTGACATCTTCTTTACTAATTTGTGTCCCCTGGATCTCTTTAAGTTGTCTTATTGCTAGCTAGAACTTCAAGTACTATATTGAATAGATATGGAGAGAGTGGGCAGCCTTGTCTGTTTCCTGATTTTTGTGGTGTTGTTTTGAGTTTCTTTCCAGTTAATTTGATGTTGGCTATAGGCTTGCTTAAATTACCTTTATTATGCTTAGGTATGTCTCTTGTATCCCTGATCTCTCCAAGGCTTTTATCATGAAGCGGTGTTGGATTTTGTCATTGATGGATTTTTTTATTTTTGTATGTTGAACCATCCCTGCATCTCTGGAATAAAGCCTACTTGACCATGGTGTATTAGTACGTTCTTGGATTCAGTTTGCAGGTATTATATTGAGTATTTTTGTGTTAATGTTCATGAGAGAAATCGGTCTGTAATTCTTTTTCTTTGTTGAATCTTTGTGTGATTTGGGTATCAGATTGACTGTGACCTCATAAAATTAATTTGCAATGTTTCTTCTTTTTGTGTTTTGTAAAATAATTTGAAGAATATTGGTATTATCTCTTCTTTGAAAGACTGCTAGAATTCTATGCTAAAACTGTCTGGCCCTGAGCTTTTTTTGGTTGGTAGAGTTTTAATGACTGCTTCTAATTCACTAGGGGTTACAGGTTTATTTGAATTGTCTATCTGATCTTGATTGAACTTTAGTAAGTAGTATCTATCAAGAAAATTGTCTATTTCTTTTAGATTTTTCACTTTTATGAAATACAAGTTTTTGAAGTCTGACCTAATGATCTTTTGTATTTCCTTGGTGTCTGTTGTAATGGTTCCCCTTTCATTTATGATCTTGTTAATTTGGATATTCTTTCTCTGCCTGTTAGCTAACTTGGATAAGGTTGTCTGTCTAGCTTATTTTTTTAAGGAACCAACTCTTTGTTTCATTGATTCTTTGTATTGTTCTCTTTGCTTCTATTTTACTCATTTCAGCCTGCAACTTGATCACTCCTTGGCATCTACTCCTCTTGGATGTATCTGCTTCTTTTTGTTTTAGAGCTTTTAGGTACAATATTAAGTTGCTAGAAGGAGATCTCTACAATTTATTTTTTAAGACCCTTAGTGCTATGAAATTTCCTCTTAACACTGCTTTAATTGTGCTCCATAAGTTTGGGTATGTTATGCATTCATTTTCATTGAATTCTAGTAAGTTTTTAATTTCTTTCCTTATTTATGCCTTGACCCAGTAGTCATTCACTAGAGACCTGTTCAGTTTCCATGAGTTTGTTGGCTTCCTGTTGTTTCTGTTGTTGTTGAAATTTAACTTTAATCTGTGGTGGTCTAATAGGTACAGGGGGTTATTTCATTTTTCTAGTGTCTGTTTAGAGTTACTGTGTGAGTGATTATGTGGTCATTTTGGGAGTAACTTTCATGAGGTGCTGAGAGGAAGGTGTATTCTTTTGTGTCTGGGTGGAATGTTCTATAGATGTCTGTTAGATCCATTTGGTTCATAACATCTGTTAGCTCCATTCTCTTCTGTTTCATTTTTGTCTGAATGACTTATCCATGGTGAGAGTGGGGTATTGAAGTCTCCCACTATTAATGTGTAAGGTTTGATGTGTGATTTAAGCTTTAGGAATGTTTCTTTTACAAATGTGGGTGCCCTTGTGTTTGGGGCATAGATGTTAAGAATTGAGCTGTTATCTTGGTAGATTTTTCCTTTGATGAGTATAAAATGTCATTCCCCATCTCTTTTGATTAATTTTGGTTGGAAGTCTATTTTGTTAGGTATTAGAATAACTACAGAAGCTTGTTTCTTGAGTCCCTTTGCTTGGAAAATTTTTCCGAAAATCTTTACTCTGAAATAATGTCTATCTCATTAGACATTATATGCTGAGGTATGTTTCTTGTAGGCAGCAGAAGGATGAATCTTGTTTTTATGTTCATTCAGTTAGCTTTTTTATTGCACAATTGAGTCCATTGGTGTTGAGAGATATTAATTACCAATGATTGTTAATTCCAGTGTGTATGTGAATTTGGCATTGTTGGTATGAGATTATTTATTTCCTGGGTTCTCAAGGTTGCAGTTAATCTCCTTGAGTTGGAGTTTTCCTTCTAGTACCTTCTGTCAGGCTTTCTTGGATTTTTCAATAAAAATTGTTTAAATTTGACTTTGTCATGGAATATTTTATTTTCTCCATCTATAGTGATTGAAAGTTTTTCTGGGCTGACATCCGTGGTCCACACCCTTCTGACTTTTAGAGTCTCCATGGAGAAATCGGGTGTAATTCCAATATGTCTGCCTTCATATGTTACTCTGCCCTTTTCCTTTGCTGTTTTTAATATTATTTATTTGTTCTGTATGTTTAGTGGTTTGATTATTATGAGGTGGGGAACTTTCTTCTCTGGTCAAATAGACTTGTTGTTCTGTAAGTTTTTTTGTACATTGCTAAGGTTAGAAAATTTTTCTTCTGCTATTTTGTTATAAATACTTTCTCCTTCTTCTATTCCTATTATTCTTAGGTTTAGTCTTTTCATAAAGTCCCAGATTTCCTGGATATTTTGTGTCAGAAATTTTTTAAATTTAATATTTCCTTTGACCAGTGTACCAATTTCTTCTATCATTTTTTTCTACACTTGAGATTCTCTCTTCCATCTCTTGTATTCTGTTAGTAATGTTTTCATCTGTTAATTTCTGTTTGCTTACCTAGATTTTCTATCTCAAGGATTCCCTCAGTTTGTGTTCTCTTTATTGATTCTGTTTCCACTTTTAGGTCTTAAACATTTTTATTCATTTGCTTCACCTGTTTGTTTGGTTTCTTTTTCTTTAAGGGATTTATTTATTTCCTCTTATTGTTTGTGGTTTTCTGGAGTTCCTTAAGGGATTTATTCATTTCTTCCAATTGTTTCTTTGTGTTTTCCTTGATTTTTTAAAAGGGATTTATTCATTTCCTTTTTAAGGACCTCTATCATCTTCATAAAGTTGGTCATAAGGTTCTTTGCTTGTGCTTCAGCTGTATTGAAATATTCATGGCTTGCTATAGTAGGATAGCTGAGCTCTGGTGATACAGCATTGCCCTGGCTGTTGTTTATTTTGTTCTTATACTGACAGAAGGGTTGAATTAATGGATTCCAAATTCTAAAGGGGGTTCGAACATAATACCTTATTTCTACATGTGCTTTGGTTAACTAGGGGTCAGTGATAGATAAATATAAAGGGGAAAACAGGTAGGTGTAGAAGGTTAACAGCTTTTCTTTCAGGTGAGAGCTGAGTGTCAGCTGAGGATAGCACTTTCCCAAGTCAGCTATGGGAGAATTAGGGCACTCAGTCTCAAACGAGCTTGCATATCTCTTTATCTTTGAAAGTCCCAAATGTTATCTATATAAAAGACTCCCTTCCTGACTGCAGAACTTTCCATGTTATGCCAAATGGAAGATAGGTATAGGGCGTTTAGCTCCTAAAGTATCTCAAAGAACAGAGCAGAGATTAGGCTGTGGGAGCCAAAGTTCCTGGCTACATGACTAAATTCTCTCACTGAAGGTCTCATAGGGCGGAGGAAGCCATCCAGTAAGTAGAACAAGGCAGGCTTTTTAAAGTCCACAGTGCTTGTGGAACAAATAGATCCAGTTATGAAGCATGTCACAGTACATATTCTATATATCAAGACGATATAGCTAAATGAAAAGTCATGTATCTGACCACCCATAGATATGTGTACCCATAAGATTGAGATGCAATCATGAGATTACGTATACACATCACATGAGATTACACACTAAAGTGCAGGTATTAGGGAGACATCAAATTTCTGCAGCAAAAGTGAAAAACAGCTTTCAGAGTCAATGGACTTGCAGACCTTGTCTGGACAGGATTAATCCTCCATCAGATAACCATACCTCTGATGGGTTGACATCTGAACACTAGTTGCCACCTGCTGAAACTCTCACGACTCATGACAGAATAATATGCATGTATAATATGTGAATGAATATGTCATAGAGACAGAGACATTACTATTAACCAAGAAAGATAAGAATATCCTAAAGGCTGAAATTATGTACATTAACCTGCTTTTCAAGAGAGCATTAGAAATAGAAATTTGTGGATAAAGTGGCAGCTCAGAGGGTCAATCCAAACAGCTGGCTCCAAATAAACACTGGCCAATCAGCAGTGGACAGGCATCAATGTGCAGAAAAAGCAGTACGCTTTCTGAGGGCATCTACACCCCTTTGGAAGCAACCTTAGTGTGTTTGCCTTGACTTTCTTTCAGGTAGCTCTTCAAAAGCACAACGAAGGTAGCTTAAGTCAGTCACTCCCAAATGAGACGCAGGCCAAGCATTCACACACTAGTGAGTTAAGCTCTCTGGGGGGAAATCTAACTATATCTGCATATATATCACAATTCAAAAGTTTGTCCAGACTGTAGGTATAGTAGCTTTGCCTTTAAGACCTTGTGTAAGTCACTGGCCCACTGCTTTCCAGAGGACGCTGATGAATGACCCTCTATTTCCCAGGAAAAGAGAGCAAGAAAGCTATAGAAGCCCAAGAGGTCTTGGGGCACACAGGCTTTAGATAAAAGCTCATAAGCGAAGCATGGACTCATGAAATTATGAGGAAAACCCATAGCTCGATGTGACTTACAGATAGCACCCCTGCATCCCTACGTGCTATTCCCTGTCCCGAGTCCTCTTCAACCCTATGTCCATACCTAATAAACCACTGTCTGCATTAAGCTTTTCATGGTTTGAATTATCCCGTTCAGCGGGATATGAAGGGGTGATCCCTCGTAAACCTAGAGGAGAGGAATGAAGGGGCAAGAGACAGGAGAAATGACAGCAAGACAGGATTTCTGATCAAGCCGCCCTCTCGTTTATTTCCTCAGAAGCTGTTATATAGCAAACGGGCAAAGAGGGGGTAGGGTGTCAGGAAACTAGGGTATGCTGAAATTCAGGTCCAGAGACATCCCTAGCTGATAAGTAAATACTGAGGGTCTGTGATTGTTGACTAACAAAGGAAAACGCTAACTGATTCCGGAGTCTGGGGCCTGCAGGTCTCTGCTAGGAGATAAGACGCCAGGTTGATTTTCTAGACCCTGCAGAGGGGATAGAGGTAAATATTTTTCTTAACTTGTGAGCTTAAGATGGCTGTTAAACAAAATGCAGATCTCAAAATACAGGTCTTTGCTTCTGGCACAGAATGACACAAACTTTAGCTCTGAAAGGTCCAACCCTGACCGTATTAATCAGGTATTCTCTGGTTTATCTCAGGCTTCAGATTTCTGGGTTCATTTCCTAAGCTCTACCTCTGCAGAAGCCAAATGCTTGTCAGTTTCCGTAGCACGCATCCTTTCTTTTTAACCTTTGTCGTGTGCGGAAAGAGAGAGGCTCACAGCAGCCTGGCACTGTGGCTCTTTCTTTCTTGGTTTTCCTTTTGATTTATTATCTTACTTGCGAATGAAGAGGAAAACATCATCAGGAAAGGTCAGATTTGCCACATTTTTCAAGTACGCTTGTATTTAAGGTTGTCATTGTTTGCATGTCGCCTTCTGGATCCAGTGAAACACTAGCAGAATATAACTCTGGGGTGTCACTTTCTTTCAGGACTTTAGAGCCATGTTTCCCTCAGTTCACCTTCCGAGCTTTCTGTGGAATATTTTGTTGCCAGATGGATATTTTCTTCGTACAAAGTAACTTTTTTTTCCCCTTCTGCCAGATGCTTAAATAACTCTTTTAATTTTGGATTTCTATAATTTGACTAGAATATATTCCAATGTCAAACACATGGAATCAAACTTGCCCAGAATCTTGTCTCTCTCATTTAGCAGCTTTGGCTTCTGCCTTCGCTCCCTGCTCTCACACTCCTTCTCTCCCATGTGTGAACGCTGCTCTTCAGAGGTTCTGTGAGGATGGCCTCCGGTGCCGTCTGGGCTGGCACGCCTGCCTTGTTAGTCTTCCCGTGAACACCAAGCTTGCCCTTTTTATTTGTTTTTAAGATTCTATTTTAATTGCAACATTCTCCCTTCCCTTTCTTCCCTCCAACCCTCCCATAACCCTTCCCCGCTACTCTATTTCAAATGCATAGCCTGTCTTTTCATCAATTGTTGGAACATACATATATGTATTTGTATATACATACATACATATATATTCAAATACAACATGTTGAATCCATATACTATTACTTGGATTTACATTTCCGGGGCTGACAATTTGACAGTGGGCAGCTGTGTGGTGTGCTATTCCTTCGGGAGGGCCACGACTTCTCCAAGCTTTGCTCGGTTGCCTGTAGCTCTGTGTAAGTCTGAGTGAGGCCTCCTGGGCTTTCCTCCTTGCTGTTTGTCAGGCTTATTGGTGTCCTCCTTGTTCAGTTCACATTTGGGCGACTGAGCTGCCGAGACTTTACTGGTGTAGCTACCGGTGTAGGAGACACAATCTCACAACAAAGTCCCTGATCCTCTGGCCCCCACAATCTTTCCACACCCTATCCTGCAATGTTCCCCGAGTCTTAGGTGTGGGTGGAAGCTTATCTTCCATGTGAACTGATGTGACAATGCACTCTGCCAGTAAAGATCTTTATCATTGATTTTGTATTTGCTTTGTTTGTGTTCTTACCTCATTTGAAATTCCTATAAATCTCACAATTTCATCAAGATCATTTTAAGTCCTTTATAAATTGAGCCCATTTTACATTTTCTGCCACAAAGTGTCTGTAAAGACCTAGTAATGTATCTTGCTTTTCTTCTTTTTTTTGAGTTTATATTCAATAATATATTTAGAAATATAAAATGTTTAATGCTGATATTTGATTCATCTAATAGGAAACATTGAACCATTTCTGAAATGTACAATTATTTAGACAATATAAACTTTTAGACAATATTGCCAATAAAAATGACTAATCTTTCAATATGTATACTATTACAAAGAAAGTTACATATTTTTACAAAGTGTCTATTATACGTAATTTTTCTAAACCAGAAAAAATGTTGCTCTTGTCATTATATAACTTAAATACAAAATTTGCTTTATATTTGTATTTTTTGTATATTTTGTATATTTGATTTTTACAAATCATTTGAATGATTTGTATTCAATCATTCAAAATTTTACTAAAATAACTTTTGGTAATAATAATACTCTTTAATTGTTTAATTTATCAACATTGTGTTTTCTTTTTCTTTTTTAAATTAATTTATTTATTAAAAATTTCCACCTCCTCCCTGTCTCCCTTCTTGCTTTTCTTCTTGCCTTGGTTGTCTCTTTTGACGTGTTATTGTTGTATGTTATAGCTCACCTTTGAGTCCCAATCTTGCAATGGTCTTTCCTTCTTCAGTCATATTCATCTATGTGTGGTTCTGGTTTTCTACAACTGTTCTCTTTCTTGAACCTATTGTGACTGGCAAGACATCAAGCTAGTCTTTTTCTGGGCTCCCCACTCTCTTCAGAGATGCTAAGAGGTGAAGATAGCAGACTCCTTGATCATGATGGTCTGCACACAGTAGTGGCTCTTCTCTCTGGTGACATGCTCTACAGTCAGGTTTCTGCCTCAGTATCTCCAAATAAAACTGTAATTTAAAAAGTGATCAGGTGAGCTTTAAAAAATGGCTCAGTGGTTAAGAACACTTGCTGCTCTGGCAGAGGACCCGATTTCAATTTCAAGCACCCGTGTTGGTCAACTCACAACTACCTACAATAGAACTCCAGTTCCAGGGAATCTTATGCCCTTTTCTAGCCTCTATGTGACTGCGTGCACACACACACACACACACACACACACACACACACACACACACACACACACACACACAAAACTGAGATAAATCTTATTAATTATTTTTATTTAGAAAGACTGGATATTTATGGTTAATTTCCCTTGTTGACTTCATTGGCTTTAAAATTACCTAGGAAACATCTCTGGGTGTGTCTGGCAGAGTTTTTCTGAAAAGGTTCAAGTAGGAGAAAAGGAATCAGTTTGAACGTGGGCAGTGCTATCCCACATTCCTGGACCAAATAAGGAGAAAGTGAACTGAGCACCAGAACTTCTCTGTCTCTATCTCCTGACTGCAGATACATTGTGACCAGCTGCCTCAGGTTCCTGCTGGATGTCTTCCTTGCCATGATGGACTGGATCCCTTCAAATTATAAGGGGAAATCAACTCTTAAGTTTATTCTTATTGGATATTTGGCCACTATAACAAGGAAAGTAACTAACAAAAGGTTCAACTACTACATAGCGATTGTTGATGTGTTTGGATTCTATCTTAATCCTAATAGAGGTAGTAGAATGTAGTTCATTATTCCTTGATAGAAACATGGGGTTAATCATCTGGCTGACTTTTTTGTACCTACTCCTGGTGGCTCTCAGAGCTCTAGGCATAGAGTTCCTGATATTCTATCTTCTCCCGTCACTGTCTTCTCTATATATTCTCCTGTGAAGCCCATTACAGCTGTTCACATCTGAATACAGCTGTGCCGTCCGTCTCACAATGCTGAGGCATCCTTCATAACTTATAATCCAAAAATACCTGTAAAGATAAATAAGCAAAAGCCATGGTATCTCCTAAAATTATCTTTCTTATCATTCCTAGCGTATTTATAGAAGATCCTACGTCTTTTGAACCAAAACCGAAAACTAGCCTCTGTTCAGTTAAGACAGTTACGTAAAGAGAGTCTCTGGGAGCCCTAAGTGGGCTTCATAGCTGTGCCCATTCAGGGCTTCTCTCTGTTGACCGTGAGCTGAAAAGAAGCTGCTAATCACTCAACAAGATGTTGCCAATTGACGTAGAACTGACAGTGTTCACAGTGTTTTCCTCGGCCCTTTTCCCTGGCAATATTCCAAGAGCTTTTAACATTTTACTTTGAGTCCAGACTTTATGAACACAGAATTGAAATATTGAAATTCTTAGTTCTGAAATACCAAGTAGAATTTGGTTACCATGTGTTGCTAGTCACAAGGCCCATAGCTGGCTTTATCATAATGAGCATGAAGTTGTGAATTCCAATGGTGATCGTGCCAATCTCTGAATAGCCTTTGGGACTACTCTTCCTTCTACCTAACAGACAGCAGCACACTAAACATCTGTAAGCAGTCAGCCCTGAAAACTTACATTGAGTAACACTGACTAAATCAGTTATGTTTGGGAATATATATACGTATATACATATATATGCATGTAATAACAATTGATACAAAAAGAAAGGCCATGAGTTTGAAGGCCATGAGTTTGAAGAGGGCGTATATGGAAGCAGTCAGAGGGGAGAAGTGAATATAATCTCACACAACAAAATAAAGAAGTAATAATAAATTTAGAATACATGTGGGAAAAAAGAAGACATATTTCTGCAGCCACGTGATTTTGCGGGTCTGTCACATAGAAAGCCCAGATGTCAAGCAGGCTTATGTCACTCCATTCGAGCTTTCATGCCTTAGTGGGAGCTGGCAGTGCTTCTCCTGAGGTGGTTGATTTGTATCCGCGTTGTACTTGTCATTTCTTTATCCCTGTCATTATTCAGACACACACCTGTTCTCTAGAGAACACACGTTCTCATCATTTTCAAGATGGACAGGCTGAGGACTTTCTAAATGTTCATGCTTTGGCTTCATTTCATCGAACAATTCCTTTCTCAGTTAACCTCGTCCTCCCAAGTTGCGCTAATAAAGGAAAGCACTGGTCTCCCTTTTAACACTTAGCTTGGGAGCTTATCACCTACAGTCTCTCCTCTCCATGAATTACTAGAGCAAAATTCAGCAAAGTCCCTTCCCACTTTATGTAAGGATTGCTTGCCCGCCATTACCCCCAGCCGTTAGCAGAAGCAGTGTGCTGTCCATATTTCTGCCAAGAGTCTTTGTGGCAGTGGGCCCTTTTACTACTACCCACCCCAAACTCCTGTAAACCCTACCATCATCCACTTCTAAAAACACATCTGCCTTACTAGATTTTGGCCTGGCTGTGTAAACATGAGTTTAGGGAAGAAAGAAATCATCCATAGCACAGCATAGTGTCAAATTATAGGGATTCCAGGTACGTGCGTGACCTTGTGCAACACACAAACCAGTTTTTATAGTCTCATTATTTTTGTAGTTTTCTTATATATATTAACTACTAGCCCTCACACAAGAAAGAAACCAGAGAAACATAAGGAAGGTTTGGGAGTCCTGTCCCACTAAATAGTAAATTAAAAAAAAATCCCTATGCTACTGTCCCCTATGACATGCTCCAGACTAGGAACAGCAGCGCTGTGGGTGCAGGCATCTGCTTAAAGTCACACGAGGAGCAGGATTGGGATGGGGTAACCCTGACCTAAATTCAGCATCTACCACCTTGTCTCTTTCTTTCTGCCGCTCATGAAGAATTCCTCTCCTGCTGTGTGGACAGACCACCCAAATGAGCGAGGAAATCCCCACCAGTCCACCCACAGGAAGCTGAGATTATACACAGAAAACCCAGAATATCCACACACAGAAGACAGCATAATCTACAAATATGCCACAGGACACCCCCACCCAAGCTAAGATGCATCTCTGTAGAATCAGTAACGGCCCAACATGGAATACTTTCTTGGCAAATTGTATGGTGATCATTTTGTCCTCCCCAGCCAACTGGGGGCTTCCTTCACTTCACCTTGCCAGTAAGATGCTTTTGTCATCTTCCTTGGAGATGCCGGTGTCCACTGTTCAGCCCTCTCCATGATATTAGCCAATGCCATTCCTCTGGTCCTTCCTTCAGAGTCTGTAGCAGCTCACAATACTTGGCATCTTCCAGGCAAATGCTCTCAAATGAAGTCAGTTTACTCTGCGAAAGGATATTAGCAATGTATTTAGAGATTCTCATTTATTACAATTTGTAGGGAGGAGGGAGTGCAGCTGACATCCAGAGTGTCAGTGTCAGGGGTGATGCAGAACACCCCATAATGGTTTGGGAGCACAGTTTGTCCTTCCATCATGAATTACTCAGGATGAAATGTTGATATCACGAAGGTCTGCGACTACTTGACGGGAAGGATATTTAAACAGCACACAGTAGGACGCCAGCAACCCAATAGTGAGGAATAAGTTTGGCAAACACCCTTCAATGTACATATTTCCACTTCTCTCCAGTGTGTTGCAGAAGACCATGATCATGTACAGAACCGGGCTTGACTAAATAATGAGCTATGGCGTCTGTCTGGATAAATATCTTGATTCGTTTTTTCATCCCAGCAAGTAATTTTTTGGAGAAGATCCACCTAAATTTTTATAGACTCCAAATTTCCAACCTTAAGTTTTCTACCTATTTGCATTGGAAATATTTTTATGTCTAAAAATGCCACTGAACTCTAAAATTACTAAGGTTAATACCATCTTGTGGGAACATTATGTAACTATTCATTGTTATTTGATGCAAAATTAGGCATGTAGGCCTAGTAATGTTATTGTTTTTAATATTATTGTGAGCCAACAAGAATAAGTAATCTAGTTCATTTTACTGTCAGCAGTGACCCTGACAACGGTTGGTTTTAGTTTCATACAGGTCTGTTAAACCCTCACAAAAACTCCAGCTGCCCCTGGATGGAAACCCTTTTCTCCCTCACTCATCTGCAGTCCCCTGCACACCCTCAACAGCAGCTTCGAGGCAGGTGTAGTTCAAAATGAATGCCCCAAGTTCTGACTTGTCTCTTATTATTTTGTGTGTCAGTCTTTAGATCAGAGACCCGTACCTTGCATATCTAGCCAGAACTTGTCCAAATTCCAGCGCTTCATCAACCTGCCCCAAGACACTCCTCCTCATGAACCTTCTGGGTGGCAGGATCTCCTCATGATCTCCTGCAGTCAGCAATGTTCTAGATGTTCTTAAACTCCCATCTTTGTGCCTGACCCCCTGACACACTAACCCCAGTAGATTCTGTGTGACAAGTCCCACAGGCTGAGGCGTTAGACTCCAAAGGGAGGAGGTCTCCTGGAAGCGGTTGCAGAATTCTCTAGCCAGAGAAAAATACTGAGCCTTAGTTCTCATGGCAGATTGTCTGATTTATCTTCTTTTATTCCTTTTCTATATTTACGAGAGGTTCCTGAGAGCCTGGGTTGGTATTTTAAGCGAGAAAATTGGATAAGAAGCCACCCCTTGAAATGGGGTCACTGGTCATGACCTCTTCTCTGAGACATTCAATGTTTTGCTTCATAATCATTTACATATTACAAAATAATACTTTGATAGAATACCCTCCTACAATATATGAATTTGTATGACTGTGTGTGTATAGATGAGGTTGGCTCTGACATTGGGGTATAGAAAGAAAGCATTGTTTAAGTATAGTTTTAAATTGAACTTTGAGAATTTTTAACAAGACAGAAGCTAGATGTCAGATAAGGATTACTCATGGAAATTTATTAACTTGATCAAGACCTAGGAATCATAACCAAGTGCCCTTGAAGACTTTTTGAACTTGCTCCTGAAAGTTTGTCATTAACTATAAGTGATTTTTTTGTATTTTGTTCTGTTTAGTGATTATGATGATATCTGTTCCATTTGTAATTGATTCTTTGAACTCTCTGTTTAGGAAATGTAATACCTGATTGATTTTGTGTGTTTGTGTGTGCCAGATGATTATGACAATTATTCTTTTTGACTGCTTCACTGGACACATCTTTTAGAATTGTAATACCTGTTTTTCTTGTATAAAAACCCCTGCTTGAGAGCTGCAAAATACACTCAGATTCAGGCTGCTTCTGTGTTTGTTTCTGTTTGTCACCGCCGAGCCCTTACCTGCCTGGTCTTCAAGGAACCTCACCCCGGGAAAATCCATACCTGGCTGGGGTGGTCAGTGGCAACCTCCTTACTGGATCCAAATCCACATCCTCACAACTCAGGTGCACTCTTTCTGCCTTAGCTTTCCTCCTCCAGAATCACATTACCTTTGGAAATAGTTCCCCCAGGGTCAAAGCATGAAAGCTGGTAAAATTGTGGCCCAAGGAGGCCAGGCTCCATACAAAAATACCAGGAGAATTTGATAACATTGTCCACATAATGTTGGGTTTACAAATATGAATGATGTAAGATTAGGGTTGATATTCATTTTAATGGGATTCCTGTGTGTGTGTGTGTCTCTCTATATATGAATTATTACACTCTTTCTTTGCCTTTTTTATTTGTTTTTTGTCCTATTCTTATTTGTTTGTCTTTGTTTTATCTTATTGCAGTTTATTATTCTTTAGAAGTTTGTTTATAAGGACAGAGAGAAAGAATATGGAACTGAATGGGAGAGGGTAAGAAGGACTGGGCAGAGTAGGGGGAGGAGAAACCATAATAAAAGTGTATTATGTAAAAAATCTATTTTCAATAAAAAGAAAAGAAATACTCAAGAGGGTCACCAAGGCAAGGCAATAAATATATAGCAGAATTAGATTCTCAAAAGGAAAGGCAAAGTCTCTTGCATGAAGCTCTGAGGTGAAGCAAAACTGCAGTAAAGACCCCAGGGTGCTGGAGAAGCCAGGGCTGGAGAATGTCTGCCAAGAACGGCAAGCACGGAGGTAGAGCAAAGCCCCACAGAGCTATGTGTGCTACAGACAGCAGAGCTGAAGGAGTGGAGATGCTCAAACCCTTGGGAAACCTGACGATTCTATCATGAGCTCCAGAGGCCAGGCAGGGAGCTCTGGGATTTGATGGTTTCCTTGTTGTGTTTTGGTCTTGTTTTAGTCTGTTCATTCTTTACTATGCTCAAATTTTTCTCTTTTGGAACATAGTGTTGGACAATGTATAATTTTATGTTGCAAGCCTTAAAAAAATAGCTTGTCATAATGACGAGAATGTTTTGAACCTCTAAACAGATTTATGATTGGGATTTTGAAAGATGTTGAGACCGTTATCATCTATGGGGACATTTAGAGATCAACTAGATGTGTTTTGAGGTGGGAATAAGGCCGAGGAGGCAGAAGTGGAAGGTTACAACTTAAAGTGATGTGTTGGCTATTAAGGAGTGGAGTTGTTCATCTTGATTGTCAAGTTTTGTGGGAGTTAGGATCAACATGGTAACACATCTCTGGGCACATCAGTAAGGGATTTTCTAGATTACATTCACAGTTTGGAAAGATCCACCTTAAATGTGGGCGGCACCATTCCGTGGACCTTGGACTACATAAGGAGGACGAAGTGAGCTGAGCCCCAGCATTCATCACTCTCTGTTTTCTGGCTGTGGATGCAACCAGTGACCTCTGCTTCAACTGTAAGTCAAAACAAGCCCTTCCTTAAGGGGCTCTGCGCGGGTGCTTTTTTCACAGCAGTGAAGCAAGTGACTTAATACTACAAAGACTATGGGAAGTGCAAAGGGATGGAAAATATGCTAAAAAATTATTGTATGAAATCCTCAAAAACCAATGAGATACTGCAAAGAATAATAATAATAATATAAAGCTTAAGCCAACCCTTCTAAACTCTGCAGAAGACCAGCTACATAGCTTCTTTTTTACGCTAATCTTCACATGCCGTAAGCATGTAAGTCATTATGTTTGCTTTATTTTTTCTTTTATTGTCATTTTTCTTTATTGTTGTTATAATTCATAAGCGAAAATTATGAAAATTGAAGCTTCTGTATAGGTTTCCTCTTCACCTCCCAGCTTTACTGTGAACTTCCCTGCACACTTTGTCACAGTGGAAAAACATAAAATTCTTTGTGTACATCTCCGTTCCAGCTTTGCAGCAGCCAGGTGCTGATGGTGTAAATTTGCATGTCTACTTCCTCAGAAGTACCTGGGCCTATTTAGCCACACAAGCTTCCAAAGTCTGCTTCTTTCATGGATCCACAAACAATGTCAGCAAGGGTTCTGGGAGTAAATGAGTATCTGATGGAAGGAAACTCTCTGTTTTGCTTTATATTCCTCAAGCTTCAAATCCTGGGTCTACTCTCACCTATTGTTGCGTCCTCGATAAAATTTTGATATCAAATGCCATGATCGAGGAATGTGGTCTATATTTCAGAGTCTGAATGAATCTTTGCTGTGAAAAACTCAAATGTTCTGTCTGTTCCAAATATAGAAGTATTATTAGGTAATATTCTCTCTCCAGCCAGTGGTCATCAGAAAAGGCAGGAAAGAAAGGCAAGGCTGAAATGGGAAAGAAGAAAATAGGTCACATTTCAAAATGGGTGTTTGATGTAGTAGTGTCGCAGCTGGGGGACGCTGGTGAGGTCGAACTGCCACCTGGACCAGTGGAAAGGATAGACTGAGGTTATAAAGGCAGAATTAACAAAAGGTTCCTGATGGGCAGCTTGGACCACATGGGAGGCAGTACTGGGTGTGCCTCCAGCAAATCCTCTAGGTCAGGCAGAACACAAAGCCTCCAGCTCCAGTCATCTTTGACGGATATACCAGCATAGGGACCTTAACTTAGTTTATTCACACCATCCGAGCACACGCCATTGGGAGCCTGCAGGGACAATCCCAGACTATGCATTAGGAAAGCAAAGGAGAAGCCAAAGGGCAGAAGATGCCAAAGGGCTGGCGCCAGGTGTCAAGTGTCTTGAGGGATACATTTTAAAATACAATGTATAGAAAGACATCTAGAAGTCAGAACAATGTCATCAGTGTTAATGAAATACTAGCTGAACAAAACCATATGAGATACAGCATGCTTTTATTGATACAAGAGAAACTGGGATTTTCTTCTGTAGGTTCTTAGTTTCATTAATAATGGAATTTAAAAATTCGCTCAGAAACAAAACTCAAAGACCACATTATTAGAGTTTGAAAGAAAACTACCAAGACAAATTAGGGGAAAATCTTGACAGCTGCTGGAAGAAAAAAGAAAGATGGAGGGGGAAAACCATGCTTTTTAAGTTAGGCTTGGAGGTTGGCAAGTGACTCCAGAAAGGGAGGTAGAGGCTTCAAAGAAACCGCAGGAAAGTCCAGAGTACTGGGGCAGCATGCTGGCTTCTGAGAGTCTGGGGAGTGCGGTTCTGAGTGTCTGGGGAGCATGCTGGGGTCCTGACTGTCTGGGGAGCATGCTGCAGTTCTGAGTGTCTGGAGAAAGTGTGCTGGAGTTCTGAGAGTCTGGGGAGCATGCTGGCTTCTGAGTGTCTGGGGAGCATCCTGGGGTCCTCACTGTCTGGGGAGCATGCTGCAGTTCTGAGTGTCTGGAGAAAGTTTGCTGGGGTTCTGAGAGTCTGGGGAGTATGTTGGGGTTCTGAGAATCTGAGGAGCAGGGTTCTGAAAGTCCGGGGAGCATGCTGCAGTTCTGAGTGTCTGGGGAGCATGCTGGGGTTCTGAGTGTCAGAAGAGCATGCTGCAGTTCTGAGTGTCTGGGGAGCATGCTGGAGTTCTGAGTGTCTGGGGAGTGGGTCCTGAGAGTCTGGGGAGCATGCTGGGGTTCTGACTGGACTGTGAGTAAGAGGCAGAAAGAATGAGGACAATCTCTTCTTATCTCTTGAAGAAGTCTCTGCCTAGGACATTTCCAGAGGTTTCCTGATAAACTCCCTATTCCTAAAACTCCCTAACCTGTTTCTACGCATTGCTCTCGTCATCTTCGGTCCCCATGGTCATCCTTCAAGCCTGACAGTCAACAAGACTAGGAAGCCTAAGTTCTCTCCTGACATAACTACAGCCATTTCCTTAATGACTTGGGGATCTCAGTTCTTGAAATGAGAGGTTATGGGGTTAGAGGCCATTCAGCTGTCAAGCGGGTGCTCATTTAGGAGGAGAAATAAGAGGCACCAGGAAGCCAGCCTCCCTTCTGGATTTCCTGGCCTCTGGAAAGACAAGGGTCAAAATTGTTCACTTTCCAGTTCCCTGCCTGTTTTCCACAGTAGAAGGCTTAGTGGGAGGCTCTCCAGGAACTGCCAACCATGTGCTAGTGTCTCATTTGTTATTTATCCAGCTGTTTTGCCCCAGAACACAGAGCACAGAGTTCTCCAGGAGCGATGCTCCTACCAAGAGAGGTCCGAGTTCCAGGGTCTCTGCTCAGGGCTCTACTTCTGTCTCCGGGCAGAGTGCCGACAGTATCCCTGCATCTCTCAGGAATTGCTGTTTCTCTTCTCTAAGACCCCCTTCCACTTCCTCACCTGCAATTGCTTCTACCCTTTTAAACTATCGTCTCTTCAACCACTCTCTGCCAGGGATTTATTTTCCGCTGGCCTTCACCCATCTCCAGCTATGGACACCATCTCCCTTTAGATTTGGTTTTTGGGCTTCCTGGAAGTACCCCATTCCTACTTCTTGGCCACAGGAGGCTGTCATTAGAGACATTTCTTAGTTGCAGGTCTCCTGAACACTGGGAACTGTGGGGGAATTGTCTTTGAGTATGGCCAGCCCAGCCAGACCTTTTCTGTCTGGATAGGTAAAGGGCTGACTTGTCTAGGTTCTGGAGTAAGGTGTTAATGCACAGTGATTCTGTGTCCTTCAGTGTGGATGAGAACAAGGTAAACAGAAAAGAAGAGATAGAAATCAGGAAGTGCACACTCAAATAGAGTAAAGCAAGTCACCGGCTCTCTGCAATTCTCTTCAGTAACAGCAGATATCCCTGAAGTATGCATATAAGACTCCAGCCGAATCTCTGATAATTGGACTTGTACTGTTGTAGCCTTCAAGAATGTCAATGAAACCAGCCTGGCTGGCAGAAATGAGAATATACTAATGAGGCACATATGTCCATTCCTTGGCTATCAGACTGTTAAAGTAATGGGCCTCAAGAATTTAGAGTTCCATCAGGAGACTCCTTCCTCCTGGGGAAAGAAAGACTGCTTACTCTAGGGGAAGGGGGGTCTGAAGCCGGTGAAGTATCTTTACTACTTGTAAAGAGAAGATTTATAACTTGTCAGAAGATGTTGCAGGAAAAACTAGCCTTTCAGGGAAGGAAGTCTGGGCTGAGACCGTGGAGGGTGCCCCACCTTGGCCATGCAACATAATTATGCATAGATCTTGTCTATAGTGAGGCCTTATGTCGGTGCTGTGCAAACAGAATTGAGGGGTAGTTGAATCTCTTCATTCTTCCCATTGTTGAATAAATCTCCCTTTTCTGCTTTTCACTGTTAATTCATCTCTTTTAATGTGCTTCTTGAGGACCACTGGCCAAAACTGGTGTGTTGAGTCCCGTTCGCCTTCATGGATAACCAAACAGCGCAGGCAGTCCACCTCTGAACCAAACTACTTCTAAGTCTTCTCTGCTGGATTCCTGTTCAGAATATCACATGTGGGGGACAAAGAGAGGGAGGGGGTTCCTTAGCTAAAACAAAATACATGACAGTACATGCTACACAAAGATGTAGGTAACACCCCACCATTGTTCCTCCTGCGTGTTCTCCTTCGCAATCGGATAGTCCCTGACTACTGTGCCGTGGTAGTTGGAGATCTTCCATAATTTAGTCCTCAAGACAATCCTTTTGTTTTCAAGAAAAGTTGTGTTTGTTTTTTTCAAATACATATTTTATTGAATTTATTGAGCTATACATTTTTCTCCGCTTCCCTCTCTCATCTCCCCTGGTCTTCAACCAACCGTCTCCCATGGTCCCCGTGCTCCCAATTTACTCAGGACATCTTGGCTTTTTCTACTTTGTCCCGCGCTACCGTCTCGCCAGCAAGAACCACACGGAACACTAGGATCCTTCTGCAGAATAGCTTTATGTCTCTTGGGAGCAGAGCATAAGCCAACACGGCCATGGGGACCCAGATAAGATGGAACCCATCCCTTATAAAGGAAACAGACCCTGCCCTGGACGTGTCATTCCCGGATTGGCTGACTGCTCCCAGTCCCAGGTGAAACCTCGGGAGTAGGCAGGGACGCAGCGGTAGAGAGTTACAAAGCACGTGCGCTGAGATTAAAGGCGTGTGCCGCCACACCTTGGGGTCACAGAGGTCAATCTCTACCTTTGTTCCTAGAAGCAATGGAGAATGTGGTCCGGCCCTCCACATATCCCCCTTTTTTTACTTCTTTGCAGAAAGGCAACTCCCTAGGAAGGTAAAGATAGAGGTCGCACTTCCCAAAATGAAAACATAAAAATGGGCTTACACGGAATCTGTCCCTAGGCTCATGACACCTGGAACCTATCCGGCCTGCCCTCTGCCATTTTTCTGGGAAAGGGAATATACAGCAGAAAACCCTTAAGCAGAGCGACTTATCTCTCAGAGAGGGCCATTCTCTGTGCGATACTCTTCAGCTCGACAACCTTCAGGGCTAGCTAAGCCAAGCACTCCACCCTGTGCAATGGACCACAGTCCTAGGGGTGCAGGAGCTGGTTGGCTTAAACCCTACTGCTTTAGATAACCACACATCAGTAGAGGCCCCCTGTTTCAGGGCAGCCAGCGCTTGTGCAATAACCACTTTGTCCCTACAATTTTGGGATTTGAGTCAGCAGACCATCCATAGGAAAAACACTAATCCATAGCATAGGACTGTTCCAAAACATTTCCACCCCCACCCATTCTTTGAAGTAGGGGAATGAGAGACACGGCCCAGGACTGAAGTCCTACGGCCAAGCTTATAAATCATATCTAGGACAGTAGGGAGGGGGCCCAAAATCTTATTGGTTGTAAAAAATCGGGGAGACACAGCCATCCTATGGTTGACTGGTAACAACTTCAGGAAGGCTGAGAGTGTCCTCCATCGGTGCTCTGTCATCCATCCGCAAAATGGCAGGAGGAACAGCAGCCAGGTCCTCAGGCGAATCCGTGTGTTGTGGATCACTCTTCACTGTTCGGGTCAATCGCTCTGGCAGCCAGAATGGGCTTTCTTGATCCTGTGGGAAAACACAAACAGCTCCCCTGGATCTCAATAAGATGGGATCCGGGCCTTTCCATTCATTAGAAAGCACATCTTTCCACTTAACCAAATCTTTGGGCCGCTGCGAATCCGAACAATGTCGTGTTGCAGCATTTTGGCCATTATCATCCAGATTTAAAAAATTTATGGTGAACAGAGCCATGGCGATGGCCACCCTTGGTGTCGTGGGCAGCTCTGTCAATATTCCCCCTTTCTGCTTAAGTAGATAAGATTTGAGGGTGCGATGCGCTCGTTCTATGATACCTTGCCCCTGAGGGTTATAAGGCAGGCCTGTAATGTGGGTGACTTGCATCTGCGCACAGAATTGCTTAAACTTTTGAGAAGTATAGGCAGGCCCATTATCCGTTTTTAAAAATGTGGGCTTGCCCCAAGCACTCCATGCCTCAAGGCAATGTTGAATGACATAAGAGGTTTTTTCTCCTGTAAGCGGTGTGGCATGAATAATGCCAGAGCATGTGTCAATTGACACATGCACATACTGAAGTTTTCCAAAGGCAGTGATATGAGTTACGTCCATCTGCCATATTTGCAAAGGCGTAATCCCTCTAGGGTTCACGCCAGTGTGTCTGATAGGAAGAAACTGGCAACAGCTATGACATTGAGTTACAATATCACGAGCCTCTTTTCTGGTAAGAGAAAAACGTTTGCGCAGGGTTTCAGCTGTAACATGAAACTTATCATGAAAGGTTTTAGCGGTCTGCAACGGGGAGGCAAGAGCTACTGCAGCAAGCCGCGTAGCACGATCAGCCAGGTCATTGCCCAAACTCATTGGGCCTGGAAGCCCCGAATGTGCTCTTATGTGTGTGATAAAAAATGGAGCTCTCCTACTTAATAAGCAATCCTGTATCCTCTGGAAAAGAGCTGCCACTGTACTAGTAGGTTTTATAATTCCAGCGGCCTCTAATAATTTAACAGCGTTAACCACATAGGCAGAATCAGAAACAATATTAAGGGGACAAGGAAATCTTTGAAGAACCCCTAAAACCACCATACATTCCACCACCTGGGGCGAGGTGGCAGAAAAGTTCTTTATATATGTTTTAGAACCGACAACATAGGCTCCCACACCATTCTTGGAGCCATCTGTATAAACCGTTATCCCGTCTTTTAACAGAGCAAAAGATGTAGCTCGGGGAAACACAATGGGATGACATGCAGCAAACTGCAATAAAGGATGTCTAGGATAATGATTATCAATTTTCCCTGAAAAGATGGTAACCAAAATGGCCCAATCGTCAGAGGCAGCGGCCAAAGTTTGTACCTGAGAGGAGGTATAGGGAATTATCATAACCTCTGGGTGCTTGCCAAAATGACTAACAGACATTTTAAGGCCTTTAAGGGCAATTTGAGCTATAGCGGCGGGATACCACTCAATACTTTTGTTAGGAGAAGCATGCGGATGGATCCACAGTAACGGTCCGTCCTGCCATAGCACAGCGGTGGGTAACTTTCTTGTTTTAAACACGCATAAAGCAAATGGTTGAGTCTCATCAATACGGCACAGCTGTGCCTCCTTAATGGATTCCTCCACTAGCAACAAGGCTGCCTCTGCTGCCGGCGTCAAGGCCCGAGGGGAAGTAATATGAGTATCCCCTTCCAAGATATCAAACAATGGCTTCAAATCAGCAGAGGGGATTTTTAAAAATGGTCGCAGCCAATTAATATCTCCTAACAACTTTTGGAAATCATTTAACGTTCGCAAATCATCTCTATAAATTTTTATTTTTTGAGGCAAAATCTTTTCAGGAAGAATAACAGAACCTAAAAATTGGCCAGTATCTGCAATCTGGACCTTCTCAGCGGCTATTTGAAGACCCCATAGCTGTAAACTTTTAACGAGTAGTGGGTAGGCTTCCTTTAGGACCTGTAAGTCCTCATGACACATAAGGACATCATCCATATAATGAACCACGAGCAAACATGGAAACCGTTCACGAAGCGGTTTAAGAGCCTCCTGCACAAACATCTGACAAATGGTCGGACTGAGACACATACCCTGAGGGAGGTTTTTCCATTGAAAACGCTTATCAGGCTCTATATGATTAACTGAAGGAACCGTAAAAGCAAAGCGAGGCCTATCAGCAGAATGCAAGGGAATAGAAAAGAAACAATCCTTAATATCTATTATTACCAAACTCCAATTTTTGGGCAAAGCTGAAAGCACCGGGAGTCCTCGCTGCACAGGCCCAAAGAGGTGCATTTGTTCATTAACGGCTCTCAAATCATGTAGCAAGCGCCACCTTCCGGATTTCTTTCTAATGACAAAAATGGGTGTATTCCACGGAGAGGTGGATGGTTCTATGTGTCCCAGAGCCAACTGCTCCTTAACTAGCTGATTCACTGCTTCCAGCTTTTCAGAGGTAAGTGGCCACTGGGGAACCCATACGGGGGTCTCTGTTTTCCACGGTATGGGCCGTGCTGCCCCAGTGGCGCCTAGGAAAAACCCAGGCCCTGTTTGCTGATATTAGGTTTGGGATTTATTGGCTCCCGTATTCCCTGCTGGGAGCGACCCAAGTCCCTTCCTGGCCTATGACCCATTTTGATCATTATATCTTGGGCCCGAGATGAATATGCATTAGATAGGGTCAATCCCATGCCCTGCATCACGTCTCTTCCCCATAAGTTGACCGGCATGGGGAGGACATATGGTGTAAAATATCCTGACTGCCCTTCATCTGTTTCCCAGGTTAATCTGGTGGAGCTAATGGTGGGATTTGCACTGTAGCCCAAGCCCTGTAGGGCATGAGACGACTCGGTAACTGGCCAGGACTGTGGCCACCAGCGCGATGAGATAATACTTTTGTCTGCGCCGGTGTCCAAAATGCCTTTGAAGCATTTACCATTGACCCAAAGGGGCAGTTTGGGTCGATCTTGAAGGCTAACAATCAAGTAAGCTGAATCCTGTCCTGTTGACCCCATTAATCTATTCTCCGGCCTCTGGTGGATGTCTGCCGGAAGAAGCAGTAATTGAGCTATCCTGTCTCCTTTACTGATGGAAAAAACTCCACTAGGGCAAGAGCATAGGGCTTGTATCTCAGCAGTGTGCTGACTATCAACGAGACCTGGGTGGACGATTAATCCCTGTAGGGTAAGCGAGCCACGTCCTAAAAGCAGGCCCACGCTTCCAGGGGGTAGGGGCTCAGGCAGCTGCACAGGGACGGGCTGTACCCCCATTTGAGGCATTAATAAGAAGTCGGTGGAGGCACACAAGTCCACTCTTGTTCTGCCTCCGAGGGTCCCTCGGTCATTGCCCTGGCGAACTTGTTCCCATATTTTTGGGGGCCCTGGGACCAAGGGCCCGCCATCCCGTTTTTTGGATTATCAATCTGTGGGTTTCCTAATGGTGGGAGGATCTTACCATGGGCGCCCCTAACGGAGTAGCAGAGCTCTGCCCTATGATAACCTTTACCACAGCGTGAGCAAAGCATAGGGGGCGCTCTCTCCTTTTCTGATAACCTACAGTCCCTTTTTAAGTGCCCTGGCTTCCCACATTTAAAACAAACTCTTCTGTCTGGCCCTTTAAAATGGTGTTTTTGTGATTGCATGATGGCTGCAGCCAAACCTGCATTCGTCAGGGGTCCTCCTAGTTCTCTACAGACCCTAAGCCAGTCCTGTAGCCCTTTATTTTTCCTAGGTGCTATGGCGGCACGGCACTCCTGCGTGGCTTGCTCAAAAATGAGCTGCTCAATTAGGGGCGTGGCCGTATCAGTATCGCCAAAAATGCGTCCTGCTGCCTCAATCATTCTTGCCACGAAATCTGAAAAAGGCTCCTGAGTCCCTTGTATAATCTTAGTGAGCGGAGTGCTCCCTTCTCCCTTTTTTGACAAGGCTTTCCATGCTCTTACAGCTGTATCGGCTATCTGGCGGTAGGCGCCGTAAGGGTAGTTTGTCTGGGCAGCGGCATAGTGCCCTCGCCCAGTCAGGAGGTCAAATGTCCATTGCTGTTGTTCTGGAATTAAGGCCTGAGCGTTAGCTCTGGCCTGTTCCTGGGCTGCCTCGTGCCACAGTGCTTTCCATTCCAAATATTGACCCATGCTGATGAGCGATGCTTTTGCAACTGTTTCCCAGTCCGCTGGAGTCATGGCAGACAAGGCCAATCTATCCAACTGGGCTAAGGTAAAATTAGCAGTCACTCCATACTTTCTGACTGACTCTGCTAACTCTTTGATTTGATTGTACTCCACAGGTGCATGTAATCGCCCGTTTTCCCCTTCATAAACGGGGAAAGCCAAGTGTAGCTTTCTCTTGACCTTATCAGGGATAAATGAAAAGGTCTTTGGCCCAAGGCTTTCCTCATAAGGAGGCGCCGAAGGGGCAATTGAGGGAAGGTGTAGCCTATAATGAGGCGGATGGACCGTTTGGGATAACCTCATGGCCCTGCCGTTGGCTAATTCTACTTCCTCCTCTGTATCCATTTCTCCTTCCTCTTCTCCTGCAGAAAACTTTTGGCCTTGTGGGCCAATATTCTCCCCCATTTCTACTTCCTTAGAATTCCTGGAGGGTCCTTTTTCCTTAATTTTTTCTCTCACGCGCGCGTCTAACCTCCCACTGCATTCAGTTTCTGATATTCTGTCCTGAATTTCCTCCGCCCTTGCAACAACCGCTTGGCAAGATTCATCTTTTAAGCAATTTTTGATGGAAAATAAGAGAATTGCTAAGATAAGCATCAAGGCCTGTATGAAACCTTCCCAATGCGGAGACAAGTCGAGCTCAAAACCGAAAAATCCAGGAACAGACATTACCTCTCTGATATGCAGACCCTGCAGTTCTGAATCCTTCCTGAATCCAAAGTGAATCCAAGAGATCCCCGTCGGTGCGGTGGTCAAGATTCCTCGGCGTCCCGAGGGCTTCGGCACCAGATGTCCCGCGCTACCGTCTCGCCAGCAAGAACCACACGGAACACTAGGATCCTTCTGCAGAATAGCTTTATGTCTCTTGGGAGCAGAGCATAAGCCAACACGGCCGTGGGGACCCAGATAAGATGGAACCCATCCCTTATAAAGGAAACAGACCCTGCCCTGGACGTGTCATTCCCGGATTGGCTGACTGCTCCCAGTCCCAGGTGAAACCTCGGGAGTAGGCAGGGACGCAGCGGTAGAGAGTTACAAAGCACGTGCGCTGAGATTAAAGGCGTGTGCCGCCACACCTTGGGGTCACAGAGGTCAATCTCTACCTTTGTTCCTAGAAGCAATGGAGAATGTGGTCCGGCCCTCCACACTACTTCTCATGTAGATTAGATACATGTATGTCTCTCTTAGGGTCTTCATTGTTGTCTAGGTTCTCTGGGATTGTGATTTGCAGACTGGTTTTCTTGGCTTTTTGTTTAAAAACCACTTTTGAGTCAGTACATATGATATTTGTCTTTCTGGGTCTGGGTTACCTCACTCAATATGATGTTTTCTAGATCCATTCATTTGCCTGCAAATTACAAGATGTCATTATTTTTTCCTGCTGTGTAGTAATACTTTGTGTAAATGTACCACATTTTCCTTTTTCATTTTTTTGGTTGAGGGGCATTTAGGTTGTTTCCAGGTCCTGGCTATGACAAACAAAGCTGCTATGAACATAGTTGAGCACAAATCCTTGGGGTATGACTGAGCATCCTTTGAGTATATACCCCAAAGTGATATTGCTGGGTCTTAAGGAAGGTTGTTTCCTAATTTTCTGAGAAATCACCACACTGACATCCAAAGGGGTTGTACCAGCTTGCAATCCCACCAGCAATGCAGGAGTGTTCCCTTTACCCCACAACCTCTCCAGCATAAGCTGTCATCAGTGTTTTTGATCTTGGCCATTCTTACAGGTGTAAGATCAAAACAACTCTGAAAGGTTGTGTTTTAATTAGCCCATCAGTTGCCCTCAGAAAAAGAAGAGGCATTTGAAGATTCCTGAATTCAAGCTGTGTCAGGCTGACTAAAGCAGGACGCTTTCTGAACAATGGCAGTGGGGTCCCTGCGTGTGCTCACCCTGACTCTGCTGAGTCTTCCTGGTTAGCAGTAAAGGTGAAGGGGTGTCAGGAGGGTCCACAAGCTAGCCTAGGGTGTCAGAACCACGCCCATTCAGCTCTTTCCTTGGAAATCACTTTCTGAGTACCGTCAGCATTTTACCTCGAGTCCCAGCTTAGTTTAAACACAGAGTTTAAACACATCCAGTCCCAGAATATCTAATATTGACTATGTTATACCACAATCTTAGGGTACCAGTTCTCCTCACATACACACAAAACACAACTTTATTCATAGACTAGGAATTTTAAAGGCCACAGCTAACCAAATCTCAACAGAGATTTAAAAATCAATCAGTAAATATGACATCATACCAACATAGTGATGAGACGAAAACAGGAATGATAAAGAAAAGCGTTACGGGGACATAAACGTTTTAAACACTCCCTTCAAAAGAACTATAAAGTGATTCTGAATGGGAAACCCAACCATCTAGGTCACCATTGTATGGAGATGCCTGCAGAAACCCTGTGGACCAGTCCCTCTCCATTCCGCATGCAGTTTATGGGTATCAGCAAGGCTTTGGAGCATTCAGAGTAAAACCTGGTTTATTCTCACTGGTCTCAACATTGAAGATGAAGCACTTATGCTGATGTTGAGGAAGAGAACAGTTAACACATTGGGCGAGGGAAAAACACAGCAGGCTCCTTAACAGGTTGAAGAGAAATTGTACTGACATCCACAGCAGAGAAGTAGGAAACTGGCAATAAAGAGAAAGTGAAGTGAGCTTTAAACTTGAGACTGGATAAGCAAGAGGAAATAGAGATACCTAACAGCCAGCCACTGTCTCAGTGGGTCCCTTAGAGACACGTTATCACAGGCTTTGCCACAGCACAGAACCTGAACATTTAGGTCAGTGCACAATCGTTACCCTCAAAGTCTCGATAGTATGGCCCTTGGATGGCAATTCATAAAGTCTTCTTTTCAAAAGCAAGAAAGCCTTTTTGTTCTATTTTTTGTTGTTGTTGTTGTTGTTGTATTGTTTGGGTAGGGTGAGATATTGTTAAAGACAGGTTGGACTCCACCCAGGTCTTTCCATCATTAGAGGGTTTCATTCCAGGATAACCACCGATAGATTTGAATTAATGTTCTATGGTATTATCCGTGTCCCTCAATAAGGTCTCACTGCCCTACCTGGGGCATGTGTCAGGACAGTCATGTTAGCCCTGGGTAGTCACTGGTCCCAGATTCAAACTGCTTGCAAATGGGGCTTTCCTACTTCGTGTGAACCAGTGTGTGCAGCCTGCTCCACACAGAGTCGCATGAAGGTGACTGGGATGATGCCCAGCATTGTCCTGTTACAACTCTCCTTTCGTCCCTCTAGAGTTTTCATTCATTTACAGCAAATCAAAAGTGGCAGCTTTGCTAGAAGGACACTGTCTTCTGTGTGTTCTAACCGCAATCCACTCTTCTCAATCTGCTGCAACTGTCCATGTTTCCTAGATATCCCTTGAGCACTCCAGGAAGTTCACAGCATGGAGCTTTGCCCCATTTGCTTCCCACCTGTGTCCACAGGCTCAGTGTCCATCGCTGTTAGTTCTAGGGAGCGTTTCTCTGGTTACTCCATTTCATAAGGGAGGCTCTCCCTAGCTCCCCGTCTGCTTGCTTGCTAGATTCTTTGCTTTTTTTTAAATTCAGGTGTCTTGGTTAGGGTTTCTATTACTCTAAAGAGACACCATGACCACAGCAACTCTTATAAAGGAAAACAATTAATTGGGTGGCTTACACTTCAGAGGTTCAGTCCATTACCATCATGGTGGGCATTGGAGGTGTTGACCAAGGTTTCTGTCCCACCCAGTCCCACAGCCTTTCAGTTGCAAAGAAAAACACAGAGGTCTACATTAATTAAAAGCTAGTTGGTCTACTAGCTCAGGCTTCTTATAACTTAAATTAGCCCATAATTTTTATCTGTGTTAGCCACGTGGCTTGGTAGCTTTCATCAGCAAGGCATTCTCGTCTTACTTTCTCTGTATCTGGGTGACAACAACAGACTGACCCTTCCTCTTCCCAGAATTCTCCTGTTGTCATCATCCCACCTCTACTTCCTGCCTAGCTACTGGTCAATCAGCATTTTATTAAAATAATGCAAATGACAAGATAAAAAACCACCGTCCCACAGCATGGAGGCACGCAGGCAGACATGGTGCTGGAGAGGTAGCCAAGAGTCCTACATCTTGCACAGCCAACAGGAAGTGGTCTATCTCACCGGGTGTGACTTGAGCATATATGAGACCTCAAGGCCCACCTCCACAGTGACATACTTCCTCCAACAAGACCACTCCTATTCCAACAAAGCCATACTTCCTAGTAGTACCACTCCCTTTGGAGTCCATTTTCTTTCAAATCATCATAGCAGCTTACTTAAAACAATCTTCTAGATAAATGCTATTAACTTACGCAGTTCCCCTGTCTCTGTCATTCTGATACCACAGAGTTGTGATAGTTTGAGTGAGATACTCCCCGATAGTCTCAGGCATTTGAATACTTGGTCCTCAGTTATTGGCACTGTTTGGGGGAAACTTGACAGGTATATCCTTGCTGGAGGAAGTATATCATAGGTGGATGCTTTGAGAGTAAATAGGCTCATGTCATTTCTAGTGTCTTCTCTCTGCTTTGTGCTTATACTTGAAGATGTGAGCCGTCAGCTTCTGCTCCAGCTTCCATGGTTACCTACGATGCTGCTTGTATATTCTCATTTTTATGGAGATGTTAAGTCCAAATAAACTCTGCAAAGTGTCCTGGCCATGCTGTTTTATCACAGCAATATCTTGCAACACATAGGAAGTCATTACAGCAATGTATCAGTGGCAAACGCTTGGCGAATATTCGATAAATTGTTTCTTGAGTGTAACAATCAGTGTGAATGCATATCTAATTTTTTAATTGGGTCCATTGCACAAGGTAAGATGCAGCTAAAGGGAAAAGAGAGTGGTCAATATCCTTGTCTCATGTGTGCTGCTGTGCTAAAGAAATTATGATCAGAAGTAAGTTAGGGAAGGTAGGGGCTTATGGATGATAGCCTGTACATTACAGTCCATTACTGTGACAAGTCAGGACAAGACCATAAAGAACCATAGGCAGTTCCCCCAAAGACATGCCCGCAGGCCAATATGGCCTAGGCAGTTCCGCGCTGCAGGTTGTCCTCTCCCATGACTCTGGGCTGTAGGAATTAAAAGTCCAGTGTTCTTTTGCTAACTACTCCTGTTCCTTTCAGGCACTGTTTAGAGGCATGTTTAGTGGGCACCAATTTTGGAACCCCCATTCATTCATGATGGAACAGTGCCTCTAAACCTTCACCTTACCTTCACTGTATCCTCTAACCTAGATTTCTAACTTCTGATACTTGAAAGAGAAAGACATGGCCTAACTGTCCCTCCAGGTTCACTGGCACTGTTAAGTGAAATATGCATGTGACTGCAGTTTCAAGAAATTGCTACAGATATGTAAGCTAATTTTGTATTTGTGTGTTTATGCTTTCTTTTAAATAACTTTAATAGATAACTAACCTATAAAGAGAACTCCAAGTACAGACAGTAATACTTGATTATTTTGTTTTCCTTGCCTTAGCAGACCATGGACATTGAAGCATACTTTGAACGGATTGGTTATCAGAACTCCAGGAATAAACTGGACTTGCAAACATTAACTGAAATCCTTCAGCACCAGATACGAGCTGTTCCCTTTGAGAACTTGAACATCCATTGCGGGGAGCCCATGGAGCTGAACTTAGAGGCTGTCTTCAACCATGTCGTGAGGAGGAAGCGGGGTGGCTGGTGCCTCCAGTTGAACCATCTTTTCTACTGGGCTCTGACCACGATAGGATTTGAGGCCATAATGTTGGGAGGACAAATTTATAACTTCCCAGCCTGCAGATATAGCAAGACCATGATTCATCCCCTTCTGCTGGTGACCCTCAGGGGCAAAAAGTATATTGTGGATGCTGCATTCCCATTTTCCTGCCAGCCATGGGAGCCTCTGGAATTAATTTCGGGGAAGGATCAGCCTCAGGTGCCTGCCATCTTTCACTTGACAGAAGAGAATGGAACTTGGTACCTGGACCAAACTAAAAGGCAACAATATGTTCCAAACCAAGAATTCATTGATTCTAACATTCTTGGGAAGAATAACCACCGAAAAATATTCTCTTTTACTCTTGAACCTCGAACGATTGAAGATTTCAGGCCCGTGAGTGAATATGCCCAATCATCTCCAACTTGTGTAATGGTCCATACATCACTTTGCTCTATACAGACCCAAGAAGGCGTTCATGGCTTACTGGGCACCACTCTCGTCTACAAAAAGTTTAATTATAAGGACAATGTCGATCTGGTAGAGTTTAAGACTCTGAAGGAAGAAGAACTAGAAGAAGTACTAAAGCACATATTTGGTATTAATTTGGAGACAAAGCTTATGCCCAAACGTGGTGATCCTTTTTTTACTATTTAGGGGAAATGTCTACAATGTTTCTATATGTACTTATTCTTTCATGATAAAACAATCAAATTATGCAAATTAGGTGACGGAATAATAAGTATTGAATCATCATGAAGGACTGACTTGTGGCAGTATCTGACTGACTGATATCAACATCTGTCCCTTGTCTTATGTTAAGAAAATCCTAGACATCAAATTGCTTTTCCTATAAAATTAACCACTTCTGTAGCTAAATGACTTTTAGGCAAACATGCCGTTTAAAATTGAATCACAATAAAAACATTTTAGTGATGATATTGTTGTCTTGATTTATGCTACGAAACCCTCCATGCTGACTCACCGCTGAAGTCTCATGACGCTTTTGATGGTAATTAAGTAAAGTGTACAGTGCAGACACTATATGTCCACCTAGCAGAAATTAGGATTCATTTTAACAAAATGCCTTTAAATGACTCAAGTGAGAAACAGGGGAGAATGAGATACAGTGTTAGTTACAAGGAATTCTGGAAGCAAGAATGACAGCAGGAGAAAGTACTGAGGGATGAGAAGCCAGGAGCATGGCACCAAGGGTCATTTCTTTAGCAAAGCCTTTGACAGCCATAATTCTGCATTCATGATGCTTCTGAATTTGTTAAGATGCATATGTAGAATATTTTTCTTCCATTAAATAGTTTGCATATAAAGTAACAATTACAAATTATAAATCACATATCAGATGGAAAACAGCAAAAAGGATATTGTTTATTAGTACAATAAGGATCAGAGCTCTTAAAGAAGTGACTTGTGTCTTGAGCCTAGGTTCATTTTCTGTGGTTGTGTCTTCTTCCTGTGCTCTGTCTTATCTGAAGACCATATTCTCCTTGTTCCTTCCACTCCCTGTTATGACAAATAAACATGTCAATTCCTTTTAATGTAGCTGAGTTCATATATTATTGACCTTGAAGAAGTGATTTGAAAGCTTTTGGCTAGGATTCCCTAGAAAGAAAATGGGGTAACACTTTTATAAGCCAAAGCCAAATTTAAAATGACCTCCCAATAAATTCTACTTAGACTGATCAATGCCACTCAACTAAGGTAGTAGATGAAGATTTAGTAGACGATGTATCCACTCAACTCCATGTGCTTAAAATCATGGTCCCATTGTCTCTTCCTGCTACCACATTTAATTAAATGTTAATATCAGACATCTGAGATCAAACAACATCCCTAACAGGCTACTTAGCTTGTGGCTTCATTGTCAGGGCTGCAGTTTAAAAATGAAGATTTATTTTTCCATTTGTAGTCAACTAAGGAGGGTGACTAGAATGTTAGAACTGGGATAAATGGTATTCATTAAGAGAAAGAGCCAGGTATCCACATGAGTATTTTGTATAGTGAAGCATTCATCCAGGGTCCTGTCCTGAGTGGAAAGGCAGGATGTCGGTGTCACCCCAGCGCCATGGTTCTCCCTGTCATTGTCAAGTCAATCTGGTACCCTTGAGCTCAAGTGGTTTCCCCATATTCTGACCAAGACCATTCCAATGACAAAAACACTAAACCAGTCCAGAAAAATAGTGCCAGAGGCAAAGACCTATATTTTGAGATCTGCATTTTGTTTACAGCTATCTTAAACTCACAAGTTAAGAAAAATATTTATCTCTATCCCCTCTTCAGGGTCTAGGAAATCAACCAAGCATCTTATCTCCTAGCAGAGACCTGCAGGCACCGGGTTCCGGAATCAATTAGCATTTTCCTTTGTTAGTCAACAATCACAGAATCTCAGTACTTACTTATCAGCTAGGGATGTCTCTGGACCTGAATTCCATCAGACTTGAGTTTCCTGACACCCTTCCCTCCCCTTCTTTGCCCGATTGCTATATAACAGCTTCTGAGGAAATAAACTGGACAGCTTGATCAGAAATCCTGTCTTGCCATCTTTCTCCTGTCTCTTGCCCCTTCATTCCTCTCCCCTAGGTTTATCAGGAACCACCGTTCTCATCCTGCTGGCCGGGATAAAATAGGTTACAGAAAACGTTGCAGTTATATGAAAATGTACCAGTAGGACTTGGACAAAGTGACCCTTCCTAGTGTAGTCAACTTTTCTTCACTATTTCAGTCACTCTGGGCAGGGGTGGGTGTTGACAGAGGTTTCTGTCCTTCCCAGTCTTGCAGCCATTCAGTCCCAAAAAAACACACAGGGGTCCACATTAATCATAAAATGGCTGGTCTATTAGCTTAGGCTTCCTATTAACTAATTTTTACATCTTATATTAGCCCATAATTCTTTTCTGTGTTAGCCATGTGGCTTGACACCTTTATCAGCGAGGCATTCTCATCTTGCATCTTCTGTGTCTGGGTGATGACTCCAGATTGAGCTTTCCTCTTCCCAGAATTCTCCTGTTTTAGTTGCCCTGCCTCTACTTCCTGCCTGGCTACTAGCCAATCCAAATTTTATTAAATTAAATTATATTAAAACAATACAACTGACAAATCTTTAAAAAGTTTAAGATCATTGTCCCACAGCACTTCCCCCGTTTTTTTTAAAAGAAAAATTCTGAATCGAATCTTCTTGGTTTAGCTTGCTTCCTGACCATTATCCATAACAAATTGTAACTAATACTCTAAACAAAGAAAAACAACCATAATCCATTTTGGGAGAATGTGGGTGTAGTTTTCCAAGCTACTTCCTGCTGATTGAGGGCACTGATAATCTTATGGGGACCTAAAGAAAATTTAGAATTATGATCAAGTCCTGACTGGAGTACCCTGTGAGGCTTGATCATCTCATCCAGCAGTCTTGAAGCTGTTCTGGATGTAGAACTCGGACATTTGAGATTTCTCAGGGGGTCTTTCTTGATCAAACCTGATTTTTCTTAACCCAGTATGAATCCATAGGCTCTCATTTCCTGTAGAAACAAAAGCAAAACCTCTTCTTCAAAATAACTTGTCTTTTGACTTCAATTTTGAAGTCAAGGCATTTTCAAAATACCTATCTTGGATTAACCCAGCAACATTTATAATCAAATGTCTTTTAGCAGCCATTGCTCCTTCCTCAGCCATCAAACAATTCAAAGATAACTCAATAATATACAGTGTCCAGACTCTCTGTGTATTTTCCATCTTTACATGACTTTATTTTAAACTCTATTTTTTTCTTTTTCTTTTTAATATATGGTTTTTTGAGACCAGGTTTCTCTATGTACCTTTGGCTGTACTGGCACTCACTCTGTAGTTTAGGTTATCCTTGAACTCACAGAGATTTGCCTGCCTCTTCCTCTCAAGTGCTGGGGTTAAAGGTGTGTGCAACTACACCTTGAACTCATAGAGATTCACCTGCCTCTGCCTCCCAAGTGCTGGTATTAAAGGTGTGTGCCACCATACTAGACTACTCCCTTTCTTTCTTTCTTTCTTTCTTTCTTTCTTTCTTTCTTTCTTTTTAATTTTAAGGACATTATTCTTTTTCTTTTTTCTCCCAAGCATATTTATATTTTTAAACACATTGTCAATCATTTACAAGTTTTCTAAATCTGAATCTATCTTTCTGCATCTCTCTCTTTTTCTGACTACATGAGTCTTTAATTTGCTAAGTGATATAGCTGGGATTAAAGCTGTGGCTTTGATGGCTGGATCTAGCCCATTCCTTAGCTTTCTGAGAGTCTAGCCTCATAGTGAGGTATTGGCTGGAGCCATATATATTGCCACAATTCTATGGAGTTTTAAGGTCTGTGCTGCCACCAACAAACATGCTGTCAGATATTCATAAGCACCATTTAAGTGTTTTCTTGTGGGGCCTCTTAAAAGAGCTGTAAGGTTTTTGCTTCTAAAAATGAGTCAGGAAGCCTCTCTTAAATAAGGTGTACTTGCTTTTAACAAACAGAGCTCACCTGAGAAAATGCTACCAAGAAGCCATGCTTAACTCTGTCCTCTTTTGTCTAGAATTATTTCCCAAGTCTCTCAGGTTTTAAGGGAATTTAGCTTTCCATGTTGGTGCCATTTGTTGTCTGTGATTTCTGTCCCACCCAGTCCTGCAGCCATTTAGTCCCAAAGAAACACACAGAAGTTAGTGCCCTATGCACCAAATGACTGGCAGACTGATACCAAAAAGTATAGACTGGGCCTCATGTTGGGTGCTATGTGGGGAGTAACACTTGCTGAAAGAATTAGATATCGGTCTTAGCTGAAAGACTACAGAGGTGAACATGACTGCACAATGTCAACAGTTGTTGTGTGAGATCTGAATGACTAAAGGAGAATGTCAACAACATGTCTGGATAAAGATTTTAAGATGTCACTTGTATCATTATGAAGACATGGCTGTCCTTTTTGTGGTTTCCCATAGATTAGGAAGTGTTATATCTTGTCAGGACTTCAAGACAAGGATTAGAGGGCAGACCCCCTGTTGTCTGGGAAAGTTAGGATAATGGTTCTCATGGTGAAGCCAAGGTTATAAGTTTATGCCCCACTCTGCACATAGTAGGCCAGGGTGAGGGCCTGTGGCACCCTCAGATCCTGGGAATAGAGTTGAAGAAGGGAGTTCATTGTGAAATTATCTCTTGACCTTCCTGGAGTCCCAAACTAAGTTATTAAAGAAACAATCTTTTAGTGGGAATTATATAAATAATGGTACTTACTGATGTTAGCCCATGCATCTAGAGCTCTGTTTGATGAAAGAAAATACATAAATGCAATTTTTAAATGTGTTCTATTAAATGCATTCTATCAAATGTATTCTATTCACACAACTGTTAATTCACTGGTTAAAAGAAATAGTAAGCCCTACCTGTTCCATAGATTAAAAACATGCTAAGAACTAAACACCAAATTTAGCTGTGGTGACCATTTGTATAATGATATAATTAATTCTCTAATGTTATCAAATTATACATTTAAAACAAACAATATGTATATGTGGAACAGCTATTTCAAATGGTTGGTCCTGATCATGGGATATTGACAAATAGCTATGAATTCTACCTCCAACTGAAAATAGCTAAGCCTTTCCATCCACTGGTAGGCCAGCACCCTAATGGAGCTAATTAAAGAATCCTTCTTTAACAGTAAACAGAGAATTTGGCTTAACTAACAAAATGAAAATTCATGCAATTACTAGGCCTCAGTCAGGCTGAAAAGATCAAAAACCTGATTCACAGCCAATACCATACTCCCATACCCCTCATAAAATTTCTCAATATTTTCTCTCAGAAGGACTACTCACTAATTCATCATCCATGAGAAATCACTGATCTGGACAAGAACTAGCAGTGCTTGCTTGTCTAAAAAGTTTAGGACTTTTGCCTTTGTGTGTGTGTGTCTTATATCATGTATATATGTGATACACACACACACACACACACACACACACACACACACACATAGCCCAATGTATGCCAGTGTACATGCCCATGTGTGCACAGGTGAGAACCAAAAAAGAACATTTGATATCTGAGCTATCACTATACATATTCTATGAAGATAGGGTGTATCACTGAAACTGAAGTTCAGTGTTTCGGTTACATGGCTGGCCACTGAGCTACCAGTATCCTCCTGTCTTCACTCTTATTAGTGCTGGAGTTCCATGTATGTATATGGTCAAACCTAATCTTAAAAATATTTATTCTTTGGTAATTTCATGCAAGTATACAATGTATCATGATCATATGTACCCCACATTTCTCTGTCTTACTTCCCGTTTCACTCCATCCAACACATCCCCCTCCAACTTTGATATCCTCTTTGTCATCTTATTTTTCTTTAATATTTTTGTAAATAATGCACTGGGTCTCAGTGGTGTGGCCAGTATGCATATGGATATGATCATCTACTGGAACACAGGCTCAGTCTTTAACATGGATATTGGGGTACAGTTTCTATGTTTGTACAGTAAGTCCTCTGACCCACTGAGCCCATAGAGCCATTGCTCTGATTTTTGTCTTTTGTTGTAGAAAATTAAGACTCTAACACTAGGCCATGAGGCACCCATTTGTAGTGACCTAATCCTGTGCCAAACTTGAATGTCAGAGTGGACATATCTATTAGTGGAAGGAACAGCCAGCTCTGAGTTGTCTTGATCTCCACCCTACCATGTCCCCAGAAACTAGAACTTAAGTGGTGTGGAAGGTCCTTCTGTCTATGTGTTGCTTGTGTTGGCAAATGAATAAAGAAACTGCCTTGGCCTATTGATAGGAAATAACTTAGGTAGACAGGGAAAACTGGACTGAATGCTGGGAGGAGAAAGGCAGAGTCAGGTGATGCCGTGACTCCACTGCTGAAAATAGATGTGCTGAAACTTTGCTGGTAGGCCACATATGTGGTGATAAATAGATTAATAGAAATGGGTTAAATTAAGATGTAAGAATTAGCCAAAAAGAAGTTAGAGCTAATGGGCCAAGCAGTGATTTAAAAAAAAAAAGGATCTTGATTCCAAAATTTGAGTCTAAGGATATATTGCTTTGGAAAAGTTCTGCTCTTGTTTCTACAGAAGATGAGAACCTGTGAATTGCTTCCAGAACAAAATGGTTTCTTGGAACAAGACCCCCTGAAAAATTGCTGTGAACACCCCTCAAAAGTACACCCCCACAAAGAAAATACTTAGCCCAATAAACAGCAGGAAGAAGTTTGGAAAGAACTGTGCCCTTATTCCCAAATATTTTTTATAAATGCTTGTTTATGTTTAAAGGGGAATATGCTATAGAGATTTGCATTGGATGAATCTTTGTTTATTAATACAAATTTGAGGTTAATTATGTTATATGTATATTTGTGCTCTTAAGACATTGTGATTGTGTAGTTCATTTAAAAATATAACGTGTAATTAAGAAATATAATTTAATAGATAACCATTTATAATAGTCAAGTTTGTAGTCATGTTAGATTTTCTAGATGTATAGAGATATATTTCAGTTAGATAGGTATTCTTCAAATCTTTCAGAGATCTTCAGCATATGGCATTTAAAATGTTTTAATAACTTAGGACATTTTATGACAATGAGACGCATCTGCTCCTAGCAGCACCAAGCTACTTCAAGAGAAAGATGGTCATTGAAGAGGCTCTTTATGGAGTTTGTTAGCTGTTTGGGCAAGGACCTGCTCTGGCCTGGACTGCTTCACTGGACATTCAGGACCCACAGAGAAATGACTGCTGAACTTGCCTAAAGGTGAGATGATCCTTCAGGGTTCCTGCTTCATGAAAGAGTGTGCAAGACATTCTGCAGGATACAAAAGAAAGTAACTGAACTGTCTTTAAAATTTCCTGCTTCATGGAAAAGTCTGATGGATACTATGGGCCTATAGATTAAAGATGGGTACCCCAGGGTATAGCAAAACTTTGGGTGACTGTCTAGGCAGCAAGATATCTATCAATTCTAGAGTTTTGGAAGTTGCTTACAATGTACTTCCTGTTTACTTAGGTAATATTATATCCTTCTGAAGTCTTTGATGGAGTTAAAAAAATTTATGCTTATAGTTTTCCTTAGTTGTGATAAAAGATAAAATAGATATAAGTATTGTAACTGTAATTTTTTATAGAATTTTACTATATTAAAGCCTTCCCTGTTGTTTAAACAGAAAAGGGGAAATGGGGTAGGAGGTCATTTTGTCTGTGTGTTGCTTGTATAGGTTAATGAATAAAGAAACTGCCTTGGCCTGTTGATAGGGCAGAACTTAGGTAGGCAGGAAAGATGGAACAGAATGCTGGGAGGAAGAAGAACAGAGTCAGGTGATGCCATGGATCCACCACTGGAGATAGATGTATTAATACTTTGCTGGTAGGCCACGACCTTGTAGTGATACACAGATTTATAGAAATGGGTTAAATTAAGATGTAAGAGTTAGCCAATAAGAAGTTAGAGCTAATGGGCCAAGCAGTGATTTAATTAATACAATTTCTGTGTTTTTATTTAGGTTCTGGATGGCCAGGACGAAAAAGCAGTTCCTTGCAACACTCTAGCACTCCTCCAAAGAAGTTTTATTCTTTGATTAAGAAGCATTGTCATCGGGGCTGGAGAGATGGCTCAGAGGTTAAGAGCATTGCCTGCTCTTCCAAAGGTCCTGAGTTCAATTCCCAGCAACCACATGGTGGCTCACAACCATCTGGAATGGGGTCTGGTGCCCTCTTCTGGCCTCCAGTCATATACACAGACAGAATATTGTATACATTATAGATAAATAAATATTTAAAGAAAAAAGAAAAAAAAAGAACCACTCTCATAAGACTTTGTAATTTCACAATAAGAAGCAAAGCTGCATCCCAAATACAACAGATTTTTGTTACACAGTCATTTATCAAATAAACAACACCAGAACAACTTGAGGAGACAGTGTGGAAGTGAGGTGCCATTGGAAGAGCTTTGTCCTTCTCTCAGGACAGAACCTCAGACCAAAAACTGATGATCTGTCTTCATGAAGAATGTGGAAATCAACAGTAGCTTCAAGGCCCGAGTAACAACGGGAGACCCCAAGTCCAGACAAACCTCGTCCTTTCTTCTCAATAATAAAACTCTGGTTGCACAAGCTGGTAGCTCCTTTAAGAAGCAGCTTCCTATTATCCTTTCCCATTGGTTGTGACTACTGGCTAAGGCTAGATGGTGCACACCGAGTCTGACAACAGTGATTAATTCCCACAGTTCTAGAGATTAGAAGTGTAAGCTCTAGGTGTTGACAGGTTCCATCTCTCCTGGGTCCCTCTCCCTGACTTTCAGACAACCTTGTTGTGCTTTGTGTCTTTGACTCAACCTGTGATGCTTTGACCTCATCAATTCTTTTAAGAACACAGCTACAGTAGATTATAGCCCAGAAATATGACTTCATTTTATCTTATTATCTCTTTAAAGGTCCCAGATCCAAACACAGTCACATTGCAGGGTAGAATGGATTAGTAGTTCTATGGACTTGAAGGAAACACAATGTAACTCATAGAATGCTGCTCTCTGATCCCCATAAGTCATGTGTTCACATTACATGCAAAATCTTAACACATCCTAGCATCTAATATAAGCCCTGTCATAGTACTGCTCTATTGCTGAGAATAAACACTATGACCAAGGCAACTACTAATTAACAAGTGCATTTAATGGTGGGCTTGCTTACAGATTTGGCACTTAAGTCCATTACATCATGGTGGGGTACACGGTGGCATGCTTGGTATTGGAGCAGTAGCTGAAAGCTATATCCTGATCCACAGACTAAGAGAGAGCCTGAGCCTGGCATGATTTTAAAACCTCAGAGCCCTCCACCAGAGGCACACTTCCTCCTAATCCTTCCAATCCCATCAAAGAGTTCCATCCCCTGATGATTAAATATATTCAGATCCTGGTGTGTGTGTGTGGGGGGGGGTTATTCTTATTCAAACCACCACAAGCCACAAATCACACATATTACATCTTCAAAATCAGGTGTGGGTTTTATTGGCAGTGTCATTAACCCTGAGACAAGATTCTTCTAATTATAGTTACTTAAATTAGACAAGTTTTCCTTTTCCAATATGCTGGTTCTTGGAGAAAATCAACAAGATCGACAAACCCCTATCCAAACTAATCAAATGGCAGAGAGAGAACATGCAAATTAATAAGATCAGAAATGAAAAGGGGGACATAACCACAGGCACAGAGGAAATTCAGAGAATCATTAGATCTTATTACGAAAGTTTATATGCCACAAAGCTGCAAAATGTAAAAGAAATGGACATCTTTTTAGATAAGTACCGTATACCAAAGTTGAACCAAGAACAGGTGAACAATCTAAATAGACCTGTTAGTTGTGAAGAATTAGAAGCTGTTATCAAAAATCTCCCTACCAAAAGTAGCCCAGGACCAGATGGTTTCAATGCAGAATTCTACCAGAACTTCCAGGAAGAGCTAATACCTATACTCCTTAATGTATTCCACAATATAGAAACAGAAGAGTCATTGCCAAATTCCTTTTATGAAGCTACAGTTACCCTGATACCAAAACCACACAAAGACACAACCAAGAAAGAGAATTACAGGCCAATCTCACTCATGAACATCGACGCAAAAATTCTCAATAAAATACTGGCAAACCGAATCCAAGAACACATTAGAAAAATTATCCATTATGATCAAGTAGGCTTCATCCCAGAGATGCAGGGCTGGTTCAACATATGCAAATCTATCAATGTAATCCATCATATAAATAAACTGAAAGAAAAAAACCATATGATCATTTCATTGGATGCTGAAAAAGCATTTGACAAGATTCAACACCCATTTATGATAAAGGTGTTGGAGAGACTGGGGATACAAGGATCATACCTAAATATAATAAAAGCAATATACAGCAAGCCGACAGCTAACATCAAACTGAATGGAGAGAAACTCAAAGCATTTCCACTAAAATCAGGAACGCGACAAGGCTGTCCACTCTCTCCATACCTCTTCAATATAGTGCTTGAAGTTCTAGCAATAGCAATAAGACAACATAAGGAGATCAAGGGGATTCGAATTGGAAAGGATGAAGTTAAACTTTTGCTATTTGCAGACGATATGATAGTGTACATAAGCGACCCCAAAAACTCTACCAAAGAACTCCTACAGCTGATAAACACCTTTAGTAATGTGGCAGGATACAAGATCAACTCCAAAAATTCAGTTGCCCTTCTATACACAAAGGATAAAGAAGCAGAGAGGGAAATCAGAGAAACATCACCTTTCACGATAGCCACAAATAGCATAAAATATCTTGGGGTAACTCTAACCAAGGAAGTGAAAGACCTATTTGACAAGAACTTTAAGTCCTTGAAGAAAGAAATTCAGGAGGATACCAGAAAATTAAAAGACCTCCCCTGCTCTTGGATTGGGAGAATCAACATAGTAAAAATGGCAATTCTACCAAAAGCAATCTATAGATTCAATGCAATCCCCATCAAAATCCCATCAAACTTCTTCACAGACCTTGAGAGAACAATAATCAAGTTTATATGGCAAAACAAAAAACCCAGGATAGCCAAAACAATCTTATACAATAAAGGAACTTCTGGAGGCCTTACCATCCCAGACTTCAAACTCCATTACAGAGCTACAGTATTGAAAACAGCTTGGTATTGGCATAAGAACAGAGAAGTCGACCTATGGAATCGAATAGAAGACCCAGGTATTAACCCACAAACCTATGAACACTTAATTTCGACAAGGGAACATTCATTTTTTTAAAAAACAATCTTATTTTGAATACCAATCCAAGTACCCAGTTTCCTCTGCCTCCCATCCTCCCATCTTCTCCCACCTCATCCCTCCATCCACTCCTCAGAGAGGGTGAAGGTTCCCATAGGGAGCCAACAAAGTCTGTCACATCACTTGAGGCAGAGCCAAGGCCCTCCCATGAGGGGCTTTCTTATTCAAACCATTGCATGTGACATCTAATCCTTGCACCTTCCAATGCAGTGGCTTCAATTCTTCAGTATGAAAGTCTAAACAAGGAGTATAGCACACAGTCAGGGTGCAGTATTGTGGTGGTCTTCAGTTTTGCTGATATCCTGCTACTCATAACTTGAAAGGCTCCCCCAGAGCAATGCTGGGAGCCCCACCATAACTGTTTTGAAAATCGTGTGTATGGAACTGACCAGAATCTCAAGTATTCTGTATTTGAGTCACCCTAGCAATCCTAGAAATTAAAAGTTGTCTTCTTTATGGAAAAGGGGAAATCAAACCAGAAATAGCCCCAAGTCAATGATGGAGCTGGAAAAACTGGCTCACTACAGGCAAATCTCCTGCATCTTGCTTCTTCCTCTCTCTCCAAAGGACCCTTGTTTCTCCAACAGCCGGAGTAACCAACTGAAATTTTTCTAGACATTAGGAATTAATGTTGAACCCAAGAAAATTTTCACACACCTATGATAGAAATATTAACTCCAAAAAGGAGTCAGTCTCTAATGTGATATTTTCTACAGCAGTGCCCAGGGCTGTGGGACAATGGTCTTGTACCCTGTCACTTGTATTGTTTTAATAAAATGCTGATTGGCCAGTAGCCAGACAAGAAGTATAGACAGGATGACCATGCAGGAAGCAAAGGTGCTGCAATGAGAACAGGAGAATTCTGGGAAGAAGAAAGACTCAGTCTGCAGTCGTTACCTAGATGTAAAGAAAGCAAGATGAGAAAAGGTACCAAGCCACGTGGCTGACACAAACAAGAATTATGGGTTAATGTAGGATGAAAGAGTTAATAAGAAGCCTGAGCTAATAGGCTAACTAGTTTATGAATAATGTAGACCTCTGTGTGTTTCTTTGGGACTGAATGACTGCAGGACCAGGTGGCATAGAAACCTCTGTCAATACCCCAGGAATGAACTTTTGAATGGAGTCAAAGTACATCATCAAAGTACACCAGGGTGTAGCCCTAAATTAAATTTTAGGAAGGCTTGCCATCGATGCTATTGCTTTTACAAGTCTTTTATGGCTTTATTTGAAATAACAGAATTCTTCCATCTCTCTTGTACTTTTAGAAGACAATCATACCATAGTAGAAATCAGAATATGCCTTTTTCTTAGGAAAATGTTTTGTGTAAATATATAGAGTCAAGATCGATTCAGCTAAGGTAAATGAATGCTCAGATCTCCTCTTGTCTCCAGGCATCACTCCCTTCATACCAGAATGCTCGGCAGCAGATGCTAAGGAGCAGACTGAGAGGAGGTCCTTTTAGACTGAACGTCTTTGTACTTCAGAGTTTTATAGAGAACTCTAACCTGACTAAGGCGTGAGATAGGGCTGCTTTGTATATGTCCACCCCTTTGCTTTTCTTCTAAGTAAGTAGTGTTTGGGGGAGGACCCATCAGACATTTTACAGAATCCACATTTTGGACTAAATATATTTTCTTTCTTTAGGTTTGAGAGGAGACTATTTGCTATCTCTAAATATATCACTGAACACTATAATTACTTCTGCAATTGTCGTCTAGAGAAACAGCATCTAACTTTGCACGGTTATTTGGTACAAAGTAAAAATGTGGAGTTGGTGACATGACTGATGCTATTATTCTTTTTAATACCATTGTAGACCAAGGAAAATACACTTGTTTGTTTTAATGTCCACATTGACTCCAGCAGATGGCATGATCTCAGTTCCATGCTGTTGAGTCCAGCACTCACAAGAACACCCACTAGGCGACTACAGAGCCCCATTCCCTCCACTGCTCTGGACTTAGACTCATGTCACCATGTTCTCTCCCACACCTCAAGCAGTTGCTCTGAAACAAGGGAGCTAAAGTGTATAGCCTAAACTTGAAACATGTAGCTAGTGTGTGAGGTGCCACACACAGTTGCTCCAGGAGCCCACTCCTGTTATCCTGCCAAGACTTATCCAAAACCCTTCCCAAGGCAGCCCTACCTCCTAAAGCATCTTCTTAGTGTTTTGCAGCGAATATTGCAACAAGCATCTTCACACTCAGCCTCCCTCTGCTGCTCACCTCCTTATCAAACCCTTGTCCAAATTCTGACCATTCAACTGCTGCCGTATTTCTGGCATTGTTTCCCTTCTTCATGCTACTACTGTCCACATACTGGTTAAGGTCTCCTGGGCTGGAGCGGATGCATTCCCATTGAACTCCAATCCAGTACCTCCCTGTTGCCCTGTGAGTCTTCGTAGATCTGATTGTTTCATTCGTTTACCAAAGACCTTTGTTCTCACCTACTGTTCAGTGTTTCACTTTAGCTCACAAGAATGGGCAAATTAAGATGTTAAAATTTCCTCTGAAAATTAAAAAAACCTAGTAACCAACAAATGAAAACATCAAAGGAATTGGAAATTTTGTCTTTACATTTGTGTGTGTGTGTGTTTGTGTGTACATGTTCACAAGTGTACAAATTCTTTAGTATATAAGGGGCACATGTTCACATATGAGCAAAAGCTGACATGAAGTGCCTTCTTTAATTGCTCATGATTTTCCTCATCAATTCCTGCTACTCTGTCTATCTGGCTTGCTCCAGGGATCCGCTGTCTGTGAGCTCTGGGATCACACACGGCTGCCAAGCCTTCTTGGCTTTTACATGATTGCCATGAATCTGAACTCCTGGCTTCACGTTTGTACAGGAAGCCCTTTGCCTATGGCCATCTTTATAACTTCCGTGGCAATTCAAACAAACCTTTGGAGATACAGGACTTGAGCCTATGGCTTTCTTGGCTAACTTCTGGGAAGTCAAGGTCCGTTTGGAAGTACTAGGTCTAGATGGAGAGTCTATCTGAAGCAACTGGCTGGCTAAGAAAGGGCAAAAAAAGGAGAGAGGCAGGATACAAGCCTGCATCACAACCTCTTCAGTCATGACCTGCGTGAGAGTGCATTTTCCAGAGCTAATGTACTCTACTTGAAGATTCTCCATAAATGTGCCTCTCCAGAAGGCAACGCTGTGCCATGAGTCCTTGTTCTGGCATCACCCACAGGACAGCCCCAGAATTCAGTTACCATGTGGGTTAGGCAGTTTGGAGCCTGCTAAGGCTGAGATGCTGTTACTCAATGCCACATTGTTTAAATGGAGCTTAAAAAATCAGGATTTAGAAATGAAATATTTTTAAATTATGTGCAAACAATTGTAGATCTCATTTCAAACCATCACATTTAATGTGCCTAGCCTTCCCCATGCTCTACTGGGAGCTGAATCCCAATTAAGGAAACCAGCGTGTCATCTTCTATCTGCAGATCCCTTCTCACTGAGCTAGAAAATGGGAGCATTCAAAGGAGGTGAAGAACTGAGGCAAAGATTAGGCAACGCCCCTACGTATCAGGGAGGTGAGAAGGAAAGAGACCTGGGAGGAAATACTTCTAGAAAATGAAGAGATGAGAAGTAAGAAGACAGAAAGGAAAACGATCCCAGCTTCTGCCCATCTGATGTCCACTGGTGCCCATCAGTGCCTCACACTGACAATGCTAAGTAGGAAACCAGCTATCAAGGAACCAGGGACTACATTTTACACATCTCCTTCTCAGAAAAAGAGAGCAAATGTTTAGGTGGGATTGAAAGAGAACAAATGGATAACCAGCATCTTTTACCAAAAAGCCTCAGAAAAGAATTCACATATTTACGGTCCTCAGTACTTCTACCTCAATAGAGTTTCCTTTTACAGCCACGGGGCAAGGCTCAATAAAACCTGCCTTACATACAGCTGGTGTCACTATCCCAGAGGAAATCTGCTTAGTATTAATCATCCTTCATCCACCTGTTTATCATATTTGAATTGTCAATGCATCCCAGATGCAACGAAAGTATTTTATGGATCACAAAGGACATTGTTTTATTATCAGTGTGGTAGAAATCCTAGCAGGAGGGAATAATAATAACTTAATCCTTAGTCAGAGGATTTCCTCTGACTCATGAATCCAGGGATAAAGCCCACTGTAGAGGGAAAGGCATAATGACAAAGGGACTAAAGACCGTGGCCCGGGAGCATGGGGTAGCTGCTTACATTGTGTTGTCTGCCAGCCAAGCATAGATCTCAGGCTAGTGCTGGAACTGGGCCGTAATCCATAAGGCCCACACCAGTAATCCCCTTCCTCTATTCAAACGCTGCATCCCAAAGTTTCTACAACCTTCTAAAACAGAGCCAGGAGCTAGGAGCCAAGTATCCAAAGAAGCTCTAACCTTCCATCCTTGACCCTGTGCACTCGTGTCCAGCTCATAATGCAGAATTATTTAACCAGCTTCAAAAGGCCCCATGGTCTGTTCCATATAAACCTACTCAAAAGCTCGAAGTGTTAAGTTTTCCTGAGAGTCCTAGCAATCTTTTAACTGTGGAACTCTGTAAAACAAAAAGTGCATGGGATCCAAAAAGTTCATACACCCTGGATAAGTCCTGGTCCCACTGCTGCCACCTGCCCCCAAGAGATCAAGTCACTTAAGTGTCACAAACATTCAGAGGGCCTCGTTCGGTCACAAGCAGGTTCCTTTGCTATCAGTCCAGAGTCCATAAACTCCCTCTAGCTCAGGTCAGCTTGTTTCTCCAAGATGACCTTGACCCTACTTGGCTCACATGTCCCCTCCTTCCTCTCTTCAACTGGACTCCAGGAGCTCAGCCCAGTGCTTGGCTGTAGACCACTGCACCTGCTTCCATCAGTTACTGGATGTAGGTTCTATGATGACAATTAGGGTAGTCACTAATCTGATTATGGCTGAAGGGCAACTCAGGCACCCTCTCCACTATTGCTAGGAGTCTTAGCTGAGGTCATCCTTATGGATTCCTGGGAATTTCCCTAGTACCAGGTTTCTCTCTAACCTCATAATGGCTCCCTCTATCAAGGTACCTCTTTCACTGTTCTCCCCCCTTCATTCCTCCTCCAACTCAGCCTTCACTATCCCTCAAGTTCCCTTCCCCATTCCCTCCCTTCTACCCTCCTCCCAGTTTACTCTGGAGATCTTAGCTATTTCCCCTTCCTGGGGCCTTCCTTATGCTTCTTAGGGTCCCCCTTTTTATCCAGATTCTCTAGGGTGTGGATTGTAATCTGGTTATTCTTTGCTTTATGTCTAATATTCACACATGAGTGAGAACTTACCATGTTTTTCTTTCTCAGTCTGGGTTATCTCACTTGGGATGTTTTTTTTTCTAATTCCATCTATTTGCCTGAAAATTTCACGATGTCATTGTTTTGTTGCTTTTTTTGTTTTTGTTTTCTCTGGTTAATTTTTCAAAATTTTATTTTATTTTTTTTAAAAAAGAAAATAAACTATCCTTTTTTATTTTCCATATTAATCCCAGTTTCCACTTCCTCCCTTCTTCTCTATTCCTCCACCTATCCACCCACTCTTGCAAAAGAGAAACACAGGACATCTCAATGACATCAGAGATAGGGCACACAGTGGCCTTGGAACCGAAGACTGTAATTCCTTAGAGAGGCAGGAGCTGGGTGCTCAGCATCTAAAAGAATCTAAAGCTGTAGTCCCCAGGGTCCTGGCCCCAGGCTGTTACTGGTTCCTCCAAGCATATTCCTGGTTTTAGAGAAGACACTATATTCCTTTTCCATACGTCAGGTCTCCAGGAAAGATCTAGCCCTAAACACATTCCCATTTCAGTGACTGATGTGGGATTCCCCTCTGTATGCTGTGAATGTGTTCTATTACCATTGGTTAATAAAGAACCTGCTTTGGGCCTACAGCAGGTGGGAAATCTGATATATATAGAGAGTAAGTGGAGTCAGAGAGAAGCCATGTAGCCATCACAGGAAACAGATGCCAGACAGAACCTTACTGGTAGACCACAACCATGTGGCGATGCACAAATTAATAGAAACGGGTTATTTTAAGATATAAGAGCTAGCTGGCAATATGTCTAAGAGACTGGCCAAGCAGTGCTTTAATCAATACAGTTTCTGTGTGATTATTTCAGGTCTGGGAAGCTGGGAGCAAACAAGCAGTCTCTGCCTACATATAACAAATTCTACTAGCTAGGCCCTACACATGAAACATTCCCAAACCTCTCAAAATGATGCTATTAGCCAGGAACCAACTATTCAACCAGAGGAGCCTATGGAGTCTCATATTCAAACCATATCATATTCAAATCATATCGTGAGTACATGAGACTAGAAGCCATTTCTGTATCAAAAGATGACATACATACATCTCTTTATGATTTTTATTGTTATCAAGTACACACACACTCAAAGAAAAGCATATAATAATGAGGTAGCTAGGACAATCTGCAAATAATTCTGATTTAATTGCAAACCACAAGATTTATCCTCTTTTATTTCCTGACTCTGTCAATAAAAAACAAAACAACAACAAAAAACATTGAGCAAGGCACATACATGAGACCACATCTTTTAAGGTATCAGATCCTGATATTTTTCTCCCTAAACCATTCCCAAAAGTAACTGTTTACAAACTACATATTAGACCTTCCCTCTCTGTAGTCTGGACAAGCATGACTGTTCTCTGAAGTGAGAATCCAGCCACGGCTCCTAAACTATTGGGAGTTCATGATGATGCATTCCTTAGAGCAGAGACTGCCTTATTTGCACAGTGTATTGACTAGGAGAATGCCTGTTATGTCAGGGTTCAGCAAATAGAGTTTGAGCGGATGAGTCTGCTTTCCCTGGTGACCACAAGGCATACCTGACACAAATACTAACAAACAGCTCTAAAATAGCCCTTTACCAATAGTACCCATTTCTACTTTGTCCTTCCCTTAACCATTTCATCCAAATTCCAAAACGAGCTGGGTTCATTAATGGATTCCAGTAATGTGTGTCAATTACCTAGACACCGCTTTTATTTAGAGTGGGCATCTGACTGATGATGTGGGATTCCCCTTTGTATGCTGTGAATACCACGGTTAATAAAGAAGCTGTCTTGAGCCCGTGATAGGGTAGAGCAAAGCTAGGCAGGGAAAACTAAATTGAATGCTGGGAGAAAGAATGCAGGGTCAGAGAGAAGCCATGGAGCTGCTGCCAGAGACAGATATGCTGAAACTTTGACGGTAGTCCATGAGCCTCATGGTGAAATATGAAATAATGGAGATGGGTTAATTTTAGATGGAAGAGCTAGCTAGCAATAAAATTCTAGATTAAGAGCTTGCTAGCAACAAGCTTAAGTAATTGGCCAAGCAGTGATTTAATTAATGCAGTTTCTGTGTGGTTATTTTGGGAGTATGGGCAGCCAGGAAACAAACAAGCACCCTCCTACTACAGATTGAGGTGGAGAAGACTTTCCTCCCAGTTTGAACCTTTTCTTTCTTGGCTGTTGATGAGTAAGCATACGATGTAATTACCTATAACCATCATGGTAGAACCATGAGACTCATCAGTACAAAAATAAATTTCATTCTTTGGATACAAGATTGGAAAACAGCAAAATCAATGTTTGTTTTTGAATCTGTGTTTCATTGGTCTTGGAAACTTTGCTACATCGAACCTTCCCATTTTATGAAACAACAAATTTACTTGTCTAATGAACTGGAATTTTCTAATACAACAAAGAGATCTTTAAATGGTTCACTTAATTATCATCCTATAATATTTCCTAAATATCACTTCGTATTTCTATAAGTATTTTTATACATCTGATATTTTTTAAAAAATTGAAATCATGAAAAATAAGACATTTTGTCTTACTCAGTGTTTGGAAATCTCTTCTGTAATATGGTAGAAGGAAGTGAGTTAGGAAGCAGGGCTTTCTGGCACAAAGGACAATTGATCAGAGACCAACTATGAAGAAAGATGTTCGTTAACATGACACATTGTAAGGAATATTCTAGATTATTGCCAGACTCCATCTTGCCTGCAATGTTAGGAATGCCAGCATTTCCAAACTGCTGAGCTGAAGTCAGGGCAGTTCCCATAGATTTCACAGCTGAGGAAAGTTAGCGCGATGATGGATGCCGCATGCTGGATGCTCAGCATTTGTTTACTTAAACAGCCACTGGAGCCAGGAAGGTAGCTTGTTTGGAAAAGAGTTTCATCTCAATAGGCTCCACCTCTGAGTCGGGCTATCCTTCTCTGTTGTAGAAGAAGCTTCTATGGCATGAAATCCTCTCATTTCACATCCTCTCTGGCTGATTTTGATGGCCTAGCACTGCTCCAACTTTATTTTTCCCTGGCCCTGATATTCTATTTCTACAGCACAAGAAAACATTCTTATAGATGTGATTCTCTCTGAGAGATTTAGTTTGATCATGTAAGACCTTTCCATTCCTCATTTTGAGTAAAGGCCACAGAAGGTGAGAAGGCCCCCGGAGATCTTTAATACAGTAGCATTTCTTATAGATAGCGTATCACCTACACCACTCAGAAATCAACATTTCATCCCCTAACACTCCTTGACATTTTTCCCTTCAGAAAGCAATTATTCTGGAACTAAGAAAGGGAAAAATAAAGAAATAAGAAATGAACACATTAAAAAATATGTTGTTTAACTCCAAAACCCTCTGAAACTTCAGAAAGCAAAATGAATGGCTGGATAATAGAATATAATTCATATCAAAGGCCATGCTGTTCCTCACCACAGCACTTCAGTAAGTAGGTAAACAAAGCATGTCCCGCTTAAAGAAAGTCTCAGTGGCACTGATTCTCAACAATTTCACAATGCATTTACGTTGTTTGACTCTGATTATAGTGGATATGTTATAATGACTTTTATGCAATAATTGCTTTGATAATTTGCCAATCCAAAATATTTGCAAACCATGTAAAACCAAATGTGCTAGCATGCACCTGTAATCATGGTGCTCTTACAGGAGCAAAGAGAGAACACCCAGAAAGTTCCAGGGTCTGGTCTAAGGAGCAGCAAAAAAAGAGATACTGTCTTGAACTAAGTGGAAGGCTATAAAACTCAAAGATAACCTTTAACACCTATGTTGTGGTGTGTGTGTGTGTCTGTAAACACACACACACATATTATAGTGTGTGTATATATATATATATATATTCATATATACAGGATATGCATTCTGCTTCTATAAATGATGGGGCATATCTGGCATTGTATTTATCTCCACATTTTAATCAACTAGAAACTGAACAAATATCTATATACAGTCTCTCTTATCTTTCCTCCCTCTCTCAGTTTAAAGGAAAACAATATAATCGGATGATCAGGCCAATAAGATGATTCAGCATGTAAGGCCACTGGCCACCAAGACTAATGACCTGTATTCAGTCTCCAGAATCCAAATGATAGGAAACAGTCCACTTCCACAAGATCCTATGACCTCCACATGTGTGCTTCGGCACCTGACACTTATGCACACACACAGACACCAAAATAAATAAATGTAAATAAATAGCAAAATAACTAAATGTAAATAAATAGAGGGAGGCAGAAAAATCTGATGGTAAACCACATAAGTTTTATAATGTCCTTTTAAAATCTACTAAGCAGGCTAAGAAGAGGAAAAATGACTCCAAAACACTAGAGATGTGGGAGTAACCACACACTGCTTTTACACAGGCTATTATTAGTCACTTCCTTTCTACAGCAGAGGGACACCCGGGTTAAAAGGCAAATGCATACATACAGTCTGCCATTCTGTATCCCCCAACAGCATTGTGCAGGAGAACCTGCTTCCCCATGGCTTTTCCAGCAGACTGGAAATGTTTGCCCTTCTGAGGAAGTGAGGTGTGACTGCTCATCTTCCCATCTCTGTGTGGAGAGTCTGGAGTCTGACCTGTCAATCCGGAGGTACTTCTTCACCTTCCTTGGGGTACAGTATCCCTGTTAAAACTTGATTTTCTCTTGTCTTCTTCTGCACGGTATTTATTTCATGAGTGCTGGGTACGTGCTACTCTGTGACAGTTCTCAGGTGTCATCAGCAGGGCACAACGAGGCCAAAGATGTAGCTATTCTGGTTTATACCAGAATATAACGTTATAACGTTGGTTATAATTTGTTGCCAATCCACCCATTGCTTGTTTATAGACATTTTGAGTATATTTTGTGTATCAGAGAAACACATAAGGGCAGGCCCTGTGTGGTACATGTCGACAATCTCAGCAAGTAGGAAGTAGAGGCAAGAGCGTCGGGAATTCAATGTCATCTCTTAATATGTAGCAAGACGAAGGCCATTCTGGGTGACATGAGTCCCTGTCTCCTAAAATTAAAACAAAACATAAAAAAGAGACAGATCTCTCTTCCCCTGGGATGGAATAGGATGGGCAGATGGAATGCAGCCAATAACCAGGGAATTAATGCTCGCAGAAGAACTTGGGTAAGGTGGACCCAGAGACACTTTTAAGGACACGCATTCCAAGGAAGGAAACTGAAGACAGGAGGCACTGTTAGACTGAAATCATGAAAGCCCACAAGATAAACATGTTACCTTCCACCAAGTGCAGCGATCGGAAGAGTGGGCTCTACATCTTGCCTTGCAAAACAGTAGAACTGGCCCGGGTGGTGTGAATGCTAGCGAGTCTGATCCCAGGGTACGAGAGAAGGAGAGTTGGTCTGGCTCATTGCTGCCTGCTGCATTGGGTAAGCGGGCCTGGGTGGTGACGAGGAGGGAGAGCTGGTGGGCTGACCAACCCAGCCACCGCTCAAGCCCAGAACCAGGGCTATGAAGTAACCCACCCTAACTCCCACCTCATTTATGAACTGCTGGAGCACGTGAAGGGGCCCGAGCTGCAGATTCAAAGCTACAGGATCTTCACGTCACAAGGCAACAATAGGATATCCAAGAAGAGGCCCAGTGCGGATCCAGTAACAATAGTTAGAGGAAGCCTCTAACCAGACTCATTGCAATAAACACAATGTTCCATTCTTTACGATGTATGGACTAAAGGGTATTCTGTGTGACTCACTGGTCTGCACTACAGCTTCTACTCTGAGATATTCTTTATGGTTTTACTTCTATGTTTTGTTCTGTTTGGTGGTGGAGGTTGCAAGGGAAGAGGGCAGAAGGGAGGGGATGGGGAAATGGGTGAGGTCAGGTTGTATGGTGTGAAATCCACAAAGAACCAATTAAAAGTTTTTGTAAAAAATACTATACCATTAAAGATAATTCCATTTTATGGTAAAGTTGTGTCTGCTGGTATTTAGTTATTAATGTGTTTTTGAATAAAGCAACTTGCTTCACTGAATAAAGAAAATAAAGTTGATATCTTTTTTTTTTTTTAAATCTGGATCTAAGCTCTACCCCAACTACAAGATCACAAAGAGAAACACCATAGACAGAAAGCAAGGAGAAGCTGTCACATTGTGTTTGGTCTGGTTTCTCCAGTAGTTACTATGGGCAAATTGTGCTGTAGTCAAACACCACAGTCAGGCAAGCATGCAGAAATTTTGCCTGGAATTTACAATTGTTTCTCACAATCTTACCACTCTACATTCACCCAACCATTAAATTAATTGATTGCATTGACTGTATCTAGTCCATCTGTTTGTCTACTTCAGTTTATAAAGGGCATTTTTAGAACACAGTTTAGCAATAATTACAGACCCTACTAAAAGCCCTGCGTGCTGGCTGTATTCCCCTTTCCCTCTTCTATTCAGCTGCCTCACTGTGACAAAGGAGAAAGTGGTTGGAGAAGATTCTCCGCCCTGCAGGCGTGCTCTATATAAGCAGAGGCATCTGAAAGCACTTTCTGCAGGATTAAGCAACTTCTTTTGAGGCTTAGCACATTAGGCACTGGGCTAAAAACTTTGTAGGCCGCAACTTATTGACTCTTGAGGACCGTCTCGCAGGGACTAGTCTGTCCTCTGCACAGAGGAGAAGCCTGAGGGTAGAAGAACCTGATGATGCCCAGCTGGTGACAGAACTGAATGACAATCCCATTCCTTTCCGACTATCGATGAAGCCCTGCCAGGAAAAAAAGCAAATCCCAAATTCACTACAGCATCCTCCCAAAGAAGCAAATTGCTCCCCAACATAAAATAAATGAGAATATAAACAAGCAACAGCAGGCTTTTCCTACACGAGAACGAAGTTAATGGCTGAACACGCGATCGGGGCGACGGCATAATTCATCACCATTTTAAGCAAAGCAGTTTGAGGAGGAAAAAAAGGCACGGAGCTCACTGGTGATGGATGGCCCTCTGCAGCTTCCCTGAGGTCTCAAGGGCCTCATAAATCTTTACTCAAAATGAATTTCTTGTTGTATTTTTAGTTTAGGCAATTTGTGATCTTGTTCATCCATTTTTCTAAAAAAAAAACACAAAGCCCTGGTGAAGTGCCTGATTTTCAAGATTTAAAAATTTCCCCAGATTCCAAAAATAAAGCCTGAATTTAAAAAGGATGTTTTTGCCAAATAGGTGTTTCTTCCACAGAAGAAGAACGTTCAAAATTCAAAGTATTCTAGGCTTTAGACTGTAGTCATCTAAATCCAAATTTCAGGTAGAGATATTAAAATGGAAATTGTACAAAAATTTATGCTTTGGTGACTTGTTTTGTGAAATGAAATAGATTTCTAGAAACAGTCAGGCACTGGGATGTGAAGTTATTGTTTAAATTTGCGATAAAAAAGACGCCTACTTTCAAAAGGAAGAGAACTATGAAAAACCTTGCATCTTGAAAGATGAATATGAATCAGAGGAATGAGACAATCTCACCCTTGAGGGGGTGGAAAGGGCTTTTCCTCTCACGGCTGCGGATGAAACATTTAAAAATAAGATTTCAGGGCTCCATCCCTCTTGCAGGGCTTTGTGACTCAGAATTGAATTTATTAGCCTGACAAATTGGTTTTTATAGATGACTTGATTTGAAAACCAAATATACCGCTTAGATGATAACCTCAAAGAGGGCGCACACAGAGTGACTTCCACTGGGTGTTTGTGCAGATGGTGAAGGATGGGGAGGGGGAGATGCTTCTGCAGCAGTGCAGTCCCGCCCACACAGAATCTGATCTCTGTCAATCAGGAAAGCGGTAGACAGTCTCTGCTCCTCTGTGCTGAGGATTTCCATCCAAGAGCAAGTACAAAAGAACATGGCAGCAGACCTGGAAGAGTGGGGGTGTGAGCAGAAGCCAAAGCTGGAAGTCAGAACTCAAAGGATGGATTAATGGACCTCTAAGCCTGGATCTATAACTTCAATAACTTCAATGCTTCATGTTCCCAGGAAGCTGAAAACTGAGTGGTCAGGCATTGAAATCAAACAGATTTGAATTCTATTTGTGTTACAGGCTGCCAATGGGTCCTCTCTGAATATCCATTTCATCATCTGTGACACAGGGCTAACAAGGCATCTCAGTTAAGGGTCTCCAGTATAATAAAACCGATAGATAGATAGATAGATAGATAGATAGATAGATAGATAGATAGATAGATAGATAGATAGATAATAGATCGATGGTAGACAGATGATAGGCAGATAGACAGACATAAATAAATGGATGAACGGATAGACAGATCGATAAACAGAAAGAGATCTATCTATTGTGGGAACTTTGCTAACATTTTTATAAAGGCTGACAAGCCTGAAATCTTTGCAGTGAGGACTCAGAGAGCCTCTTACAGTCTGCATTCCCAAGGCAGACTTCTGTGGACCCAGGGAGAGAAAATGAGCCAGACAAAGTCTTAAGACAGTTTTGGGAAATCTCTTGCTAAGATGTGGCCAGTTAATTTTGTCCTATCAGGCCTGATTGCATGAGAACACCACCCACATCACAGAGGGTAATCTGCTTGACTTAACTTCATGCATTTAAAATATTGTATAAACACTCAGAGCATCATTTGGCCAAGTATCCAGGCAGTCAAGTTGGCATGTACAATTACCCATCACACCCATAAACTATTCACATACAGCCTTACATACTACTATTTGTACAGCGCACCTCCCTGGCCCAGGGGCTCATGCCACAAACAGCTGTCACTGTGATTCCTTCGTGTGTTAAAGGATGAGAAAGTCAGGGGTCATTTTGAGTCCATCTGCTTTCGACATAATTCCAAATTAATCTCTTCTGCTCAGAGTCAACTCTAAAGATATTCCTCCACTAGTGAGACAAGGTAATCAAGCTGAGTTTAGTCCACCAAGTGGAATGACATCACACCTGCATTTCACTTTCCGACAGTGCCACCATGATGTCACTTCCAAAACCCACAGAATCAGAAAATCTCCTGCTTTCCCCCACCCCACCCAAGGGTCTTTCTACTGAAAATATTTTTTCTTTTACATAATCTAATGAAAAGTATGCTCTCTGTTTCCAAGACTGAGGGGAGGACAGAAGAGGAGAAAGAAGAAGGGAGGAGGGGAGGAGAGGAGAGGAGAGGAGAGGAGAGGAGAGGAGAGGAGAGGAGAGGAGAGGAGAGGAGAAGAGAGGAGGAGAGGGAGGAGAGGAGGGGAGGGAGGAGAGGAGGGAAAGGAGGAGAGGTGAGAAGAGGAAAGAAAGGGAAAGAAAAGAAGAGGAGAGAAGAGGAGAGGAGAGGAGAAGAGAGAAGAGAAGAGAAGAGAAGAGAAGAGAAGAGAAGAGAAGAGAAGAGAAGAGAAGAGAAGAGAAGAGAAGAGAAGAGAAGAGAAGAGAAGAGAAGAGAAGAGAAGAGAAGAGAAGAAGGGTGGGTGGACACAATCGAAGGAGGGGATTAAATTTGAAAACAAACAGCTTTCCTTGTTTTCCCTGATGTGGGATTCCCCTCTGTATGCTGTGAATACAATTGGTGAAAAAAAAAAACTGTCTTGAGCCTGTGATAGGGTAGAGCAGAGCTAGGTGGGGAAAACTAAACTGAATGCTGTGAGAAGGAAAGCAGAGTCATAGAGTCATAGAGCCATGGAGCCGCTGCTGGAGATAGATGTGTTAAAACTTTGGTGGTAGGCCCCAACCTCATGGTGACGCACAGATTAATGGAGATAGGTTAAATTAAGATATAAGAATTGGCAAATAAGAAGCTAGATCTAATGGGCCAAGAAGTGATTTAAATAATATGGCTTCTGTGTGTCTATTTTGGGAGTCTGGGCATCTGGAGAACAAACATGGGGCCTCCTTGCAACATTTCCCCTTGTTAATCTTAAAACCCACCAGGGATTCTGAGTCGTGGGTAATATTTGTAAGAGTCCATGTTATACAGCCTTGTGATCTGACTCACTTGCAGCTGCCGAAGGAGTAGACACATGGATATCTGTTACATCAGAAGACCCCTCAGATGATCCGGGAACAAGGGCCCTCTGTTGACTGTGGGAACTGGGCCCAGCCTCATCCTCCACATCACTGCAGCTTTTGTACTTCTCCCAGAGTGCATATGATGACTCTCAGCATTTGTAGAGTCACCAGAGCTGCCTTGTTTCCAAGAATAAAGTCATCTGACCTGAACACGTGACTATGACCATACCTCTATAGACTTTCTCACCTTCATAAGAATTTCCATCCTCAGTTAAAAATACTTATAATCCAGTTTCATCACGTACCTTGCATTTCCTTATGTAAGAAACCCCACTGTCAATTCCCATACATCTTTCCTGCTGGACTCAGGGAAAACTCAAGATCTCATCTAGACAGTGACTTGATCTGCTGGTCCCTGTTAAGAAACTACCTCTACTTGTCTCTCACCTACACCTTCTGGAATCTTCTAGGCCTAATGGTATCAGTGAGATTCAGAGTCTCATAATCTCAAAATGAGAACGAGGGTAGGATTAATCACTAGGTTCCAACACTGAAAAGGGAAATAGAACAAACTAGATCCTTGACTAGTCCATAGATTATTGATTATGATAATAATAAGCCTTGGAAAGTATAGATACATAAAATTACTTTGAGAATCTAATTTAATTTTAAGTAAAAATACAAGTTGGGTACAAATCTTAGTGATCTAGAGCACCAGAGGTCTTACTGGTCTAGAGCACCAGAGGTCTTACTGGTACCAGAGACTCTGGGTTCTCTCCCTAGAATGTGCTGCTAGGGATAGATGTTGTAATCCTAGACTCTCCAGAGCTGGGAGCTGGAGGATCAGAACTTGAGCTCATGATGACCTGGGCTATATTAGACCCTGTCTCAAAACTTAAAGAAAAGGTGAATACTCCACTTTCCTCCAAGTTGAATACTGGAGAGATGGCTCACAGGTTAAGAACTTGCTGCTCCAGCACAGGACCCACATTCAGTTCCCAATACCCACCTCAGGAGGCCACACAACCACACTTGACCCCAGCTCCAGGGGAGCCAACACCTTCTGGCTTCCAAGGACATCTGTGCACTTGCAGCATAGACACAGAGAGACACTAAACACACACACACACACACACACACACACCCATATACATATATGTATGTGTATGTATGTACATACGTGTAGTATAGCAAAATGTGTATTTTTAAGGATTTAAAATGGGTTTGATCTAATTGACTTATACATTGATATTTATGAATAAATGTCTAATAAAACCTCAATACATCAAATTTTGGTATCATGTTTAAAAATCATGTTGACTTCTAAAAAACACAGATCAGTCATAATAATGTGAGAATTCTCTCTTTGAGAAATAATTATAAATATTGATATCTAAGGTGTAGGAATCTTAAAATGAAAAAATCTAATGAAAGATTTATGGGTAGAATCCAGGTAATTCCTCACATGAATAATGGACTGCCATTAAGAACTTTAGATTGCCTGTTCTGTCATGATTCATTACAAAATTGAATGCATTAAATTTTAACTTTAACTCTGAATTAGAAAAAGGCACTCATTATTTAAAAAGAAATTAAGCAATTAGTCCATATAGATGTATTTGAACTTCAGACATTTCCCGGCATTAAGGAATAGCGCTAAACGTGATTGTGTGTGTGTGTGTGTGTGTGTGTGTGTGTGTGTGTGTGTGAATACAAGGAGTGATGCATTCCCATGTAAAGAAACCACAAATGCCGGAGGAAGACGTCAGTCAGACATCCTGCTCTCCCACTCTCAACTTTAATTCCTTGAGACAAGATTCTCACTGAACCTGGAGCTGGGCTGTCAACCCAGCAAACCCCAGATTACCCCCCCCCCCCGCACTCGTCTTCAGCTGTGCTGGAGTTATGAGCATGTGCACCCATGCCCAGCTCTTCAGTAGGAGCTAGGAATTTGAGCTGAGGTTCTCATGCTTGCCCAGTAATTTCTCCTTCTAAATGAACCATCCCCCCAAGAGGATAACATGACTTCTTATCAACTCATGGATGAAATCAGCTGGAAACAGTCATGAAGCCAAGTTGTAGGAGAAAGGGAGGAAGGAATCATAGAAAACGCAACACCACATTGGCCAAAAAGCTGTGTCTAAGGAAGGTTGTTAATGACCCTGAGTCATTGGTTGAACCCATCATGAATTATGAAAGTTACTGCACAATCAAGTGAGGGGGAAGCCTTCGTGACCAGCCTCATTTGCACATTGTCAGACACAGATGCACTCTCTGTCTCTGTCTCTGTCTCTCTGTCTCTCTGTCTCTCTCTCTCTCACACACACACACACAGAGAGAGAGAGAGAGAGAGAGAGAGAGAGAGAGAGAGAGAGAGAAACATGCTGCAGCATTTACTCTTAGGATTCCACACCATGAATGCTCTAGACATTGAAGTACAAATGCCGGTTTTCCATGCTTTCCCAAGAAAATTAAAATGCTACTGTCTGGCCCGTTCTTTTTCATTACTGCAAATGTTAGGAGACTTTAAACAAACACCGAGAGTCTTGGAGAGGAATCATTAAAGATTCTGGGGAGCAGGAGAAGGTGTACTCCAGGGAGCTTAAACTTGAGTCTTCATTCAGAAAATATTTTAGATTTGTTTCCATGCAGCCTAAAAATCATTCCACAAACATTGACGCTTTCAGCTACTGCCTACCATAAAGGCCAAGTTTAAAGAGTAAAAGGAATAACTTGGATGGATTTCAACTAAAATAAAGCTGAAGGGATCACTTAAAAAACCTCTAATGGGGCTGGAGGGAGAGCTCAGGTGTTAAGAGCACTGGCTGTCTTTGCAGAGGACCCAGGTTCAAGTCCCAGCACCCACACAGCAGGCCAAAGGCCTTTGCAGCTTCAGTTTCAGAGGCTCTTCTGATTCCTGGCCTCAGCAGGCACACGTGCAGTGAAGAGATATACATTTGGCAAAACACCGTACACGTAAAACAATGTTTAAAAAGAAATAATTCTCCTGTGGAAGCCATAGTACTTCATTTGTGGCCTGTCACTCTCCTTAATCCATCCAGTCCTCAGAGCTGAGCTTTCTTCACTCCCTTTGTTCACTAATTTCATTTGCTTTCTTGAGGTTTTTTTTTCTTTGTTTTGTTTTGTTTGAGACAAGGTTTCTCGGTATAGCTTTGGAGTTTGTTCTAGAACTTGCTCTGTAGACCAGGCTGGCCTCGAACTCACAGAGATCCACCTGCCTTTGCCTCCGGAGTGCTGGGATTAAAGGTGTGCACCACCACCACCTGGTTCCTTGACTTTTTTAAGCTATCAACTGGATACTTTTGATATGTCCATTTAATACACACACTGTGAGAATCCCATTCAAGTAAATTCTCCTCTGACGTAGAAATGCCTGGGCTTACGTCCTCTGGTTCTTACCCCTAGGTTACCCACGTTTCAGTAGCACCCGGGCTTTATCAAATGCTGCACTGCTGCAAACCATTGCATACAATTTCAGAGAACATATCCCAGGATATCAAACTTTTTGTTTCCATTGCACCAGAGGCAATTAAGAGGTTATTTGCCCCTAATGCCAGTGAGCCCTCTTCTATCTTTCATTGGGCCTCTTTGAAGGCCTCAGGGTCCACTACTCTCAAGCACTCTGATAGACTGACTCCAACCTCAAGTTATGTGACTCACATCTAGATTATAAATGCTAATTACTTTCCAGTTTAGACTGAGAAATAAACTTTCTCTAGCTGCTGTCTATAGTGTAAATAACCAAATTCGAATTCTTTACCTTGATCAGTCAGATTCATAACTTGCATTTGGGTTTTTTTAAGTCTTATTCATTGCGAAAGCATGTATATGTGTGTGTATGTGTGTGCGCATGCATGGAGGTTTGTGTATATGTGTGTGTGCGCATGGAGGTTTGTGTGGGTGTGGGTGTGTGCGCGCACGTGCATGCATGCATGCAAGCATGGAGGTTTGTGTAGGCATGTGCAGTATACATATGCATGTGAAGGCCTGGGATCAACTTCAGCGTTATTCTTCAGGTATTGTTCACCTAGGTTTTATTGAGACTGGATCACTCATTGGCCCCAAACTGGCCACGAGACCCCAGGTATCAGCCTGTCTCCACTTCCCTGGTGTTGGCATTACAGGCACGTATCACCAGACCCAACTTTTAAAAAAACAAATTTTATTTAGTTTTATTTTGTGAGTTTGAGTGCTTTGCCTGCATGAATATATGTAAACCGTGTATGTGTCTGGTGCCCTCAAAGGTCAGAAAAGGGCATCAGATCATCTGCTCCTGGAGCCACAAGTGTTTAGGAGCTGCTCTCTGTTTCTGGGAATTAAACCTAGCTCCTCTGGAAGAGAGAGACTGCTGAGCCGTCTCTCTGAACCCTAAAACTGTCATTTTTTTTACTATGCATTTGAATGTATTTAAGAACAAGAGACTTGGCTGTTGGATCCCCAGGAGCTGAAGTTCCAGAGATTACTACCTAGCTGACATGGAGGCTCCGGGTGTTTTATTCTATGGTTTCTGGAGATGAAACTCAGGACTCAGGTCTGCAGGGCAAGCAATATACTACCTGATCTATCTCCCCAGCTATGGTCCTATTTTAAAAGTCTTTAATGTCCTTAACTCATAAAACTCTTCTTCAGTGGGTGCTGCCACCACCTTTGAATTGTACTTTCATACCACGTCTTCATCCGTCTAGAATTTCTGCTTATAGATGGGGAAAGGGAAAGATCCATTTTGAAGGTTTGCTATATAATGAATCTGTTTTAGCTAATACCATGAAGTAATAAACTTTTCTCCTTCATTTGCTTATAGAGGTTTGTGTGTGTGTGTGTGTGTGTGTGTGTGTGTGTGTGTGTGTGCAATAGTTAGTTTTACCTTTCCCTTTTTCTATTTGTTGCCTTGCTGTTTCAATTTCTATTCTAGTATCAAACCTATTTTCATTATTATTGTTTCATGACATTTCTCTGTCTATCACAGTACAAATTTTGGTTTGGCTTTTAAAGCCAAATTATATATACTTTCAATATATTTTCTAATATGAATGAATGAGCTAGAATTTTGGTTGGGGTTATATTGATTTATGGATTAAATTGGGAAGTAAGATGGTTTTTACAAATTTTCAACTCTAGCTCTTAGTTTGTGCTTGGTTAAGGGTAGGGGTTGGTATAAATCAATAGTTCACACAATGTCTAGGTTCAGGCCCCAGCTCGTACAAAAAAAAAATGTGTAAGATAATAAGGCCTTAAATTTGGTTTATGCATTATTTGTTAAGAATTAATTCTATGTCTGAACACATAGAATTTAATTTCTCCTTGCTTATTGCTGATTCCAGCTGTTAGTGTGTTATTAACAAACATAGAAACCTTTACCTGCTCTTCTAAATGTCCCTGCTGAATCAACTAGCTCTCCCCAACATGCTTGCATCTGTTTCGAACAGTAAAGGAGACTTTTCCTTGCTGATATTACTAATGTATGTCCTCTCCATCACACATAGCCTGGCCAGAGGTTTATAATGTCTATTGACATTTCAAAGAACCAGCATCTACTTTCATTTTCGTTTTCTCTTTATTTGTTTAACTTTTTTCTGATTTTTAATTCTATGTTTTCTTCTATTGGCTGTATTTAATTTTCTTTGTTTTTCTGATTTCCTAGGGTGGAATTGCATATGAGTTTGGATGTTCTTCTTTTCTAATGCATTCATTTCATGCTATAAATGTCCCTCTAAACAATGCTCTGGCTGTATTCCCAAAATTTTGATGAGCTCTATATTCATTTAGTTCCAAACGCCTTTCAGTTTCTATTTGATTTTGTTTCTTGATCCTGGTATAAAAGTATGTTGAGGTATTTGGAATTTTTTCTCAAGTATCTATCCACTACTGAATTTTAATTTGATTCAGTTTCTATCTAAGTTTACTTTGCTATTCTAAAAAAGAATTAAGATATGTTCATACTCCAAAGTATTATTTTTTAAGTTGTGATTCTAAAGGCAAAATTCATAAAAGAAAAAATATGGACTTCATTAAAATTACTGTTTTCTGCTCTGTGAAAGACCCTGTAAAGAGAATGAGAACTCAAGTGAGACACTGGGACAGGTGTTTGTAAGAGACATGTTCTAAAGGACAGTTATCTAAAAGGTACAAAGAACTGAGGCTGGGGCATAGCACAGTTGGTAAAGAGTTTGTCTAGCACTCAAGAACCCTTGGGTTTGACATCTGTTACACACAGACCCGGCACAGTGGCTGATTCTCACTTAGGAAGAAGGGACAGGAGGATCTGAAATTCAAGGTAATCCTTAGCTACCTGAAATTTCAAGGCTAGCCTGGGCTACATAGAGACTAGTTTCTTTCCTCTGATCAAAGTAATTAATCCGAGGACAGGGTTTACTTCAACTTACAGGTTACAGTCTATGATTTAAGGTCAAGACAGGAACTCAACAAAATCTTGAAGCAGAATCCGTGAGGAAACCCTGATGGCTACTTCATCCACAGGTTTAGGCTTTGCTAGCTTTCTGGTCCAGGAATGATGCTCTGCACAGTGGTCTGGACCCTCCTGTACCAATTAACAGTCAAATCGGCCCCCGCAGACACACCACAGACCTAGACAAACCCTTGGCTGAGACTCCTTTTTCATACGACTCTAAGTTGTGTCAAATTAAATTAAATAATTAAAACTAATTTGGTCACATACATACACAAACATATATATGTACACAGATGTGTATGCATATATTATATGCATGCAAAGGACTCTTAGCACTGAGCAATAAGAATATAAATGGCCTAATTTTTCATTTTATAGAAGTTGATCATCCACCAAAGAAGATAAATAGGTGGAAATTAAACATGTGAAAAGACAACCAACATTGTAAATCATCGATTAGGAGAGAGCAAATGCAAACAGCAATATGCTATCACTATGGGACTTGAGAGGTCACCGCTCAGCACGCTGACAACACCGCATGTTGACGAGAATGTGAAGCAATAGGAATGCTCGTTCAGTGCTGACGTCAAAGAAAAGTGATGAAGTCACTTCTGAAGACAATGTGGCAGAATATCATAAAACTAAATGTGCTCTTATATTGGAATTCAAAAATTGTGCTTCTTAGTACTTATTAATTTAAATGTGACTCCCACATAAAGTCTACACACTGATATTGTATTAGTTTATTTATAATTGTCAAGACATGGAAGTGGCCAAGATATCCTCCAGCAGCAGAAAGAACTACTATGGTACAATAGCAGGGATTATTGTTCAGTGCTAAGAGGAATATTATCAGACTCTGGAAAGACATGATTACAGACTGGAGAAAGAAGCCAGGATGGATACTGTGTAGTTGTGAATGCACGACCTTCAGCCAGGATGGATGCTGTGTAGTTATGAACACACGACCTTCAGGAAAAGGCAAAGTCTGGAGTTATGAAAACAGTCAGTGACTGACAAGGGTCAGAGGGAAGAGGCAAGCAGTCACAGCACAGAGGACCTTCTGAAGCAGCAGTCACACTGCATGAGACCATAATGTGGGGTGCACATTAGTGACAATCTGTAAAAACCCACAAAGTGTATTATGGCACTGGAAGCAAGCCCTCTGCGAACTCTGGGCTGGAAGGTGTTGATCTGCTGATACAGGTTTGTCAATGGAAAAGCATGTGTCATGCTGGCGGGGCACTTACACCAGGAAAGCCTCGACTCGTGCTGGGGAAGATGGAGCATATCTGGACTTTGCACCGGCTTTATCTGTCAATCTAAATTTTCTCTAAAATGCAGAGTCTATTTTGAAGGCCCAATTGTAGTGGTAGTTTCAAAGGCTATAAAGCTTCACTGAAATGTCCCTTTCTGCTCCAGTGTAGTTACAGAAATGGCATATCAACAAAACTGATTGACCCAGAAGATGAGATTTTTTTTTCTTTAAATGAAGCACATAATTTATTTGAAATAGCTTTGGAAGCAGCATCTGCCACTTCCATCTTGTTCCTCATCTGGAACTCAGCACATAAGTCCATTCTTAGACGAAGAAGTCAGAGGGCAGAACTGGAGGCAGGACATGAGTCCTTCACACCATGGCTGCCCTGCTAGGCTTGTCTGCTACCTTGGTTCTCCTTAGATGTAGAAGAGAAATCGAATCCAGAGTTGTTTCAGAACCCTTATATTGGAATTTTCTGTTACTTGAAACAAAACCAGAACCTAATTTAAAAGTCTATTCGGCCAATTTTGTTAGTATTAGCCATTCTGTAATTTATTTTCCATCATTAAAATGAATGGGTACCATTTTAAAATATTTTTAAATAGAAAAATAATCAAATCATCCTTGGTTTCATAACTCTAGCATTCCAGAAAATACAAAAGTGTTATATTGCATAATCACTTTATAATCTACTTTAAAGTTTGACATGTCATACAGTTTCATGTTTCTGTAAATTTGGGGAAAATATTTTGCCTACTGTTCATGTGAGTGACTTACTTGATGGTCCAGTTGTTTCTGTTCTTCCAGGGCATAGATGCCATTGCAAACACTGTATTTATGCCTCTAAATCAGGTGTTTTCATAACAGTGTATCAGATACAATCTAATTAGGGCACAGACTCCACACCAGCAATTTGAATAGAATAACATTTAATATGAAGGATTATTGACTAACAATTAGAAAGGATTATTGACTGCTAAGAACAAATGAAAGAGAACTGTGATGATATGCCAAGAAAATTCCATGAAAGAACAAACATGGGAAGACTCCTTCCTAAGCCTGGGTTCAGATATTCTGAAAAGGGTGGGGGTGGCTCTGTGGATAGTGGGGAGTTCACTAGTTGTCTTGATCCCATGCTGAACTCCAGCTATCAGTCAAGGTTGATATGCAAAAAAGCACAGACCTGTGTTGAGGAATAGAATTACTTGTGGATGAGTGTCCCTGAATGTCCTCCAAATACGTACAGCTGCGTGCACACGCACGCACGCATACACATACACTCTTACTTGGGTGTACACAGAGAGAAAACAGACACAGTTACACACACACGGGCATGCATGCAGGCGCAGGCACACACACACACACACACACACACACACACACACACACACACAACACTCAAACTAGGAAGAAAAGTTCATTGGTCCTGGAATATGGCTCCAGGGCCTTTCAAAGGCAAGGCCCAGTACTACACCAGATAGGTAATGAGGCGTGTTCCCAGGGGTTGATTGACAGTACAGGCAGAGAAAGGACAATGGATCTGAGAGAGGAAGTCTAAGATTTTGATAACTGACTCAACACGCTTTCACTCATCTGCCTCTGACAGTAATACCCCAATTTTCCACCCTGTTTTTCATTTTGTTTTTGACATTCCAATAGGAGCATCTGATCCTAAGCCACTGGTGCAAGAGTGGTGTGACCCAGGGGGAGATTCCTACCTATTCATCATCTTTCCATCACCCACTTGTCTATCTTCTGTCCATTATCTGCCTAGATACCTTCTGTAATCTATCTGTCATCTATTTACTTGCTATCTATGTACCATCTATTGCCTATCTCTATCTATCTATCTATCTATCTATCTATCTATCTATCTATCTATCTATCTATCATCTATCTATCATCTATCTATCATCTATCTATCATCTATCTCTATCTATCTATCATCTATCTATCTATCATCTATCTATGTATCATCTATCTATGTATCATCTATCTTTATCTATCTATCATCTATCTATCATCTATCATCTATCTATCTATCTATCATCTATCTATCTATCATCTATCTCTATCTATCTATCTATCTATCTATCTATCTATCTATCTATCTATCTATCTATCTATCTGCCTTTCTATGTATCTATCATCTGTCTGTCTGTCTGTTTACTGAATCCACAAATTGAGAGTCTCATATATTTTTTATCTGATTTAGCAGGAAGGTTAAGAGTCCTTTGCTGTTGGGGCCAGAACATCCACCTTGAAAATGAAGGCTTTATGACAGGAAGCATTACTCAGTGATAGAGTAGTTGGGTCCTGATGACCTTGTTTAAATCTTCAATCAGCTATCTGTCAGCCTTTCCGTTATGTGACATAGCAAATATCTGTCTTTCTCTTATTCAGTCCATTTAGGTTGGGTTATTATGATTTCTGTCACTGGCAAAAGAAAATGTATTAGACAAATCGTGCCTCGGGGTTTCACCTTACTAGGACTTTTGTAACCTTAATGTGTTTGTTCACAATTATTCTTAGTAATCATTAATGTACTTCCTAAAACATTGTTTATATTTGATATATGCCTATGCATAAGCTATTATTTATCTGATGAACACTGATTCATCCAAAACAATATGTATTGGATGGCTGACGTAGGCTGCTTTGCTAAGCACTGAGCATGGATGCATCAGCACAACAGGCACATCCCCCTTTCTCCAGTGCTGAAGAAAGAGCAGGTTTGGGAAGTGCAGAGCCAACACTGGTAAAGAGCAACTGTATGTTAAGGAAGGCCTCTGTCTTCTGAGAGTGTGGAGGACGGACGCTTGAGGAAGACTCTACCAGGTTGAGAGAGATTTCAGAGAAAATGGTGTCTACACAGACTCTGGGAGTAGATTTTATCTCTTTATTAGACATGAATATACCTCTTGCTATGAGGCCAGAATTCTAATCACATCACAGATGGAAGTTAACTTAATCTTTACAATAATCCTCTGAGATTTTGTTCACTTTGGCCTCTGGATTTATAAATTTCACTCTGTCTTTTTTAGGTCACCAAAAAGTCTTTCTAGGTCACTAGGTCTTCTTTTTGGAGCCTGATACAAGATGGAGCAGTATAGTGGGACCTGTGGTGGAGCATAGAGACTTACCTTGTGACTCCTGGGACCTACAGGGGAAAAAGGAAGGGGCCAAGGTACTCACTTTAAGAACACACCCTGAATACCCAATTTTCTTTCCCTAGGTCCTACACCCTTAAAGTTCCTCCACCTCCCAAAGTGTCACAGGCTGGTGACCACGTCTGCAGTGTATCATGTTTATGGGAACTCAAGGCTACAAACTCTAACAGTAACCAAGTTGACTCAGATCAAAGAAGTCTGAACTCCAGAGTGCATGCTTTTAACTGCTTCCCATGCTGCCATCCTGATGAGACTGGGAGTATTTAATCACGAGTGGGCTGCAGAGAAGCAGTAGGCACAAAAGGCGAGGGAGACTTTCAAGAAGGTGCAAAGATGACCCATGGGAGGGAGAAGGCAGTGAGAAGCATAGGCAAGTGTTTATGTCTTCAAAAATAATATTCAGCAGTGAGGGCTTTAGCCTAGAGTCAAGTGCCAACCAAAAGTTTCACAGAGTGGCTGCCGTGCTCCCGTTTGTATTTAAGGTCTCCCAGGATCATGTGAAATAGATTTTTGGAGACCAGCCTCAACAAATCACCTCTTACCAGAGTAGGGGCATGGGAATTTAGAAATATAAGTAAGGAATACAAAGACACGTGAAAAATAATCAAACAGAAACCATAGAATAGTACTAAGAGGGCATTCCAATGAATACTGAAATCGCCCGCATTTAATTTTCCATACACTTTTGTATCCCAGTACAAAAGGAGGAAGAAGGCAGCCAAAGACTGCTTTAACATGATACAAAAGACAACTAGGGCAGGTAATGGCTTTACCACTCTTGAGGCATCAAGTCATTAGCATTCTGTTGTTTAGGCAGTGAAGCTACCCTAGACCAAGTATCTTGAAAGCAGCCACTCCCCAGGTTACCTCATATTACAAAAGAAGGAGAAGAAGTACACTTGCACACCCTGACCATCTGTCAGGATGGAATGGATCTCCCCATATGAGCTATCTTAATGTCAAAAGAACCAAGTAAACACATCCTGAGTCGGGACATGTAGCTACACTTGTCAACCATTTTGAGCAACCTCCAAACTCTATCAAACAAGGTGACAATAGGTTCACATTTTGGGGCCTCCACAATAAATGGGGCTATTCTATTAGGAGGTAACTGTGATGATTCAGGTGTTTTGTTCTGCTAGACTGACTTAAGAAAGGGCTGTAGCCTGAGCGCTATTTTCCATACTAGAGGCTGGGAGGTCAACGCTAAAGGTCCTAGTAGATTGACTGTGTGGGAGCAATCTTTTCCAGGTTTGCTGATTTGCCTTGACTTTCTTGCTCTGACTTCACATAATAGAATGAATGAAATCACTGGGGGCTTTTCATTTTTTTAAATTGCTTTTTAATTTTATTTTACATTCCAACCAAAGTTTTCCCTCCCACCCCACCTCCCACCCCCTCACCTCTCCCCCAGTCCAGCCCCCATCTATTTCCCCCAACAGGTAAGGGCTTCCATGGGGAGTCAACAGTCTGGCACATTAAGCTGGGCCAGGACCAAGCCCCTCCCCATTGCATCCAGGCTCACCATGGCATGCCATCATAGGGAATGGGCTCCAGTAAGTTAACTCATGCACCAGGACTTTTCCCAGAAGGGTGCTAACCTCATCTCAAGGACCCCACCCTCACGGCTTCATTTAATTCCAATTACTTTCCGATCTTTCCATCTTAAAATATCATCATGTAGGTGGTTAGGGCTTTAACACATGAATGTTCAGTGTGCACAGCCTGCACACTGTGAAGCCAGTTAAGAAATGCTAGTTGCCTGGATGAGTTCCAGTGTGAAACATGTTTAGGGAGTAAATTTGACAGGTCATAGGGACATTTTCATGTGTCCTTAAGAGATAAAGAAAATTGTGATGCATCAATTAGGTTGGTAATGCGCACTGCCTTAAGGGACAGAAAAAGATGAGCAGGTGACTTTGCTATTTTTGACCCATTTGATGCTGATATTTTGAGGTTTATTAAGAAGGAACGTGTGACTCAGGAGGTTAGGAGTGACTTAGCTGAGAATAATGGTGTAAATCTCACAAGTCAACAGAAATTTGTCACAATGACACAGTGACATAAATGAGTAAGAGGTGGTCAAAAAAGGGCACACAAAAAAGCCTGAATTCCCAGGGCAGAGACAGACAAAAGGCATCCTTGAAGGTAGAAAAATCTGTTTCCTTCCGTTTCCCCACTGATTTCTTAGAGCTGCATTTTGTAGCTTACAGGTCAAGACCTTTTGAGAAACTAAATGAATTTAGGGTTGAGAATTGGTGATCGATTTAGCAAAGGGAAGCTCGTTGATGAGCTCAGCAGTTTTCGTGGCCAATCCGATCCACATTACATTAATCTGAGAAGTGACTGGGGGCGGGGAATGGAAACAATAAAGCTTTGTTCTTCATTTAAATTTGCTGTGAAATGAAAAGCAGGGTAGCTGAAAGCAGACTTGAATTTGAAGGTATCTGTTTTGAAAAAAAAATGTGTTGGATTTTGTTAATGTTAATAGGAAGAATTCAATGAAAGTATAAAGTCTACATTCTCCCTTGGGGAGATCAAGAAGACAGTAAAGATGGGACAGAAGGAGATAGTTTAATTTAAGTAGTCAGTCAAGATGTCTTCCCTTGTATGAGGAGGAAAGACCAGCCTATGAGGAAAGGAAATGAAACTGTGGTTTGGAAGACAAGAGGAAATGGCATTTGATGGCCGTGTGCCTCTGTCTGTGTGTGTGTGTGCACGTGCGCATGTGCGCACGCAAATGAAGGCAAATCTTTCACTAAATACAGTGCTGTAGGAATTCTAGGCATGTGAAAGCTTTATAAAAGCTTTCTTAGAAGACCCGAATAGTGAAGTTAAGGAACTTCTCTGAGGGCCAGTTGTCTTTGGGTTCATGGTTGTCAAGAAACACAAAACTTTAAGCTTTCTCCATCTGTCCTCACCAGCCTTGGTCCAAGGGTGGAGACACTAACTAAAGCATGCTTGACTGCTTCCTCTAGGGGCTCCTACTCCGTGTTCAACACAATCATTCGTATGTTTTGAAAAACTTTATGGTTCATTTTAGTGAGACATTAAATAATTGTTGAGATTTATTTTATTACTTTATGCACATGAATGTTTTACTTGAGTGTATGTAAGTGCAACATGTGTGTTTCTGGTGTCCAAGGAAGTCAGAAGAGGACATGAGAGCCCCTGGGGCTGTGGATCCTCTGGGACCAAAGTTATAGACAGTTGTGAACCACCATGTGGTTCCTGGGAATTAAACCTGCATCCTCTCCAAGAGCAACAAATACTCTTAACCTCTGAGCCCGCTCTCCACTCCTCATTTCAGTTAGATTTTAAAGAATTAACTTAGCATCAACTCTCCAGAGCCATTCTTTAAGGATGGGTAATGTTGCCCTTTGCAGTATTTCTGTTGTCTTCTTTGGTTTTCCTTGACTAACTTTCCTAGTAATTCGGGTGTCTTATGGATTGCCTCCTTATGGGCACTAAGGCAAACCACCGTAAATTCAGAGGCACCAATCAGGTTACATTTGCACTCAGGTAATTTTGGAGACCAGAAATCTGAAACGACCTTCACCAGTCCCAATCACAGTGCCAGTGTATTGTTGGATATTTGCACACTGTGAAGGTGAATTGCTATGATTGGTGTAATGAAAAGCTGAATGGCCAATAGCTAGGCAGGAGGTAAAGGCAAGGTTTCCAGAGAGAGAAAAAAAGAGGAGGAGGAAACTAGGCAAACAGGAGACACGGAGAGGAGACAGGACGTACAAAATGACAGAGAGATTATCTGACACGTGACAGAATGTAGATTAATAGAAATGGGTTAGTCTAAGTAATAAAGCTAGTTAGGAACAAGCCTGAGCTACCAGCCAAGCTTTCATAATTAGTAAGTCTCCTTGTCAATTCATGAGCTGGCGGCTGACGAAAATGCTAGCAACACCAGTGAACATTGCCACGCATCCCAGAGTCCCTGGGGAAGAATCTATTCTCTTTGCTGGCTTTAGAGAGATGCATTCATTATTGCGTGATCCCTTCCTCCCTCATCCAAGCTTTTGCTGGAGCATTTGCCCAATTTAACCCTCTAACCAAATCTCTCTCTGCTAACCTTCCATATGAACATTTATCTGTTTTTTTAAAGTCACTCACTCTCTCTCTCTCTTTCTCTCTCTCTCTCTCTCTCTCTCTCTCTCTCTCACACACACACACACACACACACACACACACACACACACACACTCTTCAGAGGACATGAAGATGTTCCTCCTTTCTTTCACCATGTGGGCTCCAAGGATCAAAATCAGGTTTGGCAGCAAGCGCCTTCACACCCTGAGTCATCTCACGACTCCTCTTTTTATTTTTAAAGAAAGATTGGAGATTATCAAGAAAATATTTTAGCATAGATTTAAACACAGGTATTAGAGGAAGGGGAGGAGGAAGAAGAGGAGAGACTTAGGACAACAGCAGCACACACACAAGACATGGGGTGTGCTGACCGAGGAGGAAAATGGCCTCTGGAACAGCGTTTCTCAACCTTGCTAATGCTGCGACCCTTTAGGGCAGTTTTTCATGTTGGGATGCCCCCCTCAACCATGAAATTATTTTCATTGATACTTCGTAACTGTTTTTGCCTTCATTCTGTTATGAGTCATAATGTAAATATCTGTGTTTTCCAGTTGTCTTAGGCGATCCATGTGAAAGGGACATTTGGTAGTAAAGGAGTCGCGACCTGCAGGTTGAGAACCACTGCTCCAGCAGAATGTTCTGATTGTGTTTAAGGTCCCCTGAATTTCCCAGTGTGGTCCCACCCACCTCAGTATCTATAACTTGGTCACATCTCCAGAGTCCCTGTATGACAGACAGTAAGAATTGAAGGCCCCAGAGGTTAGAACCTGACTGAGGAGGGTTATCAGCCGAGCAAATCCTATCTTCTCTGGAACTTACTTTACCCCTTTGAAACCTAGGGCACTGAAAGTCAAAGCATAGGAAATAGCTGTGATTCTATGACTGAAGACCGTGTGTGAGCACGGGACATGTGAGTCACATTAGAACAGAGTCGCTAAGGAAGCAAATCAGTCAAACATTTGACTACTGGAATCTAACTGTGTGTGTGTGTATGTGTGTGTGTGTGTGTGTGTGTGTGTGTGTGTGTGTACGTGTGCATGTACACCTGTGAGGACAGGTTCCCATGAGGCAGGTACCAAGATGGGCTAGGATGGGGATCTGATTTGCTCGTGCTAGGTAGAGGTTGTACATCTGATGTGGCGCTAAGATCCTAGCTCACATCCTATGTAAGAGTAGCGTCCTTGTCTTAGACACGGACCCACCTCTCCAATTAGGTTGTTAATTGGAAATTTTTGAAATCTTTTCAAGAACAAGGGAAATTACATTTCCCTGGTGCTATAATTAGGATCACAGACCAACCTGAAGAAAGAGAGATTTAATCGGGCTGAGTCAGTCTGTTTTCGAGCTCTTAGGAACTGAATCCAGGGCCTTGAGAAACCCATGAGCACTCTACCGTGGATCTTCATTCCCCACCGCTAAACGGACTTGAGAACGTGCTCTCAGGAGTGTAACTATATTTGCGTCGCTAATGCAGAAGGGGTTGGACCTTACAGCACGGGTCAGGAGCAATTATTGCTCTGGACTGCATAAAAAAGAAATCAGTGCGCCTCCAGTCCGTTCCATTTTGGTCAGGTATTCCACGAAGGTGACGTTCTATGTTTCAGCTTTCAGGGGTTTGGCTCTGTCCAATGGTCAACTCTCCTGGGAGGTCTGCTGGGAACCATTGGGTCACATATGTAGCCCCATAGAAAAGTGCAGCCACAGAGGTGACGTTGGACCTCTACTTGCATCTTAGGAGCCCATACCAATGTGATGCCACTTTAAATTGTTCCCTTGCTACGGCCAGCAAAAAATAAAAGCATAATGTCGAGCAGGACAGTAGGCTTGAGAGGCGAGGAAACCAAAAGAAAAGAGATTGTATTACCCACACCCAATAAGGCAAACTGCATCCCAAGCGCCTCTACACACAGCCAGGCTGGTTCTTTGTGCCTCAGACATTTCTACATCTGAACAAATATGATGCTCGCCCTTCTAAATTTCTTTCCCTGTGACTTTCCCTCACAAAACTCTGCAATTTTCTGGGACAAAGAGGTCCTTGACTGGCAATAGCACTGCGCCTCTAAGCCAATTACCGTCCCTCTTTCGTGTCATGATGCCCCCTCAAGTCACGCAGCCCAGCTCTGCCTCCGCACTCGCAAGGAGCATCGCAGGCACACTGCTGCTGACATTAGAGAGGCCAGCCGTGAGAAGCCCTTTCATTTTAGGAATGAAATCTTACTTCCAGAGTATCCGCTTGCATTTTTGGTTCTCAGAGCAGAAAAGCCTGGGAAGTTTCTAGACTAAATCTCTTCCCATTAAGTACTATTCCTAGACTATGGGATGAGGGTCCAAACTCTTAGATGGAATAATATCTGAATTAATAGTCTAGAAAGGGGCCTTCAAATTTCAACAGCTTTTTAAACACTATTAATAACACAGGCTTGCTTTCATATAAGCAAACATGCATAAATATGTATATCAACCTAAGGGGGCAGGAGACCTGGGTTCTAGCCCTAGTGTTAGCATCTGTGGTGACAGCCTGGCCTCCCCTCTAGGACCTGACTTTCTTGGCTGTGAAATGGTGAGATGCACATGAGGAGTCCATGGCTGATCTTGAAAAGCCACTCTTCACTTTATTCACATAAGACATCAAAAATTCTTTAAGGGCTTGTAATTTTCCATTGTAATTATCATAGAAAATGCAGCCAATACTCATACGCCTCTACATAGACTCTCTCTCTCTCTCTCTCTCTCTCTCTCTCTCTCTCTCTCTCTCTCTGTGTGTGTGTGTGTGTGTGTGTGTGTGTGTGTGTGTATCTTTATGGTGTATGCATAATGGAATTTTTCACTTACAAGAAGTTTGGCCTGTTTCCCTTTCTGATGAGCCTGAAAGCCCCCGCCCCCACTCTCGTGAGCACCTTCTCTTCTCTTGTCAACCTATTCTGAGTCCGTCCTCTTTTTCCTAGGTTAACCATGTTGTGCAGGGAGGCTGAGAACCTGCTTTGGAGAATGTGTGGCATTCACCAATAGCTTGGCTGTTGTGTATCAGAGAAACAAACCAATTACTAACAGGCTGTCTACCTGGGGAGGTCAGACCCTGCTGAAAACACTTAAATGCCTAAAGTGTAAAGCTGCCTCGTTTACTAAGTGCTGCTTCTGTAAGCAGAACTCCATCTTTTCTCAGTTGTAGCAGTTAGCCTGAGGGCAATGATGAAAGAGTATATTTAATATATTCAGGCTTGAAAATATCGTAGGGGATTTCACACCAAGAACTATTTAAACCTTTGGATTATGATCGTCTTTGCGAGGTTTGTCAAAGATGAGGAGACAGCTGAAATCAGGGGCTGGCAGCTGGAGGTCAGATCTGCCTGCAGCTATGTTAGTTTGACCAACACAGAACCTTTAAAATTCAAAAATTTTAATTTAATCCCCCCCCCATCAACTCTGAATGTGGACACATTTGGGGAAATAGGCTGATTAGGTCAGGCTTGTGTGGGTAGGAGGAGAACCAGCAGGAGACACTGGCATGGGCTATGATAGTGTGAGCTGTTATATATTTGGGCTTCCTCCCACTTTCCTGGCACGTAATTCTTCAAACCCTTGGCATTTCCTGAGTGATGGGTGTCTTTTCTGTATTCCGCTGGATTCCCAGATGGCTGGTTTAAAGGCTAATCTTTCCTGTCAACTTGACTATATTTAAAACCACCTTGGAGACAGACAACTAGGTGTGTTTGTGAGGGTATTTCCAGAGTCTCACTGAGGAGGGGGAACTCCATCCTGGGTGTGGGCACATGCATCCTGGGCAGGGCTGTGGACCATGCCACTCCCACTGCCTTGCTTTGACGCATGGGATTCCTTTAGATCGTAAGTCCAGATGAACCATTTCCCCTTAGGTTTCCTTTGGCCAGGTCCCAACAATGAGGAAAAGAACCAATGTAGCTGGGACCTAGCCAATGGCACCAGGGTAGAAAACAGACACAGGAAGGTGCAAGGCTAAGATCAGAAAGATGGAGTTTCAACCCTACCCACCTACCTCGGAGATTAAGCTGGCTGAGGATATGGGTAGCCATACCTAGTTCCAGAAAGGAACTGCTTCAGAATCCCAGTGCAGTTAGCACACGTAAGCAACTATGCTAGAGAGGGCATAGAAGCTCTACCACCACCACCCCGATAATGCAAATCTGGGGGCAATGTCTTTAATAAATGAGCCTGTGAAGAGAGATTTCAGAAGGTGACAACTACCACAGTGGGGTCTTCACACTGCAGGGTGTGCTGAAATCCACTCTGGGCACAGCTCCTGAAGAACAAGAGAGCCTGTGAAAGTCTAATGGTTATTCTGCTGTGTCCTTGACCTTCCGGGTCTTCTCTACTGCTGGCTTAAGGGCAGGCCCATGCCCAGCAGCAGATGGCCAACACAAAAAGAACTCAGTGGTTTGTGTAGACTTTCTGTCTCATTTTGCTTTGTTTGGGCATTTTTTTTTGTCCTACTGGCCTTTTATTTATATATTATACTTTGTTATTTTGTGTTTTTACAGGCTCTGTTTGAGTGCATGTGTTTCTGTGCCCTTTCTTTCCTTCTTCCTTCCTTCCTTCCTTCCTTTCTGGTTTTTAACTACTTAGTTAGCTTGTTGGGGTTTCTTTGTTTGTTTGTTTTATGAAGAGAGAGAAAGAAAGAGTGTGGAACTGGCTAGGTGGGGAGGTGAGGAGTACCTGGGAGAGTTTGAAGGAGAGTAGAATGTAATCAGAAAATATTATATGAAAAAAATGTAGTCAAATACAAGCAACTTCAAACCCACTCCCAATCCTTGGTGAGACTTTGGGTTCCATCTTAACTAGAACTGAGGGGAGAGTAAGGGCAGTGTGTGGAGGTAAACTGGAAAGTTTCTGGAAGCAGAAACAGGAAGGAATGGTAAAAGATTAAATTGCCAGAAGCCCTAAACCTGAGAGACTAAATTTAGTCCCCAGGATTAGCTCAGCACTTTCACCTGCCGGGTTGTTCTTCTTTCATTGGGTCACAAGCATCCTGCCTGTCCTAGTGACAAATGTCCTCCCAGACACAGGCACAGGGCCTGGTGCAGTATATTACTCCCTGAATGCTTGTGGCTGAGCCCCAAGATTGTAAAGCTAAAAAGAACCAGAAACTAGACTCCCTCCCAATCTTCACTCCGCTTCAGCACACTTATCACTGAGCCTATTGTAATCTTACCTACTGAAGCCAAGGCACGAAGTGAAGTGTGGGCTCCCTGGAGACTCCACGGAGCTGGGAGCTCATTGGTTATTCCACAAGCACTGTCTTATTAGCTTTCCAGGGAAGCAAAGCAAAGGAGTGATGGCTGAGTGGGCACACGCTACAAAGATGATTTCCTTCTCTTCATCAGTGATTCTGTACAAGAAACCTAAGAATTCATCCGAGAGGATGAAATGAAAGACTGCCCAGAGTTGGAGAATTAAGAAAAAGTTTCAAAAATCATCTAAAAGAAATAACACCATTGTGAAGCTGTTCCCTTCAAACTGATACAAAAATACCACCACCACCAAAAAAATATGTGAGTTCCAGTGGTTTAAAGCATTCGAATGCAGATCTGATTTAATGAACAAAAACTAGAATTTAATTCTTTTTTTTATCCACTGGAATCCTTAGCAAATGAAACCCTGCATTGCATCATCGCTCACATATCTAGAAGAGACTCTGTACATAAGAGGTCAGGACACCCATTTCAAAAAGGAAGAAACCTCTCTCAAGAAAGACACGAAGCCTCCCGCTGACTTGGTGGTGTCCTCAGGAAAGACAGCCGAATGTGTCTTAAGCTGGGTCTTCTTCTATTGAGAACCGAAAGTCTCTAGGAAAGAAGGGTGAATGTGTGAATGTGTGCTTGACTTCAGAAGTTGTGAACCGGAGTCAAGGGAACACTTTCAGGAGGAAAGGGTCTCTGAGCTGGTCTTGTAAATAAGGAAGGCTGCTACTACTGCCATCTTTGACCTGTCATCCCAAACACACACACACACACACACACATATACACACACACATGCAAACACACACACACGCACACACACACATGCACACACACACGCACACACACACACATTTAAAAAAACAAACCATGACTCTGGATGGAGCTATGCACCAGGATTAGCTGTGCACTTAGAGGGATGGGGCTTCAATCACATGGTTTTAACCTTGCCTTGAACTGTTTGCTACATAGGCAAAAATGAAAAAGAAGGAATGTTCCAGACAGAAATCATATAAGGAGCCAACCAATAATCACCAGTTCCCCATGACTACTTACAGCAATGATCCATTACTCAATTAGGCAGCCATGTGGGAATGTGAGGTAGAAATAACATAGACTGACCATGGAAACCTGCACGATAAGTCAGTGCAATTAGTTCAGTTTCGTCATGGTGAAATTATATGTTCACTGTTCAGATTAATCATCTAGTTCTTACTCTCATGGGAAAACCACTATTAACAAGTTAAAGTGTCTCTTAATAGTCTTTTCTAAACAGGTGTGTGTACATATGTGAATGTGTGAATACATATGTGTGTGCATTTGTGTGTGTACATGTGTGCATGTGTATGTATATGTAAATATGTGTGATGTGTACATGTGTGTGCTTGAACCCAGCTATAGTTAAGGCTCTAATATGCTTTCTATTTTCCCATGTATTTATTCATTTAAAAACATAACAAATTATTTTTAACAACTGATTAAGTCAATCTATTAAAACAGTTGACTTGGGCATCTGCTCTTATGACTTCACCCTCCACTCCTGGCTCAATTCTGATGGAAGTATTTTTGTTTAATGACTTTGGAAGGGTTGTGTAAGTCAAGAGTCGCTTGTGGATTCTCATTTGGAAATGATCCCACATCGTGGCACCTTCACTACGAGGTGTTTGTCTTGTGGCGAGTCTCAGTGTCTTCGTAGACATGTACACCAGCCCTTTCATTTTCAGATTCTTCTTCCTCGTGCATGGATTGCGTCAGGACACACCTTCACAGGAGGCTTCACATTGCAACTTATGAGTGTGATTCAAATTCGGTGAATTGCCACCTCAGGTTCCACTGTCTTTCTGACATCTTTAAAAGGCATGGCTGTGGGCAGCTTCCAACCAACTTGTTCCTCAGCAGGGACAAACGGCGGTGAGTCAGCATGGGTGCAGACTGAGCAGAGTTCCACTGCGCACACCACCACATCTCAGAGAGCAACAATCAGTTTCTGAAACACAAACCATACAAGAGTGAGAAATAGTTCTCAACAGTTCCATCCTGAAGGCAGAAATTGATTGTCAATACTCGAGGCTGGTTATGCAAGTTTAAATTTTAAGCATGTCAGATCATAATATCCATAGGGATCCAGTCTGACGCGACTAAAGCCATCTTTATTACAGATGTCATTTTGTCTGCCAGGTGACCTCAGCACATACCTTACCCCTTACAGGACAAATAACATCATTAATACTATCAGCCAGACTTTCTTCCCATCGACTACTGTTTCTGATGATTGGCATATTGATTGGAGGAATCCAGGACATCTAGGCTGGTCCCTGCCCATCCATGTATAGTTTAGCATGTAAACCCTTCTCCTACCATTAGGTGTGATGATCTTCCTGTCTTGCTCCCAGCAAGGTAAGGCTCTGTCTATAAATTCTTAGTAAATTATACTCTGGACTCCTGAATTTGCCCTCAGCCTCTGGGTGTATGTCTTCAGTTGCAAGAGTTTCTGAAACAATACCATACAATTTTATTGGTGTTATAAATCTCAGAGATGCTCGGCCATAGGCTTTTAGAAAACTACTCCCCAAACAGACCCAGATGCATTCACTTGAAACAGTATTTTACGACGTCCCACAACTGCACAGCAGATTGTAACATATTACTTGGATCTTGCCGATGAGTGGGCCCAGCTTTAAAGTCTTAGACGGGTCTCAGCTGTGTGCTCAGAGCTTCTGTGGCATTGCCCTTGGCTGCCCCTCTGGGAAGTCTTCTTCTATGAAGGAGGGCCCAGTCATTGCCCTCACTACTCCAAGCCAGTAACCTGGTCTAAGTTGTTTCTCTTCTGTAAGCTGATCTCAAACTCAGTCTCAGTGAGCCCTATCAATAGACAACCCAAGATGCCAAAACTGCTCCCAAGAGGTGACACCAGGCATCCCCATGATCAGGCCTCAGATAAGGATCGACACATACTTCTTAACACCCCATCCTTCCACTCCCACCCCCACTTCCGCCTTTACCCACACCAGGCTCTTCCTCAACAGTCTTTTTTGTGAGTGTGTGTGTTGGGGGAGGGGAGGTGACATATACTTGCAATCCTAGCTCTCAGGAGACCAAAACAAGATGATTTATGTGAGTCCGGAGTCAACCTGAGACATATACACCCCACTGGAAGCCTAAAACCTTAACGTGCTTTTTTTATTGCTATTTGGATCTTTTTTAACATAATTTTTTATTGATTCTTTAGAAATTTCATATCATGTACCCTAACTCCATTCACCTCCCAGTCCCCATATCTTCCCCCAACCCTACAGTACCTCCAAATTTTTTTTTTTTAAAAAATAATACCTCAACAAAACAAAGCAAGCAAACAAAATTAAGAACAAACCAAAACCCAAAACAATCGTCTTTGTTTCACCATTTTTCCCCACCTCTTCATTAGTCCTGGTGGCGCTGGGAGTGGCGTGTGGCACAGTACACCGTTTGTCCAATCAGCTTTACTGGCAAATGTTCATTGCAGTAGCTCACCGGTCTGCTTCAAGGCCTCTGGTTTCTGGTACACCATCATCACCAGACCCTCACCAGAACTCTTCTGGGATATCCTGTGGCCACTCCAAGTTACGGAGCTCCTGAATGTGTCTTTCCGCAAGAGTGGTCATCATAATGGGATCAACCTACCTGGTGCTACAAGGAGCTGGTGAGCCAGTGGATGTCTTCCTGCCATCCCTCCAGCCTGGGCCTTGAGGGTCCAGGCTGACCTGCCTCCACTGTTTTGATGGTACAGTACATACCACAGAAGCAACACTTGAACAGTTAGACTTCTGTCCTTGCTGGTGTTGGCCATAGTGACATAAACTCCTTTCCTGGTTCACTACCACTGGTCTCTCTGCTGTTCAGATCATTTGTGAGACACGTGGCCAGGCCTGGTCTGTTGGGCTCTCTGATACAGAATGGTGAGGGTGAGTGGGAGCCAGCCCACTGTGTGTTCAAATGGAAATGGCCAGTATGCAGCCAGCTGCCCTCTGTCCTCTGTGCTGGGCACCTTGAAACTCCTGGATTGATGGAGGAGGGTCATCTGTCTACATGTTACTTTCATTGGTTAATAAAGAGACGGCCTTGGCCTTTTTAATAGGCCAGCCCTTAGGTGTGTGGAGTAGACCGAACAGAATGCTGGGAAGAAGGCAATGAGTCAGTTGCCATGACTCTTCTCTCCGAGACAGGCGCAGGTTAGGATCTTTCCCAGTAAGCCACCACCTCGTGGTGCTACACAGATTACTAAATATGGGTTAAGTAATATGTGAGAATTAGCCAATAAGAGGCTGAAACTAATGGGCCAGGCAGAGTTTGAAAGAATACAGTTTCCGTGTAATTATTTTGGGTAAAGTTAGTTGGGAGCCGGGCCGCAGCCCACTGCTCCCACCACTACACTGGATGCTCTGTCTCCTCCGTGGACTTGTATCGTTTGCTTCTGTGTACATGGCTGCTCACCTGTCCCGCTTTCAGTGTTTCCTTTCTCTCACAGGCTAGGTAAAATGTACCACAAGCAGGCCTAAGAAGTTAGGTGCACACATACAGAAGTGGAACTTAATGAATAGATAAAGTTATCATTGTGAATTGTAAAATGAAAAGAGTTGAGACCAGTGAAAATAATTTGGCCAAATCAAGAATTCAAAATTGAAAATTTCATAGTAACTATGACGCCTGTAAACTGGACTGTGTGTTTTACATTGTTAAATGGAGTGTAACTCGGGGAGTATTTACTGACTAGTACGTATCAATACCATTCACTACAAAATATTAAATTCTTGTGCTCAACACAATCTTGAAGTTAAAAAGTGAAGTCAGCTGGGAAAATACCTAGGACCCAAGTTCTGATCCCGAGCACCCATGTAACAATGAGGTACTGTGCTGCCCACCTGAGATCACTGTGGGGGGGTAGAGACGGGAGGATCCTTGGGATTTGCGGGCCAGCCTATTCTAATTGGTGACTCCAGGGCCAGCAGTGAATCTTTGGTGTGTGTGTGTGTGTGTGTGTGTGTGTGTGTGTGTGTGTGTGTTAATGTCACTAAAACAACTCAACTGCTTAGAAGCCGTCTAGAAGCTGTTTGAAAAAAATGAAGCATGACCCTATTGTGCAAGGAATTGTGCCACTCCCAAATACTTACTAAAAAGTAGCGAAAGGATGGAACCACGCAAAGACGCAAACTACCTTTGCGATAGTGCCTCCAAACAGGAAGCAATAGCAGCGTCTATCGGGAGGTAACTGCAAAACAAACTTTGATATATCTATGTCCTGGAATACTACTGAACTACAGAAATGAGCAAACTATCATATTCAGCCTCACTGATGGGTTCCAAAATCACTTCACTGAATAAAAGGCGCAGACAATAAAGAAACAAACACAGTTGTTTCCATCCCAAAAAAGCCATAGAAAATTTAAATTAACGTAAGTAGTGGAGTGAGAGGGCTTTGGAATACTGCTTTTCTTAATTTTACCACCCCGTTAGTGCATGCTCGATGGGTTGCAGCACTGGTCTGCCTCATTGGCGCCGTCAGTCCTGAGGATATTCGGTTTAGGGTTATGGATGAGCAATACTTAGGGGGCAGGATGCTACCTAAGACAGGGAATATTTCCCATGACAGGCAAGGTATTATAAAATAAAATGGGGGGAGTTGTTGTGATCCAGCTGCCCTCACTCCTCCTGATTGACAGCGGAACTTCCTTGTGGTCTGTAAGTGACAAGGATGTTTGTGTACTTTCTGGCCGGTGGGTCTTCACAGAAGGGGTAGAGGTAGAAAAGGTTGGCGGGCAAAATAAAGCTTGCTGTTCTTCCACCTGAAAAGGAGCCTCTGTGTCTCAATCCCGGCACCTCCGCCAGTCTTGGCTATTCAGGCTGCGCTGGCTGCAGCAGTGGAGCAAAGCAAGTTGGTGCCCAGCTATGAAGAGAAGCGGGTCTGGGAAACCAAGAGCAAGGGACTTACCGGCCCATGGAAACTTTGGAGGCGGTCACAGTATTTGAAATATTAACTTTCAGACTGTTCACATTCAGTGTGAACGTTTTTATTTATGCCAAACATACAATCAGTATAATAAAACATGCAAAATAAGTTATTTAATATTTAATCACATAAGGTATTCTTTGGGGAAAAGTAGGACATGACAACCCTTACTACACTTTTTAGAAAGTCTCCCATAACTCAGGGGTAGCACCCTTGAACAGTTTGACATGTTCACACGTGCCACGAATATTCTCATTTATGCAGCTAATATTTTCGTGACATTTTGCAAATGAAATCATTTTACCCTGCTTTGCACATTTCAGAAAGTACCCTGAGTCTAGAGAAATGTAGCAGTCAGTAGCAGGCAGTGCTCTTGCCGATGACCTGAGTTTGGTTCCTAGCATCAGCTGGCTCACAACCCTCCAGCTCCAGGGGATCCAGTGCCTACTTCTGTGGGCTCTGCATGCATAGACAAATATCTCCTGACACACACACACACACACACACACACACACACACACACACACGCAATTTAAAATAAAAACAAAATCTTAAAAAAAAAAACAAACCAGAACCAGGCACATGCCTTTAATCCCAGCACTCAGGTGACGGAGGCAGGAAGAGACTGTGAGTTTGAGGTCAGCCTGGTCTGCACAGCAAGCTTCTTCTTTTAAAAATTAAGGAATTAGTCTTTGGAAAAATTAACAAAATGAAAATACCTTGAGCAACGAGGCTTGCTTTAACAAGATTTGGAAGCCAGGGACCAGAATAGCAACACTAGCCAGTAGGACAGAATAGCATGAGAAATGGAAGCAAAGCCACTAGTCAGTTTGAAAATAAACAGATTCTAAAATGTCAGCCTCAATAGCAATGAGAATATAAAGTACCTAGACAAAAAGGAGGCACAAATACACAGCATCTCTGTGGAGAAAATTGTAAAATTAAAGGTCAAACGAAGAAAAAGGAAATGGAAGTAAATGTGAACCAGGATTGTTTTGCGGAGAGGAAGATGGACAGTATAGAGATTATAGAGTTCATTTTCTATAAATTATTCTATAAATTTGATAGATAAATCCAGATCACTACGGAGTTTTTCAAAGAGCTTATCAAGCTATAAAGTTCATTGCTGAGAATAGGTAAAATGTAAATTTGAAAGGAAGTGGGGTTGACTCTATCTGTTATCCTGCCCTGGTGTAAAGATTTAACAATAAAACAACATTGGTGGTCCTGGGAACCGGCAGAACATGGGCATGGAACAGAGACTCCAGAGAAGGATCTGTGTTTACAAAAATTAAGTTTACAACAGAAATTGAATCTCCCAACAATTGAGAATATCATTCATTTGTGTGACGCTTGTTAATGTGATGGGTTTGATCTCCAGAACCCCGTTAATCCCAAGCTAAGAATCCCATAAGATCGATGATGCTGCCCACATTCAGAACTGGTATCCCTACCTTAATTAAGCCCCCTCCTGACACAAAAAAAATCACCAATAGTTATGATAATGTGAACAAGGGAAATTTCACAAGGTCCCATCCCTGACTGAAGAACCACAGGCAACTAATGAGAGCGAGGTAATCAGTCACCCCTGGGGTGAGCACCCTTGGTGCCAGTACCAGATGGTCAGCCCTGAAAACATACCAAAGCATGTTATATACATGTGTTATACACATAATGCAACCTATTAACTTGTACAATTAACAAATCTTAATAAAAATGAAAAGAAATCACCCCCAGGCATGCCCACAAGCCAACATAATCTTGACAATTTTTCATTGAAACATCTCTCCTAGATGAGTCTGTGTTGTGTCCAGGTGATGTCACTGGACCTGGATCTCATTGCTTTGGGCTAGGCTGCTGGCCAGCAATCCCCAGAGAGCCTCGTGTGTCCTCCTTGCCTTTCTTCATTCCCAGAGCTGGGATTCCATACATAGGCAGCCATACCCGATTTACATGGGTGTTGGGGATTTGAACTCAGTTCCTCATGCTTGCACAGCACATACCCATGAGCCATCTTTCCAGACCCATATTTTCTTGTTTTCTTTAACCTTTGATTATTTGAGGAGTTGTGGGTTCACTTCTTTAATAAACAGTTTTTGTTTTTAGCTAAAAAAATGAATATGCAGAAAGCTATTAGCCTGCGGCCACCTGCCTACTTTGAGTTATATGGAAGGAAAGGAAATCTATGATAGTACATAAATAAACTAAAACCTTGCTTAGGGATAGCTTTCCTGTAACTAATAGCCACATTTCAGCCAATAACGAGCAGCTCAGCCCATCAATTACTTGCAGCTCGCTGATGAGATCTTGCCCAAATAGTGACAGCTGCAGGCGGTCAGATGACTTTTTTATTCTGCTCTCAGATCTACAATATCTTGCTGCTGTTTGTGTCCTTGTGATTTTGCCCTTCTCTGTTCTGGTCATTTTATCTTGCTAACACTACCCTGATTGCTATCTTTGAAAAATAGCTCTTCCTTATTCTCAGTCCATGTTGGTCTAACTTTTGTGTCTTTTACTTTGTCTTTGTCTCTATGTGTGTCCTTCATTTCACTGATAGAAATTTCCTAGGTCAGTTCTTCAGTCTCATCTTAGGATTTCAGTTCTGGAAGAGCTTCCTAAGTTCTTTTAGTCTTTCAAGACTTACCCTTCTTAGGGAAGCGCTTCCTACGAGGTCCCAGTGACAAACCAAAGTAGGGTTCCTCTGACGTTCACCCTGGGAACCTGTCTTACTTACTTTTCTTTTCTTTTTGTTTTGTTTTTGTATTTTTGTTTTGTATTTGTTTTTGTTATGTTTTGTTTTGTTTGAAACAGGGTTTCTCTGTGGCTTTGGAGCTTGTCCTGGAACTAGCTCTTGTAGACCAGGCTGGCCTCGAACTCACAGAGATCCACCTACCTCTTCCTCCCAAGTGCTGGCATTAAAAACATGAGCCACCACCGCCCGGCTCTTAGCTATTTTTCTACTGCTGTAAAGAACCATCAGAACCTAGGCTTCTTATAAAAGAGTTTATTGGGTGGTGTGTGAAGTCCTTCTGTCTATGTGTTGCTTTTATTGGTAAAGCTGTTTAGGTCAGTGGCTTAGCAGAAAAGGGCAAGGCGGGGGTTCCAAGCAGATAGAGGAAGAGAGAGTAGGCGGAGTCAGAGAAAAGCCATGTAGCCTCCTGCAGGAGACAGAAACACCGGAATCTTGCCAGGAAGCCACAGTCACAAGGCAATACACAGATTAATAGAAATGGGTTAATTTAAAATATAAGAAGAGTTAGCCAGAAATACGCTTAAACTGTTGGTCAAACAGTATTGCAAACAATATAGTTTATGAGTAATTATTTCGCAGTCTGGGAGACCAGGAATGAACGAGCAGCCTGTATCGACAACTAGGGGTTCACAGTTTCAGAAGACTATAGTCCATGATCATCACGGTGGGGGGCATGGCAGCTGGCAGGTAGGCATGGTACCGGAGGAGTAGCTGATAGCTTACATCTTTATTTATCATTTATTTTTGGTTTTTCAAGACAGGGTTTCTCTATAGCTTTGGAACCTGTCCTGGAACTAGCTCTTGTAGACCACGCTGGCCTCAAAGTCACAGAGATCTGCCTGCCTCTGCCTCCCAAGTGCTGGGATTAAAGAGGTGTACCACCACTGCCTGGCAAGAGCTCACATCTTATCTAAGAGGAAGAGACAAAGAGAGCTAATTGAGAATGGCATGGACTTTTGAAGCTTCGAAGCTTACTCCCACTGATACACAGTCAAGAAGGTCACACATCCTAATCCTTCTCAAACAATTTCACCAACTGGGAACCAAGTATTCAAATACATGTGCTTATGGGGGCCTTTCTTATTCAACTCAAAATAGAATCAGTGTGTTTATTTGACTCTGTATAGAGCTCAGGTAAGGAGGTCACTTCCAGAAGCATGGGTAACCCCATAGGAGCAACATTGGAAAGTCTGTATTCACCATGGAGGATGACGGACCTATAGTCACATAGATGAGGCCCTTCTCCCTGTATCCTCCCAAGCCTATATACTTTTCACTTCCCAGACCATTATAATTAAGGTAGAATCACATACAGATGGCTAGGAGGCACACAAGGAGGGGTCCAGGGATCTTCCACAGCCCTTCTTCCATGAAGAAATGTCAACACCTGCCTTATAATGGTCTCTTGTAAGTAGGCACAGTACAGCTAATGAAGATGATAACTGTGTTCTGCTTAGATGACAACAATGTTAAACATCCAGACAACTGATGGACCAACCTGTCTCTATCTTAGATTTAAAAGCCATTTTATAATAAAGACAAACTGTTTATTGATTGAACTAGGCCCCACCTGTAACCTTAACTGCAAGTGCTTCAGTTCTTACTGTTCTAGGAAATGGCAACCACACTTTTGCCTCAAAAAGTTTCTATAACCAGCTTACAATCCTACCTTTGTTTCAAAAGATTGTTATGACTACATATTGTTATGACTACCTGTTGTTATGACTTCCTTATGACAACCTCACAATTTATGTCTCTGTTTGAGAGGGTTGCTTGACTAACTTGTTTTGCTTCTGTTCTGCTCCTGTAACCCATCTATTTTGCACACCAAATCCTCCATTTGGAAACTCCCTACCCCTAGGCTATAAAAACCTTGTCTTCCTCACGTCCAGTGCTGAGTTCTTTAACCTCTCCCTAGGAAGAGGCAGCCAATGTACACTAAAAAAGCTTGCTTTAATTAATTGCTTGCTTTGTTTAATTTGTCCATGATGATCTGGATTGGTGGTCTTTCTCCTCACCAATTTTATCTCTTATCATGATAGTCTCTTTATCTCAGTCTAATGCCTTTTCCACAGAAGGCATATACTCCTATACTCTATGCTGAGCAGTATCTTAGCTCTTACAATTTACCACTCAAAAAGACTTGCTGTCAATGTCAGGACCATTTTCCTTTTTCTTCATCTATCTTCTCTCAGATTGCATTTTATTTCTCTCCCTTATCTTTATCCTTGAATGGAACTTGCTTATTGTGGTTGACATTAGGAAAAATGTAAAGATTCCAGAGATACAAAAGAGCTGTAGGCAAGACTAACCACAAGAAAGTTTCAAGAGTTATTATTGAGAAGACCTTGACTGTCAATCTAAAGATTATGATCTCCAGGCAATGTAGTTGAGGAGGTAAGTGTGTAAAACAACTTAGGTGTTTTTACCTTGACTGTCAATCTAAAGATTATGATCTCCAGGCAATGTAGTTGAGGAGGTAAGTGTGTAAAACAACTTAGATGTAAAGGGATTTCCTACATGTAAAATTATAACTAACTTTGCATGAGACACTGCAAATGAGGGAAGCTTTGCATTTGACTTCACTGTATATTCACCACGTCTTCTGGGTAGATACTACCATTCGAATCTGATGAATAAGGAAACAGGCCTAAGGACACTTTGCAATTTATTCAAGATCAAATTGCACAGTTTGGGGACTGGGAAAACAGATCCGTCGGCACAGTGTTTGTCACACACACGAGGACTAGTACTCAGGCCCCAGTTTCCTTGGGGAAAAACACCAGGTGTGTGACACAAATCCTAGCCCTGGGGAGGATTGCAGGACAAGAGCATCTCTTGGGTTGGCTCACCATTAGCCTAGAGAGGAGAGTCCTGGATCCCAATGAGAAAAGAGGCCTCTTTCACCAATGAAGGTCGATGGCTCCTGGGTTGACATCTGCTTCCATGTGTATGTAAACACACACACACACACACACACACACACACACACACACACACTGAAATTACAGTGTTTTGTGACAGATTGTAAGACTCATCCTGAGGTCTTAGGGCTGGAAAAGTCTCTTTTCTCTTAAAACAGAACCGTTAGTTCATGTGTGGGATTTCAGTATTCTGTAATTTTTATAAAGGTGCTTTAGTTTTTAAAATTATAACTGGTTTGTTCTGGTCACAAACCCAATAGTCGTGGAATCTCTGGGGATAGCTAACTGAGCCATATTCCTTGTGTGCCTCCTGAACAGTAGCCCTGCTGACTGAGCAGAGAAAGACAGGCTTCTGTCAGCACAACCAACCTCTTCAACAGATCACAGTTAAAGACAGTCACCATTTACCTTGGAAGTATGGAGTCATAAAATATGTCCCCTATCCCCACGGTTTCCAGGAACACCTGATGAAGAAGGATTTAGCTAACAAATAATTTCAAAATCCTGGAGAACGTTTGTCAGAGATGGTAAGCAAACAGGAAAATGAGGTCACAGTATACAGTCCTTGAAGGTTCTCCCAGAATCCTCCCCATGTGGCCTGTCTTCTATCCCATGGAACATCTCCACCCCCCAGAAACAGACAGAGCAAGCCTCAGAGGGGAGGCATGCCAGCCCACTACACCTGGGCCAGTTCCTCCCTGGGTTTTCTCCTCTGTGTCCTTAACCATGGCTTCAATCATTTCCCCTTTTTCTGATTTGTGAAAAGACAATGGGATTGATTTTACAAGACAGAAGTTTACATTTTCAGAGAAATCATAGTCATTGTATCATCTTCAGACCTTTGGGCCTTAATGAAAACCAGTCAACAATCTAAAATTACATCTTTTGAGAGAATGCCATGATTGACAGTGGTTAAACATTTTTGGCAACAAACAAAAGACAGCTAATTGTCAATAACAGACCTGTAGTCCAGTCTCCCCCCATACCCTCCTGAAAGATCTGCTTCACTTGTGATAAAAACAAACTGGAAAAGAATGAGATGATACTTGATTCTGTTTGGTTTCTGTTGCTGTAAAGAAGGAAAAAAAAACAGTTCAAAACCAACTTGGGGAGGAAAGGGTTGGTAACATCTTCCATGCTGAGTCTGTCATCAAGGAACATGAGCCGATGCCAGCAGCCTGGAGTCAGGAACTGGGGCTGTGAAGAGAGGTTACGAGTTGGCTAACTTCCTTTGCTGGATTCAGCTACTTTACTTATACAACCATGGACCTAGGCATGGCACGGCCCACAGTGGGCCTGGCCTTCCCACATCGGTTAGTAATCAACAGAATGCTTCAGGGACCACAAACCTGCTCACAGGCCAGTCTCACAGAGCTAATGGCTCCACAGAGGAGCTTCCCTTTTTCCAGGTCTCTCTTATTTGGGTCAAGTTGGCAAAGACTAAGGAGCACAGTATCTATTTGAGATTTTTTCCCTAGGCAGGCGTGGTAATACAATGTTACCAGCACCATCAGCTCAGTGCTTTGAAGGCAGAACCAGGATAAGGCAATTTGATGCTGCCCTGGGCCATGGAAAGGAGAGCCTGTCCCAAAGGAAACAAAAAAACAGGAGCAAAACAAAACAAAATTTCTTACAATACAAAGCTTAGACAATGGAAAGCCTAATTTATTCCCAAGTTTTTACTTATTTCATTCTTGAAGTACAACATGTACTTGTTGAATAAATCTGTAATATTTTGCTCAATACAAATTGAATACATTTTAGGTATAAAGTAATTTTTTTTTTAAAAAAATGACCAATCCCTATTTTAATTATGTGTCTGTGTGTCTTTCTGTGTCACACCAGTGCATGTATCTGCAGAGGCGGAAAGAGGGTGTCAGATCTCCTGTAGCTAGCATTATAGGCAGGCAGGCGGTACCTGGAGCTGAGCTCCAGCCCTCTGAAAAAGCAGCAAGCGCTTTTAACCACTTCGCCATCTCTCCAGCCTTATGAAGTCATTTCTTAAATAGAACTATAAACTCAGAAAATCTCATATTTAAAAAAATCTGTAAACTAATGTCTAAAGGGATGCTTGTCTTCACGCCAGATACGAATTTCTCTTTTCTATATACAATTGGGAGGTCGAAATGATCAGAGGTCAGTTCTAATATCCTGCCCAGAACACCAGAATGTCTAATGCATGCCGTCACCAGGACACACAGTAGAGATTTTCAGATGAAGAAAATTCCACATACCCTAGGCTTCAAACAGCATACGCTGCCAAGTTCTAAGTTCCTGATTATTTTTCTTGAAACTTGCATTCATTTGAGCCCTAATCTCTCCTACCATTTAAACACGAGAAGCAGCTGATGGGACCACATTGAGCTATTTGTGGCTGCCCATGTGTTCGAGAAGGTAGCATGTGAAAACAGGATCTTTGTTCCAGGTGGTGATTTCCACCAATAGAATTCCAAGATATAAATGGTTGGGCTTTGACATCATGGTAGAAGTTTTTGTTTCTAGGCAACAGAAAGTGGCTGCGATATTGTCTCGCAGTGGCAGCAGTGGCTGGAGGAGCCCTGGGGGTCTGACTGATAGTGGCCAAGACTGACAGGCAACTCATATTGGGCATTGTGCATAGATACGCAGTTAGATGAACTGGTACCCACACTGGGAGCTGGTTGCCATGCCCACTCGGCCCAGTGTCAGACAGCAATGCCAGAGCTCCTCGCTCTGCCCTATTCACGCTGCCACACACTGATGCCTGGCTTCGCTGGTGCTCTGCTTTGCCCCTGGGGCCTTTGGGGATTTTCCTGGAGGGAAGCAGTAGCTGTGGGTGCAGGCTATCCCTCATCTTTGTAGGTGAACATAGGGAAACACAAATAGGTCTTACTCCTGTGTTTCTATAGGTGTGTCTCTACCGGCTATAGGGATCTCTAAAGGCTTTTCCCTTGAAAATACTTTATGGGGAGGGAAAATTAGAAGTGAGTGGTATGTGCACATGGTTAGAATCTGAAGTGGCAAGATGAAGAGCTGGGTGTATACAGATGTGTCATTTTGCGATAGGGACTTGTTCTGAGTGACGTGCTTTTAGGTGATTTCATCACGGTGTGAACTTCTGGGGGCTTATACACATCTGCATGGGTAGTCTGCCACAGCTGTACGGACTCAGCGAGGAAATGTCATCCTATGGAGCACAGTTGCAGAGGAAAACAAAATGACAACGTGAGTCCCAGAGAACAGAGAAACTGTAGCTCTGATGAGAGCCACGCAAAGAGGAACAGATCATCTTTGTGGTCATCCTTGCTAACGCTGACATTCACGGAGGCGTTGCTCTGGTCCAGGCTGTGTGCTGGCCTCTCCCATCATGTGGCCTTCTGCACAACCGCCTCAGGCACCGAGATCCCCAGGGAGGATGCATCAAGGACTGAGCAAAGCATCTTATTCTTCTGCTGGCTGTGCTCAGTCTCTTGGACCCTAAGGGAGTGTGAAACACTCTCGGGATACACATGCCACTTCCCAGAGCAGGGACTCTCTGCATCCCCATTGATGAGAATGGTCAGGGAGCCTGCAGGCAATGAGTGAGCACAATCCAACAGCAAGGAGTTAACCAGAGCTTGGGACATGGCCAGACCTAGGGAAGGGTAGCAGAGAACACAGTGGAGAATTCAGAAATGGAAGCAAGGCTATGCACGTGAGCAATCGGATACACTCAGTGATTTGAAAGCCATATCACACTGGCTTGCCTGGGCCAGAAAATCCTTTTTGGATCTGAACCTTGAATGGCTCTCTGTTATTTTATAAATAGATTTTCATCCCATAGTTATAAGCTGACAGTTGACCATGCTTGTGGTAACGTTATGATCTATGAATGCAACGTGGAATATCCAGTATTTTTAGTATTTTTCCTTGTAAATTGATGTATATAGTGAGTTGGGGGAATGCACATGCCAGAACCTCCTCTCTTTTTACCCTATGGGCTCTAAGGACAGAACAGACATTGCTGAGCTGTGCAGCAGGCTCTCGTACCCGCTGGGCCAGCTCACCTGTGCTCTCCTATCCTGGAGAATATGTGAACCAGCCTAAGTAGCCGACCCTGGCGCTTCGCAGTCAGAGTCCATGGAAGGTGGCATCTGCCTGTTTACTGCTGTCTCCTGGCAAATTTCAAAACTGACTTCAGATGATTGTGAATTGCCCAATTCTGAAACCTGGGTAGTAATAAGACTAATTTCAAATCTGCCCAACTGTTTGTGATTCTCTAGTGTTCTGAGGGGAGAAAATCCACCCTGTGCCTGGGCATGTCAATGGTGACCTAGGGCGTGTTCTTGGGTTTCTCTTGATTCTCTAATACCCCTGCTGGAAATGCTCACAACATCAGGATAGTCGTTGCTTCCTAGAGTGTTGAGGACTCTGTGAGGCACTTGGAGGAAATGGAATGGCAGCCACTACGGAAAACAGTATGAAGTGTTTCCCAAAACCCAAACCAGAGCTGCCATACCGTCCAGCAACTCCACTTCAGCCCCTTCAGCCTGCAAAATCGAAAGAACTGAAACCTGCACCTCAAAAAGATATTGGTACCCAAGTTGCTTATTATAGTATTGTTCACAGCAAATAGAAATAAACCAAATGTCAGTCAACGGTGAATGAACAAAAGAAATGTTATGTGTGATATGTGTTTATCACATATGTACATTAACAAATACAGTCTCAAACACATTTATTATATATACATATATTCACATATTATCCATATACAATCACACACATAAACACATGCACATGCACACTTATACACACATATGCACACTTATACACACATGCACACTTATACACACACATGCACACTTATACACACACATGCATGCCCAAGGGAATGTTATTTAACTTTTATGCATATATTATTTAGAGGCAGGTTTGTTTGTTTGCTTGTCTGTGTTTTTTGGAGATAGCACCTCTCTATGTAGCCTGTGCTATACTTGAACTTGGCTATGTAGCCCAGGTTGACCTTAAACTCAGTCTTTCTGCCTCACCCTTCTGAGTGTGGGGCTATCAGGCACGTGCATTTACACAGAAGAAAACCTGCTCTGTACACTGTGCTGTACCTGAAAGACTGTGTCGGTGTAACAAGGGAGTCACAGAACAGATGACACACAGTCCCACCAAGGGGGAGCATCTGGCCCGTCCCCATTCACAGCAGGGAGGACAGTGGGGGCTACAGGCACCGGAGAAGAGGAAATGAGGAACCATTTTCCATGACTACAAAGTTTCTGTTATTCTATTCTATGTATATTCTAATGATCCACTGTACAGCATGGGGCCAACAGTTAGCCATGTGGCACTGTGTGTTCTTTCAAATATAGAAAGAGGGTAGATCATAGATCTCTTCTTAATCATTATTAACACACACAAACATGCACACACACAAACACATACCAAACACAACACGCTGGGAGATGATGGTATGTGGAATCTATGTTGCAGTGATGGAAACACGGGTTTGTGGATGTCTCTAATCGTATTGATATGTGTGTGTGCAATTTTTATTATATTTATTAAGCCTCAATAAAGGCTTTTAAAAGACATAAAAGTATGTCTTTTAAAAATGAGACATACTTAGTAAAGCGTTTTCTATTTCCATCCATTTGCATGCAAAATTCAAGATGTCATTGTTTTTTACCGCTGAGTAAAACTCTAATGTGTATATGTTCCACACCTTTTTTAACCATTCTTCTATTGAGGGGCACCTAGGCTGTTTCCAGGTTCTGGCTATTACAAATAGTGCTGCTATGAACATAGTTGAACAAATGTTTTTGTAGTATGTTAGGGCATCTCTTGGGTATATTCCCAAGAGAGGAATTGCTGGGTCCTGAGGGAGGTTGACTCCCAGTTTCCTGAGAAACCGCCACACTGATTTCCACAGTGGCTGCACAAGTTTGCATTCCTACCAACAATGGATGAGTGTTCCCCTCATTCCACATCCTCTCCAGCATAGGCTATCATTGGTGTTTTTGAGTTTGGCTATTCTGACAGGTGTAAGATGGTATCTCAAAGTTGTTTTGATTTGCATTTCCCTGATCGCTAAGGAGGTTGAGCATGACCTGAGGTAAGCCAGACACAAAAAGAGGAATATGGTATATATTCACTCATATGTGGATTCTAACCATAATTAAAGGTCTTTGAGCCTATTATTCGTGATCCTAGAGAAGCTAAATAAGAAGGTGAACCTGATGAAAATCATGTAGCTATCCGCCTGGAGATTGGAAATAGACAAGAGTCCCAGAACCTTCATCTGGCGATGGATGGAGATAGAGACAGAGACCCACTTCGGAACACTGGACTTAACTCCCTAGGTCCAAATGAGAAGCAGAAGGAAAGAGAACGTGAGCAAAGAAGGCAAGACCAGAGAGAACCTTCATCCGACGATGGATGGCGATACAGACGGAGACTCACATTGGAGCACCGGACTGAGCCCCCCAAGGTCCAAATGAGGAGCAGAAGGAGGAAGAAAATGAAAAAGGAAATCAGGACCGCGAGGGATGTGACCACCCACTGATACAAGGGGACGGATCTAATGAGAGTTTACCAAGGCCAGTTGGACTGGGACTGAACGAGGAAGCGATCCAACCAGATTCTCTGAATGTGGCTGGCCCGGAGTCTTTCTGAAAAGCCATTGACAATGACACTGGGACTTGTTTCCTCTGCATATACTGGATTTTGCGAATCCAGTCTGTCTGGACACTCACCTTCCTGGACCTGGAGGTAGGGGGGAGGAACTTGAACTTCCCACAGGGCAGGAAACCCTGACTGCTCTTAGGGATGGAGAGGGAGGAGGAGAGGGAGTGGGGGGAGTGGGAGGGTGGTGGGAGGAGGGGCAGAAATGGAAACTTTTATAATTTAATAAAATTACTCTAAAAAAAATGAGACATACTTGAGTGGATGAGTGGATTACTTAAACACTCTGGGCTCCACGATGCATCATCTACTATTAAAGACAATGATGGTGCCTATATGTGAAGCTGTTAGAGTAACTAAATGTCATATGTGAAAGCACACGGCATGGTGCTTTTATAGGAGACCTGCAATTAACACTGCTATTGGGACCTTGTTTTCACACTGCCCTTTGGGACTCTGGCTGGAAGGACTCTAGATTGCCCTATAAAAACAGTTTGGAGAATAAGCAAGAGACTGCAGACCTCTAAAGGGCTCCAGGAAGGACTCACTCTGTCCTTTGTCTTGGTCTCCAAGACAAAGACTTTCACTTTAGAATGAGGATGCCATTAGCGTATGTGAAGACTTAACAGAAGGGAAACACTAAAAATTCAGGTATTGCCTGAGCCCAGAAAGAAATTCTATGACTCAGAAAATAGCAAGTTTCCCGAAGGGCAAGCACTGTGACATAAATCGATGTCCTTTGGGAAGTGGGAAGAAGCAGGATAAACTATCCCATCTGCATCTGGGGCATTGCTGTGGGGTGTGCTCATCTCTCATCTATAGAAAAGGTGACTCTGCTGGAGAAACCAGAGAGAAAATTCCAGCCCTTGGCAAATAGCACTAACATTTTTGTTCTGAAACTATAGCTTCAAATATTGTGAAGAAATGTTATTCACAGAAATGGATGGTGCTTGAATCTTAAATAGGAAGGAGGGTTGTTTCATTCTTCCATATGGTAGTTTAAAACAACAATCCTCTTTTCTGTTTAGCGTATGACCCGACACCTTTATTATGAATAATTATATTTACCTTAGGAAAATGAAAACCTAAGCTCACACGACAACCTGTACGCAAATATTTATAGTACTTCTTTCCACAGTTGATTCAAACAACAAAACGCTCACCCGTTCACTGGTGAAGAGATAAAATGCGTTGTATCTGCAGTCAGGCACCAGCTGGTCAGCAGGGAGAATGTCCTTATGCCCAAGGGCATCCAGAGCCAAGACAGCAGCCTCAACAGTCCAATACAGTCCATTCCTGTGGCATTCTGGGAAAAGCAAAACAAACAACAAACAAACACAAATGTCAAAGTCAGCAGCAGCCTGTGTGTTAGAGCCAAGGAGACCTGTACTGTTTGTGGTGTGTCATTATACAACCGGCTACACTACTGAAAACTCTTTCACATGAAAAAGAACAAATTCCAATAAAGTCAAATGTTTAGTTTTCATATGAGCTGGGGAGATGGCTTGGCAAGGAAGGTGCAGTCTGTGCAAGCAGAAGACCTGTGTTTGGACCCCTACAGCCCACATTAAGTTGAACACGGGAGCTTGGGCAGCTTGTGTCTATAATGCTGGTGCCACTATGCTCCAATGTCTGAGAGACAGGAGAATCCCTAGAAAACGTGGGCCCACTAGCCTGGCACATGCAGCAGGAACCAACAAAGAGACATAACTCCAAGAAGAAGAAAGGCAAGGAGCAACACGGGAGAATTCTGGAGGCTGTCCTGTTATCTCTACACATGTGCTGTGGCGCGCTCGCACCTGAGCTCACAGATATACATACAGAAACAAACATACACACAGGCACCACACACACACACACACACACGTGCGTGCATCAAGAATTTTTTTAAATTATGTGAGGTGTTAACAAGCCTTTGATTGTGGTTGGAGGCTGCTCGTTCGTTTCGTGGCCACCCAGACCCAAAATAATCACTCAGAAACTATATTAATTACAGCATTGCTAGGCTTATTAGCTTATGCATATTTCTAGCTAGCTCTTATATCTTAAATCAACTCATCTTTATTCATCTGTGTATTACCACGAGGTTGTGGCCTACTGGCAAGATTCCAAGTCTCTCCTCCGGTGGCTACATGGCATCTCACTGACTTTGCCTTCTTTCTCCCAGCATTAAGTTTAGTTTTCCTGTCAAGCTCTATTCTGCCCTGTCATAGACCCAAGAAACTTTTTTTTTATTAACAATGGCATTCACAACATACAGAGAGGAATCCCACATCATTTTATCCTGGTACTCAGGAGGCAGAGGCATGTAGATCTCTGTGAATCTGAGGATTGTTTGCTCTATGTAGGGAAGTCCAGGCCAGGTGCAGCTGCACAATGAGGCCCTGTCTCAGAAACAAACAGAACAAAAACCTTTGGAAGGCAACCATGGCAGTCTGTGCCTGTAATTATAGCACTTTCCAGAAGTGGGCAGGAGGATTGTGTGTTTGAGGACAGCCTGGGCTATAGTAAGTTCCAGGCTATCCCAAGTCACATAAGGAAACTGTTTCCAGAGTCAGGGGTAGAGAGGTAGCTCAGTGGTTTCTCAATATTTGCCTATCATGTACACATGAAATCAAGTCCCAACCCAAGCTGAGAAGACAGAAAATGCATAGAACATATGGCCCTGGAGAATGGCCTGGAATAAACCAGTGCATTTCATCTCCCTGCACCCCCAACCCCAAGGCACTGATGTCTCTTCGGGCATTTTGGATCTTGTGGTCTTAACTCCACAGAGGACCCCTGTAGCTCGCTCACCCCGGAGTGATACCATCCCAGGTGGAGGAGGCTAGGAAGCCCTGGGGACTGAGACTCCCGGAGCGCATGTTCCTTTCCTTCTGCCTTTCCCACTTCCTTGTCCTTGTGTGCATAAACTCCAGCTGGCCCCGAGAAAGATCTCCACAAAACCTCCAGTCCAGTTGGCCTAAAAGAGCTTTCATTTGCCTCATGGGTTGATTGAATAATTGATTCAATACTGATCAGGCTTCTGTGTCCCTTCATCCCTTCTTCAACAAGCCTTTGGCATCCTCATAGAAAAACTAATAAGTTAAAGAAACAGAAAATCACAAGAACTGCTGAAGATTTCCTAGCCTTGAGAAGGAAGGTCCCCCCCGGCTTCCTGGGGCCACCAAGCTTCAGTCACAGCCGTGGTAATATCTAATGTGACAAGCATATAATGGATGCCAAGGAATCAGACAGGCGCCATTCCTGGAGCTCCCAACAGTCCTGTCAGTGACTGAGACTGGAGATGCCGCTTGTGACAGTGGCTTACGCTGAGGTGGTTTAAGGGGGCGACAGGTACTCTTCCCACATCCACACCCTCTGCTAGTCATCCTCATGGGATGCAAATAACAACCATCCACTGTTGACAGGCACAAGAAAAAGTCACCAACCACCACCAGCGTTAGGAAACACCAACAGTGCCGCACTTTCAAACACCGTGCCTCTAGCCCTCAGCACCAAGGGCCCCATTGACTGTACCAGCTCCCACATTGCTGTTTGTCCATGACTCTCAGAGAAGGTGTCAGTAGGATCAAGTGCAAAAGTTCTAGAAGCTAGAGAGTTTTAATATAACTTTTTATTACATCTGTGGTTGTGTGCGTGCGCGTGTGCACATGGGAGGTGAAAGAACACGGGAGTTGGTTCTCTCCTTCCACTGTGTGGGTCCTCCTGGTGCGGGAGAATTGTCTGTATTCTGTCAATTATATTTTAATAAAATGCTGATTGGCCAGGCAGGAAGTATAGGTGGGAAAGCTAGACAGGAAGTAGAGGTGGAGCAAAGAGACTGGAAGTATTCTGGGAAGCAGGAAGCTCCCTCTGCCATTCCTGCCCAGACCATAGAGAAACAAAGATGTAACCTGCCCTGCTGGAAAAGGTACTGAGCCACATGGCTAACATAGACAAGAATTATAGGTTACAGTTAGATGTAAGAATTAGTTAACAAGAAGCCTGAGCTAATGGGCCAATCAGTTTATAATCTTATGGAGTCCTGTGTGTGATTTTCCTTTGGGGCTTGCCAGTTGTGGGGTACTGGGTGGGACAGATACTCCAACAAGTCGGCCTTTCATGTTACATCCTCCCATGATAGAACTTTGGTTGGCTGGTAGCCAGGTTGGCAGTAATTAGTTATCTTTACCCACTGAGACATCTTATTGACCCAGATACTTTTTTGAAAGAATTTTCTAATTTATTTTATTATTTTGTGTATAGGAGTTTTTGGCCTGCATGTTTGTCTGTGTGTCACATTTTTTAGATACTTATTTGTTTTTGAGACAGGATCTCACTTTGTAGCCCAAACTGGTCTAAAGCATGCAGTTCTCCTGGCTTGGTTGTCCCGATGCTAAGAGTGTAGGTGTGACCGTCCCCACACCTCACCCATTCTGAACCTTCAACATGAGGACCTGGAGGTGCCTTTGCCTTATGAGCAAGATTTCACAGTTTCTTTTTCTTTTCCAGTCATTGACAGCAACTTGATCCTAGGACTCTGGAATACCAATAGACTTCTAGACCCTTCTAAGCTGTCTTGGACTGCTCTCCAAAGACGTTATGCATCACATAAAAAGTCCCAGGAGAGTAAGATCCTGTTCTCCTTGCTGCCCACCTCTGGCCTAGGTCATTCTTGTTCTGACCACAACCCGGAAGAAAGACACGTGAGCCCTGAGTCCTGCAGTCCTTATGTAGCCCCAGGGGGAGATGGGAGTCCAAGTGAGGAAAGTGTAATCGGCTCTGGTTTTTATGTGTGCTTGGGAGGAGTTTATGGACACACCAGGAATAGAGGCTTAAGCCACCTGTAATCTAGAGGCATGGAAACAATAGTGCTATTGATGAGAATATTGCTGGCAATGTTGTTTGGAAGACTTTCGCCAAGGATTGGAGAAATTTTCATTAGCCGACATGTCCAGGCTTTGGAGAATGCCATAGATAACCAAGGCGGAGCTGCAGCTTGGTGGCTGCACAGACCAGGTAAGAGTTAGGATCCACGGAAACTGAACGGAGAAATTGTGGGGTAAGTAGGGGCTGTGGGTAAGATCCAAACACTGGCTTTATGGCATTGGAGGAGACTCAGAGTTGTTTGGGAGAAGACACCAGGCAGACAGCAGGCTGGGGAGAGCAATGGATACTCGGGTTCAAAGGTTTCTCAGAACGAAGGTAATAAGGGGAGAAAATGGAGTTGGGGACCAATCAGAAAGCTCCTGAAAGAGCCTTGGTGAGAAGTGCGACGGTCTGTATTGCAGAGAGAGTGTGTGGGAGAGGGGAGAATCACAGGGCTTAGGTTGCAGTAGGCGAGGAACTTGGGTATGACCTGAGTCTGGAGAGATGACTTCGTGGGTAAAGCACTTGACTTGCAAGGGTCTGAAGCAGAGTTTGGATCCCAGAAGCCAAGTGAAGGTTGGGCAGGCCTGGTAGTCGACTGAATTCCGATTCTACGGCAGCTGAGACAGCGATCCCTGCGGCAAGCTGGCTAGCTAGAGTGTCTTAATTGGTGGGCTCAGGTTCAGCTTTAGGGAGCCCCTGGTTCAATAAATACAGTGGGAATGAAGAAAAACACACGAGACCGACTTCAGGCTTCTACACACACACACATATACACATGCTCACACACACCTGACACACATGCATAATCCCTTGCATGGAAAGATGCACACACAAGGGAAAAGTTTACCCTACTAAATTTTCTGGCTTAGATGACAACTTATTCATCAATAAAAAGAAATAATAAATTGAAGCCCTGGGTTCCATCACTATCACATAGTCTCACACACAGACACATAGACACACACACACACACACACACACACACACACACACACACACACACTCCCTTAAGGGACAACAGGAGCAAGGAAAGTAACTAAGCTCAGATTTTCTTATGACAGTTGGATTCAAATTTAAGACAGTACTCTGAAAGAGAGGTTATATATATAAAATGGGGAGGGAGGATCCAGACCCTTCCTCTATTCCAGCTCTGCCTGGGAAAAAAAGCAACCCAGTTAATCTGACAGAGGAAGAAGGGAGCCAGCCAAGGTCAGAGCTGGGTGTGAAAGAATACCCCGCAGGCTTCCTGGCCAACCCCACCTCATTCAGTGTTCAAACCTGGCTGCTGATTCTGGCGTTCTCACCTCAACTTCAAAGGCTTCTTGAGAAAATTTAGTAAAATAACAAAGGAGAAGGTGCTTGCCATTCTATTTTTTTCTTCTGAGTGGTTTTCTTCCAGGAGTTGGGGAACAATGCTGGGCCGAGCTGATGGGTGCAGCCCCAGTGACAGCGTCACTCCGCAGTCGAGAGATGCGCAGCAGCTCCACAAGCCCCACCGCAATTGTTCAAGGCCGCAGTGTGTGTCCTCCAGTCATTTTTAACAGTGTTGTGAAGTAATTATAGACTCATGGGAAGTTTAAAAATGAGTGCCGAGAGGTCCTGTACTCCCTCCAGCACCCAGGATTCTGGAAGGGCAGCTGTGGGCTGTAACTAAAAGTACTGAATATGGTAACTAGACCATTGACTTCATTAGTAGTGTGCCACTTACAAGAGAAAAAAAATGAACTTTTCCTATTTTAATTTCTCACAGTTACTTTCTCCTTTCTCTTCGATGCCTATCCAGGGACTATAGGTCTTAAAGAGATGCTAAATTGCATTTCTTCTTAGATACTGGTCTCATATACACAGGGAGTTTGGGGGATGGGTGACGCTAACCTCTTCTCAAACTTGACTTTAACATCACAATGCCTACTAGAACCTGGCGAGTTTCCTGAGATGAACTAAAGCTAATTCGAGTTATTAAGTTGGTTATCATCACTTTGATTGACTGAGCTTGCAAGACAGCTTTTCTGTATGAGAGACACATGGCAGTATGCCCTCAGTTCCCTAGACGCTGTGGAATTTTGCAGCTTCATTGGGGGATGAAGTCTAAGCCCCACCTACTGAATTTGACTTGTGATTTGGGTTGTTCAATGAAACAGAGGGGTCAGTAAGCTCTGAGCCAAGACCTCAAGAGAACTTAGAATTTTCATGCTTTTTATATGTACACATTTTGTAGTCTACTTACATAAATACACACACACATACACACACACATACACACACACACACACACACACACACACAGGTATAGGTGACTAAACCCAGGGTCTTGTACATATTTTGCATGTACTTTACCACTAAGCCATAGGCCAGCTCTTCCTCAGTTCTCTGGAACATTGGTGGTCTTCTTACGAACAAGGTCAGCCCATGCTCTGGAGGACAAGAGGCCATGTGGAATACAGTTACTATAACCCAACTGAGATCTTCTTGAATGATCGAGCTGGCAGCAGGTGTATGAGCCAACAGCACTGTGATCAGGTTTGCCTACGCTAACAAGGCTGTTCAGCTCACACATGAATATACTCAGTAAATAAGCGCTGGTTGTCATAAGTCCCTTGTTTGCTGGTTGCTTATTATATTGTATTATTGAGATAGCAAGTTACCCAAAAAGGAGATGCATGTATGTGGGGCACTAAAGGGCTCAGAAGACAAAACTTCCTAGCTGAGAGCTAGAACTCACTAGGGTTCAAGTGGCTGTTGGGCCATGTGTTCTTGGGGTCAAGTGACTCTTAAGAACATAAAAGACAAGCAAATCAGCTGTGGGCTAACTCATCCCTGCAGAATGGAAACAGAGCTGGTGTGGGGATAGCCCGGAGGTCGCTAAAGGTGTTCGGATGGTTTCCAGGAAGGAAAGATTGTTACTTGTCTAGTTCTCTCCCTGAGAACCCAAAAAAACATGCACAAGATATGGATGGTGGTGAACAAGCAGAAGCTGCAGGGGCCCTTGGGGCTGATGAAGTCGCCCTAGAGCAGAGGGGCTTGCAGTTTGGAACCAAAAGGAAGTCTTCTGTGGTTCTGAGGCTTCAGTCATTCAACCACAAGTTCCCAGTGAACACTTACTGTGTCTACTGTGCCCACCACACTGTATTCCCTCAAACTGGGTGTGGTGAGCTCCCACGAGTTCCTGTCCCTAAAGCTCACAGGTGATGAGAAGTTGGGATCAGGCTGGTTAGGGAGCAGGGTAGGAGAGAGAACCCCTCAGAGAGTAAGGGAAAGACACAACCCTCATCACTTTCTTCCCAGTGCCTTGTGGTCCAAGGACTGTTGTTAAGTTCCTGTTGAACAGAACATGCAAAACACCTTATCCCACTCCAGTCGTTATGTGAAAACAGATGTCACCGAGAGGTCAGCAGCACAAAATGAGTCACAGAGAGGGCTGCCATGCCCCTTGCTCAGGACACATGGTAGGAGCAGCAAGCTTTTCGTGTCGACACTGACACAGATGACAAACTCAGGATCAAGTTCCCTGGAAAGACAAAGATGCTTAAAGCAAGTAGCAGAGTAGAAGGAACGGATGGATGGGCAATGTCTTCTCGTGGGACTGCATTTCACCTAATACTTGCAAGATGAGTAACTTGGACAGGAGAGGGGAGATTTCAGAAAGGGCATAGTGTAAGCAAGAGCCCAGGGTAGAGAGACCATTTGAAAAACCGCAGCTACAAATAAACGTACAAAGAACATTAGAAACTGTAAGATTGGATAGCTGAGCGAAGGGCGCTGAGCTGAATCAATGATTTGAGTCATCAATCCAAGAATAACAGGAAGACATAGAAAGTAAACTGTCAATATATTTGAGTCATATGAATGTGTCTCCTTTTTATTTTGCATGCGTTTTTATGTGTATGTACATGTTTGGGGGTTATGTGTGTAAATATGTGCATGGATACACATGTATGCATGGCAGTAGGCAGAGGCCAACCTCAGTTGTCATCCTCAAGGACATGTTTTTGAGACAAGGTTTTTCACTGGACCTGGGACCCACTTATGTGACTGGTTCTGTTGGTCAGTGAGTCCTAGGAGCCTGTCTCCACCTCCCCGGCCCTGAAATTACAGGCATATACCACCATGTCTGGATGGTTTTTAATGTGGGACTTGGGTCAGAATTCAGGCCTCAAAAGCACTTTACCAACTGAACTATCTCCCCAGCCCTGAAATTTCTGTTTTCTATTCGGCATGATGCATCATCATTGGTTAGTTTCTATGGCTCAACCTATTTCCGTCAGCGAGATCGCCAGCCTGACCCCGCCAAGGTCAAGTCTTTGTTATGACTTTTTCCCTTCCCACGCGATCTCCTCACTTCCTTGCCAGCAATCCTAGATTCAGCACCAAGAGAGCAAAGAGAGAGCTGTGGGTCTGAGGTGACATGGGTCACCCTCCCACACACGTCGGCGAAGGGCTAGTAGCATCCCAAGACGCTTGCCTTTAATCACAGCCTGCAGGTCTCTGTGGGTTCACCAGGGGAGACCTGCTACCTCAGACCGCTGCTCTCCGACCTCCTGACTGCTCGGGCGATATTGGAATCTGTGAGTTCACAGCAGAGGTGAGAGCGTCCTAAGGTTTCAAGAGAATGTTCTCGGGTAATAAATACAATCCTCTGAAGTGCAGCCAGTTAGGTGGCCTCATGTTCTCAATTTTCAGATGCTTCTCTCTGTGTGACCAGAATCTAGGTCACACCTCAACTGGACGTCACTGCACTGAGATTTCTCATTTTTCATTTCACCAGCTCATACTGAACTGGCATAGGAATGCAAGGAAGATCACATAAGGCGATTCATGTGAGGTCAGAACCGCATTCCACAGCATCCTTCATCAGGAGTCATCCAGAAGCATCAGAGAGGACCCCTGACAAACTCCCTGGGAGAACTGGAGAACTTTGATTTTCCCCTATGTTAGAGAGGCCCCAGGAAATCAGAGGTGACTTTCTCCCTGGTCACGGTGTGAAAAGCTGTTTTAAACAGACTGGGATGGATTGTTTATTGGCTAGGGTTACTTTCAGGAGCAAAACCAATAGAATGTGTACATATTAATAGGAGACATTAGATTGCTTTACGTGATACAGTGATGGGGGAACAGAGGTCCTTGCATTCACAGAGAATCACTACGAGCCCCAGGAATGGTAATCACATAGGGAGGTCTCCTCCACGGAGGAGATAAAATCAAACACCCACATTCCATCCAGAAAGCTGAGAACGGAGGTTGCTAAAAGGCCTTTTTGCTATCTGAAGAGACAGACTCCTCCCTTTGGTGAGGAGTTGAGGGAGACTGGATACAGTGGGGGGTAGGATATTCACTCAGTACTCACTCTGAATAGTTAATTTCTTCTTAGGGGAGAAAATAAAAAAAATTTCCCCACACTACATTATTAATATTAGCCTAAGGAAAGCATAGCCAGGGAGACAGAACGCCGATGTCTGTGAGAAACAGAATCCCATTGTAAATACAGAAGCAAACAGCCATTATGCAGAGTTCTTTAAGGTTCAGGGTGACTCTGAGAATGGCCTCTCAGTAATAGAAGGAAATTAAGCTATCAGGAGAGCTTCAGAGTGTCACTGGCAGAGATTCTGTGGCTGCTAAAATTCAATAGTTCAATGGAAGGAAAATTGAAATTCCTGACTGAGAGAAAAGGCCAAAGGACAAGCAGGCTTGAAACCAGCACCAGGGTCGAGGGGGCGTGGAGGTGGGTGTCCCAGCATTCAGAAAGATATTCTCTATTGTGAAGAATGTGTTTAGAGAGATAGAACTGCTCTTTGTCACTGGGGACCTGTGTGGAATTTATGCCTTGAGACAAGCAATCAAGATTTCTTAAAATCAGAGGGAGACAGAGGTCAGAAAGCTAGCTTTCCAGTCCCCCAATGTGGACCTTGTGAAGGGTCCAGATCTGACTTTTTCTCCCATCTCTGGCTGGATTATGGGCAGTTTATGTTCAGAAGTACGGTACTGATGGTGAAGAACCATCACCACAACAGGTTAACCTTTTGGTTAAGGATCTAGGGAGCAGGTTAAAAGAGATTACATTTCTGGCCAAACCATGCATTTTGACAATCTGTAGAGTCAGTTGTACAGGAAAAAAATGTGTTATTCTCTGAATCTGCACACCAGCTGAAGGCTCTGCTCCAGGAGTTCCTGCCTTCAATGAAGAAGAAATAAGGGGCTAGGATTTTACAAAGACTGAAGGGGGAAATAAACATTTTTTATTTGGAAAGTAAGTCGACAGACCCACACCCAGATCTTATGGAGACATTTTCTCACTTGAGGTTCCCTCCTCTCTGATAACTCTACCATGTGTCATGGTTGACAGAAAACTAGTCAGCATACCCAGGAAAGGGGTTAGGGGACAGGAGCTGATGTTCTTCCCACAGCCGCACAGAAACAAAACACAATGAACATTATGCTCCAGAGTGGTCCGTTCAATAGAAGGGGAGAAGTCGGCTGCAGTGGCGGAAGCAGCAGCAGAGGCAGCGGCAGAAGAGGCGGTGGCGGAGGCGGAGGAAGAGGAGGAGGAGGAGGAGGAGAAAGGAAAAGAAGGAAGAGGAGACTCACTGGGGCTTGATCGTGGTCTGCCTGGCTAAGAAAAACAACCCGTGCTTCACTTCCCGCAAAGGAGCCTGATGGGGGTTTTGTTCAGTGGTGACCTCACAAAGGAATAATTACTTCAGTGAGAGCTCCCAAGAGTTCCATGGGTGGAGTCACCAAGGGGACCTCCTGCTTCTGAGTCTGTGTCTTTCTCATGGCAAGGAACTTGTCTGGGGATGTCTGACTAGAAACTTACTGATCATCAAAGGACAAATTGACAGAAAGGTAGAATGAGACACTCGTAATTGTCTCAGTATAAGAAAAGGATTCACTGGAGCTAGAAAAATGGCTGAATGGTTAAGGCACTTTTGGCACAATCGTGAGGACCAGAGCTATGGTCTCAGCCCTCACTTAACAAGCAGTGCATCAGATGAGTGATTTTCACCCCAACTCTAAGGTGAGTGGAGGCAGTAGGCTTGCTGGCTTATAGCCTAGTTGAGTAAACATGAGGTCCTGGCTCATGGAGGGACCTTGCTGAATGAGAAAAAACAAAAAAACAAAAAAAAACCAAAAAAAAAAAACCCAAAAAGGACATGGCTGCTCCTAGGTATGGTGAAGGAGAAAGTTTATGGTAGATAGAGAGGGGCCAGAAGAGAGGACATGACCCTGAGCAGTGTGAGGAGAATGGGAAGGCGAGAGCAGCAACCTGGTCCAAGAGACCGGCCATGAGAGTCGAAGAGAGGGACCAGATAATAAAATGTCTGTGTAGGGAAGAGCCTCTGGGGAAGGGCAGCCCAGCCCCTGGGCTGGAGAGAGAGTCCAGGGTAACCAGTCATGCCCTATAACTGAGGGTGCCCAGGCTGGAAGTCCCTCAACCACCAGAGGTTGGATAAGCCAAGGTCTCTGCAGCAGAACATCTGGCGATTCCTTAGACCACGCAGGGCACTGAGGCACGGGCTTCTGATACTTAACTCTCTCAATCAGCCAGCAGACAAAACAAAGTCAAAACCTTGGCCACTCTGCTGTATACACATCAGAATGATCACAGCCGAAAGACAGAAAGGCACCACTAAGGAACTGCAAAGGAAGAAAACACCTCCTGAAAAAACTACTGGGTGTTATCTTCCCAACAGCCCAGCAATTGTACGCCTAGGTGTGCTTTAAGCAGAGTCCATAAACACACATATCAGGTTTCTCTTTACCAAAACTATGTGTGAGGGACTGGGGAGATGGCTCAGTGGGCAGGGCATAATCATGAGGGTCTGAGTTTAGTCATAAAGTCAGTGCACAAGTGATCCCGAGACACAGATCGAGTGAGGGAGAGAGGGAGGGAGGAGGAGAGAGGAGGGACAAAGAGAAGACATGCATGCAGTCTCACGGCAGACTACATGAGCTCACGCTGTTGACTCTCATGTCGCCTTGCATGAGTGCATTGGGTGTGTTTCCACAAAGGGATGTCATCAGACACAGCAGAAAGAACAGACAGGCTGTGCTCCACACAGCTGCATGGTGGTGAGCAAAGATGAGATGAGATGGCCATGTGGCCAGATTCTAGAAGAGCCAACAGAATTCTACAGTATAGCATAGACCAAATTGTAATCATCTTTAAAGGTGAAGGAACAGAGGACAGAAAAAAAAAATCCTGCGTGAGGAAAGGGTTTGGGGCAGGTACGACTGTCGTCCTTTCTTTTGGTTTCTTGCCTGAGTGTGCTCAGCACCTAACAATGTGCAGAGCTGCACAGGTACTGAGCCACACCCTCACGGACACCCACCCACCCACTGTGCTACATACTTGATGTGTGTGCACCTTCTGTGTAGACAGTATTTCCATACCAAGTGTGAAAGTTAGCTTGAGGCATGCTGACATAAACCTGCTTCTTCTCCTACACAAGAAGGACAAAGACAGAGTCAGCCATCGATGGCAAGCACAGCATTAGGGGCACTTAGGATATACTTAGCTGGAGGGCAGCTGAGAAAAGTGGAGTGCCTTCCGTGCTGAAGAGTGTGGATTGAACTGTCTTGGCAGGAGGAGCGAGGATATTCTAAAGGTACCCTGGACTCTTCTTCCCGGCCATCACATATTAATTAAAACAGTTGTCCCCCAGGATTGGAATTTCCCCAGGAATCTCTCCCAGGAAGCAGGAAAAGGGTGGAGGCTGCAGCCACCTGGAAGAGGAACTTGCCTCTTGGAAAAAAAATTTCGCATCAGTTCTTCTGACAACTTGTCCAACCGCCTCGCAGGAGAGGCTGGAGCAGAGATGGCGATGACGGGAGGAGAGCCCCTTGACTAGCGCCCCGCTGAGTCAGGTATAGCCCTGTCAGCTTAAAGCTGACCCCAGAGCAAGACCCTAGAGACAGATGGGCGGGGCCTCACTGGACCCATCTGCTCCTCCTCCCAATATGGCCACTTTGACTAAATGTCCTCTGTTTTTCACTATTGCTGTTCTTGTTTGCTGATCTGCCGATGGCTAATAACTGAGGTTGGGTAGCTCCTTAGGGCCGCCAGGGCCCAGCTTTTGCCTTCTTGCTGTTAATTCATTTGAAAGCAGACAACAGACATTTGTGAATAAATACATCTTCTTGAGTCCATGGCATCTGCAAGGTTGCTAGCTGCCTTCTCAGTCACTATCACCTGATCTGTTATTCTACCCGTTTTCCTCAGACATCGCCTTGCAGGGCAAAATGGGAGGACGGCTCTGGTGGACTGACGGCTGCTTCATCTCGGAGGAACAAGGTTGAGGCTGGACATGCAGCCTTCTAGAGAAAGTCTAAGATGTGCAGAGGATTCTAGACCCCATCAAGGAGGAAACGAAGTGTTATCTAAAGATTGGAACTGGGCATGTGAAAACCGAAGCCATGAATCTGATGAATTACTCAGAACTGAAGGTTCTCTACAAAAGCAGAGAAATCATCCACAGGTTCCCCTGCTGTGGTGTTCTTTGAAAGTCACCTCACACACGTTAGGATTTCTAGATTTCTAAAAATGTCTGCAAACACCCCAGTTTATGACTTCAAACCATAATACAAAGGTTCTAAAACTGGTGGAGAAATTATGTTTCAATAATGCCGTATTATTTGAAAGGGGGAAAGAGCTTTTTATAAACCAACCTACAAAATCAGGCTTTGAAATAAACTTTTGGAGACTTGATAAGACCAGGAAAGGAGGCCAGAGTCCCTACAGCTGAGGTTAACAAAAAACAGGGACAGGAGCTCTAAGCCACAGAGGTGACCTTTGTACATTAACACCTGCTTGAGATGCCTCAGGCAGGAATTTTAGACACTCTCTGCGGTGCTTATGAACGTGTTGTTAGCAGAAACCACACTCCCCATTCTGAACCTACACACACACACACACACACACACACACACACATACACACACACACACACACACACACACACACACACACACACGGTTCTTCCCATACTTAATTTTGGTTTGAATTCCGATTTCAACTCTATTTTCTTCAAGGGTGTCTTAAAAGTAACATAAAATTTATTTTGGGGCCATCCAAAGTGGTTCAGGAGCTGTGGCTCCTGGCACCAAGGAATCCACAACAATCCCAGTTTCAGATATAAAATAACCACATTTTCCTGTATTGACTTTCTTTTCAATGTTTTGGGTTTTTTTTTTTTCTAAAAAGAGAGCTCTTAGTCTGGCAAGATGGCTCAGTGTGTAAAGGCATTTGCTAAGCAAGCCCGAGGGCTTGAGTCTGATCCCCAGAATTCATGTAATGTGACAGAGGGAAACCAAATCCATATCTGTACACACACACACACACACACACACACACACACACACACACACAAACACACACACACCCCTAAAGAGAAAAGTCAAAAATAATTTCTGTTCAAAAGTAGGAAACTGGGCTAGAATCCTCCAATAATTGTCCCTTCTTTGGTATATGACATTACATGAGCAATGGTGTAAAACGAGCTGTGGCCCCACCAATATGTTACAGCTTGTGATGTCTGTATCGGAGACAATGGAACTGAGGGCAGATAGGACAAGAAGGACATATGCTGAAGTTAGCGCCATCTGGAAGGGGGGCACACTAAATAGGAGCTAACGTTACAGATGACACACTGTAGGATGGGCCCCAGGGTGGAAGGGCAGATGGTAACCACGATGGGGGGCAGCACTAATACAAGGAAAAGATCAGGAAGAAGAAGGGAGAGTCAAAGCAGAGGAAAGCAATGTCTCGGTCTGAAAAGTGACTCCCTTGACATACCAAAGGGTGCAGCGGCCATATGCAGGCAGCCCAGGCAGAGTGAGAGGTGGAGCCATTGTTAGAGCCCTCTGGCTGGGACCCACCAGGCATGTGCAGCCAGCACCACTCCATCTGCTTCTCTGATTAATTGCTTTTGAGGAAGGCTCTACTCCCAGTGGGAAAATATCAGAATATGAAAAAAAGATTTTTAGAAATGAAAAAGATGAACCGCTTGTCACACTTGAATGGGGGAAACTAAAACAGAGATGGCATGTGTTACTAAGAGAGGGTCTGCAAATCAAGCTAAGATTCTTACCCCAGGAGATGCTTGGTGCACAAAGACCCTGTGACAGCATTCGGTATAGGAGAAACCCTTCACATCAACCAGAATGACAACAGTAGCTAAGATCACCTGGCAGGCGGTGCGCACTGGGGTTTCCATCTTCCCATTTGATCCTGAAAGTAACAGGACACAGAAGCGCTGCTCAGTCTTTCCCCGAGGGACAAGATGCGAATGGGGAGCAGAACCTTTCATCCTCAGTGAATCAAAGTGGCTACCTAGGCTGTAATCCATCCATCGCCATAGCGGCTCAACACAATGGTCCCCAGAATAGTGTCATTCTCTTCCCTACAGGCAAAATTAGCTCTAAAACTTTATCTGAATCTAACGAGGAGAAGAAACGACTGCATAAACCAAAAGATCTAGAGTGAGTGGAAACGCAAAGCATCAGAGAAAAAACACAGAGGAAAGAGAACAGCAAGTGTTAGCTGTGTGATGTAGTCACTTGTCCTTGAAAGTTTTATTCTTACTCCCGGTTGTTCTTGAATGTACATGTGTCTGCCATGTGTGTGTCTGCTGCTGCTGGAGGCCAGAAGGAGTCAGATCTCCTGCAACTGGCAAAGGGTTTTGAGCTGCCATGTGGGCACTGGACACTGACTGAACCCAGGTCCTCTGCAAGAGCAGTAAGTACTCTTAACCTCTGATCCCTCTCCCTAGCCCCACAAAGAATATTGTTTTTCTCTTAAGATTATAATATAATTAATTGTAAGTAACATTTTTCTCTTCCCATTAACCCTCCTATTTGTTCCCTTCCTGCCATCCTACAAAGTCATGGCCTTTTTTTTCACTAATTGACATTGCATGAATATTTATAAAGATATACATGTGTATATTCCTAAACATAACCTGCTCAGTCCACATAAAATAACTTGTATGTATGTATTTAGGGATGACCATTTGACACTGGACAACCAATTGGTGTGCTCTTCCTTGGGAGGACCACCTCTCCTGCTCCCAGCTTTCCTTGGTTGCCTAAGAATAGTTCCTTGTGTAGGGTTGAGGCCCCATCCATGATGGCCTGTCCTTCAGTGTTGCCTTTGCTCAGCTTATGTGTGGGAAGTGCTGCTGAGACCTTCTGGGTACAGGTTATTACATTATTAGGAGGCAAATCTCACTGGGAGTTCCCTGATTCTCTGACTCTTACAATCTTTCCACCTGAGCGTGCACAGAGCACAGCATGTGTCTCCTGGACATTTAAGTAGGCTGAATAATGATCACCTCAAAAGTATGCAGGTCCTAATTCTTAAGTGTTACCTCCTATGGCTAAAGTATCTCTGCATTCAGTTAAGGATCTTGTTATGGCAAGACCACCCTGGTCTAAGGAGTCCTGTCCTGACAGAAGAAATTCTGACAACTGTCTGAGGCCCAGTGGCACTCAAGACTGGCTAAAGTGAGGATGACAGGGAAGGGCCTGAGACTATGGAGAAAGTGAGGTGTCAGTCTTGTGAAAATGTCACTTTCAGGAGTGAGGTTATGACCGCCCAGCAGGAGATTTGTCTGTGAAGGGAAAAGAAGAAGCAGATAGTAGGAACTGAGGGTCCTAGAAACACAAAAGGAAGCCACACGTTTGCTTAACACAACCTCCATCACTGAGTATTAGAGAAGGGTGCCTACCACACCAAGAGAAAAGGGAGCAGGAAATAAAGAAACCTGAAAGCCAAGTGAACTCATTCCAGTCTCTAAAGCATCACCTCATGCTAGTGTTCTGGAAAGTTAACGCGGTGCACTTAAATAAACAGAAGACTGGAGTTGGCATGCACGATGCTATGGTTTGGATAAGAAACGTCCCTCAGAGGTTATTGGGTGTGAACACTTGGCCCCTGTTGTGGAATAAAGATGTGCCACATTTGTTTATGCTGCAGATTACTACTGTGTGAAGGTGTGTAATTTTGTTTATGCTGCATTTGTTCAATTATGTAAAAATGTGTTGCGTTTGGTTCACCTTGCCTGTCTAATGCACCTGATTGGTCTAATAAAGAACGGAACAGCCAATAGCTAGGGGATAGGCACAGGGGGATAGGCATGGCAGGCAGGCAGAGAGAAATCTAGAATAAAAAAAAAAGAATGGGAGGAATGAGAGAAAAAGAAGAATGAGAGAGCAAGAAGCCAGGGAGATGCTAGCCAGGCAGACGTAGAGAAGTAAAAGATATACAGAAGTTAGAAAGGAAATAAGCCTGAGGGAAGAGGTAGATAAAGAGAAACAGGTGAATTTAAGTTAAAAGAGCTAGCCAGAATTGTGCCTACGCTAAGTCGAGCATTCAAAACTAATAATAAATCTCAGTGTCATGATTTGAGAGCTGGTTGGTGGTCCAAAGAAAAAGCCTGCTACAGCTCCCTGCTGGTGATGCTGTTCAGGGAGGGTTTGGAACCTTTATGGGGTAGAGGGAGGAAGTGGGTTATCCGGGGACAGGCCAGGTGGCTAGCCTGGCACCTGTCCACCTTCAGCTCGCTGCATTTGGAATGCTGACATGGTGCAACCGACTGCCTCGTCCTCCCTATGCTGCAGCCAGGAGCTGCTCTCCATGCCAACCTCAGTCTCCATGGTGACAGAGGCAGCAAGGGTGACGTAGTAAACAATCCAAAATTCCAGAAGAGGGGGAAAGATCAGTCCTGATATTTCCAACTATAACCCAAGGGATGTTAAAGTTTTAAATACTCACCTTTGTTATTTTTTTTATTGTGTGTCTGTGTAGAGATATGTGCACATGAGTAAAGGTATCCTTAGAAACCAGAGGTGTTGGAACCTTTGGCTCTGGAGTTACAGGTGGTTGTGAGTTCTCAACTAAACTCTGGTCCCTGGCAAGAACAGTCTGCACTCAACCTCTGAACCATTACAGAAGCCCCCCAAATGAACAAGGGAGTAAAAGGATATGTTTTGAAAGGACCTACTGTGCACCTGGAAACACTGACCCCAAATAGCCAACCATGAGACACATTTCAGTAAGTCAGTCAGATTTCCAGGACATTAGCAAAAGAATTCGTTTAGTCCCAAGCTTAAAGCCCGGCTGTGATAATAGAGAGGAAATAAATTCACCAAGATGCTTCTTAATCCAAGAAAACGTGAGACAAGAATTTTTATATTTAAAGTGTTCTTCAAATGTCAAAGGTACAGAAATGATTTTAAAATGCATGTGCTCCATATATATAATACATAATGCATAATATCTGCTATATAACATAAGATGTTCCCTTGAACACAAGTTTCATCCAACCAAGTGACAACTAGAAAGAAAACCAAACAAACCTGACAAAAACCATCCTGGTGGGCACCAAATTTATTTCATCATGCTTCAGCGAGTGTGAAGGGTCTGTATAGTTGGTCCGACGGTTGGTTCTCTTGCAGAATACCCAGATTCAGTTCCCACATCCACTTTGAGCGTCCTCTCTCACAGCTGCCCGTATGTCCAGTTTTAGGGGGAAACCACTGCCCTCTTCTGGTCTCTCTGGGCACTGCAGGCATGCAGTACACATACAGACTAGCAAGCACACACTCATACACATAAGTAAAGATAAAGGAAAGTTTAAGAAAAATTTAGAACGACAAGAGTGAGGAAAAAGATGAGAAATAAATATAAAACTAATATAATATAAAACTAATATTATATAATCTAAAACTAAGGCAATCTAATAAAAATTGAAACAATGTGAAGCAGAGAGATCACAAAACACAAATTAAATTTCATCATGGACAAGGGAGGGATTGAGCAGAGAGATGATCAAACTGGCAAACCAAATAGAGTATACTAAGGTAAGAAAAGAGGGGGAAGGGGACTTTAAAAAAAAAAAGTAAAGGTCAGCTTTAAATAAAGACAAAGCTAAAAAACCAAATACCAAAGCAGGCATTGTCCAGAGAGGTAAGAGAACAACCTAAAAAAGTGGAAGGATGTTTACCTTCTTTGAATTTTATTATTTATTTTTTCAGCTCTATGTGTTTGAGTGTGTGTCACACAAGTGTAATACCCCTAGAGACCAGAGGGGGTGTCAGGTCCCTGGAGCTGAAGTTACAGGCGGTTGTGAACTACTGGCTTAGGTGCTGGGAAGAGGAGGAAGCACCCCCAACCACTGAGCCACTTCTCAGCCCTAGGGATCTTTACGTGCCTATATTTTTGCTAATTACATATCTTGTATAGGTTTAATATCCAGAAGACATAAAGAATTCAGACATCATCACAACAATAATGAGCAGAAAATCTCTGGAGAAAAACTAATAGTGGCCAACAGGCACCTGAGCAGATTCTCAACACCATCATTCCTTAAAGGAAAGGAAAATCACAGAAAGCCAATCTCACAGGTCTAATGGCGACACTGAAAACCAGAGAAAAGTAACGTGTGGTCCTGGAGGTGGAGGAATCTAGGTTAGGAGGCCAGAGACGTAGCAGTTAGACCTCTTCACTGTGCACTTAGGTGAGTAGTAACTCAGCTAATGTAGAGAAGGCTCTGGGATGGGGCAGGGGCTTTCCTTCCAGCAGGATAGCCTTGGCGTGGCAGAGGGCTTTGAGGAGGTAGGATCTTCTGGCTGGGATTGTGGGACAGGGCTAGGAATTGCCGGGCCTGTCCTCCTATTGTCTCAGGTATCCTGTGCATCTCAGTAGTATTGTCTGGGTTGCAGGTCATTACACAGTGGTGATGGCTTGGCCCCCTCCATCGCTGAGACCTTTAGCAAGTGACACCATGCAGGAGAGCGATCAGCTCAGTGGTAGGAAAGGCCCACTTGCTCTTCATGAGCCTGGGGTGTCTGTAGACATTTACTGCTCACAAGTGCTGAAACTCAGCGCTCATGGACATCACTGCTATTTCAAGGATTTGAAAACATAGGTGACTGGGTCCCACATCCAGAATTCTGAATTCAGAAATCAAATCTGCATTGCATTTGTAACGAGTCCTTAGTGGCTGCTGCTGCTGCTGCTTCAGCTACAGCACAGGAAATCACACTGGAAAGACAGCCTTGATGTGTGTGCGAACACCTGTAATCTTAGGACAGAGCAGCCTCTAATTTCCAGGGTCTGAGAAACGGCCTAAACGCCTGCTCTTCCCACAAGCTTCTAGGAAATGCGACCAGAGGACATTGTGCCAGATCAATGGATGTGCTTTTGAAGCCCAGATGCACCGTGGAATCATACAGGGAGGGAGGTAAAGATTTCCGCACTTAGGCCCCCCTCCAGATCAAGCAATTCTATCAGGATTTCTTGGGAGAGCCCCGGCATTAAAGAGCTTTCTGTGTTTCCAGCAGGTAGTGAAAAGGGTTGTTTCTGCTGTCAGCTGCTCCCAAGTGAAAAACAGTCATGCCTTTTCTCTAGTCCTTTACGGCATTTCAAACGGGGGGGGGGGAGAAGAAGAGAGAGAGAGAGAGAGAGAGAGAGAGAGAGAGAGAGAGAGAGAGAGAGAGAAAGAGAAAGAGAGAGAGAGAGAAGGGGGGAAAGAGAGAGGAGGGGAGAGAGAGAAGAGGACAGAGAGAGAAGGAGAGAGAGAAAGAAGGGGGGAGAGAGGGGGAGAGTTCTGTGTTTAGGCAGCCGCATGGCAGCCCTTGTGTAAAAGTATGCCGTTTTTACTTTTCTATTGCTGTGGAGAGACACCATACAAAGCATTTATAGAAGGAGTTTATTGAGAGCCTGCTTAAACCTTCAGAGTTGAGTCCATGACTGCCATTTGCAGGAAGCATGGCAGAAGACAGGCATGGCCCTGGAGAAATAGCTTAGAGCTAGGATGTTGGGGGCAACAACTACAAGGCCTATCTAGGAATGACATTGCTTTTGAATGCCTCCAGCCTGCTCTCAGTGAACCCCTACTCACCAAGGCCACACCTCCCATCCCTTCCCAAAACAGGTAGCCAACTGGAGACAAAACGTTCAGGCATAGGATCCTATGGGAGCCATTGTCAATCAAATAAGTGGCAGTCCTTGTCCCCTCCCATCCTGACAACAGTTTGTCTCGCTGGACTGACTGGCCTAGGCTCTCCTGGGGCTTTTGCTGTCTCTGCCTCCTTCTCTTGCTGAAGGAGCACAGAATTGCAGACACATCCAGATTTATGTGCATTCTGGGACTCTGTGCGCAGATCCTCACATTTGCCCGGCAAGCATTTTACCCCATCATGCCGTCTTCCCAGCCCCACAGTTGATTGCTGTGAGTGTACTCTGTTCGTCAGATCTTAGGGAATGAAATGGCAGTGCTCAGAGCTGTCACCTCTGCAGTTCAAAGCAGAAGCGCACACCTTTAATCCCAGCACTCAGGGGACAGATCTGTGAGCTGGAGGCCAGCCTGTTCTACAAAGCAAGTTCAGGCCAGTTAGGGTTATGGCTAGAAAAAGAGACCCTATCTCAACAAAATATAGCAACAGAAAAAACAAAACAAACAACAAACAAAAAACCACAACAATCTTCAAAGTCTCTCTCTCTCTCTCTCTTTCTCTCTCTCTCTCTCTCTCTCACACACACACACACACACAATCTCAACCGATTAAAAAAACAAACAACAGTTATTTAAAAAAAAAAAAACCCAACCAACTAAGCAAGCAAAAGCAAGCCACCAGGCAAGAAAATGCCCCTGCCATGACTCCTGGCATTATTAGACAAGCAGGACACAAAATATCCTGCTTCACAGAAATGTCTGTTGAATATGCTTGGCCTGTTGGCTGAATATGAATGCCCCAACGTTACAGAGAAACTTTGGGTGACTGTCCAGGCAGCCAGCTGTTTCTGTCATTACTCACATTATTTTCTGGAAGTTGCTTGCTTGCACTTTCTGCTTACTCAGTTAATATTATTTCCTTCTTGAGTCTTAGAGGGAGTAGAAGTCTAGATAGTTATAGTTTACAAGACACACAAAGTAAATTATGATAGAAGGTAAATTAGGTATAAGACTTTGGACTCACTGAGATAGGATAGATATATTTTCTCTGAATTTGTCAAATGCAAATGGAGAGGATTATAAAATGGGAGGAGACAGCTCTCAGACACTGTCTCATTCTGAGATTCCTGGACGCAGGATCGCCATTTCAGATTGAGGTCGAGATAAGAGCCAGTGGCTGGCTGTTTTGCTTTTCGGATCTTCAGGTTGAACCCCAATTTCTGACTCTGAGTTTTTATTAATCATGCTTCCTGTAACATGCTTCAGAAGCATCTTTAGGGTATATGCCCAAGAGTGGTATAGCTGGATCTTGAAGGGAATGGATTCCCATCTTCCTGAGGAACTGCCACACTGATTTCCATAATGGCTCTACAAGTTTACAGTCCCACCATCAAAGGATGAGTAATCCCCCTGCTGCCAGTCCTCAGCAGCATACACTGTCACTTCTTTTATTGATAGTAGACATTCTGACTGGTGTAAGAAGAAATCTCTGAGTAGTTTTTATTTGTATTTTTCTGAGGATGTTTGCCTTATTTAGGGTTTCTATTGTTGTGAAGAGACACCATGACCATAGCAACTCTTGTAAAGGGAAACATTTAATTGGGGCTTACATCTTCAGAGGATTAGTCCATTTTCATCATGGTGGGGAACATGGTGGCATGCAGGCAGACACAGTGTGGGAACAGGAGCTGAGAGATAATACATCTTGACTTGCAGGCAACAGGAAGTGATTTGAGTCACTGATATTTCTTTGCTTTATTTCTAAAAGCCACTTATGAGTGAGTACTTATTATATTTGTCTTTCCGGGTCTGGGCTACCTCACTCAATATGGTGTTTTCTAGATCCATCCATTTGCCTGCAAAATTCAAGATGTCATTATTTTTTTCTGCTGTGTAGTACTCCATTGTGCAAATGTACCATACTTTTCTTATCCATTTTATGGGTTGAGGGGCATTTAGGCTGTTTCCAGGTTCTGATTATGACAAACAATGCTGCTGTGAACATAGTTGAGCACATGTCCTCGTGGTATGATTGAGTATCCTTTGAGTATATTTGAGGGGTATTGTTGGGTCTTGAGAAAGGTTGTTTCCTAATTTTCTGAAAAATCACCACACTGACCTCCAAAGGGGCTATACCAGCTTGCATTCCCACCAGCAATGCAGAAGTGTTCCCCTTTCCCCACAACCTCTCCAGCATAAGTTGTCATCAATGGTTTTGATCTTACACTTCTTACAGGTATAAGATGGAATCTGAGTTGATTTGATTTGCATTTCTCTGATGACTAAGGATGTTGAGCATTTTCTTAAGTGTCTTTCAGCCATTTTAGATTCCTCTGTTGAGAGTTCTCTGTTTAGGTCTGTGCTCCATTTTTTTATTGGATTTTTTTGTTCTATTGATGACCAATTTCTTGAGTTCTTTGTATCAGAACTCTTTGCGATCAGACATCTGTTAGATGTGGGGTTACTGAAGATTTTTTTACCATTCTGTAGGCTGTTGTTTTTTCTTGTTGACCATGTCCTTTGTTTTACAGAAGCTTTTCAGTTTCAGGAGGTCCCATATATTGTTTATCTCAGTGTCTGTGCTACTGGGGTTATATTTAGAATGTGATCTCCTGTGCCAATGTATTCAAGTGTACTTCCCACTTTCTCTTCTATGAGGTTCAGTGTGGCTGGCTTTATGTTGAGGACTTTGATCCATCTGAACTTGAGTTTTGCGCATAGTGATAGATATGGGTCTATTTTCATTCTTCTACATGTTGATATCCAGTTATGCAGCACCATTTGTTAATTATGCTTTCTTTTTCCATTTGATATTTTTTGCTTCTTTGTCAAAACTGAAGAGTGGATTAATATCCGGGTCTTTGATTCAGTTCCATTGGTCCTCCTGTCTGTTTTTATGCCAATACCAGGTTGTTTTCAGTACTGTAGCTCTGTAGTAGAGTTTGAAGTCAGGGATTGTGATGCCTCCAGAAGTTCTTTTATTGTACAGGATTGTTTTGGCTATCCTGGGTTTTTTGCTTTTCCATATGAAGTTGAGTACCATTCTTTTGAGGTCAGTGAAGAATTTTGCTGGGATTTTGATGGACATTGCATTCAATTTGTAGATTTCTTTTGGTGAAATTGTCATTTTTACTATATTAATTCTACCTACCCAAGAGCATGGGAGATCTTTCCACTTTCTGGTGTCTTCTTCAATTTTTTTCTTCAAAGATTTAAAGTTCTTGTCATACAAGTCTTCCACTTGTTTGGTTAGAGTTACTCCAAGATAGTTTATGCTATTTGTGGCTATTGTGAAGGGTGATGTTTCCCTGATTTCTTTCTCAGCCCTTTTATCATCTGTGTAAAGTAGGGCTACTGATTTTTTTGAGTTAATCTTGTATCCTGCTGCATTATTGAAAGTGTTTATGAGTTGTATAAGTTCAGACTTTAAGTACTATATTGAATAGTAATGGAAAAAGTGGACAACCTTGCTTTGCTCATGATGTTAGTAGAATTGCCTTGAGTTTTTCTCCATTTAAGTTGTTGTTTGTGTGCTTGCTGTAAACTGTGTTTATTATGTTGATGTATGTCCCTTGTATCCCTAATTTCCCCAGGACTTTTATCATAAAGAGGTGTTTGATTTTTTTCAGAATCCCTTTCTGCATCTAAATGAAATGATCATGTGTTTTTATCTTTCAGTTTATTTATACGATGGATTACACTCATCAATTTACATATATGGAACCATCCCCACATCTCTGAGATGAAGTCTACTTGAGCATGGTGGGTGATCTTTTTGATGTATCTTTGAATTCTGTTTGCAAGTATTTTTTTGATAAATGTTATATTTATCTCTTTAGGGGAAGTTGGCCTAAAATTCTCTTTTTTGTTGAGTTTTTATGTGGTTTGGGTATCAGGATAACTGTGACCTCATAAAACAAATTGAACAATGTTTCTTTCTGTTTCTGTTTTATGGAACAACTTGAGGAATATTGACATTAATTCATCTTTGAAACTTTGTCAGAATTCTTTACTAAAACCATCTAGCCTAGGGCTTTTATTTTTTTGGTTGGGAGATTTTTAATTACTGTTTCTATTTTACTAGATGTCATATATCTGTTTTAATTGCTTATCTGATCTTGATTTAACTTTGTTAACTAGCATGTGTTGAGAAAATTATTGATTTCTTTTAGATTTTCCAGTTTGGTGAGGAACAGGTTTTTAAAGTATGTCCTTATGAATCTCTGAATTTCATAGGGGCTACTGTTATGCCCTGCCCCCATTTCTAATTTTGTTAATTTGGATATTCTCTCTCTACCCTTTAATTAATTTGGTTAAGAGTTTGTTAATGTTATTGATTTTCTCAAGGAACCAACTCTTCATTTCCTTGACTGTATTGTTTATTTGCTTGTTTCTATGCTAAGGCTTTCAGCCCTAAGTTTATTTCCTGCCATCTACTCCTTTAGGGTGTGATTTTTTTTTCTCACTTTGTTCTGAAGATTTCCAGAATATTTTGAAGTTACTAGTATCCTCACAATATTTTCTTGTGTGCACTTAGTACTATGAACTTTCAACTTAGAACTGCTTTCATTGTATCCCATAAATTTTGGTGTGCTGTGAATTAATTTCTTTCAATTTTAGAAAGTCTTTCATCTAGATGCCTTAACTCATCTTTCACTTAGTAGAAAGTTGTTCAGTTTCTTGAGTTTGTAAACTATTATTTCTGTTGTTGATACCCAGCTTTAAGATGTGGTGGTCAGATAGGATGCAGAGTGTCCCTTCAGTTTTAGAGTATATGTTGAGACCTGCTTTGTGTCTGAGCCTGTGGTCAACTCTAATGGAAGTAGGTAAGAAGTAGGCATGATGTTTTGTGTTTGTGTGAAATGTTCTGTAAATATCTGCTAGATATCTGTAAATATCTCATTTGGTTTATAATCTCAGTTAGCTCCCCCATTTATCCATCTAGTTTTTTTAAATTTATTTATTTAGAAAAACTAACTTTTTTCATTATACATACCAGTCCAAGTTCCCATTCCCTCCCCTCCTCCCATTACCTCCACCAACCTTCCTATCCCACCCCCACCCACTCCTCAGAAAGGGTAAGGCACATTGCTTTAGGAAGGGTCAAGGCCCTCCCAACTATATCGAAGCTGAGCAAGGTATCATCCAAAGAGAATAGGTTCCCAAAAAGCCAGTACAAGCAGTAGGGATAAATCCTGGTGCCACTGTCAGTGGACCCTCAGTCTGCCCCAGCCATGCAACTGTCAACCACATTCAGAGGGACTAGTTTGGTCCTATGTTTGTTCCTGCCCAGTCCGTCTGGAGTTGGTGAGCTCTTGTTCCTCAGGTAAATTGTTTCAGTGGGTGTTCCCATCATGGTCTTGACCTCTTTGCTCATATTTTTATTCCTCCCACTCTGCAACTGGACTTTGGAACCTCAGTCCGGTTCTCCGATGTGAGTCTCTGCCTCTGTTTCCATCAGTTGCTTGATGAAGGTTCTATGGTGATGTTTAAGATATTCATCAGTCTGACTACAGGGCAAGTCAAGATCAGGCCCCCTCTCTTCTACTGCTTAGGGTCCTAGTTGGGGTCATCCTTGTGGATTCCTGGGAATTTCTCTAAAGCCAGGTTTCTTGCTAACCTTATAATGACTCCCTCAATCAAGATATCTCTTTCCTTGCTCTCATTTCTGTCCTTCCTTCTTCTCGACTATCCCATTCCCTCAAGTTCTCCTTCCTGCTGCCCTTCTCCCTCCTCTTTCTCTTCCACTCTCCCTTCTACCCCCACCCCCATGCTCCCAATTTTGTCAGGTGATCTTGTCTATTTCCCCTTTCTAGGTGGATCTATATATGTTTTCCTTAGGGTTCACCTTATTACTTAGCTTCTCTAGAATCATGAACTCTAGAATCATAGGCTCAGTATTCTTTGTTTATAGCTAGTATCCACTTATACTAGTTTTTATGTGGATTGCCTGTCTATTGGCAAAACAGTAAGTATAGATGTCTCCCACTGTCTGTGTATGGAGTTAATATGTGATTTAAGTGTAGTAGTGCTTCTTTTACAAACTTGGGTATCCTTGTGATTGGGGCATAGATAGTAAGAATGGCAATGTGTTCTTGGTGGATTTTTCCTTTGACAAATATGTAGTGTCTCTCCACCCTCAACTATGCAGTTTAGTTTTGGTTTAAAGTCTATTTTGTTAGATGTTAAAATGGTTATACCAGCTTCCTTCTTAGGTTCATTTCCTTACACTATCTCTTTCCATCTTTTTACCCTAAAATGATGTCTATCCTTGATGTGAAGGTGTGGTGGGTTGTTTTGTTTTGTTTTGTTTTTTGATGCAGCAATAGTATGTATCTTGTTTTCACATACTGTTGGTCTGTGCCATTTTATTGTCGAAAGGAGACTTTTGATGTTGAAAGATGTCAATGAGCAATGTTTGTTAATTCCTGCTATTTTATGGTTGGGTGAGTGGTACCTGTGCCTGTGCCTGTGTGTGTGTGTGTGTGTGTGTGTGTTTCTCCTCTTTTGATTGGCTATGGTTGGATTGTTTGTTTTTTGGATATAGTTAACCTCTAGGTTGGAGTTTTCTTTCTAGCACCTTCTTGAGGGCTGGGTTTGTAGACACAGATATTATTACATTTGATTTTATCTTGGAATGTCTTATTCTCTCCATCTATGGTGATTGAAAGTTTTGTTGGGTACAGTAGTCTGGGCTGGCAGTTGTGGTCGCTTAGAATCTATAGAGCATCTGTCTAAGCCCTTCGGGCTTCTAGAGTCTCCATTGAGAAGTGGGGTGTTATTCTAATAGGTCTGCCTTTACATGTTACTTGGTCTTTCTCCCTTGCAGCTTTTAAAAGTCTTTGTTCTGTATGTTACCGCTGGGGACTTTCTTTTCCTGTCCAGTCTATTTGGCATTCTGCATTCTTCTTGTACTTTGGTAGACATCACCTTCTTTATGTTAGGGAAATTTTCTTCTATTATTTTGTTGAAAATATTTTCTGTGCCTTTGACCTAAGGTTTTTTTTTCATCTAGTCCTATTAGTCTTTGATTTGGTCTTTTTAAAATGTCCAATATTTCTTGGATGTTTTGTGCCAGAACAATTTTAGGAAATGCTTTATTTCCTTGGGGTAACAATTTCTTCTGTCTTTTCTTTAATGCCTGAGATTTTCTCCTCTTTCTCTTGTATTCTGTTGCCTTTGTGTTTCCTGTTTGAGTGTCTAAATGTTTCACTTTCCAATTCCCCTCAATTTCAGTTTTCTAGATTGTTTCTTTCTCCACTTTCAGGTCTTGTTTATTTCAGGAACCGTTTTATTCATCTCCTTCTACAATTTGTTTTTTTAGATTTGTTTAATGGATTCATTCATTCATTTCCTCTGTACGTACCCATATCATACTCACAAAGGCGGTTTTAAGGTCTCTGTCTTGTGCTTTAGCTATGTTGCAACACTCAAGGTCTGCTGTAGTAGGGTGCTGGGCTCTAGCAGAGACATTGTCCTGGATATTTTGATTGTGTTTTTTAATGCTGAAGTTTAGACATGTGGGTTTGGAAATATCATCATTCTAAGTGATGATATCTGGTCTTGTTTTTGTTGGGTGGATGTTGCGCCCTTGGTTCTGTGGTGGTTGTGTTTTGCCTGCTAGGAAATTCTTCTTGGATACTGATAGATACGCACACTGGAGGTTCCGGGTAAATTGTGTTTCTAGTTTGGGGAACTGGCACTTAGGACTGGGAATGGGCTAGGAGGATGAGGTTGATGGAGACAAAGGAGGGAGGAAAGCCGCCGTGTCCCACTAGGCTGAAGCAGGAAGTCTGTCACAGAACTGGGAAGAAGATGGGATTGAGCCTGGAGGGATGAAAGGAGAACTGAAGCTCCTCAGATAGCCTAAGTGCTTCCTGGTCTAACTGGCCTGAGGTTTCCCAGGGAATGGATGCTGGATTGGGGGTTTAGGATAAAGCAGTAAGTGGGGGTGGGAAAATTCGTAGGGGAAACTCTGTGTGACTTACTGATGGGAACAGAAAAGGAGAAAACCTCAGCAAGTGTTCTGCTCACAGCTGGGGGAAGGGACTCAGATTGGGTTTGAAGGAGTGGAAGGAGATTGGAAGAAGTGCAGTTAGCCCCCTGCCTCCCTGGCTGGGGTGGCCCGATGGTTCTAAGCACATTTCAGCACTTCAACTAGTCTTTCTCACCATCATGAACCGTCCGTGCCCCATTCATACGCTTCCCTTGTTCCTAGTGTCAGGGTTCACAGATCTTGACGTCTAGCTACTACTGAGGCATACTCCGCCATGTCAGTTTGTAGACCGCTTTCCCCATCTGGTCTTCTGGAGTCAACAGCATGAGACTCACCTCCTCTGCTTTAGAAACCAAACTCAGAAATGTAGCCCAGGTGTTTCTGGTGGCAGCATCATTGGGCTTTCACTGAGTTTTCTGCAGCTGGAAACTGGAGACTTTGTACCCTGTGCGGTCGTGATCCTATGCAGCCCCAAAGGCCTACCTTGCCCTTGTGCGTCTGCGTTTCGAAACCAAACGGAAGTCACTTCCAGCTCTTCCACATCACATGGCTAATCTGCTCCATGGCTTAGCCTGATGAGATCTTTTTTGAATACCGATTCTGTCATTTAGGATAATCATTCTGTCCCAGCTTTATGACATACCAGTTTTTCATAAACTTGCCTCTGTAGCTTCTGCCAAGTTATTAATTAAAATGTTGAACAGATGGGGCCAAAGGCAAGCTTTGCAGCAGGACACTGGAGATGCATCTCCAGGTTGTTGTGGATCCTTTAATTAGTGCTATTTAAGTGGCTTGCACGCCCACCCACAGTGTGAGTGTATGGATTGTACTTCTCACTTTACCAGGGCGTATTTCCTTAAAGATCATGTTAACTCACTTTAAGCCCCATTATTTTATTTACTACCCATGTCTAATCTACCAGCCTTACAGAATAGAAAATCGAGTCTAATATAATTTCTTCTTGAAAGCCTGTTCTGACTTCAAATAATTTCTGCTTGCTCTCTGTCTACAGATATGGCCAGGGTGAAGTATAGAATAGTTTTCTTTACGTGTGGCTTCATCTATGTGCGTATACATCTGTTTTCCTGTGTGTGGGTGCATATGAAGGATGGGTGGTTACCTTTAGAATCATCTTCAGGAACACTGTCAACTTGCCTGCTATTTGTCTTTTATTGTCCTGGAGCACAGCAATTCGTTTACACGGCTGTCAAGTGAGCTGGATCTTCCGATTTCTGCCTTTGCAACGCTGGGATCACACACACATACATAGTGACACGCTGGATTTGTTACTTTCTGATTGCTGTGGTAAAACACCATGACCAGAAGCAAATTACAAATGTATTTTGTCTATGGTTCCACAGGCATAAGAGTCTATCATATCAGGGAGGTGTGACAGCAACCCAGGCATGGCGGCAGGAGCAGAAAACTCAGATTTCACACCTTAACCAAAGCACAAAGCAGTGAGGGCATACTGGAAGAAGGGGAGGCTATACACTCGCAAGGCACTCTCCTCCCCAGTAATGCTTCTCCCAATGAAGTTGCACCTCTTAGACCCCTGATATGTCATCAGAAACCGAGGGCCAAGTGCTCCAATGTCTCTAGCCTACAGGGGATGTCCCAGTTCAAGCCGCCCCACCTAGATTTCCATGTTTGGGAGTCAGCTTGACTGGCAGAGTCACTACCCAACATGCACTCCTATACATTTGTGTCTAGTATTTCCTCTTGCTTATCACTGTCAAGGAAGGAAATAAAAGTAGGATGGCATTAGAGCAAGGAACTAAGAGCTGGGAAGCCATGTTAATCCAATTGCAGAAGTGGGTACCCCTTTGAACGTGGTTTCAGACATGTCCATTCCCACATGTAAGCTGACCTTTAGTGTATAGTTAACCTCTGCCATCCTTCCCCACACTTCCTAAAGACTAAAGCCTATCTAATACTTTAATTAACAATACAGCTTAACTTTTGCCAGCATTGCCCAAAACTTCCAACCCCCCTGTGTTTAAAGTGACAAATACGGCCACCATCTGAGAAAACCTGGAAGCAAAATTCAAGGTTGCTTGAATTTGTGTTTTCTTAGATTTCAGTCCCAATTGGTTCCAAGTAAGTGTTTTCTTTGTTCTTGAGTAGGTTTTGTTCTTGGTTGACAAAACTTTCCCATATGATTTGACAGTGATTCACCTGTCCCTCTGGGTGTCTCTTCCAATGCCGTTTCAAAAAATTAATCTGGGGATGCAACAGATTCTACTTGTTCCTTCCAGCATCTTAATTAGACCTGGGTTTTAGTTTCCTCTTAGGAATGTTCTTAAAATGATCTCTGCAGTCCCTATGGTTCTTATAATATTAGTTGTGCCACACAGATACTATGGGAAGACACCCTCAAGTACCACAGCAGGACAGGCTGCCAGGCAATGAGACTCACGTCTGAGCTTCACACTCCAAAGAAAGACTTGAAACAGAAGCTAGGGGACAGAGAGGCTCGGGCCTCCTCACTCCCCACAGCTTTATTTCTTGAGATGGACAACATAGACGTCTTGGCCTCTCCCAGTGACTCACCTAGAACAACTCCCCACTAAAGACGCTCCATTCCCAGCAGCCACCCTAGGCAGATGCACAGTGTCTCACCTGTTATACTGTGACCATGTCCTTCCTATGCTCAGGCATCTACTATTTGCTATGTGTTGTCATATAGCAAAAGGTGCTTTTGTTTAACAGGACGCAGCCAGCCCTGTCACTTCAGTACCTTGACATCGTTTCTGATACTCAGATGTTGAGGTGGAACTTTATTTTCTAAATCAACAGATCTCAATTACACTAGTCTTTCTTAAGAAGCAGATAGGAGCATGATAGCCACAATGGAGGAGTGCTGAGGAGATGAACATCTGCATTTTAGACAGATGAGCTGCATTGTACACTTGCTTTGAGTAAGACATCACGGGGATGGATTCAAGAAGTTACTTTTCCTCCCTTGCTAAAATCTTTAACATATCTAAGGTCTTTGTGTTGACACCAATCTTCACAGACTTTCCTGGAGGCTAGTTAGTATCAACTACCAGCGTGGATACCACCTCATTCAACTCCGAAGGTCAGATCTAGTTAGTATCAGCTACCAGTGTGGATACCACCTCATTCAACTCCGGAGGTCAGATCTTTCCATCCGGGAGTGCTTTCATCTTGTATGTCTCTTACTATTTTTGGTTTATTACTATTTATTTGATGTGTGTGTCATGCAGATGCATGTGGAGGTCACAGGGGTACATGTGTTTTCCCTCAAGGGCTTTCCACTGTAGTTTTGGGAAAGGCTCTCTCACTGAAGCCAACACTCACCAATTTGGCTAGACTAGCCAGCTTCGTGAACTCTGCAGATGTGCCTATCTCTGCCTTCTCAGTGTTGGGGTTACAGATGTGTGCTGCTGTGCCTGGATATGTGTGTGTGTGTGCATATGTGCAGATACATGTACCTTTGTCCATGCACAGATGTCAGAGGACAGTGTCAAATATTCTGCTTGCTTTCTCTTCTCCTCATTCCTTCGAGACAGAGTCTGTCTCACTGAACCCAGATCGAGGCTGGTAGGCAGCACCTACTAGGGATGATGAGCTTGTCTCAGTCCACTTAGCACTGGGGTACGAGCACATGCATGGCCATATCTAGCATTTTCCATGAGCACTAGGACCCACACTCAAGGCTTGCATGCTTACATAGCAAGTATTCTCACCCACTGACCCACGTCCCCAGTCCCCGTGCTTGTCCCTTTAAGGAAGGGTGCAGAGTGTAGTACCACTTACAATTAAAGGTATTATTCAACTTGAATAAATAAGCAAATAAAAACATTCTCCCAAAATGACTGAAATTTGTTGTATTTATTTCTTCCTAAAGTTTGTACATTTACATATACCATATTGTAATCCTTCACTGTTGGCATGATTCCGATGACATAAAAATCATTTCTAATGCAATTGCTTTGTTGTTATAAAACAACAAAATACCCTCAACTTATAAAACCACAGGGACAGTTCTCCTCATGGCCATTCACACACGAGAGAAATGTACTGTCTACATCACAGCTTCTACACAGTTGACCCACCTGTCTAGGAGGGCTAGGTTTACTTTAATAACAGTGACATAGGGCAATATTTATATACAGTCATTTCAATAAAAATAAAGCAATTGTAAAATGTAAACTCAATTTTCAAAATATTCTTTAAACACTTTAACAATATCCACATAAATTACTGTCCCATTCAAAAGACTACCACCATGAATGCCACAAGCTGGAGGTGGCATTTCTGAGTCTGGTGTGTGATGAGGAACAGGTTCTCAGTACATGGTGTGGTACCACTAGCTTTCCCAGGTCTGCTAACGCTGACTTCTTGGCCACTGAAAAGGGGAGGCTACGATTTTGTCACTAATTACTTTTGCAATCTGCAGGGACACAGAGACAACTGGTAGAGAAAACTCTGGAGGTAAAGGAATGTTACGAACTGTCAATCAGCTGGAGCCACAGGAAACAGAAGCCAGGTACTAGGCCACAGAAGCCCAGCGCCTGTCTTATCGTAAAAGCTGGAAACAGCCAACCTTACGTGCATCCCGCAAGCCAAGGCTGACAACATGGGCTCTTCACTGTGTAAATGTCTCTTCCAGAAGCGAATTCCAAACACTTGAGGTAGAAGAGAGTGCAGGGAGGCATGTCGGCCTTTGCTCAACAACGTCCGCGTGAACAGAGCACTGTTGAGCAATTTTATGTTCCTTGACCCTTCCCACAGAAATGAACTCGTGTCCATTTCTGGAAAGCTGGGAGCAAAGGGACAGATATCAGCTACAGCGGACAGAACTCAACGTGCCCATCTGTTTCTTGAAAAGACAGAATGCCATCTTAGCTGCAAGCTGAGCATCCTTTACACTGTGTCGTCCTCCACGACCGAGTCACTCTCGGAGCTGATATCTTGCCTACACAGGGTCAAGCCACTGGGACGGCTGGATTCCTAATAGTCCAGGACCCAGGATATACCTGCTGCTGAGCAGAAGCCCGAGCAGAGTAAAAGGCCAAGGAGCAGCTCCGGAGTGGGAAGATCACCCTGCTCCCCACTGCCCACGGTAAGGGCTCAGCATAGTGCCTCAGACCTGCTATGTGATCCTTCATGGAGCCTGTGGCTGGGGCTTATCCGTGTGTTCAAAGGCTATGCAGACGGACGGGGAAAACACAAAGCGAACCTCCAAAGTTTTCTCCATCCACCAGTGCTCTCAGAATTGAAGACAAGGAGCTTATTTTCACATTACTGCTAGTGAGAGCTGAACTCTCCCCTGCAAAAGTACATTGTATTTGGGTTCCTGCCTATATACATCCCGAAGACCCTGGCCTAAGGGTAAGTGTTCAGCTATTCAGCACACTGCAGTCAAGATCTCTCACCTGCAGCTGAGAAGTCAGGGCAGCTTCCACACTCGGGGCTCTGAAGGTAAGAAGGCTTCTCCATTTGCCCTGCCCTCTTAAATGAATGGTCTGCAGAGCACTGGCGGGGGGCGGGGGGCGGGAGAGCCACCGTCTGGGAGGCACAAGAAAGACTTCAAGTGGGTGGTCCACCAGGAAGGACATGGCATGTGTCCCCAGTCCCATGTCTCAAAAATGTGATGCCTCTCAGTCAAACAGCAGGACTCCATCAGTCTTCCCTGGTTTGGGGACACATCTGTGATCAGTTTACACCGCTTCTACTAACTATTTCTTTAGACTACTCTGGCCCTCAGTGTCTTAAGGTCATACATTTGTATAACTTAAAATATTCTCTCTCTCTCTCTCTCTCTCTCTCTCTCTCTCTCTCTCTCCAGATAAGGTCCTTGGCATATCAGTTTTCTCCTTAAACACCCAAGAGCACAACTAATCAGTGAATTTCTTCGAAGATTTAACATATACATGGCGACCCCAAGTGGAAAACAGCCAGCTTACCCTTCCAATTCAATTTGGTCTAATTACTCTTATTCCTAAAGCTTAAAAAAGTATTCTAACGACAGAAAAATTCAATATGGATATATACTCTCTAGAGTGAATACTATTATCCATGTCAACGGTTACTTGGCTTTACAACTTCCATGGCTTTATATTAAAATCCAAACATTTCAAGTAACTACGGCCTACAATATACTTTATTTCCACTACTCATCTTCTGTGTGATTTCTGAATCAAATGGCTGTTCTCTGCAAACCCCAAGTAATCCTTAGCAGGAAATAGTCTCACAGAAGCCCTGCCGATCAGCCACAGAGCCAGCGCACCACACATAAAGAACAGATTGAGAAATATATATTTGTAAAAATAGTTCGAGAATGAAGAGTTAATAAAAACAAAACTCAAGTGTAACTGCCCATATGGGTCTGCAGCCTGGAGCTGGTGGTCTCAGACCCTGCAGTTCTAATTCTCCGACTCAGACATGAAGACACGAGGCAGTGTGTTCAAACAAAAGACACTGCAGCCAACCGCTCACTCAAACACACTCAGTCGCTGCTTTAAATATACCAAACATGCTGGTTAATAAAACTGTAGTCTCTAGTTACTATTTACACTCTATAATATAAGCAATAACGGCAAACAACTAAGGCCAGTGGCTCTTCTTTGGGGAGAGTCAGGAAAAAGAGACTGAAGTATAAAAATATTAAATAAAGTTTTAACTTGTTCCTAAAGTCCTTTTACCTGTGACACTAGCTGTTAATTTGTGCAATTGCGAACCTGGAATACAGTACCCGATCTTGGGATGCCCTGATAGACTTCAGTATCATCTGCAATATTCCTTTATAACAAAGGGGTAAGGATGTGGCACCAGGAGAGTGATTGATCTACTCTAAAGTATACACCGGTACATAAAAGATACACTGGGTACTTATGTAGTTCTTCAGTAAGCTATGTATTTTTCTGGACTAATTACAACAATAAAGAACGTGAGCTCAAAAGCATCACATTTTGTAATAAGCCCAAAGTTATCAGCTCAACTTTATGATTAAGTGCTCTTAATACTAAGGATGCTAAGACGGCCCAGGCTGGCTTTCCCCATACTTATTATAATGAGTTCTCATTGTATTGCACACTGTACACCTCAATAGATTCACAAGTTTACTTCAAAGTCATTTTTGCCCTGGTAATTCAAAGCTTAAAGATGGAATCTTCTATTGTAAAGTCTTATTAAAAAATTTAATCAAAATATCATTTGAATTTAAATTTAATAAAACAATACCACTATATGAACTCTCAACAACTGTACTATATAATCATTCCTATGAGGTTTTTAAACGTTCTCTTCATATTATAATGGTTGTTATTGACAAAAATAATTTCAACATACATATACCATATACTGATACACAATCTACACACTTATGCACATACATACAACTATAAATACCCACAAATACAACATTAGCGGGCGACAGGAAGCATTTCCTTTGACATGTGACATACTATCTATACAAACATTTCTCCAAATAGTCACTATAACAGATATACACATAAATTATAAAGGATGTGCCCACAAGACCTAAGGAAACCTACTGTATGTACAAGTAACTTGCTTTATTCCTTGCTCTTACATACAATCAGCAAACCGCCAAGCAGATTCAAGTATTTACTGACATTCTTTCCACACGCAGAGAGCTGATGGTCCTAAGATGCCCACTCTGCAGATGCAGAATGTAAATGACTCCAGATGCCAGCCTTGTTACGTGTGAAGCATGGAGGAGGAGTTGGGAAGGATATGCAGTGAAAAGGGACCTCAGCAATAGATCAGGGATTATTTTATATGGGTTGATAACATCCTCTGGATGACAAGATGGCAGCAGATGTCAAAACTGAGTGTGGAGCTTTCTGCTGCTGTAGAAGTCCTGGAGCAAGGGAGATGCTCTGCCTACAAAGTTGATTGGTCTGTTTCTGAGTGACACAAAGCTCGGACACAAAAACAAATGTGACTCAAACCCCAAGCTGCATCATTGTTCATGAACCAGAGTCCAGGTTTCACTGATGCTACAATTCCATTTGGGCTCTAGTGTAAGATTTCCGCAGGAAGAGCACATTGCCATCTGAACTTGCAAAGGAATCATTCTCTGATAAAACCAGGAAGGGAGCTACTGACCTGATAAAATCTTGCATCCATAAAAGCTAAGCCAAATGTTCAAAACTAAGAAACTTAATGTCAGGGGAGGCTTAACTGATGCTGACTAGAAAAAAAATGCCAAAGAATTAAAATTCCATCTACAGTTAGCTCCATCAAAGCCTCTCTCGCTTGAGCAGACAAAGGAGATACGTTGACTTCTAATCAATAAGGCAGACGAGGAGTGCATTTCAGGATGACCCTTCCTTATTTCAGATCATGGCCCTTTATCCGTGCTCTCTACATGATAAAGGGCAGAAGGCAAAGGAGTGTGACTCCCTGCACTCAGCTTCCCAAGCAGATAATAACACAAATCTAGCTGGGCCTTTAAAAACAAGCGAGATTTTTCTCTTCCAGAACCCCTCACATTACATTTTCCTGGAAAACAGTCCTCACCTTCAGCATGAGGGAAATAAATGGAGAGACACCGAGTGCCTTACAAACTTCACAAGATCGTTGCATGAGAAAATGGCTCCATCTTATTTACCTAAGAGCAATTTTAAAAAGCTACACATAATCTATAAAGTATTTTGACCAGAGTACTCCCCCTACATACTGGTTTCACTGTGATTAATTGAAATGTATATAAGTAACACTTGGCTTAATTAGACCTTGCTCAGAGTTAGGTAAGTGATATATTTTTTAAAAGTACATTTCAGTAATGACAATGCTATACCAATAAAACAAGGACTCTGAGTGGTAGCGAATAGATTTTCATCTCTAAAATTGAGTTCCTGGCAACCCTTTTTAGAAGTCAGCATGTGAGGTAGGGTAAACCCCACAATATACACATTTTATACAAGGTCAGTTTACAATAAGACTATCATCATCATCTTTGGATGACTTGAGACCCTCTACACTGAAAATTAAGGGTATTAATTTAAAGCAGATAATATTTATGATATGGAACTCCAAGGCTCCAGGGCACTGAGGTAGGGATGAATGTAGGTATGTATAGGTGGGGTAGGATGAAGTACCATGGAAAGGAGGGGGAGGAGAGCTCCCTGTACCGTGCACTGGGCAACAGGCTTAGAGTAGCTGTACGAAGGACCACCTTCCATTTCTTATGACTAAATACTGTGTGGAAAGGGGTTGGCTATGGACCAGAGTCCCATCGGATCAGAGGTGTTTCCTGCCATAGGCTAAACAGCCTGCTGTGCATTCTGAGCAGGCAGCATCCTTCCGGAAACCTCAGGCAAGACACATTTTAAGCCTATCCTCCTAAGGCAGACAGCATTACACTGGGGCAGGTTGAGAGTCTACCTCACAGAAGAATGCTATAGTTATTTTTCAAGACAAATCATGCAGACACCATAGTCCACAGCTTTGAAAGTGACTTTGCTATCTGATTATCTATAAGCATGACCTTAATTTCTGCAGTCAACACCTGTGAGTCCTGTAGTAGGGACAACGGCAGTGCCGATGCTATGGGTAATCCCAGACTATTCTCCATGCCAGAAACTCTGCAGCAAGGTACCATTCAATGTATACTAGATATTCTAGGTAAGAACACACAAATATTCTATACACATATAGACACACACTCTGGACAAACACTCAAACATGTTCACTGTTCTTCAGCTACTGATGCTCAAAGATGATGCTCAAGACTCAAAGGTCTTTGTACCTCTTTCCCTTCAGGGACTACAAATACTTAGACAAAAAGCAGACACTGATAATTCATCAAAAGAAAGGCAACTTGCTCAGGAAATATTGGATTCAGTAGGAAGCTATGAAATAGTTCAGGTACGTGAACCACAATGGTAACTCCCCACGCCCGTTTCATGGTTCTGAAATATAAATTAAGTCAACCGCCTTTACCTAAACAAGATAGACGTTAAAAGAAGTCTTTCAATAGTGTGGCAAAATGCCGTGAAACAAGCAGCTAGTTTGGAGAGGAGTTACTATTCCTGGACACAAGCAAGAGGAACATGTACAGAGTGGAAAGAGGTGTAGGTTAATACCTAATCCTGTAACTAAGTGCTAGGATATTCTAACGAGATGTCTCTATAAACTACCGCGGTTCTCTAGCAGGCTTTCTCTAACTGACTGGAATCACGCTATTCATGCAGGAGCAGCTGATTCTCTGGTCAGAGTACCTTCAACTAACCAATCAGAAACAGAGACAATGTGTAAGGACAATAAAGAACATTGGAAAGTCATCCTGTTAGTTTTGAAGCTTATGTGGTAGGGAAGACAGTTTTAGAGAACATAGTTTCAAACCTGAGAGTCTTCAGCCATAGAGGAAACTCACCTTTTCTATTCCTTTCTCTTCCTCTACAGCACTACTCTACTTCAGACCTTGGACTTTAAAGGGGCTGTGTGACTGTAAGGTGAGACCTTTAGGAGCAATCGTAATAATGACGAGTAAGATGGCTGTAGAGATGGAGATGAGGCTAAGCTAAGGAGCAGCGCACAAATCATCAGATTCCCCCGTCTTCAGTCACTACGGCCAGACTGACTTCAGATTCAGTCTGAAGGGTCACTGTCCACTGAGGAAGAACTGCCGCTGTGCTTGCTCCTTATTTGTCCTGATGTAGGAAAGAAAGAAAAAAGGGGGGGGGCATCCATTTTCCACATTATTTTGTTTCAACCAGGACATGATCAGTGCCTGCACATCTATGCAAAAATGAATCTATTCCTGGTTGGAAGGATATCAATGACAGAGATGATTCTGATTCCTAGTTTAGACCCCATGGGAGTGAGGTAACACATTCCTATAGAAGAACACACACCATGCAGCGGCAGCTCGCAGCTCCCAAAGGGCTGATTACTGCCACCATCCTTCAGAAAAGAGAAGTAGCTTGGTGTCTATCAATCGCCCTCAACCTCCCTTCAGGCAAGATGACTCCACATCTGCTTTCCCATGTGGCTGGAAAGGAGTCCACACCTGAGGCAGACTCCTGTGCCTCCTAAGGTCTCCTTCCAGTCCTGTCATCTTCATGTTCCCTTTTTCCTGTGTCCAGCACTGAACAACAGGGGCCAGGATGAATGAAGGGCACCACCCTGGGACACCTGGACTCCCAGCACTGCCACGCTGATGAGAGCATCTATGAGCATTCAGCGTCACCCCCGTGACTGGGCAGGATGTCACACGGAAAGTCTAGGATTTACTAAAGCACAACGCTTGTCCAGTTACGCATTTCACAATGGAGTAAAAATTTAAACCTAAAAAAAAAAGTACAACAGTTGACCGAAAATACATAAAATAACTGTGCAGAAGTGCAAATGAGAGAAAGCTGAAGGAGAAAGGATCTGTAGTCCTCTGCCCTCACCAAAGGTGCATTAGTTATAAAGTTGCCCAATTCCTCAAAGCAAGAAACTCAAGAACAAAGACATCTGTACAGAAACTAACAAAAATATACAATATAAAAGGTCACTAATGCACCGTTTAGTCACAGACTATTTGTTTAAATATATTCACGGATTACCAGAAAGATCTTGAAAACCTCTTTTTGCTCCATGACCAGCACTTCCTGGCCGTGGACAGATTCTAAGTAACTTTTTGCTTAATGCCCGGTGTTTCAGGTCGGTGGTCCTTTCTCTCTGACACGTTGCGTTTGACCTTGGCAGTGACCGGAGATGCATCTGGGTTCAGGGAAGGACTTGAATGCGACTTCTTTAGTCCCACTGCCTCGTTTCCTTCTGTACCCAGGAGCTCCTTGCCTCCTTCTTTCAGAATGTTGACATAAATTTCATAACGGGTTTTCTGAAAGCAAGAATCAGAGAAGTTAGGTCAGTACAATTCCCAACTGCATGTGTGTGCACACCTGGCATGCTATTACACATAACACGAGAATTTTTTGAACCCTTGACTTTATCCCAAGCTGACAAATTACTTGGGTACTTATAATTACAGGATGATGACTCATCTATTAAGATAAGAAATTAAGCTAGAATTTCCATTAGCATTTATTCTAGGTTCTGAGGAGTACCAATATACTGGGTAGAGTAGACATGCATCTGGAATGCACACAGTAAAGAGTGGAGTGTTTTCTGGGTAGCAGGAGCTGTAACCTCTGGTTCACATGAGACTCTTGCATGTGACCTGGTACTTGGCTTGAACACCTTCCTGTGCTTGCTGTAACTCTGGAAGTGTCAGCTGGATAGTCCTCCCATTGACTCCACCCGCGAGTCCCCTGTTAAGTCAGTAATCCGTTCTAGAAGCCATTCTGAATTTCTATTGCTTTTCTTTTAGAATCCGCCAGTTCTCACTCTCATGCTATGAAAAGTGGTTACTAGGAAACAAGATGAGGCCTGCAGAACATGGAATTGCTTTCTAACGCTTTTCTCATTCTGCCTTTTTTTTTTTTGTGACTGGAAATTTACGGGCTGCCATCTATGTTTCAGATAGCGCCTTTCTTCCCTCCCCCACCATCTTCTGCGCTATGATGGTTTTCTAATGGCTGGAAACACTGCAGAGCCGTTTGCTGAATCCTCACCCTAAGGCCCTGTTTCTGTATAAGTCACTTACCTAGAACTGTTGCACAGACATACTGAAATTTACACATTCCTGATTTGCTACATTCTAGTCAAAATAAGCTTTTCAGCATGCCCCTTCCACACATGAAGACTTTGGAAAAACCTTACAGTATTTCATTTCTAAATGAGAGTATGCCAGTTATAAAGCTGTTCAAACAAAGGAAGGCAGAAGCTGTTAAGACTATAATATCTTTCAGGGATTTTTCTAGTTAGATTAGAGGTTTATAGATACCAGCTTCACGTGCTGCATTTCCAAGTTATTTTGCTCAAAATAAGAGGCCCGCTAGTCATTTCATTTGTTCTGCGTCCAAGCATGGCACTGCACAGTGGTGACAACATTCACTGAGTGCCCTCACGCTACTCTGAAGTTATTTACACAAACCACAGAAAGTTTGTAATATTACTATTCCTTTTTTACTCATACGGAAACAAAGGCAGGGAAGTCCAAAGTCAGGATGCACAGGAAGGAACTTTGATTTGAATCCAAGCAAGGGGACAGTGGGATCCACTTTGCAAACGTTTTCTTTCTGGAAACGACCATACAAACGAATGTATATTCTAGATTCTAAGAAGAACTCTGACAGACACTGTTGGTTGGTCAATCAAAAGCTATCCTCAATTTCTCCTTCTTAGCCCTGCCACTCTGAAGACAGACACAAAGCACGTAGCAGCTTCCCTAGTCCCTCTAACAACTAGGATGGGCCATGTGATACTCCAGAAAGGACCAGACAGAGTTATAGGCAATAATAAGCTATCCTGGCAAAGAGTTTGCTTTTTGATGGGACAGCTCGGCTTTGGAGGAGAAGCCACCAGTTTTATAATCTTACTCTTCTTTTAAAAATAGATTTATTTTAATTATGTATATATGTGCACCTATGTGCCTGAGTGCAGTGCCTGCAGAGGCCAGAGAAATGAGATAATCCTAGAGTTATAGGCAATGATAAGCTATCCTTCATGAGTATTTGGAGTTGAACTGGATCCTCCTTAAGCATTGAGTCATCTCTCTAACCCCACAGCTTTATTCCTTCTCCATATTTGATATCATTCCTAAAGCTGTTACCATGTGATTTAGGACAGGAGATATGGATACAAAAGGAAAACATGCCAGGGCTGAGGGAAAATGGAAAGACAGAGAGAAACACACACATATATTCACACACACACACACACACACAGAGAGAGAGAGAGAGAGAGAGAGAGAGAGAGAGAGAGAGAGAGAGAGAGAGAGAGAACGAACCTGATATTTTGGCTCAATGAGCTGGACCCAACCCTGAAAATCCCCATATCCTCAGATTTATAAAGATGAACCACAAATTTCTGCATGTAAGAAGGACTATTAACAGCCCTTATCTGCAGGTAAAAGAATTACTAATTGATGAATATTCCAATTTTCACAAATAAGTAAACAAAAACCTCAAGAACGTGCTCAGCATTATGTTAGAAGACTACGTGAGAGCTTAGTCAGAGCGTTCAGTGATCAAAAGGCAGGTTATCAGCGTCACATACTGCCACATATGCCCTTCCCTCCAACTGCATCCCCATAGCTGTCTTTAGAGTTCATTCCCCGAGCTCCTTTCCAGGCTGTGGGTACCACAGTTCTCCTCTTCACTTCTGTAAGAAGCCTTCAGCATCCACTAAGAGAGAACATGTGGTTTGTTTCCTTTCTAAGTCTAACTCATGTAACAATGATGGTGCACAGTTCCATGTATGTTGCTACAAACGCCAGATCCATATCTTATGTCTGAATAAGACATGTAAGCACATGTGACTATAATATAATATATAACAATACACATTTTCTTTATTTCTCCATCCACTGATGGGCATTTAGTTTGAGATTCCTTATCTGGGCTACTATGAACAGTTAAATAAACCCATGGATACAAATATCTCTCTGACATACTGACTTCCACATCATATCCAGGAGAGTGCGATTGCTGGATCATATAGTAATTTGAAGGTTTTGAGGACCTTGCATACAGCATGCCACAATGATTGTACAAGTTGGCGTCACCAACAGCATTTGAGTCTTCTCCCTTCCTCTGTGTCATTACCATATTCCTAAGTTTTTATTTTGTCTTTTTCATAAGAGCTATTTTATCTCATTTTTGCTTTGATTTTATTTTCTCAATAAGTAATATTGAACATTTTTTTCATAATTGTTGGTCATTTGCATATTCTCTCTTGAAAAGTGTCCATTCAGGTAATCTGCCACCACCCAGAACCTTTGCTGTGTTCTGGAATTCCACCTATACACCCACTCTTATTGTGCATAATTTTCAGTTAAAACTTTCCTTAGTTTCTTGTTGCTGTTTGAGCTCCATATACATTCTGGATATTACCCATCAGAAGAATCATTTGCAAATATTTTCTCTCATTTAGCAAGTTGCTTCTTTATATTGTTGATTATTCCCTTTGTTGTACAGATACTGCCAACTAAATGAACCCTAGTTGGTTTTTTTGACAGTTTCTCCCCCTCACCCGTGTGTGTGTGCGCGTGCGAGCGTGTGCACATGTGTGAACATTTTTAAAATAAACAGGGTCTTTCAGTGACATGAAGCCCACCAATTTGCCTAGACTGACTGGCCAGCAAGTCCTAGGAATCCTCGTCTTCCCCTCCTGAGCACTGGAATTATAGGCCCGTCCCTCAGTGCTTGTCTTTTATCTTAGCTAGGAGTTGAACTCAGGTCCTCATGATAGTATTCTGCAGACTAAGCCCTCTCCACCAGCCCTCCCCCACAGTTTTTTAAAATTTCTTTTTAAAAGCCTGATGCATCAGACTAAAAAAGCAGCCAGTATTCAAATAGCCAACCTTGCCTGAAGAACCTGGTAAGTGGCATTTAGAAAAGGACTGCTGCTTCCCTAACAGCCTGTTCCTCCCCACAAATGGAACTGAAGTTTAGCTTATTTTTTTAATTAAAAATATTCATGTGACTAGCCTGAGGAGAGAAAACAAAGTTGAAAAGGAAACAGTAATTCCCACCCCTCCTTCAGTCTCCTGTTCTGTCATAAGCTCTGGTCTTAGCCCCTGATCCATATGTATCAGTCTGCTAGGGCACTTGTGAAAGCAGTAGCGCTATTCTAATAACAAGGGACTAGCCCAGTGTTTGAAACTAAGGTAGCCATTTTTGAAACCATGAAATAAGCACAGAAAAAATGGCCATTATGGCCATAAAACAGATTAGGAATTTAGAAAGCCTATACATCCACAATGACAGCGTTTAGCACACAGGAACTACCCACTTATATTTGTTTCTAAGTTAGATGTAAGAGCATTTACTCCGTTTAAACATCTGGTCAGTTTTCTACCATTTGTAGCCAAAAGTACACAAGTATTAAAAGCATCCCTACTGAGTAGCAATGAAACTCTTGTCTCGATTTTATTTATGAAAAAAATTACTTGGCTAATGAATTGTGGTATGGTATAACTTTGTTTTTTTTTCTGAACAGTCAATGGTGTATTGATAGACATTACTATTCACCACAAGGTGGTTACATAATGAATATTAAGTCAGTGACTATTAAGTCCATTGCTAGTATTATATCACTTACTTGTGCTCTGTAGATTAATACAATTTTCTTAGTCTTTTCCTGCATGTTTGCTATGTGTATAATATCTTATAGTTTCTAAGAGATTCTAAGATGGTATATATAATTGTAAGTTTCCACAGTCTGATTAAAATACCAGATTAGAGACCAAACTAGAACGTTTTATATCACAAAGAGAATTTGATAATAAATATTTCTCTCCTTGACTCTACTTTCTCTATATCCTACATTCATTCTCTGAGTAAGCCCCATCCCTTCATCTTCGTAATATATTCAGAAGCCTGCGCTTTCTCATGTCTTCTACTAAGTCTGAAGCAAGCACAGTCCTTTTATGCCTAGACATTAGAGACGCTGCCTGCTTGGCCTCTTTGCTCCCTTCTTTGGCATCCATGCACACTTCCCTCAACAGTCAGTGATGTGAGACACAGCACGCTACCACTGCTCTGAGTGCTACAGTGTCTCGGATCCCTAAGATGCTTCTCTACCTCAAACCCTTCAAGTGGCCCAGATACCTCTAATCTATGTTGATTTTCACTCCTTGTGCCACCAACACCACTGGTTTTAAAGAAGTCTCTGTGCTACAGAGTAGTGGAGGACCTGCCTCCTGGATGCCCCTATGTGCGAGGCACATTCCCCCAGGGCCTCTTGCACTTTCTATTTTCTTTCCTCCCACAAGTTATGGAGACCACGCCCTACTGTCCTCCATCACTTTCAGGCTTCACCACGTCATTGTCACATCTAGGCCTTCCATACACCATCACACCTCTTCTCATGCCTTCACAAATTTTCTCCTGATCAGCTCTCCCCACCCAACAGCCTTGCATTTCTAATTTTTAGAAAACCTTGTTTACTTCTTCCTTTTCCCTTAGGTGCTCTCACATGATGGAAAACAACTGCTTTTCTTTCCTAGGAGTAATAAAACACCCATTAAATGTATGAATGGAAAAAAGTATATGCAAAAGAAAATAAATTCATGCAAGTCTGGCCAAAAATATATTCTAGATATATTTTATACAGACTATGTCTATTTCTATATAAATAAAAAACAACAGGGATATAGACATGGTCAGTGGATACCTGGTGAGTTATGCCCTCCAGAACCTCTAAGAATACAACATTATTTTAGGTATTCCACCATTGTGGATTCCATCATTGTCTTCCACAAGTTACTAAGGTCTGACTTATCACTCCAAGGCTTCTCTCTCCATACCCTCATGATGTTGGCAGTTGAGATATTATCTGTGACAAATCCTAATCAGGCACCAAATAGAAGCTGCCTGGTTGAAACCGAGTCCCTCTCTAGACACAGACGACTATTTCAGAGGACCTTAAAGTACAGATTTATTTTATAAAATCTCTTATGGAGCAGGAAGAGAAGAACTGACTTTATCATGTACTGTAAGCTTAGAGATAAATTGGACTACAATGCCTGGACTCTGGTGCTTGCTCATGTGGATAGTGACTTGATCTCATGCTGACTGGTATGGAACTTCTAAGTTCACAATGCAAGTGCACACTAAAGAGATGAAGATTTTCCCAAGGGTTATTTATATCTAGAGTATACCTGCATGGTCATCCTCACATCTCATTTACGTATAATGTGTCAGGATCACATTTATGGCTTGATGTAGACTTGGAAGCTAAACTCAGATTGGTCAAACCCCTGGGCCATAGAATAGGGGTTTCTTGCCTGCCTAATTAGAATAAATTAGCATTACACAGACAGTAACAATATTAAAGGATTATATGTCACTGAAAATTTTAAGATAGGATGATCCATAATGGAGCATGTAGAAAAGAGGTAAAATATCAAAAAGGGAAGCACTTTAAATTAATTTAATATCATGCCACAAAGTCATCACTACATTGGAAAGAAACACAGTTTCTAATCTAGAACATTAAAAATGAGATGGGATGTCTAAAAGTGAGTCCATGAAAAGACAGTGGCAACAAGAAAACAGTCTTACAAGAGATGCCTATGGATGGCAATGTCATTAGGCTAGTGGACATGGGTCTTAGTCCATTCTAGATCATGGTTCTGCTATCATTATTCAATCTCATCAGGTATGGGTCTTTCATTATAAAGGGCAAAAACATTTAAGAAAATAAGGGGTGCCTCGAGGATATATTGTTACTTGTGCTGATATTATTAACGATATCTTAGTCCACAATCACATGCTCATATCAGTTCTGTATTTCTGAGCGAGGTGCCAGCTCACCTTCCTTCCTCAAGGCAGCCCCAAAGGTGTAAGCAGATTTCTAGCAGCTAAGACTATATGACCTAATCCATTACTTGATAACAGCCCCAGATGGGATTTCTACCAAGTCCAAGAGTGGAACTACTTAGGTGCCCAGACACAAGTTTGTTTGTTTTGAAATAGACGAGCAAGTTTTCTCTGCTAATGTTTCTTCGGATTAGCTGCTTCCATAAGCTCCTGGGAACAACAAGCACAACGGTGTTTATAAAGCTCTGATACTTTCTTCAATGCGTAACCTCTTTAGGTTTCCCCATTTTCATTATGCTTAATCTTAACTCCTGTAAACAAATCTGTCTCCAATTTGTAGGAGAAAGTTATTTTTCATTAGTAGCAAGGCCTTTAAGTGCCGACAAAAAAAAAAAATACTATGCCCGAGGACATGCCTAAGATGCTACATGGATTAACTGGTAATTGCTCTTTAAAAGGAAAACTTAGCGACTGAAATTCTTTGAAGCCAGTTTCATCGCACCCACACATAAACTCACCTGCATCTGATGGTGCCCCTTCTCCTGAGCCCTGCTCACCATCTCTTGTCCCACTTTCATACAGCTCTACTCTCTGATAGAGGAGCACAACAGTCACCCCTTAAAGAAAGCCATGCTGTCTGTGCCCCCACTCGCTGCCCCTCTGTAGTCACAGCCACTGCTCCAGAAACCAGACGCTCAGCATCTCCTCCCAGCATCTCGTTTCTCAGAGGTGGAGGAAAAGGCCGTCTTTGGGCGGAGAAAGCCGTATGTGATACACATGTCACAGCACGTGCTGCTTCTAGAGCTCTGTGCTGGACAATCAAGAGATAAACTCCAGAGCAAATCAAAGGAAACAGAGCAAGGAGCCTGTAAACGGGCTACTTATTTACACACAGTCTGGTCATTTTCAGTCTGCACTCCTGGAGGTCACGGCAGAATAGATGTGCAATTTACTTTCTTATTGATCAATTAGCTAACTCACCTCTCTTTGCAACAACAGGCACAACAGACTCCTAAGATATAGGCTGTGCTGGGGCGGGGGGTTTTCACCCTGCTCCCCCACATCAGGTATCCGCACGTACTAGGAAGCCACTATCTAAATATAGCAGGCGCCATGCATTATCAGTGTGTACAGCCTGCACACCGGAAAAGCTGAAAGATGTCTGCACTCGGTTCTTTCGATTCAGTTTTGATTTCTGCTTTCATGTTGTCTAAATGAACTTAGTGACTGTAGTTTCTAAAATAATTTAAAAAATGAAAACCTTTTATATAATGATATGAAGAGAAGTCAAAAGCTTGTGCTAACACAGACAAAGGGGACCGTGCTGACACAGAGTGTTTTGTGAGTGCCACCTGTCACCTTTCTCTCCCTGCCTGGCCATCATATTCCTATGGAGTCTAGTCTGTGGAGGAAATTAGAAAGTCAAATCAGCCTGACTCACCTCTAACATTTTACAGCCACAGGACATTGGGACCATGCTTTTGTCCCATCTATCTCAAAGAATTGCATTGCACACAAACAATTATCTTACACCTAGAATATATTAAAGCCCAACCAGGCCCAAACCTGTAATTCACTTCCTGAAAATGACAGTTTCTCGGGTCTCAGGCTTGCTAGGCAGGTACTTTACTAGTGAGCGACATTTCCAGCCCTCTTTTTACCTTTTATTTTAAGACAAGGTTTCACTAAGTTGCCTCTTGAACTCACTCTGCAGTGTAGGCTTGTTTTGAACGATTGGATTACTGGAGTTCAAGAGCTTGCTTTTCAGTAAAGTGAAATAAGTTGTCTCTTGAACTACAGGTATATAAAATTAAGTTTCTACTTGCCCAAGTTATAAAGTATCTGAGCTAGAGAAAGACTACTATCTTTGTAAATTTTCCCTTTATCTACTTAAGACAAAATTTTAGCTTTTTAAAAAATTATCTTTTCATTTGTATTTTGATTTTGCTTCTGAGCCCTAAGAATTAGTTGAAGTTAAATAGTTATATAGTGTATTCTCAAAAACATATACTTTTCAGTGTGTGTGTGTGTGTGTGTGTGTGTGTGTGTGTGTGTGTGCATGCATGCATGTGTGTGTATGTACATGTTAATGCAGTGGGCATGTGAATGTGGTTGTGTATGTGTATAAGCCAGAGGCTGAGTTGGGTTTTTCCCTCAGTATTCTCAATCTGATTTTTGGAGACAGAGTCTCCAAAACTAACTAGTTAACTAGTCACTGAGTTAACTAGACTTGGCAATCTGCCAGAAAAGCAGGTCCAGATACAGTAACTCTACTGTAAACTACAGCCATGTGCCGAAATAAATCTCTTTTCTTATTAGCCTCAGAAACGAAGACACATAAGCACATCATGCAGTATTTGTAACTGTATGCTCTCTGTGCGCTGGTGGCTCTCACCAACTTGACTGGCACTGGGATCAAATCAGACTCTGTGTAAGTCTGTAAAAGGCATTTTCTGGAGGGATTACCGTGAACAGGGACAGTATCAAGCCATAGGAGGCTGGAGGGCAGGCTGCTGTGACGTGACCGCTTGCCCTTGCCTCCTGCTGGGGAATGTATCTATTCCCTTGCTGCTGCTACTCCTGTTTCCCTCAAACCCCAGCCTTAGTCTTCAAACACTGACTTCAAACACTGACAAACAAGTAGTTCTGAAGAAATTCCGCAGGTCTGCAGCACCAGACTGGGGCTTCTGTGGCTGTCAGTCTCGTTGACAGAGAAGTTACTGGGTTCTCAGTCTCTCTGGCTTATAGTAATTGTTGGACCCTCACCACGTAAGCCAATCTAATAAATTCCTACTTACTACATACTCATTCTATTGGTTTTGAGAATCACTCTAGAGCAGTGATTCTCATCCCGCAGGTCATGACCCCTTCGGGGGTTGTCAAACAATCATTACAATTCAAAACAGTTGCAGCATTACAGTTACAAAGTAGCAAGGGAAATAATTCTATGGTTGGGGTCACCACAACAGGAGGAACTGTATTCAAGGGTTGCAGCATTAGGAAGACTGAGAACCACTGCTCTAGAGGACCCTGATAATCAGGTGTGGCATATTTCACTGAACGCATGCCTTCCAGGTCCAACCATGTTACAGATGGCAGACTTTTCTCCCTTCTATAAGGGACAATAACAGGACAAAACAGGGCAAAGGTTCTCTGAGCTTGTCTTAGTTGGAGATATCTTTGACTTAACTTAAAAGTGACCCACTTTTTCTATTCCACCCCCCACCCCTACCCACAGTCCAATGGAAAGTCCTATGGGAAAGTACCCAACCTTGTTCTAGAAACATGGGGTTGAGGCTGAGAGATGGTGGTACATGCCTTTAATTCTAGCATTCTGGAAGCAGATCTCTGTGAGTTCGAGGCCAGCCTGGTCTACAGAGCAAGTTCTAGGACAGACTCCAAAAGCTACAGAGAAACCCTGTCTCAAAAAAACAAAAGAAACTTGGAGTTGAAAGGCCCGAGCTAATGCATGCTTTTGGTTTCTTTTAAACTTCCAGCTTGCTTTACTTCTCCCTGCAACTGCCAACCAGTTTTTCTGTGTTCCCTGTAAATGCATTTGAGGTTGCTCTGTGAAAAGTTCTTGTTTCTAGGCAGTCACTGCGTTAATAGACTCTGATTCAGAATTTTATTGTGAGTGGTCTTTGGGTCTCTACCTCTCAACAAAGATAAGATTATTTTACTCATACACGGTTGCAAGACAATATCCTTTTCACCTGTCAGCTGATAGACACAGGCTGTTTCTGTATCTTTGCAACTATAAGCGATGCTGAAATCGAACAGGAATGCAGGTGTGTCTCAGAGACAGTAACTCCTCCTCCTGACACATATTCAGATCAAGTAGTGATTCTAGTTATAACTTCCTATAGCCGTGATACCAATTTACATTCAATGGATGAGGGCTCCGTTTATTTCTGTCTCTTCAATAGAACATGTTACCTTTTGCCCTGCTCATAACAGCCACCCTAAACTTCATTTCCCTATGGTTAGTAGTGATGGACTCTGCTTCATGGACTGGGGCCAGCTGCATGGAACCTCTCAGGCAATGCCTACTTAGATCCTTTCTGGAAGGCTGGTTTTTGTTTGTTTGTTTGTTTTATTTAGTTATATGATGACCCTGTATAGTTTTCCTGCCAGCCCCTTACTGTAAACATGCTCTCCAGACAGCCTCTTCTCTTCATTGTTCTTGTTCTGTAGATTGCTCCTTTGATGAGCAGAAAGCTTTAGCTTGACACAGTCCTATTTACTGTTTTTGCTTTCGTTGTCTGTGGTTTTAGTGACACGTTGAAACAAGTACTATTGTTAGGGCCGGTGTTTGGGGTTTTTAGCTATCTTTGTTCTCTGAGCTTTACTTTCTGACCAAATCTTACTTTTACTTGATGTTTTGAGACAGGGTTTCACTCAGTAGCTCTTCCTGGCCTAGAACTCATTATATAGAATAGGCTGGCATTGAGTTTATAGAGCTCTGTCTGTCTCTACCTCCAAAGTACTGATATTAAAGGTGCATCCCATTATTATTTTTGCATATAATATAGACTAGGAGTTTGATTTCAGTTTTCATGTTCCTGGATCTCTAGTTTTCAAAGCAGCATTTATTGAAGAGACGATCCTTTTCCTACTATGTATTCCTGGCAACTTTGTTGAAGATTATTTAATATTATTATATTAGGGTTCTCTAGAGGAAGAGAATATATACACACATACACACATACATACATGTGTGTATATATAGACATATGCACATATGAATTTAAAGAGGATTTATTAGAATGACTAACAGGTTGTGGTCCTGCTAGTCCAACAATGGCTGCCTACCAAAGGACAATCCAAGAATCCAGTAGTTGTTCAGTCCCTGAGGCTGGTCTCCAGCATATGCCAGAACCCTGAAGACACAGGCTCTGATAGCAGCGAAGGAATGGACTTGCCAGGGAGCGTGAGAGAGCAGTCGGAGAGCTAAAGCTTCCTCCCCCATGTCCTTTATACAGGTGTGGGCCAGGTTCAAGGTGGATTTCCCACCTCAAAAGATCTGGATTAAAAGCAGATCTTCCTACTTCAAATGATTTAATTAAGAAAATGATCCCTCACAGGCATGCGCAGTTGCTGCTCAGGTTTTAGTTCATTTCTGCAGATGCAGCCACGTTGACAAACAAGACTAGCCATCACACTTACATTCGGGAATTCATTTCTGGCATCTTTTTTGTTTCGCTGACCCAGTCCACACAAGTGGTTTTCCATGCGCACATCAGTATCACATTACGTTTATGTGTTTGTTTGTATTCATGTGCACACCAGGTAAGCACTCGTCCACTGAGTTATATCCCCTAGCCCAGAACAACACCATTTTGATCAGTATAGCAATTTTGTTTTGTGAGAAAGGGTTTTGTTACACTGCCTATACTGGTCTTGACTCTCTGGCTCACATCATCCTCCAGGGGATTCGTAACTGTAGGTAGATTAGCACCAGATTGTGCTAATTACCTCCCTCCCTTTCAGTCTCTGAGAACATTACCCTTTTTCTTCGAATATCATGTTAAGCAAACAGAATACGACTGTCATCAAAGAGGACACTGAAGGCACTATACACAGCTGATACAGGAAGGACTTCAGGTTTGAGTCATTTCAAGTAAATGACTAGACGCTTGGTATACCTTCTCAAGGCAAGGAACCAGCTCCTTAGATGAAGCTCAAAGAATATGCTGCTAGGCTTTTCTTCCCCTTACAGGCAACTGTAATCATTTAAAGGTTAAGCTGCAGGGCTTCTTAGTCCGCTTCCATTGTGTAATATGAGATTCCAGAAGACAACACTGTTTCTACTCCTACCTGAAATGAGCATCTAGACAGCTGCCGACCTTTGCTCTCTGTCCTTGGACATCATTTCAGACGTAAATCCATTAAAAAGAGAAAAATTAAATTTCCAGGAAATCCATTAACTTGTACTATTTTGTTCTTCAGATCCAAACATATGGCTCTATGGCTCTGAGGCTGGCGATCGGTTCCAGGCTAGAGCCAGTTACGAGAGACTAGGGCACCCACTGTCTTTAAGTAAGTTAATGGTTCTCATCCTTAGTTATCACTGGGGAGATAGAGGGAAAGAACTCCTGTCTTTGTGCTTCCATGAACAAGAACTTAGTATCTAAAGAACGTATTTCAGAAGGTGGGCTGCTTTGTGGCACCCAGCAGGGTGCTGAGATCGTCCTTCCACTGCCCTTAGGAATGGGGAGATAGTTACAGAGCTCCCAAAGTGAAAAAGATTAATATGGTGACGGGAAATGAAAAATGAGCAATCTAAGGAAGTAAACAGAATTGGATCAAAAGGAAATATATCAAACAACCCACTAACAACTATGAAACAAAATGCCCACAGTTCAGTGGTAGCTTAGAAAATTCTAGGTAATACTATGTGGTCTTTAGACATTGGTTATTTTGGGTTTCCCTAATGACTATAGGCAATGTATCCTTCTTAAATATACCAGCTTGAGAAGGAATAAAGTCATTTTGATTGACATGAAGAACAAAAATTCAGAATAGAATGCATCTATAAGATTGCCCCAGATTTTTCAGATTTAAAATATTCCCTCCTGAAATATTGTCATGTTTTGTTATAGTAGACATTTATTGTTTCTAAAATTCCCTTCAGCGGGCATGCGGCCTGTGTGGGTCCTCCCTGCGCTAAGTCATGAGCATATGCTACTCTGGGTCACAACTCGGGAATGGGGACTCAGCTGAACTACAGCCTACTAAGTCAGCAGAGTTTCTAACTGCCTGGCTTCAGTTATGAGGGAACCTGACACTCTTTCCTGATAAATAAGAATGAGAGGACTCATACATCTGGAAGAATTCTACTTCGAAGCACAGGAGAACATGTTTGAGTAAGTTGTGTGTCACTATAAGAGAATGTTGTAACAGACAGAAATGTTTGACTCAGTGCTCTGGAGGCCGAGACGTCTAAGAGCATTTGCCTTAGCGCTTGGCAGGGGCCTTTGGCTGCTGCTATCCTGATGGCAGAAGGAGGAGAACAAGAGAAAGCAAAACCGAACAAGTGAGGGACGGGCTTCATTTTCTTTTTTTAAAAATTGCTTTTATTAAGCTATATATTTTGTCTGCTTCCTTCCCTTCCTCCTCCCTCCCCTTCTACCCTCTCCCATGATACCCATGCACCCAATTTACTCAGGAGATCTTGTCTTTTTCTACTTCCTATGTAGATTAGATCCACATACGTCTCTCTTAGAGTCCTCATTGTTGTCTAGGTTCTCTGGGGTTGTGAATTGTAGGCTGATTTTTCTTTGCTTTATGTCTAAAAGCCACTTATGAGTGAATACATATTATATTTGTCTTTCTGGGTCTGGGTTACCTCACTCAATATGATGTTTTCTAGATCCATCCATTTGGGGACAGGCTTAGTTTTCTAACAAAGCCCTTCTTACGGAACTAACCTAGCTGAGGACAGTGATAGCAACCCACCTGTAATGGGGAGCTCTCATGAGCCAATGAGCTCTTTTTATTAATAATGTGTGGATCAAGGGACTTTCTAGTGACAGCATCTCATTTCTAGCCTTAGCGTCTAAAATTCACATTCTTTTCACACTGCAAAATATAGTCTCTCTATCCCACTTTGCACGCTACATACACAGGCTATGTTCTGACAAGTGCACCATAAATTTAAAGTAAGTTAAATGTGTATTCGATACATCTAACCTACCATATCCCTCAGCTTATCAACACACGTTTCATCTAAATTAGATATGGGTGGGGTTGAGAAACTCCACATGGAGTTTACTTTCTTTGTGACAAAAGTAAGGCACTGGGCAAGAGAACGCCCCTGCCTGGACTGCTGGCATTGTGCTAAGGACAAGGCCATCAAGGGGATTTGACGATGCTGCTTCTCCCAGCAGAAATGCTTCCCAGCACAGCTCAGTCCGCTGTGCCTTGACGGGCTGAACCTCTATGAGTGCTTATGTCATCTACAAACCATCTGTCTTCCCGCTAATGCTTTATGTATTTTCTAAAGTACCCAGAGCTTTGACATCAATGAAAACACTTTATAATAAAATGCGAACTAAATAAAGTGGGAATAAGCTATTGTGTGAAGATGTGTGGCTATTGTAGATAATTACTTCCCACAACTGGGAAACACCTTAGTTTCCTTGTTATGATCAATAACCTTGTTTCAGAGCATATTCTTTCCCAAAGCAAGCTTTCCATGGAAATTCTTCCAAGAAAAAGGCCATGGCTTCAGGTACTAATTGAGTCAAGAACAAAACTGTTCATTCTCCACCAAATATTAGAGAAAAAAGTACAGATTTAGTTAATTACAGTCCATTCTCAGTGAAATTTTCTGCTTTAGGTAAAAATGAGCCTTTCCCTATAATTTCTTTGTTTTCCTTAGATTTCTTTAAGTCCTAAACCTACACATTTACTGGAATTTCTAATTATTTACTGAGACTGAGAGCTTTCAGATATTCTTAGCTATACAGAGAGCTATGAATTTGACTTGCCATAAAGAATTATTTGTCCTCAAAGCAACCTGGGACATAACTGAAATGCATAAACACAGGAACTCTCCTGGTGGTGTCACCAGCAATTTAATATCCTGCCAAAACAAAAGAGCTTTCTTCCTGAGGCTTGTGACAATGACAGGCAGTGCTGACACCAGAGGAGGCTGCGAAATAATGACCTGCACGGAGCAAGTGAGACTCAGTTCTCAAGAGCCGGGGGGAGCTGATCCTGCGATTCATTCCGAGTGAGAATGTAGCTGGGCGGGCACCTTCCTCCTGTCCCTGACCAGGAGGGCTGTGGGACCTGCAGACAGGATGCTTCTTCTCACCTGCTAGGGGATGTGCTGTCTCAGACCATCTGTCCCTCTGCAAAGGATTAAGGCAAGGCCTTCTGAACGCACTCACTTCTCTGATGTTCTCTTTATACACTATGGCAAAGTTCTTCTTGGTCACGCAGCTGAGTAACAAGAACCTGGTAAATATTCTAGGTTCTGGGGTAGAGCTGTAAGCAAAATACACAAACTGGCCTGCATTCTATTCAGGAAAGTTCCCTACATTTTTCTGAGGAAAGAAAAGAGCCATCTGAAGAACGCTGCTCAGAGCAGAAGATGCTGGGCAGCGGCCTCTGTTACTGCAGCTTGACCGACAGTTCGACACACTTGGCACCTCAGCCTGAGTCTGACTTTAATGAGTGAAGTGATGTAGGTGGGCCTTCTATGTGTTATTCTCATTGGTTAATAAAGAGACTGCCTTGGCCCTTTGATAGGACAGAAAATAAGGTAGGCGGAGTAAACAGAACACAATGCTGGGAAGAAGGGAAGTGAGGCAGACACCATGGAGCCAGTCACCAGGTCAGACATGCTGAATCTTTTCCGGTAAGCCACCACCTCGTGGTGCTACACAGATTATTTGAAATGGGTTAATATCAAGATATGAGAGTTAGTCAGTAACTAACTCTCTAGAGATAATGGGCCAGGCAGTATTTAAATGAATACAACTTATGTGTTAGTATTTTTGGGGCTAAGCTAGCCGTGCGGGAGCTGGGCAGGATGAAAAGCAGGCCTGCCCGCTACAGTGAAGTCCTGGAATACAATCTTCAAGTTCCTTGAGGAGGCAATGAGGACAACTCCCAACTTCCCTAAAGCTGGTCTAATTTCAGCGGTCAGGAAATAAAACAGCTGCTTCTTGCTGGGCTCCAGTTTCAGAAACAGGGCCCCACAGAAGATCCACACATTGGTCTCTTTTGTGCTAGCACTGGCTACCTTCCCGTGGCCTTGCAAGGGCACCACCTCCTGGGGAGAGGCTCTCCTCTCAGAGTCAAGGGCTCAAAGGAAGGTGCTGAGTGCTGGAAGCAGGGGAGAGAGGTGTCGGGGAATTTAATTAGAAAGTGTGAAACAAAACCGAGTCCATAGTTTCGAGTTACTCCAGAAGTGTGAAGAATAATGATGGCTTTTTGAGAACTCACATTTCCCAAGGATGAACAAGCCTGGCCAAAGCTGGGTTACTCACTTTTTCTTTTCATTGATTTTTTAGGTCTTTTGCTGCGCAGGCTTCAGAAGTTTTTGTTAACAAACTTTCAAGCTGCACTAGAAGATTCTTCTGTCTGGAGCAAGGCCTCCTTTACCACGGCGAAGAGTAGTGTGTGGCCCTGCTGTCTATCTTAACTATAATGCCACAACTCAGGCGGCAGCTCCAACAAGCAAGTACAGGGCCTCGCCGTGCTGCATCGGGGGCCTGCGGAATCTGCTTCAGACACAGAGACAGACTAATGGAAGTTCAATACAGAGCCAACTGAGGCTGAGTTCCAGCACAGATTGACTTTTTATGGTAGACTAGAGAGGGATTTCTATAGGAAAGATTTGTGCCTTACTTTGAAGGAAAGTAAGTAGAAAAATGAAAACTACATGAAGGACATTGGAGGCAGAAGTAGCTGGATTCAGAAGGAGTGCATCTATGATCGGGAAAAGGAGGGGCAGAAATGTTACTACTGCATGTGGACAGAGTAATGGTCCAGATAGGAGAAAAGGGCAAATCCTCCCAGATTCATGTGTACGGAGCGGAGTTTGGGTGTAAGAGCTGGGACAGTTGTGAGACAGGCGACACTATCAATCAGGTTGATCCTCAGAACCAAAAAAGCGAAGCACTTGGATGGATTGAAGGTAGGAAAGACAGCTGGAGACAACTGCTAGTTCACATGAGAGATAAAGAAGCCAGGACAGGCAGGGGGAGGCACCAGACAGTGGCTACTACGAGGAGGATACAGGGTGGAGCACTGCAAAGACGGGATCAGGCTCCGAGTGCTCAGATGCCCCCCCCCCCATTTCAATATCGAGGAGGAAATGGCACGTCACATGGGAACAAGGAAGAATGAGGGGCACGGAGGGACTGGGGGTGTGAAGAGAACAGCAGACCCGACAGGAGGACACGTGCGGAACAAAACCCTCACAGCACACACAGCTCTTCTTTCTCTTTTCTTTCTGTCTTGATTTTAGAAAATGATACTTTAAAAATCTGGAGGTGGTGGCCAAGAGGGAGAGCTGGAGGGGACTGGGTCTGACTGGAGAGGAACCACCGACAAAGCGCACACCGGGGAGGATGCGGTCAGCGTGGTTTGGAATCTGCTGCCTTTCTCATCATCACACCGGGCAACACCAGATGAACGTGAATGAGCCAAGACACAGGGCATCAGTCCCCTTCTGGAAAGCAGGGCGGGGAGGGGTGGAGAGAAGGGTACTGATGTCACTGCAGCAAGGGTGTGCGGGACGAGCAGATGCTTCCCATCACCCTGCAGCTCACTTCCTCCACTGCAAGGCTGTTGGAAGAAACTCAGGGTCACGGAAAGCAGCTGTCCTCCCGGCATGTTTCCTCTGCTGCTGTTCTTTTCGAACCTTAGCTCAGGGACACACTATTCCAATAGGAGGAGATGTGTTTGTCGTGCACTTTGATATTTATTTGGTGCTCCGTAAAATCCCAAGGGTGAGGAGCTGCAGGGACCCTGTCAGACCAGCACATGCTCAGTCGGAGCCAGGACAAGGCCAGCTCACTACCACGACTGCTAGGAGGTGTTTGCTTCAGCGGCAGAGAACAAAACAAGAACTTAGCGATGTCTAGGCTCACTGTACCTCAAAGTCCAGATAGTGGTCTTTGAGCTTGTACTCGTCGATATCCTTGGCTTTGACCTTCTTGTCTGGGGGATATGAGCGGTGCTCGGCCAGCTCAGTGGCGATCTGCTTCAGCTTACTTTCATGGGATTTCAGCTGTTCCTCCTGCAGGAAAGTATGAAGTCATTCCGTGTTCAGAAAGAAATCAAAGACAAGCACAAGATGCCCGTAAAATCCTTTCTGTTTAATGAGTTCAGTTTATCAAAGTAGTCCAGCGAGCCTTTGCTCCCAAGTCCTTCCAAGTGTTTTAGGCCCACGCTGCTATTCCTTTTTAGGGTGGGACAGGAACCAGCATGACTGGCCAGTCTCTTATCACAAAGCCAGGCCATTTCTGAGCTCTTTACCAGCTATGCTCGGTCCCAAGTGGGGACCGGGCCTCTTCAAAGAAACCCTATTAAACAAGTTACAAAGTTGAACAACTAAATGCCTTCCCTGGGAGCCACGTGACTTGGCTTCTCCTCTCATGCCCACTCAGTAATGTTCTAGCTTCTCCCTGTTTATCTTAATGAACATTTATTTGCATAATATTTTCCTCTTGGGGAGAAATCGTGCTACGCAGAAATGCTTCTATGAAATGTATTCACAGATGAAATCCTTCCCTGGAGCAGCAGAGGTTCTCTCTTGCTTTAAGTTCACTGACCCAAAGTTATACACTGAGTGATTCCAGCATGCAAGCATTAGTCCACACACTAGGTACTGGCATAATACTATCAATCCTATGCATAAGGATGTTCATTCCTGGATACCATTTACAGCAACTTAGTAATACACTACCAAAAGAGACCTGCTGTCCAGCTCTCTCAAAGCATATTGAAAATATTCATTTTTATTTCTATTTTTTTGAGACTCACTGAGTAGAATAAGCTGACCTTGAAACTTATTCATTACCCTCCTGCCTTCATCTCCTGATTTCTGGGATTATAGGCCACAAAACACAGTCAGAAGCTTTAAACACACTTGAAACAAAGACATTCTAACTCTCTGGCACCCCTACAATTGTATAGCTACTTAGCATTCTGCTTTTCCACATGTGCAGTATAAAATAGATGGGTAGCAGATGAAAAGTAATTAAAAAGAGCAATAAATATATTTTATGTAACAGAACCACAATTCTGTATTATAAAATTTGTACAGCAGAATAAAGATGGATTTTAAAGCTATCAAAAAATTAATATCCACAAATACTAAAGACCACGTAATAATTTAAGTAAAAAGCTTCCCAGAAAGCATGGGTCAAATACAGTATCTTAGAGTCTTCTGAATTAGTGAGATCCCTAGCACCCAAAGAAAATAACCTCAATGTTTAAGGTCATGAAATAGAAAATAGGTAATGAAAAGTAAACTAAATAAGTGCACAAAGGAGCATGGAGTGAAGGATGAAAACAGGGACCAGGCATAACAAAGGACCAAAGTCGTCCTAGCAAAAATTGGAGAGAGATGTACCCAAGATTCTGGAAAACTCATCAGTTGGGCACTGATAATGACAAAAGGCAATACACATTATCCAGGGAGATTAGTTTATCATTTTTCATTCATCTATTAAGCTCTGCCAAGGAGTATACAGAGCATGTTGCAGATGGATAAGCCCCCATGCACCTATACGAGAGGATGGAAGCTCACCAAGGCCCAGAGTCCTTAGGAGACACTGGAAAGCATGACCTCTCTGCATACATGTTACACACCAGGGAAGGCTAGGGGGACAGCACTCTTATGGTAATAGGGGTATTACTCACAATGTCCATGATACAGACATAAACTATGTGTGCGACAACAGAGACTGTGACTAATCAAAATGTGACATATATATATTCAGCCTTAAAAAACATGGAAAACACTGTATGAGCTCATTTTCATGGGACATTCAAAAAGTCAAACCTATGATACAAGATGGTGGAACAGTGGCTATATAGCCTGGGGATTGTGGGGATTGTGAGATGTTGGTCAAAGATTAAGATGTCAGTCAGGAAGAATAAATTCAAGAATTCTATAGTAAATCAAGACAGCTATAATTAATAACAGTGTGAGACATATTTCAAAATTTCCAAAAGAGATGTCAAATATTCTCACCACAAAACACATATATTAATCACCTCGATTAATCACTGCATAATGTATGCATACTATAAGAACACACTGTACCTATAAATATAGACAAATCATATTTGTCAGCTAAAATTTAAAATGAGATTTCACTTTCTCTTACTTCACAGTATTTTCATTTTGAAGGGCATTTCATATTTTGTCTTTTAAATGGAATTAACTGATCCACTGCCGAGGCTGGCATTGAAGCAGTTCTTCTGAGTCACCGTCCCAAGAAGGTGAATTATAGATGTGTTCACTGCACCTGAATTTATTTAACTTTTTCTACTTGTATTAATCATACTCATTAATGAGGTTAAGTGTGATATTTTAATACATATATACAGTAGACCACAACATCACAGACTGCAGACATGTGTATGGGGAGAGGTGAATAGCTCTGACCAGCGAGCAAGGCAACCACAAGAAGCCTCTTCTGCCATAACATATATTCCCAGTGTCTTCTCAGTGGGTCTTTATTACGCCTACCCTTGGTCAAACCACAGGATAAAGTGAGGAATGAATTGGGTTGTATCTCAGTAGCAGAGTCCTTTGTGTTCAATACCTACAAGGTCAATACTTCAAGGTCAAAAGTGAGCACAGGTTTCTTGTTTCTTACCAGTGTTTATCTTGTGGCTTTCCCTCAGTTTAATGTACAGTGTTTAGTATCTAATTGGTGTGGGAAGTCCTGTGTATGTGCTGCTTTCATTGGTTAATGAACAAAGAAACTGCTTTGGCCTTGATAGGGCAGAATAGAGGTAGGTGGGAAAATTACACTGAATGCTGGGAGAAAGCAGGCAGGGTCAGTGAGAAGCCGTGTAGCTGCTTTAGGAGATAGACACATCGAAACCTTGCCAGTAAACCACAGCCACGTGGCGATACACAGGTTAGTAGAAATGGGTTAATTTTAGATAAAAGAGCTAATGATTGGCCAAGCAGTGATTTAAACAATATAGTTTCTGTGTGATTATTTCTGATCTGGGTGTCTGGGAATGAACGGACAGTCTCTGCCAACATCTAATGATTATCCACTTCAAGTTTTTACAAGAACATAACTGGAATCCAAAAACAAAGGACTAGATGCAAGAAATAGTGACTTTATGAGGTCTGAGTGTCCAGAAGTGGTGGAAGACCTAAGGCAGCAGAGGGTGTGTCACAGTCAAGGGTCTACATGGCATCTACCTTTCTTCCTACCCAGCTACCTGCATATCTGAGATACGTGCACAGTTCCTGTCTCAGCCTGGATCTTAGCCATCACAAAGGGATGCAAACTGGGCCTGTGGTCCAAGTTTTAGATCATTCTGTGCCGACCAAGCTTGAAAACAACTGCTTTGGTGGGTATGAGAGGAGGTCCTCAACAGACTGTAAGGTGTGTGTCCGTAGGGCATGATATTCTGTTTGGAAGCTACACCAGAAGGAGGGAGAATCTTTAAAGTATTCTCTCCACCCCCGGCAGAAGAAAAATGTACTCTGGCAGCAGTGCGAGGAAAACAGCAGAGAAGGTGACTCCTACACAGCAGAGCTGCTCAGGAGGAGCTGTGCCACGCTGTCAGCAATCAGTCTTAATAACTCGGGCTAATATGCTTGGAGGAAAGACAAGAACAAATTAGAGAAAAGCTCACAAGTGACAGGATAACGAACAAATATGTCTTAAAGTACCAAACCCTTTCAGTGGAACTTTTAATTGTCCTAGTACTGTTGACTTTTGCAGGGGAGTGCTCACCTTGCTGCTGTCTACGTTAGGAACTCAAATTCCAAACGAGCCCAAGTACGGAGCATGACCACACCGCCTTACCTGGGATAATTTTGTTGTGGTAGCTGGCAGAAGTGGGCGGCTAAACTTCTTCTGAGAGCCAATGGCTGCTGGGAATGGTGGAGCAGAAAATACAGCTGCAACACAGTTAATTTTGCTTATCCACCCTTGCATTTCCTCTGGACTCCTAGGAGAGGAAGACGTGGATGTTAAGCTAGTGCCGTATCTAGGTAGAATACACGTTGTCTTTTTCTTATCACTGATTTAATATGGCACATTAGGATAATTTATTCTCAGTGTAAAAGTTCACTGGTTCATGGGAGGTTAACATTCTCAACAGGGCTCACTAGAGGAATGAAAGGTTATATAGGAACGATCATCACAACATTACAAGGCTGTGACTCTCTCTGTAAGATCCATAGAGAAAATTGAATATATGCTTCATAGTCTACTTTTCTTGGAAAAAGAAAAGCTTTTTCTTAGTTAGTCTAGGCCAATATTAATATTAACATTAGCTCATCTCTTTTAATCACACATTTTTTTTTTAAATTGAACTCAGGCAAATGCAGCAGAAGGAAATATAAGACGACATGCCTGACCACTGTGGGAAAAACTGGATAGTTTCCTCAAATATTATATACACATTTACAACACAACCCAATAACTCTACTCTTAGGTCAGGGCACAAGAGAGATGAAACTCTGATACACAAACATTTTTATGCCCCTGTTTATGACACTGTTCTTTAAAAATATTATTATTGTGTATGTATGAACTGAGTGCGTGTGTGTGTGTGTGTGTGTACATGCTAAAGCATGAGTACAGAAGTCAGAGCTGGTTCTCTCCTTCCCTGTACATGGAGAGTGGGAGGAAGAGGAGGAGAAGGAGAAGGACGACAAGGAAGAAGAGACTAAGACCAAATAAGAACAAACCCAACAAACATACTGGGTTTGGAAGAGCAAGACCCTCCAGTCGGCAGTCTTGAGTTTAAACACGTTCGGCTTCTTCTCGTAGTCAGTTGCCTTGGATGCTAGGGCGTGGTGCACACTCACTGCATTTTTCAAGTCTTCTTCTGACAAAGCCTTCTCTGGTTTATATTCATCCTGCAGATGGATACGAACAAAACAAGCACAAGAGTATGACAACTGTTCAAGTTTTCTGAATCTCAAATTAAAGAAAAACATTTTAGAAAATCCATGGGAAAAGTGAAATGTAGAACACAAACTCTTGATAACTTTGTAAATGTAACTATTACAGTTTTGAACCATGTGAAATGAGACAATGAATGTACACAAAGGCATTTTTATAAAGCCAATATATATTATATATAGACATATATAGACACACACAAACACATACAAACACACCCACATATTAATTGCAACAGCCTGCTGAGGAAGGCCAGATACACATCCACATTATGGGAGCCTGCAACACGACCAGGTCCAACAGGTAGTACAAGCTGGTTTCAGAGAGCAATGGACACATGCAGAGGCTTGCCGCTACCATCAGCATAGCTGCACTGATGGTGGACACTATCTCTTAGTCCTTATCTGAACACACTATGTTTTCCTGAGGTAGCTTCTGAGGTGGTTAATATTATCATTAGAAAAATGAACATAAAATAAAATAATTTGCCTAGGTCTTTTGATGAGAAAAAAAAGGAAGATCAACTTAAGATAAATCTTAGTTCTATTTTTCTAAATAGGTATAAAATACATAGAAAGGTTTCATGTATATGCAGTCTTATTTTTTGACAAGAAATACATAATTCAGAGTTTTAAATGGTTCTTTTGCATTTCCTTTGTATGGCTACCCACCAAACACGACAGCCAAAACACAAACTTCACTAGCATAATAATAATCAGAATTGAAAATAGGTTTGCCAATTATTTCTCTTAGTTGCTGTGTACACTGGAATAAAAAAAAGGTTAAAACCAATGTAAAAAACTACCTATCCGCTTCATGCTGGACAAGCTGCGACAGCACACACTTCTGGGTGTTCTTATAGAGAAACACACACACACACTTACACACTCACACACACACAATCACTTTCTAACCCATAGTGAACATATGAAAGAGAAGATGTTAGTATTCTCGTTACAGGCTGTTTTTCTTTTCAACCCAAATTTTTAGAAAAGCAATTAGTATTTTATCCCATATTGCCCTGATTTTCACCAATACCATTCAAAATGCAAATAAGTAAAATATATTAATGCCTAGAACTTATTCAAAATGAATAAAAAATGGACAAGCTGAATGTTTAATGATCCATATCAGGATCAAGCTGAGCAGCCGAGGTTTTTTCTTTAATCCTGAAGCAAACACCAGTAGCAATACACAGCATTCCCACACTCACAATCTTAAATGCCAGCTTCCAGAATGGGACTGCAACAAGTCCTGGCTTATTACAGCTCAGGGACGACGGTTTCGGTTTGCTGCTGACAGGGCCTTGTGGCAAGGTACGATGAACAAAAGATAACGAAAATAATAATATTAAAGTAATAAATAATAAAATAGTAAAAAAAAGCAAACTCAACACATTAAAATGTATGTCCTGGTATGAGTCCATCAGCCCTCATAACTATAATCTAGCTATGCTGGGAGGTCTCTTTTGCACTTTTGGAAAGGCATTTCTCGGTGGCTCAGCACTCTAAAATCCATGGCTCTCTTCATGTATTTCTGAGTAGGGGTTTCAAGCTCATGTAGCCTGAGTACCAAATCCCCTCTGGTCTCAGGATCATGCTATAACAGAATCCTGCATACATGGCCCCTTTCCCAACATAGCCTCTTTGTTTCTAGACAGGAAACTGAGATAAAGAGAAACAACGGGAGAGAGAGAAAGGATCAGCACTGGAATTACCCCTGAGAATGATCCCAGCCTCCATTCTCAGGCATGTCTTCCCTCTACACCTGCACTGGCTGCTGAGACTTTAGTCCAGGACTTACAGGAACCTCTGCTCTTGGGCTCCACGACTCAGGCTTTACTCTCAATTCTACTGAGTTTCTTCTTTTTTATATGTTTTTAAAAAGATAATTACTACTTTTATTTTTCAACTTTCTTCTTTTGTGGTCTTTTGAGATGATGTCTACCACGTAGCTCTGTCTAGTTTGTAGCTCACTAAACAGATAGTCTAGCTGTAATCTTACACTAATTCCACAGCCTCTGCCTCAACACTGAGATTGGAGTTGTGTCTTACTATAGACAGTCATATTTTTCTTTAAATAAGGAAGACTCTAAAACTATAACTTCTTCTTGAGTAAGAATTACACAGTATAATACAGTTTGGAAAACTGTGTCTTTCAGTGATGTCTAGGTAGTTTATGGTTTTAATTTTGTATATGCCCTTTGGTCTTAGAAATAGAGCATGCCTAAGGCTTTAGTTACCTATCATTATATATTTTTTAATATTGCTGGTTTATGTGGTCCATAAAGTCTATTTTTCATCCAAAGTTATTAAGGGTATTCATGTAGCCAGCTACATCTTGATTCTTGCTTATTCTTATTCTTGAAAAGGCCCTTTATTTATAAAACACATAAGCCTTTATAATTAAGCACATGGATTGGTCTCGTCCTTTCCTTACATGTTTTTCCACTGTCCGTCCCCTTAGGAGAACATGTCAGCCTTTCCCACATACTGAGAGGCAATGAAAGTTTTCCCTCCCTCTGTTTCCCTCCCTCTTGCTTTTACAAGTTAGTCTCTCCACAGCTTAGTGCATTTAGTTTCAATTATTCGTCTTAAAACTATGTGATTCCTATTATTTCAAGTCCTCTTTCTATCACTTCTGTGTTTAGTCATGTAAGGTGGGGTTTCAGAAGGTGTCTCCCACATGGCATTTGTACTTTTTTACTATTCACACAAGTCAACAAGACTTTTTAAGATTTTAATTTTTTATATACAGTTACATCTCAACTGTCGGTTTCCCCACCACCATTCCTCCCAGTCCCCCATCTCCCCATAACTTCCTCTCTCTTAGATCCATTCTTCCTCCTCCATTTTCCTGAAAAAAAAGAAAAGAAAGGCTTCCCAGGGATACCAACTGAACACGGCATAACAATTACAAAACGACTCGGGACAAACTCTTATTATCAAGGTTGGGTGAGGTGACCTAGTAGGAGGGCAAGGCTCCCAGGCACAGACGAGTCAGAGACACCCCCAGTCCTGCTGCTAGTGGCCCCACAACAACAACAAGATATGCAGAGTATCAGTGCTTATCCCAGTTGTCATCCGAGAGGCACTGTCCAGAAGCTGATAGGAGCAGATGCAGAGACCCACAGCCAAACTCTAGGTGAAGCCAGGGGAACCCTTCAGAAGAGGGGGAGGAAGGATTGAAGGCAGAGAGGTTGAGGACACCACAAGAACACAGTCCACGGAATCAACTACACAGAGCTCACAGTGGCTCAGAGACTGGAGTGACAACTGTGGGCCCTGCATGTGTCTGAGCTTGGTCAACAAGACTTTTAAATCATTTTATCTCCCCTTTCTTGTTCTCACGAATTCTAAATTTGGCTATAATACTTATTTTTAAAATCTTATTAAACTATACTTATTATGAATTTTGTTTCAAGAAGCCTTATTTGACCTTAGGTGTTACTGCTGTCTTTCCTTGTTCTGGATTCGGCTGTGTCCATGCCTCACTGTTTACTTGCTTCCTTTTTTGCTTCTGTCTTGGTATCTCTACTCTTAGCCCTTTGATCTTTCAATCATTTTCTTAATATGACTGATATACTCTAACTCTTCTCAAATATCCTTCAGGGTATTTTTGACAGGTCTAGAACTGGATATAAAATCTGACAGTTACAATCCTCCCTGGTCTTTTTCTTTACAGTCTGCAGGGGCTATTCTCTGTTCATCCTGTTTCTAAGATAAGAGAGTCCAATGACATTCTGATTCTGTATGTTGTGTATAGTGTGTGTGTGTGTGTGTGTGTGTGTGTGCCTGTGTGTGTACAAGTACACTAGGCTCGGGAGTGGAGGTCAGACGTCAAGGTTGGGGTCTTTCTCAATCACTCTCTACCTTATTTTTTTTGAAGGAAGAGTCTCACACTGAACTTGAAGTTTACCAATTAAGCTAGACTTGCACAGTCAGCCTCAAGGACCCCTAAGGCTTTGCACTGAGGTTCCAGACACATGGTGCCACGCCTGGCTTTGTTTGCTGTTGTTATATTTGTCTTTGTTTCCTGGGGATCTGAACTTGGGTCTTCATGCTTGCACAACAAGCACTTAACCCCCTGAGCCATCTCCCTGCTCTTCTATTCTCATTTAAACTTTGATTCATATATTTTCTATTAGAAATCTCATAGATGATTCTATTTATGGCATTCAACAAAATTTGCTTGGCTGCACTTTAATTTTTCACCTAAGTAAAAAAAGTAAAATCTCACTGACTCTCCTTTACATAGTCATTGAAATGGCCAGGTAACAAACAACACAACTGCATACAATGGTTGCACCAGGGACATAAAGTCTCCAGATCTAAATGTACTCAGTGCTAACTGATAATTCTTGTACATTTCCATGGTAATATCTTGTTCCTATCCTGCCAAATGGACACAACACCTTTAACTAACTGTGGCTCAGAACATGGGTATCTGGATTTAGAGCTTATGTGTTCAAATACTTGGTTCTGGTATTTAATGTCCTCGTGACCTTAGGTGGGCTAAACTTATTAACTTTTAGTTTTTTTCTCTTATGAATTAGTGAAAATCCCTCTGCTAATAGGTGATGCCTTCAGGTTGCTGTTTAAAGGATCATGCTGCCGCTAGCCCATTTGCTGACTCCTTAACGTGCCTCTTGAGATGTCACTGTTAGTCTTCTGCCAATGCTCACCTACACCACGATACCTAACAGACTGAATTAGTCCTAAGCAAAGCTTGCTGCTCATTATTAATACTCAATGACTTCGCCACTTGAAGCCACTATAATTACTCTTGGTGTGTGTTCTGTCTGCTACCATTTCCATTCAGAACCAGGTGTAAAGTAGGGCATCCTTAGACAGCTGTGAATCTGCGGTGGCTGTGAAAAGGCGACACTTACCATGGACCTTACAAGTGACAGCCGACAGTACTTGTTAGCTTTCTGTTCTCCTCCAATACAGAGGGTCCCCAGTCTAATGCAGATGTTTAGTTCCTAAAGTCTTATGACCACGCTGCTAAAGAGATAGAAATGTATTCCAATTACAGCATTTAGATGTTGAGCCTTTTGGAAGTGACTGATTAGGTGACCAGGGTGGAGTTCTATGACATCTAAGAGGAAGAGAATCATAAACACCTGTTCCTACCATGGTATTGCTGGCGTTTAGAGGGCCCTTGTCAGAGCACATACCTCTAGAACCATGAGTCCAGACAAACCTCCTTTCTTTGCAAATAAGCCCACCTTAAATAATTACAATGATACTCAAAAGCTGGTAGAGAAAGTTGCTTTGGAAGAGACTGTATGTCAAGGCAGGTTGAGGTACTCAAAGGCACACACCAGTTCATACTGGGAAGAAAGTTCTCCACATGCAGAAATGGGAGCTGGGGTCTGTTTATAAGGACTAAACTGAACTTAGGAGTTTTATGTCTATTGGCTTCTACTTTCCTAGCTAATAGTGAAACAATGTTATCATTATCTTAAATGCAAAATATTAACAAGAAGGTATATTTGGGTAACTCAAATTACTACAAGAAAAATGAAGCACCGAACTCTGCCCTCTCAACACCCCCATTCCCAATGACAGTAACTCTGGGTAGTGTAGCCATACCCAAGTGACAATGATAGTAACTCTGGATAGTGTAGCCATACCTAAGGTGACAATGACAGTAACTCTGGATAGTGTAGCCATACCTAAGGTGACAATGACAGTAACTCTGGGTAGTGTAGCCATACCCAAGTGACAATGACAGTAACTCTGGGTAGTGTAGCCATACCTAAGGTGACAATGACAGTAACTCTGGGTAGTGTAGCCATACCTAAGGTGACAATGACAGTAACTCTGGGTAGTGTAGCCATACCTAAGGTGACTATAAAAGTGAAAAAGAAGTGACTCTACCCTACAGAATCCATGCTGGGAACTTCAGTGTTTACCGTTTAGGCTGGGAGATGGAACTCAAATGATAGGTTGGCAAGGAAGGAAAGAGTAAGGCACAAATTATCGTAATCAAACCATTTCAAACCTAAGACTGTTCGCTGTGGAAATGAAATGTAAAACAAAGACAACGATAAATCCAACCAAGACATGTTCTATATGGAAAGAAAATGCTCCATGACATCTAGTTACAACCCATTTTCTCCAACATACGAAGGTGAAAATGATGCCCCCAAACATGCTGCTCTCCCCTGTGCGCCCTGCAATCTGGTATGACTCACTACAGTACTCTGCCACCCTAATGAGCAGTGAGAGTGTGATTTCACAAAGGGTTTATCTTACATTCACTTTAGGCATGAAATAAAGAGCTCTTTTCCTTACAGTGTTTGATAATTAAAGCTTTTGCAAAGGCAAATTGCAAATTATTGCATCAAGTTTGAAATGATTCTATTCTCTGGTACTATAAAGTACAATCTGGAAAGCAACAAAACTCATCAATAGCAATGAAAAGTATGTTCAGATTCTCTTTTTATTGAAGTATTATTTATATAATACCTTATTAAATGGCTACAATTGATATATGCAATTAAAAAAAATCTAGTAAGTGGAAATACTCTTGATGATCACCGAGAACAACGGATGGAGAGCTGAGAACTCCTCCCTGTTTAATGCTATGAGGTTGTAAATAGAAATGTTAGTGGCCATGTAGGTATGATTACAACATGACTGGAGTGTTTGTTGCGATTCCTTCCTCAGAGACTTGACACATTACCATTTCGGGTCAGCTCTGTGCTACAGTAAAAGAGAAATGTTCGATTTCAAGACTAACAAAGATACTAGCAGCTCATGCACAATGGGTCCAAGTTGTCTATAATGACTGATTCTCGCCTGGTAATAAATATTTACCACAATCTTATAATTATCTTTTAAAAATTCTAGCACTTTCAGTTATTTTTCTAAAATTATCCAGCTTCACTCTCTTTAGTTTTGACACAGCCCAGAGAGAGTACAACTGTCTTCGAATCTGGACAGGAGGAAGAGTAGCAAGTGAGCTGAAAACATGCTCTGACCCACCAGTAAACCAAGCAGATGTGTGAAAGTCACTTACAGAAAGTCTAAGGGAGTCTCATTGAACTTGATTTTCCATACACAAACAATGTCACAGTAGGAAAACACCCCATACTTCAGTGGAGAGGAGAACTGAGAGGCTAAGCCAAGGCCAGCGAAAAGACGCAATGTTTCCCATGTATCGTTTAACTGGGTACATACAGTGTCTGCTTTCTACATGACAATAATGTGGTGATCCTGGCCTCAGAAAGATGCCATTATGTATTGGCACTGGCAGGGGCGCTAGCACCGTGGGATTTGTGCTTGCTTTCAGTATGGCCTTGGGCTGCAGTGAGGCACACAAAAATTTCCAAGATAAAAATCGGTGAGAGAGTCAGGTTTAATGAGTGTGAAGTTATTTGGAAAGAGAGTTAGAATAACTGCCCTCGAGAAAAGATTACAGGGTTTTTCAACCAACATCTGGGGAGTAGCAGGTGGACCAAAACCAAAACACTAAGAAGTTTTAAACAATATTTTAAGTGAAACTAAAATTTTTCACTATTTACTTTTCTAATCAGTACAAGGTCAGGATGGTGGGAGACCGGCTCTGCTTTTACTCAGTGCCAGACTTATCAAGCTGTTAAAGGAATGCTTGGGGCAGAGAGGGGTGGAGAGGGAGAAAGGGAGAGAGCAGAAAGGAAGAAGGGGGAGGAAAAGGGAAAGGGGTGGGGGGAGGAGGAGAACCTACCGCAAGCACACACTGAAGTGCTCAGGGTTGGAAAAGGCTGCCGCTGTCAAGGCTGCCAAATCTGAGCATGAGCCCCTGGACAGCCTTGACAGTGGCCTTTCCAACCCTGAGCACTTCAGTGTGCGGTGAGAGGACAACTTGTGGGCGTCCAGTTCTGTTCTTTCTCAACTCCCACATATGTGCTATGGTGTGAGCACATGCACAGTGTGTGTGTGTGTGTGTCTTAGAGTCTACTTGTATTATTACCTCACTGTGGTTAGGTCTGATCTTCCCTCACAGCCGTTTCTTTGAGTACAAATCCCAGGAGGGAAAGCCAATAGGTAATGAACGTGTTCCCCTCCATAACTTTTACACAGTTGGCAAAGGTGCAGTAATAGTTACTGAAAGTAAAGGAAGGGACAGAGGACATGAGGTAGGGAAAGAAAGGTAAATGGAGGAATAGGAAGGAAAGGGGGAAGGAAGGAGGGAGATGAAGGCATGTGTGAAGGGGAGGGGGAGTGAGTGAAACTGGTATAAAGGAATAAGCCAGCCTACAATGACCTGGGCTACCTTCTACTTGTCTGGGGGAAGGGCCACAAGCCACTGCATGAAACAAGCTAGCTTCTGCTGCCTGGGTAGCTAACTGGAACCGGGTTTTCAGCAGAGTCCTCTAGAGCACAGTTTATAAATGATTAGAACCCAAAGACGAGGAGTGATGCCAGCTGCAGTATCTTATTAAGAATGTATAGGCTTTAAAAACTGTGATGATGTTCTGTGTCACTCACACAGTGGACACATTTATCTACGGGACGGGGCCATTAATCTAAATTAGGACGCATGAAAACTCGGGTGTGAACACGGTTCTCTGGGAAGGAGCAGTGGGCTTCAAAGCCCACCCCCCTGCTTCTTTAAAAAGTATTAACTAGCATAGGCTGAAAATGTTGAAGGTGGGTCTGTAACCTTTTCAAAGCATGAAAGGTCACAGAGTCAGCACTTTCACAGAAGGAGTGCACCGGATTAGTGAAGAGCCATGGGAGCCTGGCTGGGATCAGCCTGTCCTGGCACTGAGGGCTTTAAGACACACAATCCAAGTTCTGGGCATCTTCTGGGAGGTTTGGTCTCTTTAGTGTTTTCTTCCTGGCCGGCCAGGATCACTCCTGATTCTAACTATACTTTAAATATAAAAGCACACAACCATTTCCACATAGACTTTTATAAAATCCTAGACATAATTGCAACAGAATTCTCTTCAAGTAACACAAAGAAACAAGAAAGATTTGACATGTAGCACAGGGGCTCCCAGTATGGCAATACTACCAGATCATGACTGCTTCCCAGACTCCAAAATGGCCGAAGTGTGAGGTATCTGTAAGAGCCTCAGTACTGGTGTTGTATCTCTCAGGTCCTCTCCTTGATAATTCCAGAAATTTGTAAACTTGTAATCTGTTATCTACCCAAATACATTCCATAAAGCAGCATCCCTGAGCTAGGACCACAGTCATTATTTTACATGTATCTTGTTACCTCATGGTTTTTTCATGAGATGAATTTTAGAGTTCACTAGCCACTCACTGCCTAAGATGGGTCTTTTCATCTCCACCATCAGTTCAGGCTCAGCGAGGAGTAGGTACTTTGTTCAATTCTGCCTACTCTCCAATATGACATTTTGGAATGACTCTGACATCACTATTTGGGTACTTTGTAGATTAAGCTGTTGCATGAGAATCAGAGACCACTGGGAGGGGACCAGAGAGAAGAAAACCTAAGGGTTCAGAGCAAACTGTGTATAGGGTGGAAATCTTCAACAGGACCGCTGTCAAAGGAAAATGAGAGATCAGGACTTATTTACTCTAGAGAGAAACCAAAGACAGGAAAGGTGCAGAGATTCAGTGGGAAATGAAACAGACATGGCAAAAGCCACAGGACACCAGAAGAGGGTATATGAAGTCACCAATATACCCCCTATCCGTGTCCTCAACTCTTCTCTAACCTGGCATCTACCACCCATCACTCTACCAAGACTTTTTTTAAATAAGTAATTTTCTGGATACTGAATTCATGCAACATGGTCTAATTCCTGTGTCTGACATCTCTTGATGTCTACAACACCACTTTCTCTTAGCTTCTTGGTTCTCAGGCCACTTCACTCAGGTTCCTTTATGACCTTTCCTCCGGGACATATGATTGGTCTGTGTATCCCCAGTTCTTATCTTCTCCATAACATCATCCATTCCTATGCTTTGGATTGTCAATAATTTTTTGATGATTCTGTAGACTATATTTCTAGGCATCTTCCTCAGTTTCAGATCTGAATATGCAGAATTCCTATTGGACACAGTCACTTACTATTCCATAGAATTTTGAATTCATTATACTCACCCATTAGATCTTTTCCTATTAACACACCCTAATTCAAACCAGTCTGCATGCACGCATTCATGAATCTGCTTCTAGGTCAGTTTCCCCACTGCAGCCAGGCTGATCTTTCCAAACTAAGAATTCTGTCACTGTGCATTTCAAACAGTCCATTTGGACCGTCTCAATTCCTTAACCTGGCTTTCCTGAACACTATTTATATTCCACTCATCTTGAAGCTCCCCAGATGTGCTCTGGTTTCCCATCTCAGCATCCATATGGGATTATCCTTGTCAGAACCCTAGAGACGTCTATATTTCACTTGTCATATTAACATAGGCTTAGACATCACTCCCCTTGAAACTGCTTCCATGATCTGCCCTTCTCTTCTCAGTGCTTAGTTCTATGTACTTCTATGTGTATAGAAGCCCATTTCCTTCCTTGGCACTTTTATAGAGTCAAATTACTTTGTGTGTTCTTAATCTTTTCAGACAGAATACTGAGCTCTCCTTTAGGGGCTATACTGCATTACAATTGTATTTGTTGTTTATAATATTCTAAAAATTCAGCAAGGTCTTAATCTTAAAGATGAGAAACCATAATAGTCTCAAGTCCTAACTAACATTATTGTTTTCTTTATCAGAATGGTAGTTTGTTGGCTCAAGTTCAACTTAATGAATATTTTAGTCATACTGAAGTTTCAATCTGGGAATAAGAAACGTTAAGGTTGACATTTTAAAAAGCTATCATTGGTGTGTTGGGGTATGTGTAACATGGTGCACATGTGTCCTCAGAGGACAAGGTTTTAAAGTTGGTTCTCTCCTTCTACCTTTATATAAGCTCCACGGATCAAACTCTGGTCACTCTTTCCAGGGGAGTTTAGAAAGCTGAGGGGAGACCCCATAGGACCCCACTCTTGACTAACAAAGTTCTCCTGTTAGTGTCTAGGAAGCTGTGGTATACCATGTGACCATGTTAAGAGATAGTGACACAGGTTACAAACATGACAGGTGAGTGATACGAACTCTTGGGTTTCCTGGACGACTGTCTTTGTGGGAAGTCTACTTGGCTGAGATGAAGCAAGGATGGGAGTGGGGTGAACGCAGACTGAGGACTGGGAGTTCTTTCCCAGCATTTCAACACAAGTTTTCCTGATAACTTACGGCTTCTGTTTGTTTGGGTCTTTCAGAGGAGGAAACTTTTACTATTTAATCTTAGTGAAAGCACAAATTGCATTTTCTTACATGGATAAAAATCATTAGAGTCTATTTCATAGTTGAAAAATCTTGATGAAAGGCTTAATGTACTCACAGAGCAGTTTGCAACAGATTGCCATTCCAAGAGCAAAGGGGTTCTACGCATGTGCATGGTGTGTTTCTGTGGCTAGAGTCCCTTTAGAAGACACATTTGATTCACAGAATCAAGTAAACACAAGACTTGTTTCCTTCCGTCTCTAGCAACACTCTCCAGTATACTGAGAGCCATCTTGGGCTGGAATGCAGTGAAGAAGTAATACCTGACCACACAGGCACCCAGGAGGGAAGACCCTTTGGACAAAAATCTAGGAACCTGGATGGGAAACTTAGGTTGAGAAAGGAGAATGGATGCAGTATCTAAGAACTCTAGTGACGTCCAGGACAGACAATAAATCCTAAGGTCTTTGCATCACACCTACCACAGGCCCATCTGCACAGTAGCTGATATGGTGCTAAGATGAATTAAACTGAATTTGGTCTAGGGAAATGGTAGCCTTTTTCTCAATACTCTGCATCCCAAAATAGGAGCTCCTTGCCTTCTGATGGAATTTTATCATTATAAACATTGCATGTTGAAAATATGAGTCACTGATACCCCTAATCCACTTGAGCTAGCAACCATCAAATCCCACAGTTTAGCACACAAACACAATATACCCGAGCACCAGTTCATTCTCCTGCTGATGACTGAGGCTGCAGCAGGAACTGATAGGTTTATGCTGGAGGATTATTGACTCCATCATTCGAAAATGAAAATTTAAGAAAAAGGCAAGAGAAACTCTTCTAGGTTAGGACCAAATATAGAAGACAAGTCGCTGAAAGGACTGGCGGGTGTGACTACATTTTCTCAGCCACACTTTAACTTTCAGGATATAATACTGTCATCCCAAGAGCAAGAGGGCGGAGCAATGTGGCACTTTTTGAACCCAACAGAAGTCTTGTGGGAAGAGCTGTCTGGCAGGGAAGACAATGTCACCTAAATCTTCTGAGTACTTGGGTGCTGGTGGGGGTGCTAGTCTCAGCTTGAGATTCCTTCAGGAAGAGAGCAGCTTCTTGTGTACACAGGGCAGCCCAGACAGTGGTGACATCATCTCTTTACACTTCACGTGTACACAGGACAGCCCAGACAGTGGTGACACCATCTCTTTACACTTCACGTGTACACAGGGCAGGCCCAGACAGTGGTGACACCATCTCTTTACACTTCTTGTGTACACAGGACAGGCCCAGACAGTGGTGACACCATCTCTTTACACTTCTTGTGTACACAGGACAGGCCCAGACAGTGGTGACACCATCTCTTTACACTTCACGTGTACACAGGACAGGCCCAGACAGTCACAGTTGTTATTTGAAACACATTTTTTTCATCCTATGATATAAATATGGAAGTATTACTGACCATTATTGAACACAAATCATTCTCTCAAATTGTTATTTTTCCCTCTGGCTAAAATGCTCTGTGCTATATTGTGAGCTTTGTGTTCAATATATTCTTAGATCTTTGAAAATATTCTTGGGTGGCCCTCGTCAGTGAAAACTTTTCCAGTGCCTGTATTACTTTGTTCTACTGTTTTGGTGAATGCTCACTTTATGATATTCCCCTATTTTCTGGTTTTTACATAAGTAGGAATATGTCTTAGCAACCCTTTGGAAACCTGGAAATTTTCATAGCATCGGACATGTGACAGGCTCTCCACAGTTCTGAGAGGATATAAAACAAAAACTATATGAAGCCCAAACCACATTATCAGCACACAATTTCTCTTTTGTCTAGCATCTGCTACTGTGTTCTGGTGTACCAGGCAGCCAGAAGGACTAGGGGTTATCAGCAGTGGACACTCACAGCCCGCTGTATGGAACCTTAATTCCAAGGCTGTCTGTTTACTGTCCTTTATGTGGGCAGTTCAGTATCTAAAAAACCATTCTGAAGCATAATCAGGCAAAGATACCCATAAACAATCTAATAATAAACCTAATAAGCTCCAATGACTAATGCTCTAGTCTCTAGGATTTATGTGAGGTTACTGTGAATGGGTATGGTTCATTACTAGTTGAGGTTTCAAACATTCAATGTTTTTAGACTTTTTTATTTTTAAAGGAATGCTAACAATAATAAAACAAAATAGAACTTGATTATAAAAGATGGCTGCTTTTTCTTTCCTTCCTCCAAACCCTTGAACATATACCTCTCTGCTCTCCTTCAAATTCATGTCCCCTTTGTTTACCAGTTGCTTTTACATGTATATATGTACATACTCCTAAATGTCACCTGTTCAGGCTGTATAATGTCACCTTTATGTTTTCAGGGATGATTATTTGGCAGTGGACAAACAATAGGTATACTCTAGGGAGAAATATAATAAAATTTAAAACTCAAAATTAAAAAAAAATAGAAACTGAGCAGTGGTGGCTTTAATCCTAGCACTTGAGAGGCAGAGGCAGGTGGATCTCTGTGAGCTTGAGATCACCCTGGTCTACAGAACTAGTTCTGGGACAGTTAGGCCTTACAGGGAAGCCCTGTCTTGAAAAACCAAAAGACAAAAGGAAGAATACAGTTCATTATCCTTGAACAGCTAATTCTCATTATAAGTAGGTGCTTTAGCAAGCCTGGCATTCTTCGTGATTTAAGCACATATACACCTCACACAGACATACATGTACACACACAGACATAAACACACATACATATATGTACATATATGTTTGTGTACAAACACAACATGTACATACATATAAATACATGTTTGGTGCTAGCCCCCTCCTCTATGTTCTCCTTGTGTAACAGCCCTAACTGTCCTTCCTCTTTTCTCTTTATTGAAGGCATTTTACACAAGCCTCTCCCAATGCTGCTGCAGTCTGTAATTCAGGAGAAGCAATTCAAAGGACAGGGTTAGTCAAAGATAAAGATGTTAGAGAAAACAAAAAAGTGAGCCAGGAGATGGGGTTTATGCCGTGGAAACAGCTGTGAAATGTGGAATTTAATTTCAAAGCCTTGCTCCCTATAGAGACAAAATCATCTGAAAGGACCAGTATGGCCTCAGCATGCACATATGCTAATTTATTAAGGCCACAAAGACAGCATATAAATCAGAGGCTGTAACAACTCCATAGAGAAATAAAGGACAATACAAAAAAATTGGCCAAGTAAGAGCATGGTTAATTTGAATATCAACAATGATCTCTATGTATCTGGGTTTACAAAGGAAGGCTAGATTCATAGAAGAGCAATTCTTTTAATCTTATAAATATATACTATAGCAGTTAATTGTTTAAAATATCAATGAATCAAATATTTTTCACATATTCATATCTTCCTTCTGGAGTGTATCATTTCTAGACACTGAGTGCATACGCCATCATCACACAGATCTGATTCAGTTCTGCAGATGATGGGTCCAAGGGAAGGCCATTTCCCTGAGAAACTCAAGTGTGTAAACCATTTAAGTTTGTCCGTCAACAATGAACAAGGTCTCTTCCTCAGAATGAGCATAAAAACCCCAAGAACGGGCTGGGAAAAGGCCGCTGTGAGACGCTGTTACAAAACTGTTAGAGACAGTAAAAGTGGCGTAACCTTTACACGGACAGTTTTCAAATGTCTCAAAATACAATTGCTAATGGCTTCTACTCTGTGATTCATGACACTCCCAGCAAGGCAGTTTTTAAGGAAATAAACAGATATACATGTGTTGGCTAGTTTTATGTCATCTGAGAGGAAGGAGTGTCAATTGAGAAAATTGAGATCAGGTTGTAGGCACGTCTCTCGCATATTTTCTTTCTTTTCTTTATTTGTCTTTCATATATGACATCCTAACAGTAGTTTCCTCTTCCCTACTACTCTTATTCCCCCCAAAAGATGTCTCTCCTATCCCCCAGATCCATTCATACTCCATTTCCTTTCAGAGAAGAGCAGGCCTCTCAGGGACATCCACTGAACACAGCATAAGAAGTTACAATAAGCGCAAACCCTCATATCAAGACTGGACGAGTGACCAAGGAGGAAAAGAGTCTCAGAAGCAGGAAAAAGAGTCAGAAACACGTCCACTCCCGCTGTTAGGAGTCCCACAAGAATACCAAATCAACAACCATAACATATATGCAGAGGACCTAGCTCACACCGGGTACAGACTCTGCGAGATCCTATGTGCCCTGTTTAGACGATTCTGTGGACTCTATTCTTGTAGCACATCTTCTTATTAGTGATTGATATAGGAGGAGTCAGTTGAATGTAGGTGGTGTCCCCATGGACTGGTTGGTGGTCATGTCTGCTATAACAGACGGAGCAAGCCATGGAAAGCAAGCCAGTAGGCAGCACTGCACTGTGGCCTCTGCATCAGCTCCTGCCGCCAGGCGCCAGCCCTCATGGAGTTCCTGCCCCTACTTTGCTCTGTGCTTGACTGTTACCTGGTTTATTTATAAACCCTTTCCTCCCCAAGTTGCCTTTGGTCAAGGGTGCTTTGTCATAGCAATAGAAACCCTAGCTAAGATAGCAACATTATTTGTAACTATGAAAAAAATAAAAAGGCATGTCTGAAAAACTAAAAAAGGTTACATTATGGAACACTATTGAACTGAAAATATTGCAAGTGTATTAAAATAAACTCTTTCATAAACCCTAAATGGGAGGAAGAGTTGCAATGGCATCCTATGACAGTCACTAGATTAAAAAAAAATCCACTTTTGAAAGAACTTAATGAGAAAGTGTTTATGCTAACATGTAGAGTGAGAAGGTCAAGATGTCAAAACTATTGTTATACAAATCCAAATAGATTTTAAAGACTTTCCCTGAGAGTGGTGCTGTCAAAACAGCAGGACAGGGAGGCCCAGCTCACGCCCCGCAGAAACACTGATTCCACAGTGGCATGCTGTCTCAGTCAGGGTTTCTATTGCTGCCACGAAACACCAGGACCAAAGCTATTGGGTTTATTCTGCTTGCGCTTCCACATCACAGAAGGTCAGGACAGGAACCTGGAGCAGGGCAGGAACCTGGAGGCAGGAGTTAACTCAGAAGTCATGGAGGGGTGTTGTTTACTGGCTTGCTCAGCCTGTTCCTTGCAGAGCTCAGGACCAGAAGCCCAGAGGATGCATCCTGTATAACTGGCTGGGCTCTCCCTCCACAAATCACTAGCTAAGAAAATGCCTACAGGCTTGCCTACAGCCCCATCCTACTGAGACATTTTCTCATTTGAGATTCCCTCCTATCTAATGACTCTAGCTTGTGGCAAATGGACATAAAACTAGCCAGGACACATGTAACCCAAGTATCTATTAACAGAATGCTGGAGTTTAGCTATGGGCATGCCATACCCTCAGGAGAGCACAGAACTGAAAAATCCACACTGTGACAGGTAAGAAGAATGATTTCACATTGCCCACACCAACCCCTCCTTCAAGATGGTGCAAAAGGAAATATTTTGACCCAAGAAGCCTCTTCCCCACTCTGTTTCTCTCTCTCTCTCTCTCTCTCTCTCTCTCTCTCTTCCTCCCTCCCTCCCTCCCTCTCTCCCTCTCCCCCCTTAGTATAGAGAATACGTTCGGCATTCTAGCTTTTTAGAAGACTAATCAAGTAATGAGTTTCTCTTGGCTCCCTACAAGCAGGATGGAACTGGCATGCTTTGGATGCCTGGGGACTGCTTAGAACAAAAGGAAAGTGGTGGGTGGCTTGCTGTAGCCAGCACAGCTTGATACAGTCAGGAGAAAGGCACTCAGCCTTAAAGTTTCTCTATAGGGAGGGAAGAGGGAGGAGAGCATATGGCCATTATTCTAGATTTTCCAAGGACAACCTGGGGACTCAACCTTTGCCTTGGCTCACTCCCAGAATTAGTGGAACTGATCGCTCGGGAGCCTGGGGGTGGCAGAGAACAAGGAGAAAGGCAAGAGCTCCGTGCACAGAACATCTCTGTTCAGGGAGAATCCTACAGCTCCAGATTCCTCTCTTGGGAGAGACGTGGAGGAAAAGAACATGCATCCAGTGTTCTGGCTCTCCTTAGGACTACCAGAGAAAATGGTATCTGACTGCTGAATTGGCATAAATTGAACGTGCAATGGCTTCTCAGAAAAAGAAAAAGCTGTAGTTTTGGAGCCTGTCCTGGCACTAGCTCTTGCAGGCCAGACTAGCCTCAAACTTGAGAGATCTGCCTGCCTCTGCCTCCCAAGTGCTGGGATTAAAGGCATGGCCATTGCCACATGGAAATCACATGCTCTTCAAGAGAATCTCTAACCAGGTCTTGAGTGTTAACATCTTTGTATCAAGCACTTTCTGAACTATCAGAAGTGGTTGTTTCTTTAGTTGGAAAGATTATAAACAGAACCTGGAAGAGATACAATGAAACAATGAGTTTGGTTTAAGGAAGAAAAATAAATCACTAGAAATCAACTGTAAGGAAAAGAAAGTACACAGTATAGGAATTGCATAAGATAAAATGTAAAATAATCACCATAAAGAGGTTCAATCTGCCCAAGAAAATGCAGAAATCCCTAAAAGGACGAAAGAGGAAATTTTAAGCCCAAGAATACAGCACCTAAAATGCAACACTGAGCAGAGGCTCAGCAATGGGCTTTCTCAGGTAGGAAATCATTGAACTGCTCCACTGAGGGGAGTAAAAAGAGAAGAGGGAAAACCAACAGGAAAGCGTAGTGGCTATGGGGACACCAACATATGCATTATAGAAGTTTAAGAAAATAAAAAGAAAAAGGGAGCAGGGAGATTCTTCAAAGAAACAATGACAGAAACTTCTCAAATAAGGGGAAGGGAATGGACAGATACAGCTCCACATGATGGATGCAAAGAAATCACACCAAGACTTACAATCTTATGAAAAGTCAAAGAAAATACTGTAGAGAAAAATGACTTGTCATATACCACAGGATGCCCATAAGACCATCAGTAGATTTCTCAGCAGAAACAGTTTTGAGAAGCTGTGAGATTTTGTATCCTGAGAGTATATTTTTTAAAAAAAAGCAAAAAGTAAAAACAAACCAACCAACAAAAAACTCCACAGAATAATTGTTTTTGGCAAAAGCATCCTTAAGAAATGAAGAGTATTTTCACAACATCTGTGGTCTATTACAGCCAATAATCAGCAGATTGTTCTATTCAATCAAAAGAAAAGGAAATGGTTAAATGGACTTAACAAACAAAGCAAACAAAAAAAGGACTGACTAAATGCTATCAGTAAGAATCTTTCTTTAGAGTTAGAAGCAGATAGCCATAGAGTAAAATCATGGAAGAGAAAATCCATGTAAACAGTATACAGAAGTGACTCCACTTACACTGGAAAAATACACTTCAAATACAAACTGCCAAAAGAGACAATGTGGAACCATAATGTAATAATAATGTCAGTTCACTATGAAGATAAATAAATTTTTCTCTTCTTGTCCCTTCTCTTTCCCTCCAAAATTAGATCTCCCAAACTTTAGGATCAAACATTGACAAAAGTGAAGAAAAAAAAAATCAAACCGTAGATTTTCACATTCCACTTCAATAGCAGGTAGAGGAGCGGCAGGTGGAAAAGGAGAGAGCTAAAGCATGCTATAGGTAAAATATTTCGACATGTCCAGAACAACAGACACGTTATTCTTCTTTGGTGCACATGTAACATTCTCTCCGCCATACCACACATTATGTAATAATCTTCACAGACTTAAGCCAGCCGAAATAACTTCACTCACAGTTTACAACTACAGTGCTGTAAAAAGAGCAGAAGAAAATATGAAGAAACTGGACCTACTCTTGCATACTCTTTGAACCAATGTTTGAAGAAATCAAAAGAAAAAATGAAAATTATCTTGAGACAAATGAAAATAGACAAAACTTAATGAAATCAAAAGTTAGGGAATGAATCAAAAGTAGCTCCAGTAACAATCTGTGTCAATGCCCATCTACAGTAAAAAGGAAGGCAGCAATAAATTTCTGAATTTTATGCCTAAGCAAACTATAAAGGGAAGGAAAGAACTAGAATACAAGAAGATATGGAATAGAAAATGGAAAGAAATGGTGGACTCTAAGAAGTACTCTTCCCCAAACAAAACTGGTCAATATTTAGTTAAAATAATAAAGGAAGAAAGCACTTAAATAAAATCAGAGGTGACATAACTGCACTTGATGACACTGAAATTAAGAAATTTCTAGGAAAACATTATGATCAATTGTGTAGTCACGTATTGGACAATCTAAAGAAATGGACGAACCACTAGAAACATAAGCATCAAAGTTTAGTAATGGAAAAACAGAACCTACTAACATATCTACAACCAGGAAGAAGATAAACACAATAGTGGAAAACACAAAACCCAACAGCCTTACAACAAAGAAGAGCCTGGACCAAATGATTCCAGCAGTGAACTAATCCCACCAAGCAGCTAAGAATTAATGCCACTACTTCTTAGACATTTCCAAAGCACCAAAGACGAATTTATCCAACTCATCTTAGCGGTCAGTATAACTGTGATATCAAATATATATACTGAGAAAGAAATTACTATCCAATATATTCCTGATCAACATAGATGCAAAATCCTACCTCTAACCATAGCACACTGAATTCAATGGTACAGTAAAATAATCAAGACCCAAACCAGAAGTATTTATCAGTAAGGATAAAGTATAATCTAGCAATGGAAAATCAACCAAAGCATAAAAACCTCATACAGAGATTCACACTTATAATTATATACTTTAACAAATCCTTGAAAAGTACTTAGTAAAATTCAATATATTTTATCAATATCATGATGAAATTATTTGAAAACTAGGCCCAGTTTGATATGCTTATGTATGTAAAGAATCTAAAACCCACCAAAACCCATTAGAATAAATAAAATCAGCAATATTGCATAATACAAAGCAACACACAAAATCAGCTGTGTTTCTATAGACTAACAGAAAACAACTTGAAGAGGAATTTATCATCCCATTTAGAAATGTGTCAATAAACATAGAATCATGAATAAGAAATCCTAACAGAAGATTCATACGGGGCTGGAAGACTTAATGCTGTTAAAATATCTGTTTTATTCAACTGAAACAACAGATTTAGTGGAATCAATATCTTATTGACATTTTTTACAGAAATTAAAAATAAATTCTACATTCACAAAGAACCTCAAGTGTCCAAGACAATCTAGAGAATGAAGAATGACTTCACAGTATTGATTTCAAATCCTGTAATAAAGCTCCAGCCCAGCATGGTCTGAAGGCAGAATAATGTGTAGAAGAATAAGCCCAGGAAAGTCCCCCAAATACAGGACCAAGTCTTTACCAGGGGCCAGTGATAAACCGTGAGGAACAGAATGGTGCTGGGAAATCTTTCCATCCATTTAGAGCAAAACAAAACAGACAGACAGACAAACAAACAAAAACCCATTAACTAGAGGGATTACATATTGAATATTTAAGACCCTAAACCACAAACATCTCAGGAAAAAACAAACAGAAAATTCTTGGTGATGATTTTTGGATAGGCCACGACAAGCACAAACAAGTAGGACTACATTAGACTGAACAACTAAACACCGAATAACTATACCATTAGCAAATGGGAGAACTACCCTGTGCTCAATACTCCAAATGACTTGCCATGTTGCCAGGAATGCCTTTTGTGTGTTAACATCTAAGAGGGTGCTGGAAGAGGGCCCAGCAGTAAGTACTGCTCCTCCAGAGGACAGGCACTCAGTTCCCAACACCCACATTGGATGGGTCACAACTCTCCGCAACTCTAGCTCCAATGTGTTTGACACCCTCTTCTCAATTCCATGGGCAATTGCACACAGATGCACATGCAAACACACACACACACACACACACACACACAGAGAGAGAGAGAGAGAGATACATCATCAACAATGTAAATATTTTAAAATATTTTTAACATTTCAGAGGGTATATAGAATATTGTTTTTTTCATCCCTAACAGAAAATGTACCCAGGAAACTGGAATACAGCGAACTTTCAAGTGGAAAAGTTTTAGGACATAAAAGCATGTGCATGTACATGTGTGATTGAAAGTAAGATAGTTAAATAATATACTAAGGGGCTAGTCAATCTATGTAAGAATTATTTATGAAATTAAACTTTGCTACCAATCTGTATTTAGGGTCTAGCTTACTATATTGCTTACAGAACAATTAGAACAGAGCCTACCATTTTCTATCCATTTTCCTGATCATGTGTTTATCGTATCCATAGAACTTTGGCTTTCAACACATACACACACACAAACACATATACACACATTCACATACATGCACACAGAGCAAGAGAGAGACAGAGAGACAGCAATAGAGAGACAGAGAGGTTCTAAATATCAATTTACAGTTCTATGGGTGTTTGATGTGGCTTTTTTGTATACTTAGCATAACATGATACATGTTCAGTCAATGTTTTGTACAGCTCTGTTGGGCATGAACAGGCTATCCCTACTTTAAGCTGCTGACAAGCTTTAAGATACTCCATTCTAAAAGGAACAGGAACTTTCATGCTAAGCCTAGTCTGAGTGACTTGGCACTACACAGTAGCAATTTATTGCCTGGATTTTGAGTGAAAATGCTAATAAGAATGACTCTACATCTTGTGATTAAAAACTACCACTTGCCCAGCACAAACCATAAAATACAGACTAATGACTTGTTCATGCAAAGAAAATAATTTACTAAAGTATAATTTACAAATTTACTAACGTGGATCAGGAACACATGGGCATATCAAAATCATATCAGAAAACCTAGGTTCAGGAACCTGTCAATCACACCAGATCAAGGAAGGATGGAAGTCCATTATCACCACCATCTATTGAATTGCCATATTATGCAGTGCATGCATTATAGAATCTATAGGTGATAAGCTCCTACCTCCTGTGCCAGGGACTTCAACTCAACAAGGTCCTGGACCTGTGCTTGAATAAGCTCTGTGGTGAACTACTTCCTAACTACTTCAGCAGGCACTGGGCCGTGATACCTCATCACATGACTCTGCAGCACACGACCCTGCGTGTACATCAGCTTTCTGTCTTTTCCTTTAGTAGTCTCTCTAACTCTCTGAAAGCACTCTATATAGTACCATGCGATCTGGGAGTTGGTTGTAATTAAGATAAGAAGAAAAAATATTCTGACTGCCAAGAACCCTTATCAAGTACTGTCAGGGTTATCTGGTGAGTTTCAGGCAAAGTAATGATACAGCTCACGGACTTCAATAAACTGTCATTGCAGGAAGGCGTGTGCACCCATGTTTTTGACACAGTGTCCTCAGAGTAGTAAAGTTTGGCTACCCACTGCACTTTACCTTCTGTAAGTATAGAACGGTTCCCTTCAGAACAGCATAGAAGGTTTTCCATCCCCGCTTTCCTCTGGGAGCTAGGAAGGGAAAATGAAAAGGTTTAGTTGACAAAAATCAGCATTGTACAAGAACACTTTAAAACTTCAACATGAAGATAATTTTTTTTCAATGTTCTGGTTTGTTAGCTATCAATGGGATGAGAACTAGAAATTCCTTTAAAGCTATTTGCTCTAAAACACTTTCCACGAATTGTTGTATTTCATCCTCCCAGTAATCCTGCTGAGCGGGCATTATGGCTTTCCTCTTTATTTAAAATGAACACAGAGAAGCATCTTGCACATGATCCTATAATTGGAGGAAGGAAAGCTGGAAACAGAGCCCTGGCAGCATGGCTCTACCCTCTGTCCTCCATGACAGATCGCTCCCAGAAAGACAAAAACAAAACCCTCAGGAAAACAAAAACAGGTAGATGAGAGATACAAATGAATTCAAGAGACAGCGTCAAAGCGGGGATTTAAAAGGACTGTTCCCTTTGCATTTCTCCGATGCTTCAGCCAAAGTACAGCCCTGTGGTCACTTCTGTGGCAGTCTGTGCAGAACACCGATGCTGATACTGCCCCAGTGCCATGTCTCTTTCCCTAGACTTGGAACGATTTGAGAAGAGACATCCTGAATCCTTAGCATTCACAGATCCTGTAGTATAAGCAGATTTAGGCACTACCTCAAAGATCCCTAAAGTCAGTTCATTCATAAGTCTTAATATTCCTTTTGTTTTTCTAGATTATAAAGCACACTTTCTCTACCCCCTTAACCAGTTCTATTAGCTCAACAAGTCACTCAATTGCAAACACAGATCAGATATTCTAATGAACCTGCACTGTGTGGCTAGAGAATGTTATCACTTGCATGCTGTTTTCCTAAACACATTAGCTCAAACACAGGGGGCGGGGCATTTAGTCATCCGTTAAGTATACATTTGGCTTTCTTTAATTTGGGCACCTGATTAATTTTGGAAATCCTCATATACAAATATCTTTTAGCTGAATTATCAAGACTCTCAGATTGGGATTCAGGTAACTCTCCACCTACAGAGTCCAAGTGTTCTTGCCAGCAGCACACTGAGATAGCCACCTGGCAAGAAAGACCTCAGAACATCCGCTCTGCAGGTTTCTAGAGGAAACAGGAAATACCATCCCTTCTGTTTCTACTAGGTAAAGTTTAAAGGTATGTGCTGAAAATATTTGTTAAAAAAAAGTAAAGGTTCATTATAATTTCCTTTGTTAAAAAATAGAAAAGGGTAGATTAACGCGAGGGAGAATTTAGCAGGGAGTCATGGCACTTTAGCAGATGATAAATTCTGATCCTGCCCACATGATAATCAAGCACATAGGAATGACCATGGGCTACGCCACCTGCTTCAAAATGGGCTCTGAAGTAGCATGGTACAGTCTAGATTTCACGTTATTTCAGAATTGATCTCTTCCTGAAAATGCATACAATCCCTGAGGACTTTAGCCTATACATTAATATATGTGGGTAATTTGCATAACTTTGTACAAGCAAAACACCGGCTAAACACTGGTCAGAAACAGAGAAAAGTCTGTTTCCTATAAGATGTTTGTATATATATATAGGTCCTAGTGTTGAGTCAGAGGCTCTAAGATTAGTGTGAGATCTTGAGATAGCTTCAATGCAGAGATCTATAGATCTCTTTTCTAATATAAAGTAGAAACATGTCTATGAAGCCAAGTAAAGGGTCTTTAGCATCACCATAGCACTTCTATCAGAACAGATTCTGAAGAGCAGCTCATGTGAAATACCAGCCTAAACACTGCCCCTGAGGACCAATATCAATCACCTTTATCGTACTTGCGACTTTTCCAATTTCCACAGATGTAATATGTAATCTGGTCCTTTTTCTAATTATAATTATAGTCTTTTATAGTTATGACTGGCATAGTCTTGGCAATTATAACTGAGTTAAGACTTAAGTAAAGCAATTTGTAATACCCCTAACAAGCAAGTGTTCATTGACTACAGTCAGTTTGCAGTAAAGCTTCTCACCACAATGCTCAGAGTAAAGAACTATTATCACTTCCATTCACTCAGGGGACTGTGGGTGTAAACAAGTGAACTGGAAAAAGGAGGACCGCTGTGCACAGCAGTAGGCTGAGAGGCTCTCTGATTTCCGCCCCACCATCTCCATAGAGTTGCTATTGAGACTGCATGAGGCGAGGCTCATCTTGCCAAACACAATGTGTTGGACACCAGGAAAGAAGAACAATTGTGGGATGCATGGAGACTGAATGACTACACATTCATGTGCTACTGAGTACACACAGCTGAGTGCAGTTCTGAAAAGTTAAGAAAGCTACCTGGTTATTTTTTCATTTGGAGATTCCAAAGCTGCTTTAATGAAGCAGTTTTTATGGATAAACATGTTACAGATATCAGAGTGAGGAGGAGCTGGGAAGGAGGTAGTGAGACTGGAGGGGAGGGCATTCAGGTCCTTTTTTTAGTGTCTCTGAAATCTGGGGCCTTCAAATGCATCCCTGTGTCTGCTCCCTTGAACATGTCTAGAGGATAATAATGTAAACAACAAGAGTATAAACATTATGGTCATAGTAATAAGAGCAGGAGCTAATGTTTACTGTGAACATACTGTGTAGGGACCATTCACATATTCCACATGTACAAGCTAAAACATACCTTGGTCGCAATCCCCATTTGGACGGTGTTAAACCCGAGACCCCACAGAACCCAAAGCACATGCTTGGCCCCCATCCCTGGGCTCTCTCACTCAGCTGTGTGCTTAGGCCACGGCAGCTTGACCTGGACCCAGGGCAAAGTGTCTTGGATTGCTATGAGACAGAAGAGTGGTCAGATGCCTACCAGCCGATCTCTCAGGAAAAATGCTGCCTCGAATGGACTGCAGATATTTACATTGAATGGGCTATATAATCGCATGAGTACATGCCCTTGACTATCAGCCCTGGCAGGGCACTATTCTTGCCCCTCCGTGGGTTAAAATAAAAATTTAAAGAGTATATAGTTCCATATTTCAACAAGACTATATAGTTCTATATTTTTCTTCTACAATTTTCATACACATACATATTTTTCTGCAAAATAAAAGCTGACAGTGGCTCTAGAGATGGTCAATAGTGAAACTATCACTAACTCTTAATATCCTGAACCAATCCTCAGTCTTACCTCTGTTCCACACTGAAGGACCTTATTTTGAGCTATAACATGAAAAATTCCTAACACAAACCTCATACTATTTCCTGATAGAATGTTTCTTTTCAAGATCGCATCGTGACCTTCCCCTTAACTTCAATTAGGTCTCTGCTCAAGTGCTCTCTCATCCAGAAGACTCTCCCCACTTCTGTACCACCGTACACTCTCCCCTCATTCTCCAGACTTAACATCCTCTCTCCTTCCAGAAACATAACAAACTCTCTCCTTACACTTTCTCCCTCTCTCCTGTCTCCTGGAATTCAATCTCCAGCATCAGACATGTGAGATACATGTTCTATCCTTGAGCTACATCTCTGTTTTACATCTAGCATTAATTTCCCTTGGGTTATTTAATACTTGCATAAATTTATCACAAGTATTACAAAGCACTCTCCTTAAACTAGAATGGAACCCCCCAATGTATGCTGGGTTGTTGGTATATACAGAGCAGATAAATGTTCTATTCCCAACTAAAAACATCAAAATGTCCTAAATAGACAGATAGACAACATATGACCCAGCAGATATTAAGATTATGGAGAAGATTGTGTATAGTGGTTTTACTATCAATTGGGTAGACAGGATACATCAAGAGGAAAGGACTGTCAGACATGGTGGTTTATGACCATAACCCCAGCAAGTAAGCATTCAGGAATGTGATGCACAAGGACTGCCATGAGTTTCAGGCTAGCCCAAATGGAGCTACAAAGTTCAGGCTATCACAAGCTACAGTGTAAGATCCACTTTCAGAACACCAAATTAAAAAGAAGTCACTTAAGAAAAACATTAATTGTTCCATTCAGAAGCTGTTGGATATGGAATAAAATATCAGAAAATAACCAGGCTTATAAAAACTAATATAGCTTGACAAATTATGAAGATATTTGATTAAGGAATGAACAGCAGGGACAACTGACTTTAAGACTCTAAGAAACAAGATTCTAAGAGTTTCGGGAATTCTTATAAAGTGGATCTGGTTGAGGGAAGATGCTGGAAAACTTGTCTTAGTAAACTTTAAAAAGCTGAGTGTTGAAACCTCTTACTGTAGTAAGGACAGTAACTTCACTTAAGTGAATGCTGTAAACACTGAGCTAAGAAGAGCAAGCATACTAATGAGTTATCATCATGCCCAGGGCTCTTTATAAAGCTCACGAAGAAGCCAGTGCTTAGATTCTTACAGTCTGTCTCTGAAGTTGCAGGTCACTGATAATCGTGGAAGGAGGGTTATTGGTGATCATCAAGTCTTTCTTAAGACCAGAAGCACCTTGGGACCCATGGGATGACACAGCCAGAGGCGCTGCTGAGCACGCAACTCTACAAATAGCAGCTCAAGTCAAGTCGCTCTAACTGTGAAACACCCAAGGCTCACTGACACTTTAAAATGCCTCTAGGCAAGAGCTGTTTCAGGCCAATAAAAATAATTCACAGTGGCAAGGAGGAGCAGCCCCCAGAGAAGATTTGTTCTTTAACAAAAGGGACAAAGCACGACTGGTTCTCTCAAACTTGGGAGCTCTATTAAGACTTCAGCAACTTCTTGAAAGGTAACCCTCACCCCTGAACACTGCCCACTGCCGCAGATTTTGTCCCAAGTGATGCCTCCATATGTTTCCTGCTTAGGTTTTCATAACTGTGGCCAAGTGTCTTGCATTTATCCCACTTCCTAGGCTTTCAAGCGCTTCCCACCTTACCATAAAAGGGCGACCAGCATGTGTCTCCCAAGAGCAGCAGATCATTGAAGTGACACTATACCCCTCATCTGTTTGCCATGAACGGCTCAGCGAGCCCTTTGTTTTCTGGGTTCCCTACCTGTGCTTCAACCAACTACAGATACTGATCTTCCCCTCCTCCACCACCACTGCCCTCCCTGCCAAAAAAAAAAAAAAAAAAAAAAAAGTGCCACAAAGGAAAACTTGAGATTGCTGTTTGCCAAGCTGTATGCTGAATTCCCAAGAATGATGTAGTCTCCTGCTATTTCTCAGCTTCTCAGGCTCTGGCATTCCTTCCTTGAACATCCTTCCCCCGGAGTCTACTTCATGTACCTATAGTTAGGCCTGCATCTAGCTAGGGCTGCATTGCACTGAACATAGAGAATTTTTATTTTTCAATTCCTAAACAACAAAGTAGAACATCTGTGGTGTTTGGCATTACCAGTAATGGAGAAATGAGGTAAGTACATGGGGGATGCTCACAGGTTATGTGCAAAATATCCCATCAGAGCACAGCAGTTTTGGAGCCAGAGCTCTGCAGATAGAAAGGGACGACTGTGCAACAGACTTAAATCAGAGAGAAAATGCCTATAATCAGACCTTAGTCTCTACTGTGTTTGAATGATAATCACGTGGTAATACATGTTTTTTTAAAATATTTGTTATTGTTTCCCAAGCATTTTTATATTTATTAATTATATTTGACTATGGCTTTAAATTACTCCATTGCATTAATGTACATCTAACTAGCAAATGTTCTAGGATGCATACAAATATTTATCCAGAATCAGTAGCAAAAATAAAACACACAAATATAGTAACAATACAGTACATAAAATTACAGATTAGCAGTCTAGGGACAACTGTTATTACTAACATGATGATGTATTAATTGCAACATTGTAATAAACTTGTTTTAAAAAAGTATAATGATATATCATGTTGCAAAGGATAACGTTGTACAGCTATGTCCTATCTTACTTAATGCATTATTACTAGCCAGAACCCTCTTAGGATAATGATATTTTGTAGTTGCAATAACAGCTTAGTTCCGTCTATGAGCCAAGCACTGTTCCAGTTTAAGGATTCTGTGCTCTATTTGTTCCCCGTTGGAATAGTCTTATCCATAATCTCTACCACAAAAGACTTCATTGCCTTCCTTTTGCAATTTAGCGCTTCTGCTCAGTTAAATGACACCTACTCAGATATAATTGACTCTTCCTACCTTCCCCTCCAAGAGTATTACTGACACAAAAACTGATGCTCAGAAAATTTAAAAAAAATGTATCAATGACCTATCTCATTTCAAAGATCAAATTATTAATTTGGTGCTGTGTAAAGCCCCAAATTTCATACATAAAGTTTTAGTACCATGATTAATTTTTTTTTTGTTTGTTTGTTTTTAGGAAACTAGTTCAACCTTTCTCTGTAGCTTTGCTTCTGTGGTCTCAGTTACCCAGTAGATTACATTAAGCTGAAAATTCTAGAAGTTAGAAATTCATGCTCTAATTCATGCATGATGTCCAGAGTAGTACGATGCAATCACAAACCATTGTGATCAAGCCAGCCCATGGTCTTTTTTATCATCCACGGTCCGAATTATCCCTACTGTTTACAAAGTTAGATCCTCAGTACCATCTCTGAGCCACCCCCTTGGCTTTGCAACAGTACTGACCTTGGCTGTTTGAATATGCAAAGGAGAAAGTGCAAAGTGCTTCCTTTAAGAGTAAAGAAAGTGAGGTGAAAAAAAGAATCTTCTCTTGAATTTGTTAGGACTTATGTCAAGAACAGATCTTCTATCCCTTAAGTTAAAAAGAAGGAAAAAGAAATCTGCGCTGATTTACGGCAGCACTTCAAAAAAGGAGAAGTTCTAACAACATACGCGATGACTGCTTAGTGACTAGGGAAATGGATTTGCTTACAGTCTTCATTCCTGTCTACAATTTCAGGCAGGGAGTAGGGATCTGGAAATGGATGTTCTGAGGAAACCGGAACCACTTTGCTGTTGCTTATGTTGTTACTGGTCGTGCTTGGCACGGGGACCAGCACTTCCTGCATACCGAGCCTATGAACTCCACTGTGCGTTTCCCACACAATATTTTTAATTTCAATTTTAATTAATTAAGAATTCAATAATGCATTAAATTAACATAACAGAGATACAGAACTTACTTTCTTCCTTCTCTTAAATGTTAACTAAACCTAAAGGATAAACAGTAAAAATAGAAGAACTTCTAAAGATTAGATGCAGTGAAAACTGCATTTCTCTTCCAGCAAGAAATACGTCAGAGACTCTGTACCCAGACTTTTTTGGTCCTGAAAGATTGGCAGTTTATGTTCCACTGTTCCCTGTCAAAAGTACTGCTTCTGGGAGAATGGTGGGTGGCCTCCTTTCACCAACTTCGCTGCCGAAAATGGTAGATTTAAATTAAAGACACAGCCATCAACATGGAGCTTTATCTAAAGCATACTTTTTAGGTTTAAATGTAGGACTGTAAAGGGGCACTCTTGAAACTCCACCAAATCCAACTGTCATATGACAAAGGACTATTTGATACATCCATGGCTTCTTTCATTGTGCAGCTCTTGGCCGTGTGTGGATAGCTGACACTTCTTAACTACCCAGTCTCCACAGAATAGCAAAGTCGAAAGGGGAGGGAGACCTTAGCCTTCTTTTAAAGTAATTGCTTTTTTTGGTCTTTTCTTAAATGAGTCTCTCTCTTACAAGAGACAACTGTCTTATGGAAAAAAAAACACCCTTTTATTATCTCTTAATTATAGTGTCGCTGTTCCCAATGTTATACAATAGCAACGAGTTCTGCCTGCATTGCCATTATAACTCTGTTTTCAGTATGGGTGACTCAGGATAACTGCTTCTCTCACATTTAACATGCAGGACTGAATTTTCAGAACTTATGATGACAGACAATTGTGCAAACCCCTCTAGAGTGAGGGGAAGCCCCTTATTTTCTGGGCACCCTACCCAGTCTCTTGCGTGTCCAGTGAAGAAGACTGAAAATGCATCCCATCACAAGTTCTCTTAGCATTACATACCTGGTAATAGGGAAATACTTCAAAAATAAGATATCTAGGATTAGTAATATCAGTGCAGAATCAATAATGAAAATGCTATCATTAAGCATTTGACAATTACTGAAGTGATGAACTTCTATGATTCATCCCTTCTAGTCCCTTTGCTGAAAAGAATCTCCTTTTCAATATTTGAACTATTTCTCCTGGTAGTTAGCCAATATGATACTCTGAAACATGTGTTTCTTCGCGATGTTTCAACAGATTATAAACCTTCTCTCTTGGCTACTGGTTGGGATAGATGAGGCTTTAGCAAGTGAATCATTACTTCATCTTATGTATTTTAATTTATATGTCTATTATCCTCTGTGGTTTAAAGGAACACCATGACAACATTGTTGCTTTAGTGAAGTTTTTTTTTTTTTTTCCTTAGCAGGGCATCGTGGTACATAGCTTTCCTTTAGAACTTAGAAGCAGGCAGATGTCAGTGAGCAACAGACCAAGTTGATCTACGTACCAAGTTCCAGACCAGCTAGAACTAACACAGTGAGATCCTGTCTCACCACACTCATTTTTTCTAGTTTAATGACAGTTTTGTAGACATGGACTTATATAGCTGAGGCTAGCCTGGGACTCACTATCTTATTAAGAACATCCTTGAACTGTTGATCCTACTACACCACCACACCTGAATTATATGGCATTGAGAATAGAGATAAGGGATTTGGGCATGGTTGGTTAGATTCCACCAACTGAACGATATTCACAACAATGCCTCAGTCTTGCTAAGGTAATACTAACAAACAAATACTTTACTAAGGATCATTTGATATTTAATACTTATATACATTGTGAGTCACCACACTCCAGCTAATTAGCACAACTTTTCTTCACATACTTCTAGTTTTCCTATTCATTTTTCAATTATATATAACTGATGTCACTGTTCACTGTGTAGGCAGTGTCTTTCATCCCCCTCTTTGGAAGAACATATTTTTTCTGCTTTCCTGCCCCCCCCCTTTTATTTCACAGTTCCTTTTATTGGAGACTGTACGGTCCTCTAGACAGTATAAAAATTTTATTATATGTGGTAGTGTTGCCAGTCTATCTAATAGGATCTAGTCTTTGCATGCCTGTGAAGGACTGGCTTGCTTGTGTTAATTGATATGTGAAGCCTCTCTTTAACTGGAGAGGTGGTTGGTTCTTTGACAGGAGATCCTAAATTGTACAAAACAGATAAAAAGCCAAGCACTAGGAACCATTCTTTGTTCTGTTTCTTATGACTGTAATTTGAAAAGCTTCAAGTTCCTGCTGCTTTGGCTTCCTATTGTGATCCACTATTTTAAATTGTGATACAGAATAAAAAAAAAAACTTTAAATAATCTGAGTAATTTCTTCCTTGTGAGATTGGCTTGTCCTAACTTTAGCACACTGAAAAACAGGATCAGACTCATGATGTGAAATTCAAAAAGAATCAATAAAATTGAAAAAAAAAAAACAAAAACAAGATCTTTTATTTATTTATGTGTTTCTTTGTTTATTTTTGGTTTTTCAAGATAGAACTTCTCTGTGTAGTTTTGGAGTCTGTCCTGGAACTTGCTCTGTAGACCAGGCTGGCCTTGAACTCACAGAAATCTGACTGCCTCTGCCTCCTGACTGCCAGCATTAAAGGCATATGCCAACACCACTCAGCTAAAAACAGGACTATTTCTTTTCCTTATTTATTTAAGACTATGCCTAGATTAATTAGACGCTATAGATCTAAATTTCTGATAACACTATGTATATATATATATATATATCTTCTTTTCAAACTATCCTTTAACATTTAAATTTGTAAAACTTAAATCACAGTATTATGAGAAAAATCACAATATAAATCACAAAAAAATCATTTGGTTAACTGTATAGTTCTGTGAAAAGTCAAGTGCTTAGCATTCAAGACACCTGGTTTCAATCCTAAGAACAGAGAAAAAAATCTATCTATCCATTATCCATCATCTATCTATTAACTTATATATCTATATATTGATAGATGAATCAGTGCTTTTTCTATTGTTTGTGATTTTCTAAGTTTTAAGACATCCTCTACCCAGGGGTTATAAAGTACTGTTCCACACTTCTAAAAACCTTAAAGCTATGTTTCTTGAACTCTTACCTTTATCTATAAGAAAATGATTTTCACGTTAGAACTAAGGTACAAATGTATTGCATACTCACATACGTAAAGAGCACACATGAATATACACATACACAGGGCACACACATGTAGTACATACACATACACACATACACATATACAAGTTTCAAAACCGTTTACAAAAGTATTTTGAGTCTTTCTTCTTTTTTTCTTTTTTCTTTTTGGTCTTTGAGACAGGGCTTCTCTGTGTAACAGCCATAGCTGTCCTGGAACCAGCTCTTGTACCAGGTTGACCTCGAACTCACAGAGATCCGTTTACCTCTGTCTCCTAAGTGCTGGGATTAAAGGCCTGGCGAATTTTGCTTTTTTTTTAATTGCATAAATGACTTCTTATATAAAACAAAAGCCTTCCAGAAGCACTGGAGAGTCTTCTTCTGTCTTCCCTCTTCCACTCTATTGGGTTGTTAACGCCTAATTACATTAGGAAAGTCAGGCTGCCCACAGTACTCTTCCTCCCCCCAACTTTTATATTTTATGACATAATTCAGTTAACACTGTAATCAGTAACATGCTTATACTCACTAATTACAAACTGTAATTCCTTTCTGCACAGTACATATGCAAGTGCTTTGGGGGTACAGCTTGTGTCCAATAAATCTTTATATATTATCTATAATATATAATCTTATAATATTTTTGGGTTCTGGAGGAGGGCTTAATTACCTGTACCCTATCTAACATGGACTTCAAAATAAAATTAAGTACTTCATTAGTCCACATTTTTACCAAAAAGATAGAAATGTACATATGACTTGACTTATACATCATGTCAGGGAACTGAGAGCATCATGACAACAAATGGCTGGGGACAGAAAAGCAGCAATTACTGTGAGGAGGCCTGGCACAGGGCTCCAAGTTCCTGCAGAGACCATGGGCAATAGGAAATGGTTGACCAGATTCATGCACTTCAGTATTTAAAAAGTGCTGTGTGGGCAAGTGAAGATCGTACTGTCCTACCTACAACCTTTAGTCATTTAGATGCACATCATACAAGTGACAGACTGTCCCCACCAGAAGACATGCAGAACTCAGTTATTTTCCAGGGATATTTCTCATACAAATTCCTTTTAACAACAAGCTACAGTTAGCTAGCCTCAGCTTTCTGTCTGCTATCGCTCTGTACTAGGTAAAGCTTGGGCTAAGCTGGCTCAGATGACTTCATTTATCTGCAAGTGGCTGATAGCATTTGCTTCATATATGACGTGGTTGGGACAAAGTTTGGGTACGGAGAAATTTTTATTACTGTTAAATTATTACTGACTTTGATTATGTGGAATGTATTGTGAGGATGTAATCACTTTCTTGGTTTCCACAAGTAACAACAAACTGATAAAAACAAGAGTTCATATCCTTTTTAAAATTCTGTCTGACAAAATAACCAATTCCAATTGACTTTTCAAAGCTTTCCCTTAAGGTCAGATTTAATGGTTCTGGTGAACACATGCACTTCTATGGGAGATACAAACACTTGACTAGAATCATTAGTTGTCTCCTGGAGGTACAAATTCTGAAAACAAAATAAAATCTTCGAGGATTAAAATATGTTTCTATGAAAAATTATACATATAATCTAAAAAGCTTGAGCCCTTAAAACAATTAAAAACTAAAAGCTATCACATCTTGAATGAACAGGTGATCTCTTCTGGAAAAGTTAATGTTTTAGAGAAAATAATCTCTCAGTAGAATTTTGACACAAGTCTTGCCTGATTAAAGACATACAGCGTTGTTCTCAGAGGACAAGGTGTTGCTCTCATACATATGTTCTCTCAGCTGTAATGGAACTCAGTAAGTAATGAACATCTAGCAAAGCTGTCTTCAGAGAACTAGGTGGTGCTGGCACACATACATACTCATAGACGTAGCATAACTCCCTATGTTGTCTGGTTTGCCCATGAACTAACTCACTACACAGCTGGGCAGGTCTTAAACTCCTGCTCCTCTGGACTCTACCTCTCCTAAAGGCTGGGTTTGTAGCATGTGCCAACACCTTGGATTTTAAAATAGTTTCCTGAACAGGTATTCTAAAAGGGACTTACTCTGTTTCTCTTTGTTTATAAATCTCTATTAACTCTATCACCGGTTATACCAGATGCGCCTCTATATTTAGCTCGTGAACTGAAACTATGTAAAAATCTGACTGGAAGAAATAGTTTCACCTATACTCTGTACCTTGGAGATGAAAACTGTGGTGTGGGAGAATTATCCGTATTCTGTCAATCTGTCCATCATATTTTAATAAAACGCTGATTGGCCAGGCAGGCAGTATACGCAGGAAAGCCAGACAGGAAGTAGAGGCGGAGCAAAGAGACTGGGAGTATTCTAGGAAGGTCCCTCTGCCTGTGCTGCCCAGACCCCTGGAGAGGAAAGATGTAAGCTGCCCAGCTGAGAAGGTACTGAGCCGTGTAGCTAACGTAGATAAGGATAATGGGGTAACATAAGTTATAAGAATTAATAAGTAGCCTGACCTAATGAGCCAATCAGTTTATAATCTTATGGAGTCCTGTGTGTGATTTTCTCTTTGGGATTTGCCAGCTGTGGGGTACCAGGCGGGACAGAAACCCCAACAAGCTAGCCCATCATGTTACAAAACTGTATCGTAATTTGCAGAGAAAATGGTATATCTGTTGCTGTAAATGGAAACTAAACCAGGTTTGGTTAACTAACAGGTTATTCCTATTTGGTGCATTCCAAGGGATGCATGTACAGGCTAAAATGAAGGCATGACCGTCTACAGATGACTGTCTACTGATGACTGTCTACAGAAGACTGTCTACAGATGACTGTCTACTGTTGACTGTCTACTGATGACTGTCTACAGATGACTGTCTACTGATGACTGTCTACAGATGACTGTCTATGGATTACTGTCTATGGATGACTGTCTACAGATGACTGCCTATAGATGACTGTCTACTGATGACTGTCTACTTATGAATCTATTGATGACTGTCTACAGATGATTATCTATAGATGACTGCCTATAAATGACTGTCTACTGATGACTGTATACTGGTGACTATCTACTGATGACTGTCTACTGATGAGTATCTGTCAACTGGTGATTATCTACTGGTGACTGTCTACTGGTGACTATCTACTGATGACTGTCTACTGATGACTCTACAGATGACTGCCTACGAATGACTGTCTACGATGACTGTCTACTGATGACTCTACAGATGACTGCCTACGAATGACTGTCTACGATGACTGTCTACTGATGACTGTCTACGATGACTGCCTACGAATGACTGTCTACGATGACTGTCTACTGATGACTGTCTACAGATGACTGTCTATGGATTACTGTCTATGGATGACTGTCTACAGATGACTGTCTATTTATGACTGTCTACTGGTGACTGTCTACAGAAGACTGTCTACAGATGACTGCCTACGGATTACTGTCTATTGATGACTGTCTATGAATGACTGTCTACAGATGAGTAGCTACAGAGAACTGCCTATAGATGACTGTCTACAGATGACTGTCTACAGATGACTGTCTACAGAAGACTGTCTACAGATGACTGCCTATGGATTACTGTCTATAGATGACTGTCTACAGATGACTGTCTACTGATGACTGTCTACAGATGACTGTTAACAGATGACTGTCTATTGATGACTGTCTACAGATGACTGCCTATAGATGATTGTCTACTGATAACTGTCTACAGATGACTGTTAACAGATGACTGTCTACTGATTACTGTATTGATGAATGTCTACTGATAACTGCCAACAACTCCTTTTCTGAGACCTGCACCATATTCTTTCCTAAGGTATCTTTCGTTTTCTACTGCAACCAAGTGGGTACTGCCAGTCACAGTGCTTCTTTTCTTCAGGTAAAAACAGTCCCACCCTATAACATACTAAATTAAAAGTAAGAAATAATTAGGAAGCTCTTTACTGTCAATGTTGATTTATATGCACCTGGAAGAGTCATGTATCCAGCTGCATAACAAGATAATTTGAAACACTACAGCTAACTCATACAAAGTTACCCAGGGGAATAAATGAAAAGTGTGCACTGGAAGGAATCTTTCTTCTTCATGCTTGTCTTTTTCACAAGCTAGTTTTAATTGGTGTCACTTGGATCTAAATGGACCAAACATAATGTTGTCAAAGGAATTAAGTCTGTCTGGCTAGTGTATGAAATCTATAGGAAATTTGGAAGAGGTATTCCTAGATCACTGAATCATTAAGAAATCCATTCAGCAATATAAGACAGTGTGAAAGACACTGTCCACAGGGCTTTTCCGGACTGCAATTTAACTGAATATGGTAATACTATGAGAAAAGTGTCCAGTCACAAACACAAAGCTGCCCACTCCTTCACTCCATGTTTGTGTCTGTAGGAAGGCAGAGACACCCAGGAGGTATAGTCTACTAATTTTGAGCATGCATAAATCTTGCCTTAGCCTGTTAGCTACAACAAACTGTTTATTCACTCTGTCCAAAGATTATTTTAACTATGTGAACACATATCCTTATTTCAAATTCCAAACAGCACTTATCTACCTAACAGTCACACTTTGTGATACACAGACAAATTAAAAGCCATCAATATGACTCCTTCTGCGTCCCAATACTAATCACATGAATCTCCCTTGCTTTTCCCCTTCTCATCTTATCAAAGGCCATCCTTCCACATATCCCTTGATATGAATTTCTTTTCTCATTGTCTCCAGAACCATATGTCACTGATTATTCTATGTACTACAAATTCAACCTTTCCCCAACCACCAGAAATGTAAATCCACAAGGACAGGGTCTGTGCCCATCCCACTCAATGCTACATAGTATTAAAGCCATGGATACACAAACGAATGAGAGCCAGGGAAATGAATAGTCTGTGAGTGGTTTTCCATTTCTACAGTTTTGAAATGACTTTGAAAAGCTCAGGTACAAAAGTGAATCTCTGATTTAAGACTGGATGCCTAACATAAAGAATACTTCTTTACATAAACATAATTTTCTTTAGCCTTGATTTTATTTCACATAAAATCACTTCAAAATTTGAGCCTAAAGATGAAATAAACAAAACAGGAAGTAATAATAATGCTTACTCTTCTTTCCATCCATATCTGCATGGATTTTGCGAGCCAAAAATCCACTTTTGTATACAGCAGCATTTGGGTCATGAGGAATGTCCAAAAATGGGTTAGTTGTACTCCCAATACGACTGATAGTCTTTGGGTGTGTTCCATTAGCCTTCTCATCAGTACCTTCTGAGGGAGATTTTTTTTTCTCTTCATCATCTCTGTAAGGAAGAAAAGACAAAGTCTAAAATAAGGACTTATCATAACTTTCAAAAAACAAAGTTAGTCAGAGTCATCAACTCTGTTTGCTAATAGTTGATTAGTGTTCATAAGAACTACTTTGAAAATCATGAGCACTATGAAAAGACCAGATGAAAGAGTAATAGTAACAGAGAAAGGAGAAAAAACACAGGTCAAAAATACAGAAAATATTTTCAACAAAACAATAACAAAATCAGTCAACCTCCCTCAGGACCCAGCAATTCCACTCTTGGGAATATACCCAAGAGATGCCCTATCATACTACAAAAGCATTTGTTCAACTATGTTCATAGCAGCACTATTTGTAATAGCCAGAACCTGGAAACAACCTAGGTGCCCCTCAATAGAAGAATGGTTAATAAAGGTGTGGAACATATACACATTAGAGTTCTACTCAGCGGTAAAAAACAATGACATCTTGAATTTTGCATGCAAATGGATGGAAATAGAAAACACTTTACTGAGTGAGGTAAGCCAGACCCAAAAAGAGGAATATGGTATGTATTCACTCATATGTGGATTCTAACCATAATTAAAGGTCTTTGAGCCTATTATTCGTGATCCTAGAGAAGCTAAATAAGAAGGTGAACCTGTTGAAAATCATGTAGCTATCTCCATGCCTGGAGATTGGAAATAGACAAGAGTCCCAGATCCTTCATCTGATGATGGAAGGCGATACAGACGGAGACCCACATTGGAGCACTGGACTGAGCCCCCCATGGTCCAAATGAGGGGCAGAAGGAGGAAGAACATGAAAAAAACTCAGGACCGCGAGGGGTGCGATCACCCACTGATACAAGGGGACTGATCTAATGAGAGTTCACCAAGGCCAGTTGGACTGGGACTGAACGAGCATGTGATCCAACCAGATTTTCTGAATGTGGCCGGATTCTCTGAATGTGGCTGGCCCGGAGCCTTTCTGAAAAGCCACTGACAATGACACTGGGACTTGTTTTCTCTGCATATACTGGACTTTTGGGATCCAGTCTGTTTGGATACTCACCTTCCGGGACCTGGAAGGAGGGGGGAGGAACTTGAACTTCCCACAGGGCTGGAAGCCCTGACTGCTCTTAGGAATGGAGAGGGAGGAGGAGGGGGGGGAGTGGGAGGGTGTTGGGAGTAGGGGCGGAAATGGAAACTTTCATAATTTAATAAACTTTGAAAAAAAATAACAAAATCACATAATAAAATGTTCCTAACCTAAAGAAGATGCCTATCAAGTACAAAAAGAACTAAAAAGAACACCAAATAGAATGGATCAGAAAAGAAAGTCCCTACAGCATGTGATAATCAAAATAGTACATGTACACAAGAAAGAAAGAATATTAAAACCTGCAAGGGAAAAAGCCCAGGTAGCTTATAAAGGGAGATGATGTGGGATTCTCCTATGTATGCTATAAATATGTTTTGTTGTCATTGGTTAATACAGAAGTCGTTTTGCCCTATGGCAGGGCAGAATAGAGCTAGGTGAGAAAACTAAATTGAACACATGGAGGAAGAAGGTGGAGTCAGGCAGATGCAATGTAGCTGCTGAAGAAAAAAGATGCTGGAACCTTACCAGTAAGGCACAGCCTCATGGTGGTACACAGATTAATAGAAAAGGGTTAATTTAAGATGTGAGAGCTAGCCAGAAATATGCCTGGATCGTTGGTCAAACAATCTTGTAATTAATATACTTTCTGTGTGAATATTTGGGTCTGGATGTCCAGGAAACTTAAGTGCAGTTATTTTCTACAAATGGCACCCACTATCTAGGGCTTCTAGACTAACAAAAACATGAGCCAAGCACAGCTTCTTGGTAGCCACATTTTTTTTTCCAGATAGGCTCTGTTTGCAGGTCATAAGTAGAGGTGTGGCTCATTTAAGAAATGGCTTCCTGGTTCCTACTGATACCATGAATGGCTCTGGCTCTTTCAGGAGATCCTTCTACAGAGCACTTAGGGTTTGTGAGCAGAATGCTACAGGTTGCTGAATGGCAACACAGAACTGCTATGTCCCTGGAGTTGTTGTGGTAAGTATGGCTCACAGAGGCTGTGAACATACCTCTACCATGATGGATGAGGTAAAGCTAGCAGGAAAAGTCAATGGGTCAGTCCTAGCCACACCCTCTTAGCACTTTTAAAAAATGTGTTCCTGGTCAGAAAATGATTACAGATACACAATAAAGACAGATTCAGACAAAAACAAACTTCTGAATGGGACACAGAATGTTTAAGAAATGTACACAGGCTTAAGAAAAATGGGTATAGGTTGTTATAGAGTGTAAAAAATAAAACAAAACCTTTAAAGAGACAGTAAAAGCAATATAAAAGAGCATAGAGAGTCATATATTAAAAGAGTAAAGAAAATAAAATAAACATTAAAAAGTAACAGAGTAAAAAATATCACGAAAAGATGGAATATACACAGAGAGTCTGGATTATGTATATTATTGTGTTTTCTTTAGATTTTTTTGACTGCAGAGAGACATTTCATTCTGAGGGCTGCTAAGATAAATCCACATATATATTTTAAAGGTATCTTGACTTCAAAATTTGAGTCTTAGGATATCTTACTTTGAAAAAAAGGTTCTACTTTTGTTTCTACAGAAGATAAGAATCTGTGGATTCCTTGTAGGCTAATGTGGTTTGATGAAACAAGACCCTTGAAAGGTCTCTTAAAATTACTTTAACCAACAAAAGAAGGAAGCAGTTTGAAGAAAAAAATGCCCAAATTCCAAAAATGATTGTTTATAAATGTTTGTTTTTATTTTATAAGGGTTGGTGATAAGTAATTAATAGAAATAAGGGAGATATGATACAGAGATGAATACTTTTCACTGGTATGGAGTTTGGTTTATTGATACAAATTTAAGGTCAACTTTGTTATATGTGTATTTCTATTCTTTTTAAGGTATGTTTATATAGATCATTTTAAAAAGTAATGTATAATTAAAAATTACAGATTAACAAATAATCATTTATAATAGTCAAGCTTATAGCCATGTTGGTTAGGCTTTTTAGCTATTCAGAGATATATTTCAGTAGTAGATAATCTTCAACACTTCAAAGACCTACAGAACATGTCATTTAAAATGTTTTAAGAACTTAGATTTTTCTCAACAGTGGCACATGTCCACTTCTGGTAGTACAAATTACTTCAGAGGGGTTGATGGCATCAAAGAAACTCATTAAGGAATTTTCCTTCAATCTGATAAGGCTAGCTATTTGACAAGAAACTATTATTGCCTGGACTGCTTTGATGGTATGCTGTATGAACTGGATATGTAGGACCCACAGAAAAATGACTGCTGAACTTGCCAAAAGAAGGTGAGACAGTCCTTCAGGGTTCCTGCTTCATGAAAGAGTCTGCCTGCCTGACATTCTGAAGAACACAGAAAAAAATGACTGCCAATCTGCTAATATTGGTGAAATAGTCTTTGAAACTTCCTGCTTCATGGAAAAGTTTGCCAGATGATATGTGCCTGTAGGCTAAAGATGGACGCACCAACATTACAGAAGAATTTTGGGTGACTGACCAGGAAGCAAGATGTCTCTGTCAATTCTAGAATTTTGGAAGCTGCTTACAATGCACTTCCTGTTTACTTAGGCAATATTATATCATTCTGTGGTCTTTGATAGTATTTAAGACAGATAGCTATAGGTATAGTTTTCTTTAGTTATAATAAAAGATAAATTATATATGAAACTTTAGACTCACAAAGAAATATTGTAACTGTAATTCTTGCTTGACACCTATTTTGTTATTATGTAATTTTACTATATAAATTTAAGACCTTCCTTTTTATTTAGATAGAAAAGAGGAGGTGATGTGGGATTCCCCTCTGTATGTGTGGATATGTTTTATAACCATCGGTTAAGAAAGAAGTCACTCTGGACTATGGCAGGGCAGAAAACTCAAGGTGGGAAAACTAAGCTGAATGCATGGAGAAAGAAAGCAGAGTCAGGCAGATGCTATGTAGCTGCTGAAGGAGAAAGATGCCAGAAGCAAGAAGCTGGAACCTTACGAGTAGGCCACAACCTTGTGCTAATACAGAGATTATTAGAAATGGGTTTATTTAAGATGTAAAAGCTAGCTAAAAATACGCCATGACCGTTGGCCAAACAGTCTTGTAATTAATATAGTTTCTTTGTGATCATTCAAGTCTGGGCAGATGAGAAGTTTAAGTGCAGTCTCTTTCTACAGGCAGAACTATTAGAGGAAGTCCTGAAAACTCAACAGAGACTCTCAAAGGCAGAAGAGCCTAGAAAGAAGTTGTACAAACTCAGAGATGTCAGAGGTCACTCTAGACTATTATATCCAGCAAGAATTTCTATTACAATAGATGGAGAAAATAGAACATTTCATAATAAAACCAAATTTGAGTACTATCTATCTACATATTCAGTCCTGAAGAAAGTGCTAGAAGGAAAACTACAACCTAAAGAGGTTAACTATACTCAAGAAAACACAAAGAATAAATAATCCTAGACCAAAAAATTAAAATAGGTGAAGTACATACAAGCAATACACATGCAAAAAAATACGACACTACTACCACCACCAAAACCACCACCACCATCACAACAACATCAATCAACATACATTGCTCATTGATATTTCTCAACATCAAAAGTCTCATTCACCATAAAAAGACACAAACAATACAGATATTGAAAACAGGATCCATCCTTCTGCTTCATACAAAGAGCATGCCTTAACATCAAAGACAGACATCCATCAGAGTAAAAAGAAGAGGAAAAGATATCTCAAGGAAATAGACATAAGAAAGCAAGTTGGTATAGCTATTTTAATATTTGACAAAATAAACTTCAAACCAAAACAATCAAAACATACAGGGAAGAATACTATATATTTATCAAAGAAAAGCCTACCAAGAGGACATTGCAATTCTTACTATCTATGCCCCAAACACAAGGGCACCAAAGTTTGTAAAAGAAACACTATTGATGCTTAAATCATATACTGACCCTTATGCACTGACAGTGGAAGACTTAAATACCTCACCCTCATCAATAGAAAGGCTATCTACAGAAAAACTAAACAGACAGTTGCTGGAACTAAGTGATGTTATAAACCAAACGGACTTAACACATATTTATAAGACGTTTTGCCCAAACACAAAAGAATATACCTTCTTCTTAGCATTTTATGGAACTTTCTCCAAAATTGACCAAGTACGTGGGCACAAAGCAAATCTCAAAAAGTATAATAAAATTGAAATAACAGCCTGCATTTTATCTGACCACCACAGATTAAGCTAGATATCAGCAACAACAAAAGCAATAGAAAATTAAACTGTCAAGACAGACATTAAGAAGGAAATCAAAGACTTTCTAGAATTGAATGAAAATGAATTACAACATACCCAAAGTTATGAGAAACGATGAAGGCAGTTCTAAGAGGTGATTTCTTAGCATTACGTGCCTACATGAAATTACTGGATCACTATAATTTATTTGTATGCTATATAATTGGATCACTCTATTTATTTGTATAATATACTAACAATTGAACATAATAATAACTTAACATTAACAGCACACCTGAAAGTTTTAGAACATAAAGAAGAAATTATATACAAAATGAGTAGACACTAAGAAACATTCTAACTCAGGGCTAAAATCAGTAAAATAGAAACAGACAACAACAAAAACAATACAAAGAATTAATGAGACCAAGAGTTGGCTCTTTGAGAAAATCAACAAGATAGACAAACCCTTATTGAAGTTAATGAAAAACAGAATGAGAATAACAAATTTAGGAATAGGGTGGGCCTTAAAGCAGACACAAACAAAATCCAGAGATTCATAAAGACATATTTTTAAAAAAACTTATACTTCCTCCAAATTGGAAAATCTAAAAGAAATCAATAATTTTCTCAATATATAACACTTAACAAACAAAATAAACAAAACAAAATAAAGATCAGCTAAGCAATTTAAACAGATCTATAACCACTAGGAAAATAGAGGGTGTAATTAAAAGTCTCTTGACACCAAAAAAAGCCTAGGGTTAGACTTTTAAAAAAGAATTAATGCCAATGATCCTCAAATTATTCAACAAAGTAGAAACAGAAGGAGCAATGCCCCCAAACTCATATTATGAACCCAGAGTTATCCTGATACCCAAACCACATAAAATCCAACAAAGAGTATTACAGACCAATTCCCCCTAAGAACATACATGCAAAAATTGTCAACAAAATACTTGCAAAAAGAATCCAATAACAATGGAGTGCTATTTAGTTGTTAAAAAAATGACATCATGAAATTCACAGGTAAATAGATGCAACTAGAAAAAAAAATCCAAGAACATATCAAAATGATCATCCACCATGATCAAGTACACTTCATCCCTGAGATGTAGAGATGGTTCAACATATGTAAATCAATAAGTGTAATCCACCATATAAATAAACTGGAAGACAAAAATGACATGGTCATCTCATGAGTTGCAGAAAAAGTTTTGACAAAAAGGTAGTTTGCAGCAAGTGCACAGACAACAACTTAAACGGAGAGAAACTCAAGGCAATTCTACTAATATCAGGAACAAGGCCAGGTTGTCATCTCTCTTCATTACTATTCAATAAAGTACTTAAAATCTTAGTTAGCTAGAGAACCGAGACAACTGAAGGAGATCTAGGGGATAGAAATTGGAAAGAAAAAATGTCAAAGTATCTTTATTTCCAAATATCACCTTGAGTGAAGTAACCCAGACCCAGAAAGACAAATGTGATATGTATTCATTTATATGTGGGTACTAGCTGTCAAATCAATGATAACTAAACTACACTCCATAGAACCACAAAGGTTAGGTATATGGTAAAGGAATGTGTGCATGTATGTGTGTGTATGTTGGGAGTGGTGGTGTCACAGACTGAGCCCCCTAAAAGAGGGAAATACATTAGATAGTTATGAATGGATGTGTAAGGGACTGGAATGGGAAGATCAAATAGAGGCGAGTAGAGGTGAGAACAGGGGGAAGAAAATATAGAGTAAAACAGCTAAAATTAAGGGGCATTTGAGGGGTAGTTTGAACACCTAACATAGTAGCAGCTTCCTAAAATATATATGAATGCAATCTAAATGGAATCACCAAACAATGGGGGAGTCAGAGCCCCACTAGCCATCTCTTATCATCTAATGAAGCTTCCAGTACCAGGACTGGGTTACATCTAATTGAATTGGCTAATAAGGTCCTATGGGAATCTCCTAACAAGGTAGGCTGTTGCCAAGACTATAGCTTGCTCTAACCTAAAGCAAGACCACATTGCTTGGAACAATGCATACACAACTCAATGAACACAGAGAAGTAGGGTTGTTGCTGACATAGAGCCTTCACTGTTCCATATCAGTATCTTTGGTACAGAGAACTCTGGAGACTACCACAGGAGAGTTGTACACACCATCCAAGCCACAAGCCCTTTGGTCTACAGTGTTGGAGTTCTGTCTGCAAGGTATGCTGGTGCAATGGTAGCATAAAGCTTGTAGGAATAATCAACCAGTATCTGATTTGAGTGAAGACACATTCCCTGAGATGGGACCCATAGCTGACCATGTTTGTGTGACCAAGAACTTGGGACTACATAGCCCAGAACTAGGGTAAAATCAAATGCTGCTGCTCTTTAAAAAAGTAGCAACGAAATGACTCCTAATGATATTTTGCTATACTCATAGATCAGTTCCTTGCTCAGTCATCATCATAGAAGCTGATGGGAACAAATACAGAGACCCACAGTCAAACATTATGCAAAGAGCGAGAGACCTTGGAACACTCAGTCCTAAAAGGGATGTCTCCATCAAATCCCTCCCCCCAGGGCTCAAGGAACCCAGTGGAAGAGGAAGTAGAAAGAGTGTAAGAACCAGAGGGGATGGAGGACACCAGTGAAACAAGGCCCCTAATATCAATAAGATAGATGGGCACAGGCACTCACAGAGACTGAGGCAGCATGCAGGGGGTCTGCACAGGTCTGCCCCAGATGGGTCCTAGAGTTGAATAGAGAAGTAGGCGTATGCCCCATTCCTAACCCAGAAGCTATCTCCAACTGATAACCACATGCAAATGAAAATTTAATTTCTTCCAAGGGAGTCTCATTGGGGAAACGAATTACTCTTGAGGGTAGGCTGTATGCCTAGCTGTAGAAGACAAACAGAAAATGAATTCAACAGAATCTCTGGAGGGGGTCCTTTTTCATAATGATATTTCAGGGCTTTTACAATTATTTTATTTTTAATTTTATTTTATCTAATTTATATATTTTCTCTTCTCTCTTTTTACCCTATAAGTTCCTTTGTGTATAAGTTACAGCTTCTAGCTTAGTGTTTTTATGGGATTCCTGAGTACATAAATGAGTGGTCTCTGTTTATTGTGCATTCTCTTGGGATCTTTTCATTCTGCTTGTTTTGTTCAATTCTCATGTGATAGTTTTTGCTTTAGCTTATTTTATTTTGTCTTACTTTATTACTAACTCTTAGTTAAAGTAAGCCTGTTCATTCTATAATTAGAGAAGGAAAGAGGATGTGTTTGGATGGGGGGGGGTAGGAAAGAATCTGAGGAGGAATGGGAGGGGAAACTACATTCAGGATATATTATATGAGAAAAAACTTTTCAATAAAGGACAAAATTCAAAGTTAATAAAATGTATTATTCTGATTTTTACTTGAATAAAAGAAGCGCTACAGTAATAGCCAGCAATTAGTTACAGTCTCCTATGTGCCAAGTATTAATGATCACAACAATTATGTAAGACCAATGTTAGAATTTTAAATTGCAGGAAAGGGAAAAGACTCAGTGAATCCAAATAAATACTCAAAGCTACAGATTTCGTAATTAAGAGATAACGAAGGAATGACAGGAGAATCTTTATAGCTCTGCTTTCTCTTGCCAGGATGGTTTCTTAGCTATCTTCTTTCAAACAGTGGGGGTACTGGTAGGGATTGTAAACTCTACTTTTCTACTGGCCCTGGCAGAACAACAGGTGTATGAAGGGAGACAGATAACTGTAGACGAAGCCTCGGGAAGAGTACTCAGCTTTGTCTATCTTGCAAACAGGCTCACTATTAGCATCCAAACCCCAGATAAAGTTGCAAGTGCATGGGGAGGGCAGTGTCTCCACAGGGCTTTGGTGTCTCAAGAGGTACGACTTTTCCAACCACCACCAGCTACTGTGAAACTCATATTTGTCTTGCCTTGTTTTCTATATCTCTTTACCCTCAGGCACAAGAACTTTAAATCTGAGATCATGACACACCCTAACTATGAAGAGACCAATAGATCAGACGGTCAATATTCAGTTAATGAAGAAGTGAAAAAGGCAGAAGAAAGTTACTCACAGGATCTTATAAATGCCTGAAAACTGAAGAGCATAGCAAGTCTGTCTTGCTCTGTTTTCCTTTCTATCATCTAACCTGTCTCTTTATTAAACTCTAAGCACTGACTCTTTTACTAAACTTTTATTCAAACTTTGCACCCAAAATATTTTTTAAAATATAAATCAAAAATTTCTTTCAAAAGTAGTTTGAGAACGATGAAGAAAAGCAGCCTTTGTCTCTCTAAGGGTATCTTGGAAGTAACTGAGAGATAAATGAAGTTAAAATTGGAACTCTTAAACATTCATATTTTACATTTATTTTGAAATAATTTTAGACTTGCAAAGACAGTACATCGAGTTTCCATATGTCCAGCTTTGCCTCCTAGCATCTTATATAACCACAGTGACATTTTCTAAACTAAAAAATTAAGATCAGTAAAGTATTATGGATTAAAGAGACATGTTTTTTCAGGTCTCACCAGCTTTTTTTATTAATCTGCTTTTGTTCCAGGATCATATCCCAGATCGCAAAATAGACTTCGTCATTGTCGTCACTGTCGGGTCTCCTTCTTTTTTTCTGGTATGTAGCAATTCTGTAGTCTTTCTTGCTCCATCATGACCTTCACACTTTGAAGAATTCTGATCAATTTTCCTGATAATTATTTTCCTTTTGGGTTTGTCTGGTGTTATTCCAGAACACTGAGGTTGGAGTTAAGGGTGGGGAGAATACAGTTTAGGTCATGTACCCTTTTTCAATTCATCAGATCCACAGGTAGATGTTTTATTGGTCATGATATTAACTAACCATGATGACTTACAGTAGTGTCTCTCAGGAATCTATATAAAGCTACTCTATTTTATAAGTATCTTAGAAAAGATAGTTTCTTAACTAATATCCTGCTTTATGCTAGCCTTTGCCTTACATTAACATTCATAAATGGCTCTTCCAATGACAATTATTATTGTGGTTAATTGTTTCTTTTGTTTTACATGTTTCTTTCAGTGTGGCCATATGAATATTTACAGCCCTGTTTAGAACTGTGTCCAGTCCCTGCCAACTGATCTATCTTTTTGGCCTACAATTTTGCCTTTTGCAGAATGATTTATAATTGGCTTCTTTACATTTGGAAAATACACTTAACATCCTCCATGCTCCATGTCAACCACCAGCTTTGCCTTTATTATTATGAGGGCAGTGTTTAACTGTATGGATATACACAGCTTATTTATTCACATATGAAAGGCATTATCTGGTTTCTATTGTTTCTACTTTTATACTAAAAATATGTTTTTAAATAATATCATGAATCCACTATTGAAGAACAGTACTATAATTTTTCATAAATTAGAAGAGTAATTTCTAGCTTCCAGACAGATCATTTAGCTCAAAGCAAATGATATAATCAGAGGTGCAAAGATAAAAATCTTCGCATAAGATCAAAGAACAAAATGCCAATATGCACCACATCAACAGGGTGCTAGGAAGTCCTAGCTGGGACAACTACATTAATGAAATAAAACGCATTCACACAGGGAAAAAAAAGGTAGTACAGTTGTGTCTTTTTGCTGATAGTGTGATTTTATAAAAGGGAATTCTAAGAACATCAAACCACAAAATAAAACAAATTAAAAATTAACAAAATAAGCCCAATTTAGAACTTTCAAATTCAGTAGAGTTGTACCTTGGAAAATAAACATGCAACATAATTAAGTGCTCCTATGAAATACACACAAAAATTGGTAAATTAAATAATCTCATTTACAAAGAATCCCACCTTCCTTCTAAATGAAAATAACAGGAGTATTTCTAACAGGAAAGTAAAAGATACATGCACTGAAAATTACAGAACACAGATGAAAGAAATGAAACGTTATACAAATAAATGATAATGATTCCATATTCATGAACTGGGAAGGTTATTGATTAAAATGATCATGCTACCTAAAGAAAGCTACAGAGCCTATTAAGTTTCCTATAAATATTCCAATAATATTTCAGAGAAATAGTAAGAAGCCTTAAACACTCTGAAATGTAAGAAATGCAGAACAAAAAAGAACAGTAGGTATCACATGCCCTCATGTGACAAACAGTGCTCTCCTAGTTAGTATCTGTGGAAAACTTGATACACAATTTCTCATGGGTACTCAAGACCTTTACATAAAAGGAGGTTGTAATTGCACATAAACATCCATTTATATAATGCACATTCTGTGTAAACAGTTAGTACTTAAATATTTAGTGAACAATGACTAAAATATATAAATACATACCTAATACATAGTTCTTTAAAAATTTTCCAATATATGGTTTGTCAAATTCATGAATATGGATATAGTCCAACTATAAATTATAAAGGTATTTTAATAAAACAGATGTTATTAGTAATAAAATCAGACAGATATATCAACCAATGGAGTAGGATAGAAAGCTAAAAATAAATCCTAGTATTTGTAGCCAGTTGATTTTGATAAAATCTGTAAGAACTCAAGCTAAAAGATAGTCTTCTTTAAAAAGAAACGGTGTTGGAAAACTTGACTAATATCTTGCAAAGGATGAAACTAGACCCTTATCAGAAGAAAAACAAGCACTCATTTTACTCAAGTGGATGAAGGGCCTAAGCACAGTAAGACCTGACACAAGGCAAGCATCATATCAGTCCAGCCAGTGTTCTTAGGGTGGACTCCAAAGGCATGGATAGCAAGACCAAAACCAGGTAACAATGATTCAATCAAACTTGGAGCAAGGGACTACCAGGGTGAACAAACAGCTCTTAAAATAATGTTGTCAATATTTTCAGATCATCTGAGAGGGTCCAATGTCCACAGGGACTCCTATTTCTCAAGAGACGTGAACAGTCCTTTCTCTGAGGTTACAGTTACTTGTGACCACTGTGAGGTGAACCACAGATCACATCATTACAAGAAAAGGAAAGGATAGAACATTGTGAAAGGAAAAAAGAGTAGAGAGCATTAAATAAATTTTATTACCACACAATTTTATGAACATAATTTTGGTATAATTTCTAAAATCTCAGTGTAAAAGTAATTACAATATTATATATAATAATATATTAGAACAATATTCTGGATAAATAGAATCAAATAGAAATACTTCAAATTAGTTCTCATACTCTTGCAATTTACTGTTTGACATTTTAGTGGCACCTGTTATGCTTTTTGTGGATAGGAGTGTTAGAGAGGGTTACAAATAATAGCAGTTTGGTATTAAAAACTAAAGTATATTCGAATAGGAAAACCATGAGTACAGAAACAGCACTTCTAAACAAAACACCAAGAACGAAAGTTCTCAAATATTCCATCCTGAAAACAAGTACTTTTAGTGTTGTAAAGGTTCATGAATGGCCTTGTCAGGCTCTTGGGGCAAAACTCAGCCTGCTCCCAGACACAGGCTGGTGCATCTGGGGGCTGCTGTCTGCATCCTAAGCATGGACTCCTTGGGTCTGTGATGGCTGCCAGAGAAGAGCTATTTACTGTAGCAACACTGTGAGACCTTTCCTGGATCTTATCCAGAGGGGTCCTTTCTCCACACCATCCCCACACTGTCCTGGATCTTATCCAGAGGGGTCCTTTCTCCACACCATCCCCACACTGTCCTGGATCTTATCTAGAGGGGTCCTTTCTCCACACCATCTCCACATTGTCCTGGATCTTATCCAGAGGCCGTCCTTTCTCTACACCATCTCACATCTCTACACCATCAACACATATGACAGAAATATGAAACCATCGTCTTCCACCTGTATTCACATCATTCCTAAATGTAACACTTCGGAGCTATATTTATTCATTTGGAACAGATGTCGAATTTTCCCCACCAATTATTTTGGATTTTCTGCATAGGCAATCATGCTGTCACAAGCAGTGCTTTGTTTTCTAGATCTGCACATCTACACCTTTGCTTCTCATGCTGCATTAGGCAGGGCTTCCACTGATACTGAGAAGCAACGGTGAGATGAAATGGTATCATTTTCTCCCATTTATGCGCTGAAACAGGCAAACTCTTAAGTTTCTCATTACAAGACTAACTCACGGTTTTATCTGATCTGTGATATTGAGGGTTCTAACATTGTGCTCATGGCACATTGGTTTCTGCTTTAATGACTTTATCCAGTTTGGCGGTTATAACACTTGGGGCATATGAGAATGTGTATTGTTGTTCCTCTTTACTTCTATATTCTTGGAGAGATTATAAGAAGCAGGAAAATTTGCTCCATAAATGTTTGGCAGGATTTACCAGCAACACCATTTAGGTGTAATACTGGTTAAGAAGGTAATACATTACTTATTCAACTGTTTTAATATATATTGGCCAATGAGTTTTGACTGACATTTTCTTTAAAGAATTTGTTCCCATCAAATCTGTGGGCATAGAGCTGTCTATAACATCTCTTTACAAGCCTTTAAATGTCATAGGATTTAAAATTATATTTCTTCTTTCATATCTAAAATTAGTAATGTTAATTTAAGCCCTAAATTTTTCTTAGTTAATACTAGTTAAACCTTATGCATTTTATCCATCTTTTCAAAGAATTAGCTTTTAGTTAACTCTCTTAATTACTGTTCTCAATTTCATTAATTTCTACACTAACTTCTTTGTCTTTTTTTTTTAATCTACTTTTGGTTTTAACTGATCTTTCCCCTCCCGGCTGCAGCTTCCTAATGTAGAACGTTAAATCCCTGATTTGAAACCCCTTTCTTTCTCTACTATACACAAGCTAGGTAAGGAAGTATTACTTTTACCACAGCACACAAATTATGAAAAGATGAGTTTTTATTTTCCCCGTTAGATTAAAACCATTTAAATTTCTCTTCAGAGTTATTGCTCTCATGGTCTATTTAAGAGCATGCTGCTTAGTCTCTACATTTTTATTGGATTTTACAATCTAGTTGTTGATTTTTCTCTTAAGTCCATTTTAGTCGGAGGGCAAATGTAAACTTTCCACTTAAAAAAATTGTTAGTGCGTATTTTACTGTGGCTGAGAATGTGACTAACATTCTCATGTTAACATTCCACATGTCCGTTACTATAGGAATTCACCAATAGCTATCAATTATACCCAGTCTATTGATGGTGCAGGAGAACTGCACAGTGCTGCACTCTGACTTTATGTCTGCTGGATCAGCCAGGTCATGTGTAAGGTTTAGAATCTATCAGTTCGCCCATGGTGACATTTGTGAGATGCACACATTGAGGTCTATTAGGGCTTTTTGGAGAACAGACTCCTCTCTTATTGTCATCATCACACACCTCTTCTTCTCTTCAGTTTTCTCAGCTGAGCAGACACGGCTACTCTGTCCTTTTCCTCGGTACCAGTTACCACAGTTTGTTTCAGTCCATCCTGCTGCTTCAGCTCTTAGGCGTATTTATATTTAAAATGGTTTATTTTGTAGCTTGAAATGAAATGCCAAGATGTAAGGTTCTCTCTCATTCCCTAAATTTACTTTCCCTCATATCTTCTGAGCTATCTGGATCTGTGGCTGGCTGTTTGACATTGGTGGGAAATTCTCAGTCGTTACTGATTCATTAACTCTTTCCCTTCTCTCTTGCTTCTTTCCCACATGTAGTCAGGACGCTACACGCTCCATAGCTGTTGAGTTCTCAGGTACTCTGTTCGTTTTCTAAATCTTAGACCCTACCCTCTTTTCTACGCTCAGAAGTTCCTACTGATAAATCCTCAAGTTTAGAATCTTTTCTCACACACGTCTATACTATTAATGGGCCCAAACACCCTACCATGTCTTTTAATATATAGTTTCATTTTTTTCCCTTAGAACTCCCATCTCTTTGCTAATATCTCCCATCTGCTCACACATGCTGCTTACTTTATCCATTGCAGTACTTAGCATCTTAAGCAGCGTTTAAGTCCTGGCTCTGACAAATCCAATTTTCTAACACTAGTTGACCCTGTCTCTGATGCTGCCTCTGCCTATTCAAATTGTGTTTTCTGATTTTTAGTATGCTCTTTATTTTTCTCATATCTAGAAATGTGTTATGTATTATAAAATAAATATATTAAATAATATATAACATATATTAAATAATAATAAAATTATAGGCCAGAGTAATGCCTTAATCAGTGTATATGTTGGGAGTGTTCTATAATTTCAGCATTTGATGTCAGGCTGTCAATGAGTCTGTACTAATGAAGTAACAGGTTCTTGTGTGCCTTCAATTTTTACAAATTATCCCGACAGGTTGGGCAGAGAGTCACCTTGGTTTGAAATGTACATTTTCATTCCCTCTATCTGGTAGCTTGAGCAAAACTCAATTGCTTACAGCTCTTTGCTCTGTATATATTTTCTCTAGCAGAAACAAAGAAAGGAACGGGGTACCAGACCCCACTCTAAATCCCAAGTCACAGCTGTGATTGCCATAATTTATGATCTCAGAATCGCTCTACAAGCTAGATGTCATCATCTCTCTGAAAATCACGATCCAGACAGGAGAAGGAGAAGTTACAGAGCTCACAGGACTACAAGAGGATGTCCCTAACTGTGGCCTCATATCACCTACAGGAACGCATGTGGAACACAGCAGGTAGCAGGCAGCCTAACATCCATTCTCCTCCATGAAGAAAGCGTCTGGATGTGTTCCTTGTGACATACTCAGAGCCAGCTTGATAGATGCCAGAATCAAATCAAGCACTGAAGTCTCTAGGAAGCCACAACGTATGAGAATAAGTAGTGGGGTGAATAGCACACGGGGAGCAGCATCTCTGAGATGAAGTAAGGCGATATACGGTCTAGCAGAGCTGTGTGCAGAGCACTGTCCGTGAAACAAGACAGCTTCTCAGCATGAGGACTCTTCTGGGGTGGGAGAAAAGGGGTAATGGATTGTAGTAATTGTCAGATCTTACAGTTTATTTAAAAGAAAACTCTGGAATTATACTTAAACGAGTTTCTAAAATAGTCAACCAAACACTTTAAAACAACATGTGAATGTGGTTTGATACAAGAGTAAATTACTAAGTTGGATACTGAGATGTATTAAGCCAGATGATAGTCAGGAGATAAACGAAAGCAGTGATGACTTATCACGGGTTCTCTGTTGTTCTACATTTTATGCCATAAGGCAGGAGGAGTTTGAAATGGATCTGCCCTCATCACTTACCAAAAATAAAATACAAAGCATGTAGATAAACTTCAAAACATTACTGCAAGAATAAAACACATTGCATTTTATTTTCTAAAAATAGCTAGTTTTGGCATAGACCTTTAAATTGTGAAAGCATGGTTTGTGCTTTATCTAAAAGTGTTAAGCTCTGTGGGGGTGCCCTTTAATATCAGTAAGAATGCTGCCAGATGTGAAGAAGATGGGGGCTCATAGCTCACTTTCTAAATAAAAATCTATTTATATTATAACGAGAACAATATAACAAGAGGCCTTTATGTGTGTCTTTAAAGAAAAAGGCTTTGGAAATACACTAAAGTCAAACCTGGTAAAAGACTTCCAAAAAACATTTAATTTGTAATAGGCAAGTAATTTCCTTTAGCCTTATTGATATGGCAAATTTTTCTGATTTTTTTGAAAAAGACATCAAGTGTATATATTAAAATGCAGAGATAGGTAAGCGATAAAACCCAAACAAACACTGTCTAACACATTCGTTGCCTAGAGTTAGTTACCTTAAGCACACTGTGGATCATTTAGAAATCATGTTCATTGTATTTCTTTTCACATTACTCTTCTCTAAAAACCAAAAGCTTAGCAAATGCTATAAATGTTGTAGAATCCTAAATGATCAGAATATTAGAAAATCATTTCTTCTAGCCCCAGAATCTCTCTTGCTTCAGTGACTCTAAAATTGCTTTAGCACAAGTAGGGTAGCGACATTATAGTCACACTCAATCTAGTCACCAACCAGATGACTTCGCATATTCCCCCTGAAGATGTGGAGGAAAGACAGCTTCTCTATCAAGGCCTGCTTTTTCTGTGCTACAGCTGTCTTCACATGAAACCCTGAAACACTCCAAGGATCCATCTCAATCCAATCACTCAGGGAACGTATTTACACAGGAAACACATAATGTTTCTTTTTCCCCTTTCCCTTCTGAATTACCATTTGAAAGGGAAGAATTTGGTGACAAATTACTGCAGATTCCTATATGCTTGAATTATAAACATTTGAAAAAGACACCATTTTCACTGAGAGAAAGTGGGGAAAAAAACACCTCGAGAAGAAATGTGAAGTGTGGGCTATGATCTAGGATAATAAGACGACATTTTATAGAGTTGTCTGAGGAATTCTCTAATTATCTGCCCTGAAGCTTCATTTACTTCAAACTCAAAGACCAACTGAAGCTCAGAATCAATTCTAGATAGCAAATTTCCAGATGATATGTTTCCTTCAGCCCCAAATCTTAAATTAAATGCCAATTTTTAATCATTATGCCATCTGTTCTTTTAATATTCAACTAATCTTCTCTTAAGTGTACAAAATAATGTGACTTAATGTGATTCATCATGACATTTTCACACATGTATGTCACGGTGCTTTGCTCACACTCCTCTCTGGCAGTAATATCCTGCATGTAAACACCATGCACCTCCTCTAAAGCTGCGGTGGTAACACTGATGTTAGAACACTGATGTTACCAAAAGTGATTGATGCATGAGGCAGTACGTACCACGGCAGGAATATGAACAGACGTCTCCAAAACAATGACACAAAGAAGAAACTAATGTGATTTATCTTTTTCATGGAAACAACTTTATCTCAGGGTAAAAATATTCCAAGAAAGGGATGGAGAATTGTTTAACTGGTGGAGTGTTTGCCCAGCGGGCATGAGGCCCTGGGTTTGATCTGCAGCTCTCTATGAAACTGGGTGTGTGAAGCAAGCCTATAATTCGGGCACTCCAGATTCAGAGAGAGATGGTCAGGACTTCAAGGCTACACTCAGCTACAGAAGCAGGAAAAGCCCAGCGGGGCTACAGGAGATTCAGGTTGTTGTTGTTATAAATATAATTAACTGATTACCTGATTTTTTGATGATGCTAAGCACACTTTTCTTTAGAACACTACATTTCAAAATAGTTTATTTATCTTTATTTTTATGTGTGTTGATGTTTTACCTGCAAATATGCATGAGTGAGGGTGTCAGATCTTGGAGTTACAGACATTTGAGAACTGTCATTTGGGTGGTAGGAATTGAACCTGAGTCCTCTAAAAGAGCAGTCAGTGCTCTTAACCTCTAAACTATCTCTCCAGCTTTAGAACACTACCTTAAACTCAAAGGCAGACAAAGGAATTCAGTTATTATTACTGGATTATTTGATGTGTGGAAGTGAGGAAGCCCAGAGGGAGAATTTCATGGAAAAATTATTAAACTAAAACCTTAAATGAGAGGAACTCATCTTCATAAGTAAAGGTGACACATCTAAGTCAGTCTGAAGTAGAAAAAAAAGGTGTCTTGGGCAAAACAAAATGATTTGTTCTTAGAGGATGGCTATTTCCCACAGAGCAACAGAAATTACATTTTAATTATTTTGCATTATTACTGAAAATTAGAATCAACACCCAGCTAAGTAAAATATTAAAAGGAATTTTTTTTAAAAAAACAAGAACAAAGGAGCTCTAAGGATTCATTTCTTGGAAAAAGACTTCAAGAGACACAGAAAAATGGAAGCAATAATCAATTTCAGTCCAGACCCTTAGGTGGGATACAGAATTAAAGTGATCAGCCACAAGGACAGGTAGCAAGCTGCCGCACGTCCTCTCCCTCCCTCAAGCTTCCTCTCAGAAAAGAGTTACAGACAAGACAGGCGATACCCCTTCCCTGAGCATGTGTGTGCATGGTATAGACATACCACACATACACACACCACACATGCACTCTATCAAACACACATGTACACAGGCACTCACATTCACTCACACACTCACTCACTCACTCACTCCATATACACACATACACTCATACTATACACACACACTTAAAGCACACACACACTCATACCACAAACATACACCCACAAGAGACACATAGCATACAACACAATACACTTACACCATACACAGACTCACAAACATTTATATCACATGGTCATACAACTCATTCCACATACACTCATACCACACACCCCATAAACACATACACATACTCATATCATACATACATATCACACATACACACATAGTCACACCACATACTACATCCACATATCCACACACACATCATTGACATATATCACACATACACACAATCATACAACACACCATACTCACATACACACACACATACATGTTAGATCTAGTAGTAAAGAAGTGGGAAGAAGTTGTGAAAGTTTTTCCATTTTCTGGTATCAGCACATTAGTCTCTGAGCAACAATGGTATCAGAAAGAACAGCCACATTTAAAGTTCACAATAAAGAAGTGGACTTTAATGGTTGCTCTTTGAAACGTGCAGGGGTAGTCTAATAGATGAAGAGGGACAGAAAAAGTCCAGTGTCCGCTACACCACAGAACAAGCCAGGACAATTCACTATTATAGGGCAGACAAGACTCAAAATGAGGAGCAGGAGCCAAGTACGGAGAACAGAGTATAACCGAGCGGCTCTGTACTGAAAATGGGTTATATTGTGACTTCATTAAAGTGAGACCAGGTACACACATCAGGGACACACATTTTGTAGAAGACTCCTTGACATTCTTTTTTTTTTTCTGAGACAGGGTTTCTGTAGCTTTTGGTGCCTGTCCGGCAACTAGCTCTTGTAGACCAGGCTGGCCTCGAACTCACAGAGATCCGCCTGCCCCTGCCTCCCGCGTGCTGGGATTAAAGTCCTTGACATTCTTAAATACAGATGACATATAGCTATAACAAAAATCATTCAGGTTAAGGCATTACATTCATTATTTTTTTTCCTGCGGAGTACTATTTTTTTAACTTTGCCACATTGTTAGCTGTATTCTCTGAAGATCCTCCTGTGAGTATATTTTAAACAAGTCTAGAATTAGTTATAAAGGTCGTCTTATCTCTCTCCTACTCTCTATTTTGATTTTTGTAAACTTGAACTCTGAATTGATTTAAACCTAAGGAAAATGTCACAGTGGTGTATAGACTTTTGTTCTTTCTGAATTCCCAGCATTCCTCATAGGACAAAGCAGTTCAACAAATATGTGCTTGATGAATAACAAGCAACTGAGCAAAGGGATGGAGACAGAGAAATGGTATTTTTTCTGTTACGGTGGTTGAGTTCTTTCCAGCAGCCAGACAACTCTGTGCCTACTTCACTACAATTTTTACATTTTCATTCTTGCAGCGGCCTCTCCTCCTTTCACACTTTGTCCTTATTAGGAGCAGACCTGTGCCACAGTCACATCTGTCTCTTGTACTCTACACGTGGCCAGGCCCAGAAGGACTTACAGAATGGAACAGCGAGAGGTTGAACCCACACTAGCTTCCTGGCAACACCTGCAATTCTATGAGCATCTAATGGGACTCATACACCAATGTAAAGCTCTCTGATACAAAAGCGTTCAGACATGACGTCTGCTCTCCAATAAGGACTGTCATAGAACTACGTACCTATAGGGAAGCCAGGCTTGGCATCAGAGGAAACAAAACCTGGCTTTGCCATAGTACCAGCTTCGTGTCTTTGGACCTATGAGTGAATGTTTCTTGATTTCTATTTTCCTCACACAGAGAAAGAAGGTACTATGCTAGAGCAATGTACTCCTCCAACCTTGTACATACATTTACAAAAGAAAAATTATTTAGTAAAACTTTAGTCACATTTTAAAAATAACATAATGGGAATACTGTTTGTTACTTAATTGACATGTCCTTTTTCTGTCACTCACATTCCCAAGGAGAGGATTCCCTCAGATATTTCCTTGTATGTAACAGCTGAGATCCCCTTAGCTAGTATAGCAGTCCAAAATTCTACATGTCTGTCTCCTCTAAGGCTCTGACATCAACATCACAGAAATTACCACTCAAGTGTGCACTACCTTACAAATTCCACAGCAGCAGCATCCTTTGCTTATGTTCTGAACACATATATACAGTCAACCTTTCAGATAGCCTTTTATGGAATCTCCACTACACACAGGCATTACGGTAGGCAAAGCTGGGAATATAGGGAGAAATCAGACATGTTTCATTTCCTCAAGGAACCTGGAATTTAATAAAATTTTACTCAAAGTAGCTATACTGGAGAGTATAAACTGATAGTGCTATCACATAAAGTAAAATGGAGAACATTTCTGGTGGGCAAGACCAGGAAAGATGTAAAGGAATGTGTGTCATATAAGCTGAGCTGTAATGGATTTGGGGGTAAGGTTCCAGGCAGAAAAAGGACAGAAAGTGAAAAAGCCATGGGCCAAGTACTAGTAACTGTGCTTAGTTGAAAGGAGGACTGTGTGAAGACAACACTTTAATAAAATAGGTAACAGACAGAATGTGTGTGGCCTACTTGAAGTTTTACAGCATAGGGATGCTTTGATCAGGTTAATGTAGAAGAAAGAAACAAGAGACAGGCATACACACATTTGCTTAGGAGACATAGAGGATGCATGCTTCAATAAGTATGAGTGGCAGCAGCATGATCGAAGGGAAGGACATTACTGAAAGCCAGGTCTAGAGAAGCTGTGGGTGAAGTCAAAGGTGATGTAGAAGTCAAAACCCAGGTAAGCAGGACGTTACTAGTGTCTATAACAGTAATGAATATACTATAACAGCCAGAAAGAGATGGTGCATGCAAGTGCTGGCCCAAATCCCTGCAGCACAATGTAAAGGTAACTGAGACTCAGGAAAGCAGGCAGAACTCCATTTGTTGAGGGAGTATTTGTACAGAGTTAGCAGATAAAGTTTAAGGGGTGAAGGAGAACAATGATCTCAAGAGATAATTGTAGTGTTGAACTTAGGGAGGTAAAGACAGGCACACATGCATAAGAAGTGGAAAATGAGTCAGAGAGAGGTATAAAGAGTCAGAAGGGCACTGTGGTGCAGCTCTACATGTGAAGCAACACAATTATTTAGGAAAAACAGCGTGCTCTAGTGGATTCCATAAGGCTGAGGTCCAGAACTGCTTTCTGAAGTATTCTACCAGCACTGGTTTCAACAGCTTTCAGCAGTACTGTAAACTGCAGCCTGAGACAGACCTTCCCATCACAAGCTGATGGACGTGCGGTGTTTATCACAGCAGCACAAAACTAACTAGGACAGTTACCTGTCTTTCTCCACACAGCTTCACCCACCCCCATTACCTTCCCTTCTAGGTTTTATAGTCACTCTATACAACAGCAATTTTATTTACACAGAAAAATCGCCTAGGAGATGTTCACATAAAGTAAAATTCTAAAACAGGATACCAGACTGGAAAGTTACCCTTGGTGATTCTATCCAACTTCTTTGTTTTGTAGAATATTAAAAAATAATTAATGACCACGGTGCCTTAATTTTCTTCTTTATAAAACACAAACCAGTAGTATATAGCTATAACATGACGGGCCGGCTTCTTGGGGTTTCTGTCCCTTCCGGTACCCCACAGCCGGCAAGTCCCAAAGAAATCAGAGTCTACATTAGGTTATAAACTGATTGGCCCATTAGGTCAGGCTTCTTATTAGTCCTTGTAACTTATATTAATCCATTATCATTGTCTATGTCAGCCATAATGGCTCAGTACCTTTTCCAGCTGGGCAGCTTACATCTTTCCTCTCCGGTGGTCTGGGCAGAACTGGGGAGGGAGCTTCCTGCTTTCCTGAATACTCCCAGTCTCTTTGCTCCACCTCTACTTCCTGTCTGGCTTTCCCGCCTATACTGCCTGCCTGGCCAATCAGTGTTTTATTAAAATATGATTGACAGAATACAGACAATTCTCCTGCATCATATAGCCAAGCATATGGAGTAGGGATACAAAGCAGAAAAGGAGAGAAAAAAAGTAGAACCTGAGCTTTCCTAGCTACAGCATTAAGTGTGAACCGAAGCGCAATCTATTTTATGGTTAGTGCTGCAGAATTCTCCTGGGTCCTCAGTAAGTCACCTGAGATGCAATCACTGACATTAACTTGGTCTACTGAAGAGGAAATTCATACTCAGATCTGACTCCACAATGTGGGGTCCTGCATAGGATGTTTGGTGCCGCTGGAGGTCAGAAGACAGTGTAGAGTCTTCTGGAACTAGAGCTATGGTTGTGAATACCCTGCTAGCACTGGGAACTGAACTCTCTTCTCTGTAGGAACAGCAAGTGGTTTCAACCATGATTGTTGTGAATGTTATAGGAACTCCTCGAAATGATACATTGCTTTTAAGTGAGCTTTATCATGTATAAATACAGAATACAAGTGATTACACTTGCAAATATTAAATTCCTAAATAGAGTCACTTACAAAAGCAATATATGGCCTGGAATTAGTGGAATAATTCAAATGATATTGACTTTTAAAACTCACTATGTGTATGTATGTGGGGGGGTCATTAGGAGAAGATGTATGATCACCAGACTGTCATGGTACATGTGGAGTTCACAGAACAACTTGGAGAATAAGAACAAGTTCTCTCTCACCAGCTAAGCCATCTCAACAGCAAACCTAATAATTATTTTTAAAAATTTTTTAATTGTATATTAGTGAAAATGTAACAAGAAAGTATTATTTGCTTATGTAAAGTTAAGTAGTATTTATCTAAACAGTATTTCCTAAAGCATATACCCTGAAACAGTATATTTTACTGTCAAGCAGATTCACAATCATTTTTTCTTTTAGAGACTGTTAATAATATGCAATATCTTGAGAGATTATTAAGAATGTGTAATGTTCTAAACTTGAAGTTTAAAACAAATGGGTAGCTTAGCTTAATCATTTCTCAAGTTTATCTACACATGCAATCTTTTTTCTTTTTATTAATATTGATTCATGTCACAGTAGACTAGTGTCTTAATAAACAAGATTGGCCTCCCTTGATTTTTGATGACAGCAAGAGAAGAACTCAAATAAGCAGAAGATACACACACCATGTATTTTAGGTTTTGGCATAAGCACAATTTTCAAAGATTCATTATAAGGTAACTAATTGCTTTTAGGTCAGAGCAAAAGAAGGATGCTAACTAACAAACACCACCACCACCAAGAGTAACAGAGTTCTCAGGGTTTACTCAGATTTCATATAAAGCAGGTAAGACAACTGACAAAAAATAAGAACTAGCTATGCATACATAAGTCTCTAAAACCACATGCAAGGCATAAAGAAAGGTAGTGTGATGTGGGATTCCCCTCTGTGTGCTGTGAACATGTTTCATTACCACTGGTTAATAAAGAAGCTTATGGGGCTATGACAGGGCAGAATATAGCAAGGGGGGATATCTAAGCAGAAATAGAGGAGGAAAGAAGGCAGAGTCAGGCAGATGGCATGTAGCTGTCCAAGAAGCAAAAGATAACAAATCACGAGTCTCGTGGTAAAATATAAAATAATAGAAATGGGTTAATTTAAGGTGTAAGAGCTAGCTAGAAATACGCCCAAGTTATCAGTCAAGCAGGGTTGTAATTAAGTTTCTGTGTGATTATTTGGGTCTGGGCAGCCTGTAAACCAAAGTGTAGTCTTCATTTCCAAATGGCGCCCAAATGTTTGACAAGAATATCCACATAAAGCCTAAGTAAGCTTTTAGGAAAAAGGACTTCTAGACCCATAAAAGTGGGAGTCAATTGGGGTTTTCTTGGTAGCTGTGTATTTTCAGGTAGGCTCTGTTTGCTGACAGCGAGCAGAGGCACAGCTGCTTTAAGAGAAGGCTTCCTGACTCAGCTGTAGCAGCAAAAACTGTGAGGCTCCTTTAAGAGGAAGCTTCCTGGTACATGTTGAAGATCAAATGGCTCTGGTTCTTTTGGGAGGTCCTGTTATAAAATACTTAAGTGGGGTTTGTGGGCAGCCTGCTGCAAGTTACTTGGTGGCTTCATGGGCCAATTCCTCCCCAGAGTAGGGTGGTAAACATGGCTCCTGGAGCTGGAGGTAAATGGACCTCGGCCATGTTGAAAAGCTGAGCAGGGTAAAACAAACAGACAAAGTAGTTGCTCTAGTCCTTGCCATGCCTGCTTACGAGTTTAAAGCAGTGATGAAGATGAAGGGCAATTGGTAATGAAAAGTCCCCAGACTATCTTACAAAAGATACAGCTTTAATAAAACAGAAGGAAAAACTTAGACAGAGTCCCACCCGTATGGAAATCTGGATTCAGGCCAGGTCGAGAGGGAGAGAGAGGATGGGGGCTTTCACCCGCCAGGTTTATAGGTAAACTTTTGCCTTAGGGCAACATGCCCCATGAACAGAATGTGATTGGTTGAACTCCCCTATCACAGTGATCAAAAAAGGATTACAGATATACAATAAAGAAGACAGATTCAGACAAAAATAAACCTCTAGATGGGTCATAATGTGTTTTAAAAATGTATGTAGGCTAGGTAAAAAAAGGAAAAAGGGTACAGGCAGTTATAGAAAGAAATAGTTTTAAAAAACAAAACAAAGTCTTTAAAGAGAAAATAAAAGTAATATAAAAGAGTATAGACAATCAAAGATTTAAGAAGTAAAGATAATAAAATAAATATTAAAAAGATGGAAAATACACAGAGAGTCTGGATTATGTGTATTATTGCATTTTCTTTGTATTTTTGACTGTTAATGAGTTAACTGCTGAAAAATATTTGATTCTGGGGCCCGCTAATCTAAACAACATTTTTAAGTTATCTTGACTTATTTTAAGTTATCTTGACTTCAAAAATTGAGTCTAAGAATCTGTCACTTTGGTAAAGAGGTTCTGCTTTTGTTTTCACAGAGGATGGGAACCTGTGGATTCCTTCCAGGCTAATGTGGTTTGATGGAACAAGACTCCCCAAAAGGCCTCCATGAAGCTTAAAATTACTTTGCACAACAGAAAGCAGGAAGCAGTTCGGGAAAAAACTATGTTCAAATTCCCAAAATGATTGTTTATAAATGTTTGTTTTCATTTCAAAGGTGTTGATTATAAATGATTAATGGACACAGTCAATTGCTGAAAAAAATAAGGGGGATATGATATTGTGTATATGTACATGTCTAGTCTTGTTTACAGGTTAATAGTCATCTGTAATAACCAAACTTTTAATTATGCTAATTAGGTTTTCTTGATATACAGAGATATATTTCAGTTAGATAATCTTCAACACTTCAAAGACCTACAGAATATGGCATCTAGAAGGTTTTAAGAACGTAGGCTTATCTCAACAATGAGGCATGTCTGCTTTTAGCAACACAAATTACTTCAGAGAAGCTGATGGGCACTGAAGAAACTCTATGAAATTTGTTTTCAACGTGACAAGGCTTGCCATTTGGACAAGAAACTGCTCTTGCCTGCACTGCTTGATGGCATGCTGTATAAATCAGACATGTAGGGCCCACAGAAAATTGACTGCTGAACTTGCCAAAAGAAGGTGAGGCAATCTTTCAGGGTTTCTGCTTCATGAAAGAGTCTGTCAGACATTCTGCAGGACACAGAAGAAAGTGACTGACAAATTGCCAATATAGGCAAAATAGTCTTTCAAATTTTCTGCTTCACTAAAAATTCTGCTGGATACTTTGGGCCTGTAGGCTGAAGATGGATTCCCTAATGGTACAGAAGAACTTTGGGTAACTGGTCCAGGCAACGAGATGTCTCTGTCAAATCTAGAGTTTTAGAAGTTGCTTACAATGCACTTCCTGTTTTATTAGGTAATATCATATTCTTCTGGGGGTCTTTGAAGGAGTTGAAGACAGTTATAGTTTTGCTTAGTATGATAACAGACAGTTATAGTTTTCCTTAGTATGATAAAAGATAAATTAGATATGAAACTTTAGACTCACAAAAAATATTGTAACTGCAATTCTTGCTTGGTATCTGTTTTGTTTTTTGTAATTTTACTATGTTAAAGTAAAAACATTCCTTTTTATTTAGACAGAAAAGGGGGAAATGATATGGGATACCCCTCTGTATGCTGTGAATATGTTTTATTGCCACTGGTCAATAAAGAAGCATCTTAGGCCTATGGCAGGGCAGAATATAGCAAGGGGGGATATCTAAGCAGAGATAGAGGAGGAAAGAAGGCAGAGTCAGACAGACACCATGTGGCTGCCCAAGAACAAAAGGTAAAAAAAAAAAAACAAACATGAGCCTCATGGTAAAATATAAAATAATAGAAATGGTTCATTTAAGATATTAGAGCTAGGTAAAAATATACCCAAGCCATTGGTCAAGCAGTGTTGTAATTAATATAGTTTGTGTGTGATTATTTGGGTCTGGGTCACCCAGAAATAAAAACGCAGTCTTCATTTACAGTACTGTGAAAACCCACATTTTTAAAAAGCTAATATCAAACATACTCACACTGCCCATTCAAGCTTCTCATTCTTGATTGAATTGTACAAGGCCTGTAAACAGAGGAAATAAAATCAAATTAGTATTTTTAATTCTGTTCCATATGCTGAATTCAGTAAAGGAGTAAAGTCAAAGGCGTCAGTAAATTTTGAGCAACTTCCTCATGCCTTCACAATCAGAATATCATAACTGATTGGTCTCTAGAAGCTGAAGAATTCACAGGGGAGGAAAATGAGCATTTTGTGAAACAAAGAAACATTCACTAAGCAAAAGCTATCTTTTATAAATAACGTACAGTACTGTACATTGTTTCTTGGTATAGTAGAATTAGGCTATAATTGAACACAAGCAGCACATTTTATTTCATTCATTTAAAAACCAACTTCATAAATATGGACTTTAAGGGTAGCCACACTCTTCAATAATGGAATAAATATGATTGCTCTTATACTACCTGAACAGACACATGGAAGAGAGCATTAAGTCAGATACGGAAATGCTTCCTGGGATAATTTTCAAAGTTTCTACACCACTGACTCAGTGATTTTTATTATTCTAAGGTCATTATTTCCCTATGGCTCATTGAGTGCTACCTTCATATCTATGTATAGTAATGATGAAGGAGACAGAAAGCCTCCCAAGGGCTTGGTAAAACACACATAGCCTTCCTGGCCCTCCCAAAATCAGTATCCCAAATAAAGCCCTTGTGATCAATTTGCTCATCTACAGCATCCACCCAGGAAAAAGCTTTAATTAGAATAAGACAAAATAAAGGTAAGACAAATGCATTTCTAAGACGTAAAGACACGACAGAAAATAATACAGAAAAAACCAGTAAAACCTATGATGCTAGAACTTTTTCTCAATAAAATCTCGGATCTGTTAGAGCTTGAATGTCCAACAAAAACTATCTACTCTAAGACGGGAGAGAAGGATCAGCTGCCATTGACCACTCATCAGATGAGGGAAGGCAGGCTTCAGAAGGTTGAGTGTCACATTTGTCAGCAAAAAGACTATTTTCATAGCAAATTCTCTTATCAATGCTCATCCAAATTTAGCAGAAATACACTGAAACTACAAATTTTGTCAAAGTGACAAGGAAAGTAACCAGTGTAACTCTTTAATCAAAAAGCCAAACAATAAAAAAAAACAAAAAAACACCCTCCCCCCAAACAAACAAACAAACCACAAGAGCTCCAAATGAGAAGATCTTAAAACCCTAACACAATGCCACAAATGGAAATGTCTACACCATGAAACTTAGTTTTAGACCCGGAGAGGTATTGTATATCTATAACACAGCACAAGGGAGGCTAAAAAAGGTTAACCGTAAGTTTCAGATAAGCCTGAACTAATAAAAATTTCAGGGTCACCCTGAGCTATATAGTGAGGCTTTTCTCAAAAATGGTAAACAAAAAGTTATGAACAAAAATTATTTTAAGTCCTCTGAAAGCATGCCTTCAGACAGTGCATAATGTCTACCAGAAAAAAAAAATTAATTTCCTACTCAGATTTGGATTCTTTCCCAAGATCACATGTAAGACAGGCAAACATTGAATATTTTATGTAAAAATGCTCCAATACATGAAAAATGTCTGAAACATTTTTGGACCAAGCATTTGGACAAGGGTTGCCCAATCTATACTATCACCTTTACTCGTTTACTGTCTTTCTGGTGCACAGGAAGAGAGACACCAGGTGATTCTCTGCCAATCCACACTAACATGACACTTAAGAACTAAGATTTCCTTTGCATTTTTGAGGCAGGTCTCACATAGCTCAAGTTGTTCCCCAACTCACTTCATAGCTGAGAATGATCTTGAACTTCTCTACTTCCCATGTACTTGGAAAAGAGGCATGTAATCTAGTCTTAAAAGATAAGCTTCACAGAAGAGTCACTGTTGCTAGGACACAAGCTTCAAGGACCTGTGCTGGTGAGGAAACGCTTGCTAAGATGGCCTGTATTCTCAGTCCACTTATAATCAAATGTATCGGCCATGTGAGTGGCGAAAACTGGAGGTGCAGGCTACAGCTTAACAAAATACCACTTGGGCCTGGGAAGATGGCTCAGTTAATAAAGTTTGTATCATCTAAGCAGAGGGGACTTCAATTAGTATCCTTAGCACCTACATTTAAAAAAAAATGCCATGTATGGAGGATGCAGCTCTAACTCCAGTAGCTATGAGAAGGAGTCCTGTACTCTCTGGTCTAGCTGAATCAGTGAGCTCCAGATTCAGTAAATAGGATGGGGAATGCCTGAGCAAGACATCAAGTATTGATCTTTGGATGATTTCTCTCTCCCTCCAGCCCAATACACACATGGTGTGGGTTGTAAACCCTTCACATAGCTAGTTCTATAGCTAGATAGAACTATCTAGCAGAGTGAAGACATCAGGGTTTGTGGATTAACACTGTCCCGGCAGGCTGTCCACCTCCCCTTGGATTGACAGCGAGGGTAAAGTGGGAGAAAAGTACTACAGGACCCACCCATATGGATACACATGGCAAGGTGATGCCTGCTGCGGAGGCTGAATAGCCTACCACCCAAAGATGCCTATGTCCTAATTCTTAAAAAAAAAAAAAAAACCTCTGAATATTTCCTTATATGGAAAAAATCTTTAGATCAAATTTAAAGAGTTTGTGATGGGGAAAGTCTGTGGGTGGGCTCTAAATGTAATCACAAGTATCTTTACAAGAAGAAGGCTGAAGGCAATTTAAAGAAGCAGAAGAGAAGGCAGAAGAAAAAGGAACCAGGACGGTGAAGTGATGCAGTCACTAGCCAGGATTCCCTGCAACCCCGAAGCTAAGAACAGATTCTCTTTTGACCTTTCAGAGGAAGTGCAGCCCTGTCTTCACATGAATCTCACAGTTCCAGTCTCCAAAACTGTGAGGGGATGTATTTCTGCACTTTTAACATATACAACGTGTTTGTGGTCACTTGTTACAGCAGCCACAGAAAAACCAATGCACTAGCGTATAAATGAAAGGCAGATAACTTAATAAAAGCAATTTTCAGAAATATTTACATGCTAGTCCTATATAAAAGTATATTTTACTTTATAGATATCATCTGAAAGTATGAGCGTATATACCAAAATCTGTCAAGTAAGTTTTACAAATCAAGGGAATTTAAAATTTGGACCCTAGCCCAGATCTCTAGAGCTTTCCTGAAGGATTCTGCATGAATTATCAGCAAATATTTCAAATGCCTCTCAGACACTATATGAAAAGTCACTGTTCTCTGAGTTTAGAACTTCGGTTTCTAAGCAAAGTTCCTGTACCTGACCCGGGAACTACTGAATGACCGTCCTGCTGACACCGAACAGGACAGGCGGTTCTTCTAACAGAAGATGGTTAATCCAAAGCACGAGAAAGCCAAACAAATACTTAAATTACAGCAATATGGGAATTTGGTCTAAATTTACTTTGAAGTCTTTGTTCCTCACTTCTGATCGCTTCTCAAAGACGATAAAGTGCCACTTTATTCAAAGCCTAGCACCTCACTGGCAGCCCACACAGGCTCTGCCGTCTCTTCCCATCACCACACTGTATAATCAGAAGTCTCACTGTTTCTCCAGAAGCACATTTTGTGTAGTTGATGGAACACATGCACTTTAGCTAAAACATCTCTAAGTTCTAATGGTGGTTTTTCTGCAGTGGATCCTGAATGATTAGGAAAAGCATGGGAGATGTTAGACAGCTTCCATTTTTAGCAGAACTGACAGTGGTCACAGTGGAATTTATACCACCGAAGTTACACTACCATCGCTAAGGCCATGGATCCATTTCCCAAATGCAATGGTAACTCATGCATTTTGAGTAAATCTGATTTTTATGTACAGAATTAAATATGCCAACTTTGACAGTGATACCAGAGAAAAGCATATTTGAAAAAGACATGCTTGCTGGACCTGTGATCCCAGCACTCAGAAGGCCAAAGAGGAACTGTTGTCCCAAGTTAGAGGCCATTCTGAGGACTGAAATCATTAGGAGGTGAGGGGAAAAAGTGGAGGAGAAAGGAGGAGGACTTAACTTAAATTTATAGTTTAATTCTAGTTTTCAGACAAATGTCAAACAACATGGAAAAAAATCTTAAAATATATTAAGGTCAATGGTCCATGAGTGTTCTCTGATCTTCTATGCCTTTATACTGAAGAACAGCGTTCTCCCTTGCCAAACTAGCATTTGGAATTGATTCCCTTTTTGCACCTTCAACCCTATAGTCTTCTTACATCTCTGAGATGTATAAAATGCAGTGATTGATGAGAATTTTGCCTTTTGTTTCTTTAGGTGGCTGAAGGTAACCATCAGGTAGAGGTGACAATGGAGAAGAAATTGAAACCTAATGAGACCTTCCCAATGGATCCATTTACAGAAAATGTTCTTCAGTGTGCAGCGAAAATGAGATTCTGGTTCTGTATAAATACCCATATCCTGAGTTCACTGCAATGCACCCAAGTGTAAAGGGCACGCCACTTTAAAGAAGATAAAAATTACAAGCCGTCCAGTGGCCACATCTCTCTTTGGCTCACATTCAAAGTAACAAATGCATGCCTAAATCTGGCTTGTGTTTTTCCACATCTACAATCAGATTCAATTTTTTTTTTACCAACTCATCAGGTAAACAGAGCCAAAATTTATGTCCTGTGCAAAAAAAAAATCTATGTCCTGTGCAATTAATTTAACTTTGTGCTATGATGCATGTACAAACCAGAACAACGGCCATTAGGACAGCTAACCAGAAATGGACATATCATCACCGATACAGAACATTAATAAAATGTCAAAGCCCTTATTTTAATGGGAATGAATATGAGGTAGAGTAATAAGCAATTCTTCATGTAATAAGCATTTTTGAGCAGTTTGTAAAGACTATGAAGGCATCATGCCAGGTACAGATGAATTTCCCCTTATTCTGCCTTCAATGGTCTCTTACATAAGGAATACAAAATCGCTGCTAACCCTGATTGACTTTACCTAGCTGAGAATTAGTCACCTGACAGGCTCTATTAACTTACTTCTTCCCACATACAATATACAAGACACTTTCACACACTGGGTTTAATAAATGACATTGTTTTATTTATGCAAAGAAAAATTTATCGAAAAGAGATCCAGAGAAAAGCAGGTAAGAAGATGAGAGGTAGAGGTGGGACACCTGCTTTTAAATTGTCTATGGAAAATAAATTATTTGATTTATCTGATGGTTAATCATAATTGCCAATACATTTCTGACTGTGTCCATAACAGTTTTTCCAGAGACAACTAAGATTATAAGTGCTCTGTCCTAATAACTGGGTTGGATTGACAGTCCCTCGTGTGTGTGTGTGTGTGTGTGTGTGTGTGTGTGTGTGTGTGTGCGCGCGCGCCTATCCATGTGGGTGCTCATGGAGACCAGGGGTCAACACCCAGTGTCTTTTCCCATTTTTCTCCACTAGTTTTGGAAACACTGTCTCTCACTGAACCTGCGGTTTATCAGTTAAGGTAGATTGTTTACTGGCCAGTGATTTCCAAGGATCCACCCACTTCCATGCCACTGGAGAGCATGGGTAGTTATAGATGTGTACCTCAATATTCAGTTTTTGCATGGGCTTGCATGAGGACCAACTGGGACATTTCTTCAGCCCTTGGATTCATCTCTTGGTGGAGTCATGATATGTTGAGATAAATGGAGGTGGTGAAAAGTAGGAGATGGAGATTAGTTGCAGGAAAGAGGTAACTTGAGGCAACCGTTATGGGGATCACACCTTGTTCTGACTTCTTCCTGCAGTTCTTTCTTTTTTCCTACACGCCATGAGGTGAAGAAGACACTCCACTACCATAATGTTCTGCACAGGGTAATGGAGACAAGTCCCGTGGACTGAACCCTATGCAACTATGAGCCAAAGACTCTTTTGTTCTTAACATAGTTTTCTTAGGTATTTTGGTCACAGAGACATTGGAAAGCTAACAAACTGGCATTTGTTTTTGACATATGCAGTCTGAGAGGCTCGTATCCAGTTACCTCCCTTGGCTCCCTGCAGCTCTCCCGGTCTAGGACTTTACTTGGAACACACACAGAAATCAGTTCTTTTCCTTGTCCTTGCACACATCCCCTTTCTTGCATTCTCCACTAATTTTTTTGGTCATCATTAACTGGTAGTATATCTAATCCCAAATACCAAGTATATATCCCAAAGATTAATGTATATTATCTATTTTATTATAGTTTAAAACTTTTACCTCTATGGAGTAGATTCCTACAAGTAAAATACCCTTGTTTCTCCTGTTATTTTACTACAAAATTTTCAATGTTTATTAATTGAGGGAATTGTATACTGTAACAGATATACCCCTCAATTGCATTTACAATGAATTTATGTCATTTGTCTTATCACCTAATTATGATCTATGTACTCATCCTGCCATTTTATCACTCCATCTTATTTCTCAGTGTATTTAAAATTACACAGTGGCCAGGCATGGTAGGGAGAATTCCTGCAATCCTAACGCTCCTGACAGGAAATCAGGAGGATCAAGAGTTCAAGGCCGGCCAGGTGACATAGCAAGCACAATTCCAGCACGGGAGACAGACAACCGTGTTCCAAAGTAACAACAACAAAAGCAGCACGTGGTGGATATCAACATACTTCACTTCACTTTGACATACACCAGCATTATTTTAACTTTTCAATGTCTTTTCAGATATAACTGATACAAGTGAACTTTATACATCTTAAATGTACCTTTAAATACATTCTGACAAGTGCATTCATATTCCAGTTAAGTTACAGACCATAAACATCAACTCCAAAACTTCTCCCATATTTCTTCCTAATCAATTCTCTTGCTAAAACTGTAGACATGAACTCCTGCCAGGTCAGCACTCAGCAGCTGAGGAGCCACACAGGCAGAGGGAAAGCTGTAACAGAGCAGTAGCTAGTCCGCAGACATTGCCTGACCTTAGCTTTGTAGGAAGGCAGCATCACTTACAGATTCAGGTAACAAATACTACGTCCAGAGGTTCAAACAAAATATTTAGATTTCAATGAAGTTGAAAAAATAAAAATTAAAAAAGGTAAGAATAATTTTGGTAGCTCTGGTGGTTTATCAGTTAATTATTATAAGATGATTCAAATGATACAGATAACTCAAAGGATCAGTTTTAGACTAGATGGTCAGAGAATGTCATTCTGCAAGGAAAATATAACACAACCCACATGCAGTACAAAATCTGGAAAAAAAAAAGATGAGTTTCTGTAGGAAAAATTGAGTGAGAAAAGCCCAAAAACCAGACACAAACGAGATGTGGTCGGATGCAGTGGTCCTTGGGTACGGAAATCTTTGTTTGGAGGACAGCAGACAAATGAGGCCCATAGGGTTTTTAACTAGAAACAATTAGACGTCTCTTCTACGCAAGCTGGGCAAGCAGTAGATTATCCCAAACAGATGAGTGGCCTGCTGTAATTCATGATTTTAAGGTTGTCCTGGCTTCCGCTGCAGAGGGGTGGCAGAAGGTGAGAGAGAGTCGTGAGATTACTAGTGTTCAGGTAGGAGATGTAACTGGGGCTGGGTGACAGCAGTGGCAGAATGGGGCTGTGTCATGCTACCTTCTTAAATTATGGGAGAAGGGCAGTTCACTTCTGCACCATTTAAGGATTAATGTTTGAGTGAGTAGAAAAACTGTTTCAATAGAAACGCCAGCAATACAATCTTTCCCAGCAGCATTTATTTAAATACAGTTTTAGGAAATATACCAGAATATGTTGTCAAAAGTAAATAGCAAAGCAAGTCTAGGGTCTGTTTCCATTTCATGGAAAACTGTGGATCCATAGAGACACAAACAAAACAATGACAATAAACCGCTGCAGTGTGGCTACTGATTTTCCTTGGAGAGGGCAACATGGGGATGGGAGGGCAAAGAATGATTTTTATATATAGTCTTCTGTGCTGTTAAATATCTAACATACCACACATATATCACTTAACTAAAATACAGATCACATTAGATTTAAATTCTGTAGACGCTATCTCCTGTCCAATTTTAGCCCTGACAATACTCCATAAATTATCTTGAACTCAGTGCTTTTTAAAGATCCTTGAGAAAACAAGGCCTTCATTGATAATGATGCTCAACATCACAAGTATGACTATACAGACTTACTGGTCTAGAAAGCAGCCAAGCTGAAAATAATGAAGTTAGTGTGATTATTTGGCTTCACTAATCTGGAAGCTGGAGAGCTGACACTTGCTACAGGGTGTTGAGTGCCTGACCAAAAGCAGGATGTCTGGCTAAATTTTAGCTTGAATGAGTCCTTTCAGTGTAAATATGCCCCCAAATTTCATATTAGACATAGGAAAAATTGTTATCTGAAATAACCTATATAATATAATAATATAATATAAAATAAGTATGACTGCTTTGTAGTCATACTAGTTAACTTTGGTGACCTTTGGGTAGTAAGAACTTGTGAACAGGAGTCAGACCCCAGGCTTCTTTTCAGCTGAGTGTTTTACATTCTCTGTATACTAGTCTCCCAAATGGAGGTGCCACGACAGTATTAACACATTCTCCAGAAGAAGGTATGCAATCCAGAGAGAAGAGGCATTCTCTTTGAGTTGACTCCAATAGAGACAAGATGACGGGAACATATGAAAGTACCTGTATCTTTCCTCAACTCACTATAGATGTTAGACACAAGTGTCTTTAAACCTTATGTGAATGTGATTTATGCAGAAAACTTTACAGTCTGAAAGACTGAAATAAAACTATATGCACTTACAGACTTAGGGAGTGAAAGGCTGATTTTGAAAACGTTCTTCAGCAAATGCAGCATTTCCTAAGCCCCAAGTTCACTGTGATCATAGACATTTCCTGATTTCATTTCTAACGCTCACCCCCTGATCCTCTGGAGTGCTATTTATCAAAAAGGTTCTCTATATTTGGACAGCTAATACTTACTTCAAAAATATAACCATAGCCTACATTTTCAGAGAGGATTCTAGACAGCACTTGCTATGATCTGCTATTAGATCTTTTGTTTGATAATCCTTGTTGTTGAGAGGTAGCAGACAGAAGTCATAAGAAAGAATCCTTTTACAATCTGAAATATAAGAGACACATAAATTTTAAAAGATCTTGTAATTACATGCAATATTTTTAAATACGTAAGAAAAATGATCAATTATATTTAATGATTATGGAGATGATCATAAAATTAATGTGCACTGTTATTAAAAAAAAGCATTTTCCTGGGCAACTAGCTGATCCCATTTTAATAAGTGGCTTCTAAAAAAAAACCCCAGAGGACAGTTCATTCAGGGGGAACACCAAGCCTGGTATCTGCTCCTTGTCATTTCCATGCATTAGAAAAAGCAATGAAGACGAATATGAATAGAAAAAGTTTTTATTCAAAATTATCAATACAGTTGAATTAAACAATTAAATCTAGCGAATACCAGGCACTTAAATTTCGTTAACAAGAAAATTTTCAAAAGAAATTTCAGGAAATACACAGAATTGTCAGGTTTTTTCTTTGTTAAGATAACAGTACATTTTTTTAAAAAAAATAAAAAGAACACAACACTTATTATCACCATTCCATCAAAACAAATTATATGTGTGTTTGTGTGTTCTGTGTGCCATATATACACATGTACACACAGAGACACACACATCGATATATGCCATATATGTTATGTTTACAAATATTTCTCTGCTTCCCTAATGGATTAGAATTATAACCCCTCACAACCTGGAGAGTCATCAATTTTCAGTGTCTATGTTACAATGGCAATACTGATAGAAATCATAAGCTAAGCAATGTGGTACAGTATAACCCTTTTAAAAAGTAGGGTTTTTTAATTGTTTTGTTTTGTTTTTGTTTACCATAGAATTAATCAAAGCTCATTTTGCTGGTCGCATTAAATGCGTTTTCGAGTAACCCGTCTCTAATTCACCTCAGCTATCTCCCATCAAATTTCCAGTCTCCATCTCTGCAGAGCACCATGCCAGATAGTCTGTCAGTGCTAGGGCTAGAATCTTCCATTCCTTCCTGTCTTAACTGCTGTTTCCATCTCCTACAGGGATGTCTTTCAGGGCTTTCCTTTATCATGTTCCTGGAGTTCCCCTCCCCTTGAGCTATTCAACTTCCTCCTTCTCTTTACTTCTGAGAAAAGACACCTGAGGGAGGAGAGAGGGCAGAGATTCTCTTTGTGAACTATTTTGACACCTCACTCATCACTGCTATTTTCACGTGGGGATCTCACTGTGGGCCTCAAAATGGGCCTGATTTAAGCATGAAACCCCTGGTTAACTCAGTGCAGAAGATGAACAGAAAACGTGGGGCGGGCCACTGGCCACACTAGGTAGGGTAAGGCATTTAGGGTTTCTAACTCTAGAGCCTTTAGCAGGGGGAGTCTGTTACCTGGGCCTACATCTCTGGGGACCAGTTGTATTTGCTCACTCTACCGATTCCTATGCTTCAGCTCTTTCCTGGGGACTAAAAGGTAGGATCTGTTTTTCAGCTTCCAAATGTTTTGCCCTCCATAGCGCATCCTCTCATTTGCCCTCTCCTTGAGGATCTATTATTTCCTCCCTCAAGATTTCAGTCGAGTTTTTGAAGGCACAAAAATAAAAAGGCATTGTTCTCTTAAACTAATTAGCATAGTTGAGTTTTGGCTGGATAAAGATATAATTTATTTATTCCTAAAAGAACATAGCATGGGTTTAGTGAAGCATACAAAAAGCCCTTCAAAACACTGATCAATTGTGTTAAGAGTGAAGAACGGCGACATAAACCAGCATAAATAATTTGGCATTTTATTTGCCTTTTATTCCTCTCGTGTCAGTAGACACTGCTTTCTTGTAGGACATGGTGACACACACACCTATCATCTTATGACTCAAGGCACTAAGACAGAAGGATCGAGAGTTTGAAGACAGACAGGGCTATACAGTACTGATCTCAGTAACATGAAAATTAAAGCTTCATTTCCTAAAGCAGCCAGTTTGGAAAGCCAATGTATCTGGCTTGCTTACACTGGAGATCTTAGTAGGTAACTGTAATGAAGCATACAGCCAGGACTGACTCCTTTGTCATGAGCTGCAGGCTTCCAGGATTGGGAATCTCAGTGCTGACTGTGGACACATAGGTCTAGTAAATTACCCAGAATCAGCAGGTTGCGACTATCTGGATGCATCACTGACTTACAACACCTGAGTCTGGCAAGGAGCATACTGATATGTATGCACCACGGTGAGTAGCATTTCACTTTCAGAAACTAAACTGGAAGTGACAAGCAGCAACCAATCATGAAAAGAACTGGAGTAAGAAACAAAGGCCCCACTCAGTGATTTTCATAAAATTTTGACACAAAGCATACCAAAGAATCTACTGCCAGGACCAAATTCAACTGAAATCAGAAAATCATGCATTTGAAGACGTGTCCATCTGAATGTGGTAAACTGGATTTTTAAAAAGTAATGAAAAACTGACCTATTGGAATTCAAAATAATAACAATTAGTGATAGCAGAGTAGCTTCAACGATAAATTGAAGAGAAGCCTTCTTGGTCAGCGACTCAATTTCAGTATCACTATGAGTGAATAAATAAGTTTTTTTTTTTTTCTAAAATAGCCTCTAACAGAACTATAGGAGCAGATAGCCCTTGAATGCTGAGCCAGCCAGGCCCCACCTAGCAGGCTGCTCTGAAGGAAAGGCATTACGCTTGAGAACATGAGTTCTCTTACTTTTCCCTTCTCACTGCCCCTTTTCCACAAAGATCAACTAGGAAAAGCACCTCCTTCTCTCTTCACTCTATCACAGTGTTCCTTAACCTCCTAGATGAGCAGGAGCAGGAGCTTGACAAGTAGGACTGCACAGACTGGCAATTCTTTACCAGTGTCCAAATGGCACACGAAGGTGAGCACACATCGACTCACAGGAACAGCGGAACAGCAGCACAGGTTGGCACCGAGAGTCATTTTAGAGACGCTCGCAATAGCACAGCACCACATGCCCCTTTCTCATGGGAAGGTGGATCAAGCTGGGATGGCGGGCGATCTGCTTGTAATCATGCTCGAGAGTCAGCAGGTGTCACCCAATCAGTAGCACGGTTTGTTCAACACTTCCTCCTAAGTAGTCATTTGCACATCCTGGGAAAAGGTGCTAACTCACATCAAAGCACTGCAGAGTCTACAAAATTCAGAGCAACCATACTGGGGAGCAGGGGCCCCAAACCCCAGCCACTCCATTAGCTTTGGAAACTGAGAAATACAACCAAAGGCAGACACATTTTTGCTTTTTTAGCAAGTCTGACTCATGTCAGATACATAGCTACTGATAAGGACATAACTTGTAGGACAAGCTGAGAGAGCTAGGTCTCTTCATAAGGTCTCCCCTAGGTACAAAACAAAACAAAACATTAATATATCTGGATTAACATATTAATGAGAGGCTGGCAGAATCACACCTATAGCAAAAATGTAACTTCCTAGAACACGGGAAGTATAGGGTAAAGATTGAGCCAAGCTTTATAAGAAGAGCTTAGGAATACAATTGCCTTACTCTTTGCACTCTTCCCAGATTCTTACGCAGGGTTTCAACTAAGACCTAGGATGTTCTTAATATTGGGGCATATTAATCTGTATCTTATCTCTCCAAAAGCTTTCAATTAAGATGTCGGTTGAAAGATGTTCTGCCTCAACTTCGAAGTTTAAATATATAATAGTGTGTGTATATATATATACACACACACACACAAACACATATATGTGTAAAGACAGTTTTAGCTGAGGACATATTTCCTTCATACCACATACATTTTTAAACAGGCAGATAGGAATGACCTATTTGATCAGAATCTCCTTCCCAGATTTAGCCTTCTGTCTAAAGAAAAATGATTTAGGGAAAAAACATGCCATCAGTCTGCAAAGCTCCTGCTGAAATCTGAGGTTGCAGAGGGGCATTGTCAAGACTGCTTCAGGTTCCTTTGGATATAGAGCTCTGACTCACAGGCAGAGAAGTGATCGGCATTTACCTAACACTGCGAGCGAAAAGGCAATCAGAGCCTTTGCAGAATGAAGAGAATAGAGTTGATGGGGCCTTTCAGCATCGCTGCAGCATGTTTTACAAAGCAATGAATTAGGCATTCCCAAAGCAGTGCTTTGGGGCAAAGCACTTCCATTTCTCTCACACACGTTTACAGTTAACGTTTCCTAGAGCCGAGATTTATCTAAAATGCTATAAAATTCAACTTCTTGGAAGGTAGCTCAGTCTGTAGGTCTGTGGGTTTTGTTTTTTGTTTTTTCTTTTACTTTTTTTTAACAAAAATGTCTAAGTCTGTCACAATTACAAAACTTAACCTTGCTTAGAAGGATGTTTCACCTCCTGCAGTTCACTCAGAGAAAAGGCTTGGGAAGAGGAACAATTATAACTAACGAGTGAACCCACACTATGCCTGGGCAGCATCCTGACCACAAAGCAGATGGTACATGTTTTCACTACGCACCACCCCAAATACTGTGACTTTTACGTGATTTTTCTCAAGTTCCTTTGCTATTTTATCAAAGACGTCTTTAAATAGTTCATTTTAAGTTACACAATCATCAGTGAGAGAATTCTTAGTGTGTTGCTCTGTTATTTCCCAACAATGTGCCCCGGGGATTTACCTATGCACATCATTTTCATCCTCGGCAGCATCACAAAGAATGACGTTGTCAAGCTGAGAGTTTGCCCAGAGAAGTATATGGTAGTTTGGGAAGAGATGGGCACAAAGAAACAAAGGAAAGTATGGAACCAGCCTTCACATTCTTTTCCTTTTTAAGCTTTCACATTCTTAATCTAAGCAAGTTGAAAACTAAAAATACTCAGGTAATTTATATCTAACTGGATGAAGAGGGGGGATTGTGGAAATGTTTGGTGGAAGGGAAGTCTAAATTAGCATGTTCTGGGATGGGCAAGCAGATCATGGTAGGATAGTTGCCAAGCATGTGTAAAACCTGGAGTACATTCAATACACAGAGCCGTGATAAATACATAAGTGAATGGGATAAATAACCAAGTAAAGAAAAGTTAAGAATCAACATTCCAAATTGATCCAAATTGTTATTTTTGTTTAAGACACAGCAGCCAGTTAGCCTTGGTAGCAGGAAGGTCTGTAGTGCCACCTAATGGCCAGGAGGCTTAAAGGTAACCCTCCAGAATAAGATAAAACACAAATGGTTGAATCCAAATTCAAGGTTAAGAGAGACATTTTGACAATGAATGCCAGTCTCCACAAATGTATAAGCACTCTTCTTCAAAAAAATTAAGAATCTTCTACATTTTATCTGCTCCAGAATTTGATATAAACATTATACAGCAAAAGGCAAAGTCATATTCTTCAGGAGAGGAGGACCGAATTACTTTTTAAGGGGGTAGGGCAGACCCACAAGGAGCAGCGCTCTACATAAAACAACAAATAGAAAATGTTTGGGGAGGTGAAATCATTTGCCTCAGACAATGACAACATGATGCACAAAGAGTAAAAAAATTCAATTTTCTTCACTTAAAATGTTTAGTTAAATCTTTGATGATATTCAATCAAATGCAAGGCAATAATTAACCCTTCTGGAAATCTTTTAACACTTTCCTCATATAAAGAACAAATTGCATAATCAGATAAAAAGTGAGGCTGCAGATGAGCTATTTCATAGTAATGTAAATAAATGAGTTTTATGGCCAACAAAATAGAAGTTAAGAGACATCAAAGATAACAGCTTTGAAAAATTATAAAACATATAATTAAACACTTTGAAAGGATGAAAACTATTCTCCTTATCTAGAATGGGTTAGGCAGAGGCTTTGAGAGAAAATTCAATCCTAGAAGTTATCCTGAGTTAATTAATATTATCTTACTACTGTCTTGAATGGAGAAAAGATGGGGTAGAGGGAACAGACTTTCTTATCATCAGGTTAAACAAACTTTCATTCTTTGTTGAACCACCTGGTAACAAGAAAGAAAAAACAAAACAACTACTTACCTGATTAACAGGAGAAAAAACACTGATTTGCTTTTAACTACTAAAATTTTACTACTAGATACAAGTCAAGTGAATACGCCTTTTAATTATCAACACTTGAATAAAATGTATAGCATAGAAAAGAACACAGGTTACCATGTGGTGACACATGTCCATAATGAAATTCAGTTCATCAGTTTAGGGTACAAACACTTACAATATTCAGTTAACTTCATTTAGTGAACAAAAATTGCCAATGAATGATAATGTTTAATCTATTTAATCTAATTCTAACGGAATACACGCACAAGTCAGAGAGGCAGGGGTGGGGGTACAGGGAGACAGAGTCTGGGATCTAGGAGTTTAGATATATTCTTGAACAAACAACTTTGAATTTAGGAGACCACATAATGTTTCAATGTATTTTTTTTAATAGACTATAATTGTCAAAGTCTTGTGATGGCCTCCTGACTATAATTCTATATATAATACTCTTGACTAAAATATTCACCAAAGTGCATATGTTCCTACCAAATAGGAGTGGCTGGAATTGTTGACAAACAGAGAAGGCATTAGAGAAATCTGCTCGTTTGGTATCTGTTAGCTTCCAGTATTACAATTCTGGAAGAATTGTAGAACCTAATTCTGAGCAAACCAATAGTACAGAATGATTGAATTTTTATCAGGATGTGAGTCTGGACTACAGAAGCATTCATAATGATGACCTCTCACTTCTCAGGGCACCTGACTACATGTTATAGATACAATGCACATTAACACATGTAAAACAAAACCCAGAGACACTAAATTAGTGCTCTTTGCAAAAAATATTATCACCATGCTGACCATGACATGCACTTCACACTGGAAGAAGCCCTGGAGGTCTACGTCACCAGGGGATAGCAGTCATCATACCATGGGAGGTCGCATAAAGTTTCAGTAAAAATCAAGACATGCTCATTCAGGCCACATTAAAGGACTGTCAAAAGGTGCATGCCCCTTTCTAAAACTATAATTTAAAAATCTCTAAGGAAAAAAAAACAACTCTTAAAAACTTATCAGAGCCAAAATAATCTGCTAATGATTGATGGGGTTAGATTCCTCTGTATCAAAATATAAGGTGATAGCTAGAGAATCGGCATATTTCTTACAGGTGCCATCCATTGCCTATCATATTCTGAGGGACACTTGTTAAGAGCAAGTCTGTCAATATTGTAATAAGGCAGGAGGAAGAGCTGGGAGGGAGCAGTAGAAGAGGGCAGTGGCACCAAGTGAAAGGGTGGAGGCTTGATGGCAGTTTCCGTGGGTCTGGATAGGACCCATATGAAGGCTGAAATGACAGACATCCACCTCCCAAAGCTTTTCCTACACCTCTTCAAGCCTAGGAATCTTGTTATAATCATCCACATCCCCAGCTCCAAAGTTCTGTGATCCTATGATTCCATCATTCCATTTTTAAACCTGTGGAGTGGGAGTGTTTCTGAGTACCCTGCTCACACAGATGGCGGTGGGAAGAATCTCAAGAATATGTTGCATGTAGTAAATGCCCACTTCACTACGTAATCACTCCTTCCCATTCCACACGAACCAACATTATGCTATCTCAGAGTCACAGAAACACCGGTGCCTTATTAATGGCAGCATGGCAGCAGCACATACATACGTAGGGGACACAAAAGAAGGAATCTCTCCCAGTGACACACACCTGGCAAAGAACATAGCAAGAATACAACACACAGAACACGGTCACTTTTGTACACTAGCTCCACAGACTGGGGGAGGGGGACATACTGGAAGAGAAAAGGAAAAAATGAACTCAATGAAAGATAAAAATTACACAAATTATTTCTAAATTCCTGATGTTCTAAAAATACGCCACACTGAAAAGCCACTTGTCAAGGCAACCATTCTGAGACTAAAACATGACCACTGTGCCCACTACCAGTTTCCATAATCATCGCTGTTTGAACGCTGGTCCAACCCTTCTCTTCCACAAGCTGCCTCTGTGCAAAACTGCTGCACAGCACAGCGGTTCTTCGACCCGGAGTTCAGGTATCACTGCTCACCCCAATCTCACCGATTATCTTAGAGCCATTTTATGCTTCCTGTTACTTTCTCAGCCTGTCACTGCATATCACACGCTGGCAGACTGCATAGCATGCTGAGATCCCACCATACAGCTGTCAAAAATATTTAACGTGGTATTTCTTTACCTTGGTCTCCTTAGCAGAAAACTCTGAGGAGTTGGAAATTTTCATAGACTTTGACCGGTGGGACTGCCGCCGGATAGAATCCTCCCGAGAATACTTCACAGAACCTGAGGTCCTCACCCGTACCTTGCTGGCACTCTGAACACTATTCACGCCAATCATTTTGAAGGTCCACTAGGGAATAGGTTTAGAGAAATAAGAAGGCACTTTCTACCCGCTGCAAGGCTCTGATGCTGAAGGAACTCTGCAGGTTGTACTCCAGCAGCTCCAAGCAGCTCCTGAAGAGCTCTGAGATCGCCTTAGCCTAGGAAGCACCAAGCTGCCTCCCCCAGCATCTTCAACTACCCTGTTTGCAGCGAGTCTGATTGTTCCAGGCACGGCTCACGTCACTGGCTGCAAAGAGGAAAAAAAAAATGCAATCCCACCCCTGCTACTCGGCTCTTTTACACACACGCGCGAGCGAGCACAGGCATGCGCGCGCACGTACACACACACACACACACACACACACACACAAACACACACACACACCATATTCACACAGTGGAACAAATGGCAATTGGCTAAGCAAGCAATTCATTAACATTCCAAACAGCAGCACCATTTCTTCTGTGATATTGTGCAGTAATCTCATTAACGTCAACAACAAAAGAGATACCACAAATAAAAGTCGCAAGTAATCTGCAAGGCACCATGTGGGATAAGAATGGATGGAGCTCCGTTTCTAAAAGGGGAAAAGAAATGCAGATGGGTGTCAGGGTGTTAATAGGCTCAATCAATTACAGGTTTGTGACAGAAGGTTAGCCACAAAGGCATCTTGGTGATCAATAATTTTCCTTCCTTTCCTATTTCAAACTGTGATGCTCGTCAGAAGAATTAAATGCTTCCTATGACTTTAGAATATGACAGCCTGGTATTAAGACAGGACTGCTGACTTGTTTGGCAAATGCAGAAGAATGTTATTTACCTCCCTGTCATACTGAAAGTTACAAAAAAACCACGAGGGTGTTAAACATGCCTTAGATCAATAAAGCCAATCAAGATCAATAAGGAAAATTTTCAAAGCCACAAATGCCATAAATGGGAACGTGCTGCTTTCTGAGCAAGAATTACAAGCTCGACATTGTTAGAGAACAAGATATATTTAGTTATGATACACTGAGTTACTTTGGGATGTAATGTTCACAGTTGTACCACCTGACCTGTCCAGCATCTCAGAGCAGCAGGTTAGCTGCAGAGAATGTCTTAGTTTTGGTATTAACATAAATATTAGCAAATAATATTAGCAAAATATAAATGTAAAAAAGTTCTGCAAAAGATGCTGCCTCAATTCCCTATAACCCTCAAATCTGATTTCCTTTTGGATTCTTGAAAATTCAGTATATCACACAACCAGGTCCTTGGACATTAAGATATTCAGCTGTTGAACCTTTTTGTCAACCAGCCCAGGAAAAGGGAACCCTTGAGCCTTTGATTTTTCACTTCATGACAGAAAGTGTCCCACTTCGCTTCACTTTCCCCATCTTGTCTTTGAAGCCATGGGGTTTCAACTGTTTTATAAGCACAGTGACAAATTAAAATGGATTTTTTCCTAAATAATAATCAAAATATATTTAGAAGATCTTAGGGCTCTACTGCCCTTAGGGATGCATGGAGTTCAGAGTCTATGATATCACTTTGTCTTCTATAAGGTATACCTTCCTCATCTCAAATAATTGATTAGGAATTGTAATGGCTTTATATTTTATGGGGCATGTACTGTGACAGTGTTATAAAGCTAAGCATGGACAATATGTACAACTACAGCCAGAGCATATGAAAAGTAAGTATATTTAACCAATGTAACACCCAAGGTGGACCCACAAGGGCACTGCATCTCAGCAAATTCCACGCAGAATGGGAAAACCAGAAAGCACTTATCATTAGAGCCTTGGGACACCTGCCAGTCTCCAGAGGCAGATCCAGAATGTCTCCTGAGGCCCTTTTCGTGTCTCTACTAAAATGGTTACTAAAAAAGTAAAACAGGAAACTATGCCTTACAATATGATATCCAGTTCCATTTCTGGGAGGTATGGAAGAAATGGGTTATTATTGTTGCCCTGTTGTACCCAGCTGGCATTAGACATAGACTGTAGTTAGTAACTACTTGCAACTGTTCAACACTTCTGATTTCAGAGAAGTAACTGCAATAACCGCACCACCATCTACCTGTACAGGGAGATGATCAGCTTAGGATGCTGTAAAACAACAGACCCAAGCCCTTGTTGTGCTATACGACTGGATACCATCTCCCTGATACTGCAGATACGGTGAGGCTTTCTGAAGCTAGAGAGAAAAGCCTTCCTCCTTCCCCTGCCTTGTATTCTATGTTCCAGAACACATACCTCTGGATAGTGACAAGCTCCACTGTAATGACACTCACAGTCCAAGGACTAAGAGCAGGGGGTGCCTCTAACCTTCTAGGCATGTTCTTAGGAGCACCTGAGAAACACTAAAGTTCCTAGTTCTCAGGGTTCTTGGTATTCTAGCCTCATCTGACCTAAACTTTATCCCCATTACTGTCCTGCTCAATGAGATCGATTGTCATCTCCTCATGGTAGGTTAATGTACTGGATGAAATCTTCCACACATCTGAATGGAACATGGGCTTGTCTCCTCTCTGGACCATTATCGGTGGTTAGCATTTGCTGTTCTTCTTCCAGGAGCTGTGCTGCCTCGGCCTCAGTCTCTCAGAGTCTACATGATAGGCTTCTCTCCATCCAAGAGTCAGCCCAAGAGCTAGCTTGCAAAGGGATTTCCACTAGGTACCCTTCCTACAACAATCCTTATTTTCCATCACGAGCCCTACAACCCTCATCCTCAGGACATTCATTTGCTCTAAAGTTCATTCATAGCTGTCTCAAACATCAGCACATCAGCAGCTTGTAGAGAACAACTTAGTGACTACTTATAGAATAATTAAAATGTTTAAATGCAAGGCAAGTCTGCCTATCAGATTTCATTCTACTGACCTTGTTTTAAAGAAATTTAACTTTTCTTGAAAAATAAATATAGTAAACAACCATAAATTTTGCTTAGAAGAGAGCATACAATTGAATCCCATTCTGGTTGCTTAATCTTTCTACTTTCTCCAAGAATGATGTTTGGTATGCATCCCTCCAGAATAAATCATATATATATTTATATATGATATATATATATATCATATATATATATAAATCTGTTTCCTTATTATGGGCAACACACAAAAACATAGATACTCTTGCTGTTTATTTAATCACATATGAAGCTATCTCATTCATTAATAATAATTGCCTAATATTGCATTATATGGGTAAATTATGTTTCATTAATGGCACACTATTGGACATTGATTTACTCTCTCTCTCTCTCTGTTTTTCAAGACAAGGTTTCCCAGTAGCTATAGAGAGTAAGTCCTGGAACCATCTCTGTAGACCAGGCTGGCCTCAAACTCACAAAGATCCGCCTGCCTCTGCCTCCAAATGCTGGGATTAAAGGCATGCGCCACCACTGCTCAGTGAATTTACTATCTTGTGCAACAATAAGTAATGGCTCAGAAAATGCAGATGCAACATATCATATTTAAACAATATGGACTTCCAAGCAAATTGTATTTTTGTTCTCCTACACTTCCTTTCTACTCCCTACTGCCTTGATATGGCTGCATATAGTTTACAACTAGATGCAATACGAAAAGTATCAGTCAAAGACATATCACATGGCTCCATTCTACACTAGCCTACTCTGAGACCTTGCCTGTTCTACACATTAGCTGGCCTATGCAGACAGATTGCTTCCATTAAAATAAAGGCAGGCCTCCTAGAGAGCAGCAGCTGTTTAACAGCAAAAAATAACTTTCTATGAAAGCTTCAGTAGAAAACAAAGGTGACTTCATTAACAGAACAAAATGGTAGGAAAAACTATCAAGGCAAATCTCTTAGCCAGAGGGCTGGGAGCTGGCACTTCACATTAAGATGCTTTCTGGGAATGAGGACACTATTTAGGGTATAAGTCCCAAAAGTGTTCCTAAGAAGGTTTTAGCTAATAATAGTAGTAGTAGTAGTAATAAATAGAATGTTCACAGAGTCCCAGAGAAAAGAACTCCATTTAATATAAGCATGCCCCTAACTTTGAACTATTCAGTATGACAGCGCACTGGCAATAGTGAATTCCACTGAAGCATCAACAAACTTAAAGGTTCGGAGACCTCACGCGAGATAACTGGACGAACAATAATGATATCTAGGCAGAAGGTTCCCTCTTTTCTAAAATACTCTTATAGAGAATTAACCAAAAATCAAAACTAAAACAAACCACCAAGTCTAAACATGAACTAAATAAATGAAAAGTGAAATATTTAGTTATTAAAGGTGGAGAGAAGACAACATGGAAATGAATTTAATTATCAATCATCTGGAGGCTTACAGGGTTCAGGAGGTGGGTGGGACGTGAGGGGTCAAAGGAGGCGATTTTTCCTTACTCTCAGAAGAGAATGGTAATCCTTTGGACTCAGAGTCACTGTCAGATTTGGATTTACAAATAATCACATCCGACCTCTTCATTTTCTCTTTTTATTGATTTTTATTGAGCTCTACACTTTCCAACCTCGTCATTTTCAGGATGAATAAGCATGAAGTGACTTATTCAGGACCTAACTATGGCTGGGCTTCTTACGTACCAACACCAGAGGGATTATTTAGGGGTACAGGAGGTTGATGTCTCCGACACTATCTGTCTTTTAAAAGCTATAGACCACAAACACACATCTTTCTAGACGTAACAAAGCTGGGAATGATTGTCTCGAAATGGAAGCAGATTTGGGGAGACACATTTCAGATACGAAATGGAGATGACCACTCATAAAATAGTTATAGAAGGAAGATATAAAAAAATAAACTATCTGTAGTAGCTTATAAAACCAAGTCAAACATGTGGCGTTCTATGTTCATTGCTATAGTAGGGGAAGGCAGGCACCCTTCCACGCACTGTGTAGATTTCCTTTCCTGACATCATGTGACACAAAACTCGTCATCCTTTCACAGAACAGTATTTATCACCACCAGTGACAATGCATGTATCAGTGAACACTGTGACATTTAAAAACCCTCCTGTATTCCTCCAGTTTATCCACACTGATAGAGCGCTCCCACAGAACCCATTGTGAACATAAGATGATGTGGCAGCTTACTCCTAATAGAACTCTATGACCCACAACAAAACCTTCATCCTCAGATGGTCTAGTTACATGAGGTTCCACTGGATTTAACATTCATATCAGAGCCTGTGCTGAGTGAATCTCATTGCCAGATGACATCTGTCCACCAATTGACGCTAACCTTCTTTTTCTGAATTAGGACTCTGGAAACAAAACGGCGTCTCATCCTATACTGCCTATCTAACCTTGTTCTCTGGTTCAGAAGGCTGCTGAGCAAGCTTCGTGTGTGTGTGTGTGTGTGTGTGTGTGTGTGTGTGTGTGTGTGTGTGTATGCCTTTACTTTTGCTGATCTCAAAAACAGAAGTACAAAGATTTGCCCTGCAGTGGTGGCTATAAATTTCCCAATTCAGAAACAATTAGGATGCAAACTAAAAACTAAGATTAAGTCATCTTTAAAGATCAATTAATATGCACAGTAACATAGTTGGAAGTCAGAGACCCTCTGGTCTGTTTTACCTACGAGAACACGTTGTTTAGCAGGCCCAATCTTGCCTGTAGCATCACACTCTTTTAATTCCATCTGTTCTTCAAACATACAAAGCAACTAGATGGAGCAAATCCTTTAAATAGAACCTTCTTACATTTAAAATTAAATGACATGAACATGCTGGAAGGAAGATAAGCATGAAGGAGTCCCAGACTTAAGAAAATATTTTTCCACTTGAACCAAGACATTCATGTCAAGTCACTTAGTTCTCACATTAGTCACACGTTAGTTTTGATAGTTAGGAGTGAAGGGAAATGCACCCGGAAACCTTCACCCAGCACACAGCTCTGGGAAACTGCCATTTTCTCCTCAAACTATTACCTGGTGAAAAAATACAGAACACTGCCTTAGGATGATAGGCTTTCTCGAGATGGGTGGGTAAACCAACCTATTCTATACCCTGGAAATATTATAATTTTTTGTTATAAGAAAATAATCTTCACTTTGTTGCAGAATAGTTGCAAGAAGCAAATATAAAAATTGGATTTCCAAGTTCAAAGCTGTTTTCCTAGGTGAGTAGGCTAATAATTGTATATGGGGTAGCAAATGCTGAGAAAATGTTCTGTTCTAGAATCTAATCCAATAAATCCACCCATAATTACCTCTTTACACCATCCAGTGTGATAATAAACATTACCAAGTGCCTAATATGTGCCAGGCACAGTGTCTATGAGGAAATGAAAAGATTAGAGACCTTTCCCGCATGGTGCTTCATAACAGAGATAAATTATACTTCTATGCAAGAAAGTGTCAATCACGGTAAATAACTCCACTTGCCTGTTTCCTAAGCCATTCTTCAGAGAGTACACCATTTTCTTCTGTCTCACGTCTGTTATCAGAAAGTCTGTAGCAACACCACCCTTCACCATGAAATTCTCTATTAGTTTGGTCAGTAGTTTGGACCACTCTAGCTTTCAATCAGTCAATTACATTAAGCAGTAGTAATTTATTTTCTCTTTCTGGTGATTAAAAATTACTGGCTAAATAATTAATGGAGGAAACATTTCTTTTGTCTCATGACTGGGGGAACAGTGTTCCTTACAGCAGGGGAGGCACTGCAGCAGAAACAGCTTACGGCGGTGGTGATGTGAGCTCGTTCACATCGGAGCAGATCAGACATGGGTATGAAAAGACATGGGAGTCCTTGGCTTTATTTCCCTTTTTATCCAGTGACCCTCATGCAGGGAAAGTCTTTCTGTCTCAGCAAATCGTTCTGGAAACGCCCTCACATACATATCTACAGGCTCATTAAACCTGCATTTCGAATCCAACCACGCTAACAATGTAAATTAACCATCAGACAGCACCCTCCATGCATACAATGGTTCCCACTTGGTAAAGAGTAACTGAAATTTCTATAGTGCAAATGACAAAACATGTTTAATTCTGCTCAACATTTTGATTTCTCTCATTTACTATTCCAGGCACTAGTAACAGATTATTATGCAAAACCAGGCAGAATCCCTTCCCACGGAGACAGACAATCAAATAATCATTGATTAAATAATCAATCCCTCGAACAAAGATAAATCAGTAACACTGGCAGTATCATAATGAAGAAACATGCAGAATTCTGAAAGGCTTTCAACCTTGCTGGCCTTGGGGAGAACTTCCCAGAGGAGACTAGGAAGTGATGGCTGAGACAGGGCTGAAGAATAAACTGGAAAGGGAGACTGAGCAGGTCCTGTGGGAAGTGTGAACCCGGCAGAGAGGGGACTGAGAGAAAGGACAGCGGGACAGCAGCTAGACTATGGCTGAGGAGACACTCTCACACGGACTTCCAGAAACAGCGACGAAATGTTCCTTTCTTCCCAGTAACTACGTGGATTTCAGCGCCATACCAACAGATATTCCTCAATGTGCCGTAACCTTCACATTTGCTCAGGGTAAACTCAAGGGTGTAAAGGGTCGCTAGTCCAGTGACCTACACTAATGTGGCACTAGTTTGATTGCTGCCTACAGCTGTAAAGGCACGAGGCCACTTGAACTCACAGAAACACTGCTATTGATTAGTAACTGTGAGATGATAGCCGTGACAAGGATTGGTAATCACAAAGACCCGTAAAAATTGTTACTTTAGGGTCATTTTCTGCATCCAAGTCCTTAGTTTTCATAAAAGCACAGTAAGAAAACTGCCTAAGTAGCATACATGTTACTCTAACACCTCAATCAGTAAGGTCTCTCAATCTCAATTTTTGTTTTTTTGTTTTGTTTTGTTTTGTTTTTTGTTTTAAATCATATAGGAAGTTGAAGAAAAAAATACTTTTAAATCTTAAAGCTATAGTCTGGGTTTACCGAAGTCCATTTCCAGGAAACCGAAGTCTAGGTGGGAGTTTAGACCAGTACTATCTTACCCTCAGTTATATTACTGAAGAATTTAGAGAAACCACAAGGCAGATTCAGAAGAAATCGAGTTCATTTACCTAAATAGGTAAAGGCCAGGTACTACATACACAAAAACAACTCAGGCTGCGCCAGTCTTTTTGAGGCTTGAGGGATCCAGGACTATTTTAAAGGCATTTTCCCTGACCTACTGGTGATATTGCTGCTGGCCTCCTCCTCACCCCTTTCAGCCCTTACAATATTTGTGGGGGCCAATGTCACTAAACCAGCCAGAAATGCAAAACCACCAAAGAAATTAAAAACTGAAACTAAACCACCAAAGAAGCAAAACCAACAGATTAACAGTTTAACTCTCCCTACCTCATCCAAGCTTCAATTTGGCCAAGACCGTAACTGTGGCTCGCACAGCTTCCGAGTATGCAGGTGGCAGTAAAGCATAATGCTGATGCTCCAACGACACCTGCGCTGACATGTGACTTGATCATTGATTGAGGGAGAATTTCTTAAATTTTCTAAATTTCACACAAAAGCAAACAAAGCAAGCAAGCAAGCAAACAAACAACAGAATAAAAACAAAACTCAAACAAAGTAAGAAAAACATGCCATGCTGAGCAGTCACAGATTTCAGGCTACTCAATGATATAATATCTTCCCACTTTAGAAGAACCCAGCCATAGGTAGTAGACAGTCCCTGTCCTTGGATGTTAGTAGCAAATGTGTAAGCCAGAAGGCACAGACAGTTATTACTTGATGTTTTCAAAGGAGAGCACCTTCTGGCTATTGTGCTGGCAAGGGACCAGATATCAGCAATGCAGAATTAAAGTTTCCCAATCCCAGATGCCTGGAAGCCTGTATAAAAACATAATCAGTAATGGCCTGGATAGAATGTCTCCACTAGAGCCTAGCAACCCTAACACAACAGCCCTGTGTGTTTTGCAACATAGCTGGAATGCAAGACAAAGACCTAAAGATAGCCTTCATGAATATTATAAACTTGCTTAAAGAGGAAACTAATGGATGCCTTAAAACTCTACAAAAATAAGCAGTGGAAGGAAAATAAATAGTTCCAGACCTGAAAGTAGAAATAAAAAAAATAGAGAAAACACAAACTGAGGGAAATCTGGAAACAAAAATTTAGGGACTTGAAGAGAAAGCACAGAGGCAAGCCTCATCAATAGAAAACAAGAGACGGAAGAGAATCTCAGACACTGAAAACAAGAGAGAAGAAATGGATACCCTGGTCAAAGAAACTATTAAATCATGGTATAAAACATTTCTCAGGAAATCTGGGACACTATGAAAAGACCAGACCTAAGAGTAACAGAAATAAAAGGAAGGAGGAAAAAACCCAGGTCAAAGACCTAGAAAATATTTTCAACAAAAATCTTAGAAGAAAATTTCCCTAACCTTAAAAAGAGATACCTACAAAGGTACAAGAAGCATACAGAACACCAAATGACAGGACTCAAAAAGAAAGTACCCTTGGTACATAATAGTCAAAACACTAAACAGAGAACAAAGATAGAATGTTAAAAGCTGCAAAGAAAAAAGACCAACACATGAAGGAAAAATCTATGAATAGAAAGAAAACCTCAACCTAAAAAGGTTAATACACCCAAGAAAACACAAGAAATATATAATCCCAAAACAGAAAATCAAGAGAGGGGAAACACACAACAACAACAACAAATAAAATAAGAGGAATCAACAAATACTGCTCACTGATATATCTCAGTATCAAAGATCTGAATTCCACAATAAAACGATATTCCAAACAAATAGACATAAGAAACAAGCTGGTGTAGTCATTTAATATCTGACAAAACAGACTTCAAACCAATCAGAAGAGATGGGAAAGGACACTATGTCCCCATCAAAATCTAACAAGAGGACATGACAATTTAATATCAATGAACCAAACAAAAGGGCATCCATGTTCATAAAAGAACAGTACAACAGTTTAAATCACATATTGATCCTCACACACTGATCACAGGAGACTTCAATACCCCACTTTTACCAACATATGGGTCAGTCACACAGAAACTAAACAGAAATGCCAGAGCTAACTGACATCATAAACCAAGAGGACCTAATAGATAATTACAAAACATCTCACTCAAACACAAAAGAATATATCCTCTTAGAACCTCACACAACTTTCTCCAAAACTGACCATCCACTTAGACAAAAAGCAAGTCTCAACAGACACAAGGAAACTGAAATAACACTCTGCATCCTACCTGACTGTCACGGGTTAAAGCTGGACATCAGCAACAAAAACAACAGAAAGCCTAAAGACTCATGGAACTGAATAACTCTCCACTGAACGAGAAATGGATTAAGGCAGAAATTAAAAAAAAGAAAAAACTTTCTAAGGGTTGATAAAAATGAATACACAACATAAACAAACTTATGAGACACAGAGGCAAGTTTATAGTACATTAAAATGTTGCAGAGATATCATACTAATCACTTAATAGCACACTTAAAAGCTAAAAACAAGAAATTATACCCAAAGCAGAAGATAGTAAAAAAAAAAAAATAGGGCTGAAATAATAAAAACAAACAAACAAATGAACAAATCAACGACACAGAGTTGTTTTTATGAGAAAACCAACAAGTTAGACACACTCTCATTCAGAGTAATTAAAAGGCAGAGAGAGGTTATACAAATTAACAAAATTAGAGACCAAAAGGGGATATAACAACAGGAAATCCAGAGGTTCATAAAGATAGACTTTAAAAACTATACTTCACAGAATTTTGAAATCTAAAAGCAACTGCTAATTTTCTTGATGCATAACACTTAAAAAGTTAAATCAAGATCAGGTAAGCAATCTAAAGAGACATATAAACTGCCAGTGAGATGCCGTAACTAAAAGTCTCCCAACCAAAAAACACCCAGAGAGGGTCAGATGGTGTTAGCATAGAATTCTATCAGGCTTTCAAAGAAGAATTAATGCCAATACTAATCAAATTATTCCATAAAATACAAACAGAAGGAACACTGTCCAATTTATCTTATCAGATCAATCATCCTGATATTCAAACCACATAAAGACCCAACAACGAAAGAGAATTACAGACCAATTTCCCTTAAGGACTTAGGAAAAGAAAATTATCACTAAAATATTTCCAAACAGAATCCAAGAGCACATCAGAAAGACCATACACCATGATTAAGTAGGCTTCATCTCAGCGATGCAGGAATGGTTTAATATAAGTAAATTGATAAATGTAATTCATCATGTAAAGAAACTGAAAGACAAAAACCACATGACCCTCTCATTAGATGCATAAACTGCCTTCGGGGAAAAAAATCTAACACTCTTTTATAATAAAAGCTGTGGGTTTTATATGAGAAAAGAATTTAAAAATGAACATAGAAAAAATAAAATGTTAAACCAGAAAAAAATGCCCTGGGATAAAGGGACATACCTCAACATACCAAAACATAAGGGCAGTCTGCAGCAAGTGCACAGACAACAACTTAAATGGCAAGAAACTCAATGCAATTCTACTAACATCAGGAACAAAGCCAGGTTGTCCACTCTCTCCATACCTACTCAATATCGTATTTGGAGTCTCAGCTAGAGCATTAAGACAACTGAAGGAGATCCACAGGATATAAATTGAAGATAAAGAAGTCAACATATCTTTATTTATAGATGACATGATAGTATACATAAGTGACATATAATATTCCACAGGGAAACTCCTACAGCTGATAAACAATTCAGCAAAGTAGCTGAATACAAAAATTAACTCACAAAAATCAGTAGCTTCCTATATACAAATGACAAGCAGACTGGGAAAGAAATCATGGAAAAACAGCTTTCACAATAGCCTCAAATAATATATAAAGTATGTTGGGGTAACTCTGTCCAAGCAAGTGAAAGATGTGGATGACATTGGGTGAGGTAACCCAACCCCAGAAAGACAAATCTAGTATATATTCACTTACAGTGGATATTAGCTCTTAAATCAACGATAACCAAACAACATTACATTGGATCACAGAGGTTAAGTATGGAGTAAGGGGCCAGGAGAGGCAGGTAGGCATCCCCAGGAAAGGTAAACAGTATAGCTATGGATCGACACGGGGTTCTGGAATGGGAGAATCAAGTGGAGGACAGGACAGAGGGGATAATGGAGGAAATAGTTAAAATTAAGGACCATTTGAAGAGTAGTATGGTAACCTAATACAGTAGAAGCTTTCTAAATGAAATTGCCAAATAAAGGAGGGAAATAAAGACTCAATTGGCCATCTCTTGCCACTTCCAATACCGGAACTGAGTTATATCTAATTGAGTAGTTGGTTGAAGGTGTCCCATCAGAATTTCCAAACAACCCATACTGTTGCCAAAACTATAAATTGCTCTACACAAACTGACAGCAATATCCTACTGGTGAAGATAACACCCATACAACTCACTGAACAAGAACAAGCTGAGCTGGTACTATGTAGTGCCTTCACTTCTACCTGTTAGCATCTTTTGTACAGGAAGGTATTCTGCAGGCTACCAAAGCAGAAGGGCAAACATCATCGCGGTCACAAACCCTTTGACTGACAATGCTGTCCTGCCTGCAACATATACTAGGTTAATGGTGGCAAAAAGCTTGTGGCAGTAACCAACCAATATCTGAGCCCACTCTATAAGATCACACCCATACCCAATGCTGCTTGGGTGACCAAGAATCTGAGATTGATAACCCCAGGACCTACTGTAAAATCAAATCCTTTCTTTTTTTTAAAAGGTAGCAATAAAATGACTTCTAATGGCTTTCTGCTATACTCAAAGATCAGGGCTTTGTTCAGCCATCATCAGAAAAGCCTCTGCCTGCAGCACACAGGAACAAATACAGAGAGCCACAGCCAGACATTTTGCAGAGAATGAGAGACCTTGGAATACTTACCTAAGTTCTAAACAGGATGTCTCTTTCAAATTCCTCCCCTCAGGACTCAGTGAACCCTCCTGAAGTGGAGGCAGAAAGGGCATCCATTGTGTATATATTATGGCTTCCAGTTTAGTGTATTTATGGAATTCCTGAGTGTGCAAATGAATGGGTTTCTGTTTCCTGTACCTTCTCTTGGGCACTTTTCCTTCTGTTTGTTCATTTTACCCCATTTTGATGTGATAGTTTTTCTTTTATCTTACAATTTATATTCCTATATTAAATTTTATTATTAGCCCTTAGAAGCCTGTCCTGTTCATCTTCTAATGTGGGTCAGAAAGGAGGGGGACCCACATGGGAAGGGAGTTGGGGAGGAACTGGGAGAGTAGAGGGAGGGGAAGCTGCAATTGGGATGTATTATGTGAGAAAAAAATCTATTTCCAAACAATGAAAGGAAACGAAGAGACATGAACACCTAGATACTTTAAATGAGCTCTAAGAAAGAAATAAGATTATCTTCTTCTACCTTTATACTAAAATCCCCACAAGTTCCTAAAGTTCTGCCCCTGACAAACATCTTCCAGTTTCTAGGAAAATGTCTCTCTGAAGCACTTGGCTTTAGCTCTGTTGAACACGAGTGTTGGACAAGAAAACCTCCCCAGCTCCTCCAAATCCAGCACATCATGACATGGCAGGGTTTATCTGATGAGTGCATTTATTTCCCTGAACAGCAACCACAGACCCATTTGATTGTTCTGCTTCTCTCTGGGAAAATGTCTGCCCATTGCTAACATACTGTGGTAGTTAAATGGCTCCCTCCCCAAGACACCTATGTCCTAATCACAGAGTAGGAGGTTTTTTAATGTTACTCTATGAATATGCTACCTATCAAGGCAAAGAGAACTTTGAACAGATGATTAACTCCAGGACCTCCAGGCTAGGCAGTTATTTCAGGCTATCTCTGATGGGACAATGGAATTCCATGTTCCTATCAGATAGAGGTCAGCAGGGGATTCGGAGTCACAAGAGACAACATGAAAGAAGCAACGGTCAGCATGGGTGTGAGGTGATTGTACTCGTGGTTCTAAGGACAGAAATGGGGCCATGACGCAAAGAATAGACAGTGGGCGATGGAAACACAACACCCTGCTCTAGACGTTAGGAGAGAAGCACGGTCCCTGCTCTAGAAGTTAGGAGAGAAGCACGGTCCCTGCTCTAGAAGTTAGGAGAGAAGCACGGTCCCTGCTCTAGAAGTTAGGAGAGAAGCACGGTCCCTGCTCTAGAAGTTAGGAGAGAAGCACGGTCCCTGCTCTAGAAGTTAGGAGAGAAGCACGGTCCCTGCTCTAGAAGTTAGGAGAGAAGCACGGTCCCTGCTCTAGAAGTTAGGAGAGAAGCACGGTCCCTGCTCTAGAAGTTAGGAGAGAAGCACGGTCCCTGCTCTAGAAGTTAGGAGAGAAGCACGGTCCCTGCTCTATAAGTTAGGAGAGAAGCACAGTCCCTGCTCTAGAAGTTAGGAGAGAAGCACGGTCCCTGCTCTAGAAGTTAGGAGAGAAGCACGGTCCCTGCAACCTAGTCTGGAATTTGGACCCCCAGCACTATAGCTAGTAACAGTGCTAATAGGATCGAGCCACCACTGGAAGATGATACTTCTATCTGTGCATCATACAAGTAGCATCCAAGCTTTTATGTCTGACTGGGTTAATGTTAACAGGCACACTGACTTCAAACTACTCTTCCTGTTTGTTAGATCAGACAGGCTCTATCTTAGGCCTTATATACAAGACAGGGCATGAGTTCAATTTAAGACAAGTGGTAGCTGTTTTGGAAAAGATCCAGAAATAGTAGCATTTGAAATTACTATTGATAAAGAATAGTAAATCAGCCGGGCAGTGGAAGCACACACCTTTAATCCCAGCACTTGGGAGGCAGAGGCAGGTGGAGCTCTGTGAGTTCGAGGCTAGCCTGGTCTACAAGAGCTAGTTCCAGGACAGGCTCCAAAGCTTCAGAGAAATCCTGTCTCAGAAACAAAAATAAAATAAAATAAAATAAAACCCAAAACAAATAGTAAGCCTATGTTAGTATTAATGAATCAGAGAATATCTGAAGCCTGAGGAAACTTTGCTTCTAAGAGGAACAATGAAAAGGTTGCTTGAAATGCACAAGTTTACTCTTTCATCAACCAAATTATTTTATTTCCATGCTGTGGTTGTTTTGGGAAATTTCTGTTTCTTGGTGCCCCTTGCAGCTAGATCCTTGTTAATCAAATATGAGCAGAATACACATAGACTATTTCCAAGGCAAGGAATTTAAGGACCAGTGTTCCCTCTCCACATTCTCCTTCCATATGTCAAATAAGAAAGAAGTCTCTAGGGCGATACTGATGAAGAAGTAGAAAGAGACTGCTCGTCATGTTTTTTTTTTTTTTTTTCAGAAAATGACCACCTTGTCAGGAATCTCTACTACGAATACCACTACAGGCAAGAACTGAACCTCTACTGTGCTTCATCCCTCACACAACAAGATAATCGTAAGACTGTAGGTTTCTATTTGAGATCTTGACCACCTATCTACTCAGCTTAATATCTGCCTGAAGAATTTCCTCAGAAAAGATTTTTTGGGATATTTTAGATCCTGTTATAGACTTTAGGTAGCACAGGGAATAACTGAATGATATACCATAATAACAAAATATTACATTTTCAGCTATTAAAAAGCCATGATCACAGTAAGTTTGGACCAGCATGGTAGGATAAAAGAATGTATGACTGTTAAGCCTAGAGAATAAAGTGATATGTAGAGAGCTCCAACCATTTCCATCACTTAAAGCAAAGGTCTTTAGATTCTTCTCGGTTATAAAAATTATATGTTATATAATGAGGCCTATCAGAACAACCATGCCATGTTCTCTTTTCTTCCTTTCTTACCTAAGCCTATCTGTTGGCAAATGGTTCTAACTAGTTGAAATTATATAAAGTACACATTTCTCCTTTCGATAGTTAACTGGTGATAAAAATTCCTGGAAATTTTTGATAGTTGTGAGGCTTCTTTTTCTGCAAAGGTCTTGATAGAATTTTTCTTCCAGTCAAATACTGTATCATTTCCCTAGACTAATGCAGAAAAATGGGACATAGAATTAGCAACCAATTTTGAGTACTCTCCTAATAATCTTTAAAAAAAACACCAGAAAGTAATGCTTCAGAGTTCCCCATTTCTCTGTCAGAATAGATTTCTCAATCAATTAATTAGATAACATTTTAAAGGTACATAATGTATAATAATTTATTAAGCAGAGACCTAGGAACATAAATTTTATAGACTCTCACAAATGAGTCATCAAACATATTTTTGTGAATGCTGTATTTTCTAGAAAACAATTTTTCTTTCTGGGATCATGATGTTAATGACATAACATACTACATCTTATAAACTTTAGTTAGAGACTATATCCAATGTTTGTCATTGTACACACTTATGTTAAAGACAACGTGAAAGTCATGTTGGATGAAAGAGTTTTTGGGAATAAGAATGAACAGAGATGGAACAAGATCACTGAGCAAGACTTCTGTAGGGTGCCAGATGCAGAGAAAGCTTGTAAGTGTATGTTCAGGGGTACAAAATTCTATTTAATTATTGTATTTATTACAATTTTACCATTGGTCATCTAGTTATAAAGTATATTTAGTTTAGCAAATAAATACTTAAAGACATTTCCATCCTTATCAAAACACACACAAAAAAAGGCGGGTGAACTATGTCAAATAGTATGGAGGAACTGTTTTCATTTACAATGCAAATGAGTCCAAAGTGTTAAGTAATTTACTAAAAGTTTCAAAATATGAGCAAAGCACAAGTACTTATAGATCTGGACTCTGGGACATCACAAATGTATGTTACAGTGAGGGCCCATGTAAGGAATGCTGCACCCTCCCTTCCTTTGGTGTTTTCCTATTATTATTATTTTTTTTTACTTTTTCTTTATGTGTCTACCTTTGAGAAAAGAGTACAAAAGAATGGGTGCTTGGCTGAGGACCTAAGGAGATGGTTTGTTATGCAAGCAGGAGAACCTGAATTCACTCCTTTTTTTGTACACTGAGGCATTCACCTACAGTTTCAAAAGGCTTCTTGGGGCTCACTGGCAATGCAGCCAAGGAGAAATGGTTGATTAGCTTCAGGCTGAGTGAGCCAAAATATAAGGTAATCTTTAAGATGTCCAACACTGACCTCTGGCCTTCACACATGCATGCATACACAGACACACAGACACAGACAGACACACACAAGGGGTGAAGGAGGGAAAATGTGTATGTGCGTGATAGGGTGTATGAGTGCGTGAGCTTGAGCAAGAACAGAAACTCTGTACTGAGATTTAGATATCTATGGAAAGCTGAAGCAATGCCACCATGCTGTAGCACGGCCAGGAAAGGGCCACTTCATATTTTCAGGTGCAATTAACGTGTCTATATAAAGTCTTTCAAAATGTCAAGTTCTAAGGTTTCATAAAAGATAGTATTATGTTACATATCTTAATTAAAATTTTTATTTTGGCTAGAGCAAATTATTATATACATTCAGTTAGTACAAATAATTTCAATGACGTAAGTTCTAGTTTCATTAAATCTTCACATGCTTCAAATCCATGCATAGGAACCCATTTTAACAAGCTAATTCATGAATAATGCACAACTTAAAAATCATGTATCAAGAAAGCTCCTACACAATACAAAACAAAAGCATAACAGTCAATAGATTACAATTTGATCCACTTTATAATAGTTCAGTTAACTAAAATGAGTATGTGATAATCTCATTATGTAAGAGAACTTCTTCATTTAGAAGAAAGCAAAACATTGCTTCCTAGTAGTATAACAAGTAATGCCAAAGGAAGCTGTTTCCCAATGTAGTGTTGGGAATTTGACTTTAGATGAATGTTTAAAATTGAAATACTTACTGGGTAAAAACTGAAATTGCACAGCCAACAGCTCTCCCATGGGTGTAAACACAAAGTAGAGATTTATGAAAAATATTTCATTCTGGTCTTCTCAGCCCAGCAATAAAATTCATGAAAATGCCACTGGTGTAAAATCCTACATTCACTGAACCATCCACGGCTCTTGGGATGTTGGGTCTAAGAGTTATGTGAAAATTAAGTGCTCTTATGTGAAAGAATTGAAAACAAAACAAAATCCCTTAAGATTCCATATGTTTAAAGGTTTGACTTCTTAAGGAAAAACGTTTCCCACAAGCAGTAGGATGACTTCCAATGTTCTGCGGGACAGCTCCTCCTGCTAGGGAGTAAGCTGGTACCTAGTCTGTCTTGGAGAACGGGTAAAGTGATTTTTCTGTAACCAACAGTTCTTTCTATGTGTTTAAGATCATCTTGAAACAGAACTGTTTGTAGATTGATCTCTCAGATTCACATTTTCCTTGATAATGTCACAACAGGGTCTGATTAGTTAAATACAATTTTGAAGAAATTCAGATCAGTCTTTGAGAATGAACAAAACTACTGAATGACTCAGCTACCCACGTCTAAGCACGTACCTGAAAGGTTCGAAGTCAACATTCTACATAAATACTTGAACTTCCAGGTTTACTGCAGACCTTCTTACAACAAGTAAACTATGGAATCAATATACGTGTCCATCAGTAGGTGGTTGGATAAAGACAATATATCACATATGCACAAGAGTTTGACTCAGCCGTAAAGAACGAGATCTGGAAACCGCCTTATTATGTGAGATAACAGATGCAGACAGATAAACCCCCTATGCTTTTCCTCATTCGTGCGCCCTCATTGTGCATACATCTTTAACATCATTTATACACATATGACATGAAAGTAGATGAGGGATGGCGGAGAACACAAATGGAGTAAGAGAATAGTCGGGAGAAAGGAAGCTGTGGCGAGAGTGAGAACAGGCAGGTACACAATAGACATGAATAACAATGTCTTTGGAAAGCACATCACTATGGACAATAATTGGTGAATAGACATCAATAAAATATTAAAAATAATGAAGATTATGTGAGAATATACCATTTACTATCTGGGGAACTTTAGATGATTCATATTTGCTAAGCTTCATTTTTCAATCTTATAGAAAGATAGGAATATATCATGTGTAGATCTGTTTACATATTCAACCCACCTTATGGGTTGTTCTGAAAATTCTAAGTTGAAAATCACATAAAATATTGCTTTATGTGAAAACCTTTTTATTTTAAATTACTTTCTTTACAAAAGTGTTCTATGAAATTTCATTTGCATTTTAATAAATACAACTTGCCTGAAGATCAGAGAGTAAAACAGCAGCTCTAGTCAGTCTTACAGACCAAGCAGTGGTGACAACACACACCTTTAATCCCAGTAGCCACACTAGTTTGCCATAGAAACCAGGTGGTAGGGGTGCACGCCTTTAATCCCAGCACTAGAGAGGAATATAAAACGGAAGGAGACAGCCCTCACACACAGTCTCATTCTGAGATTCCTGGAGGTAGGATTGTCATTGCACACTGAGTAAGAGATAAAAGTCAGTGGCTCTTTTGCTTTTCTGACCTTCAGTTTGAAGCCCAATTCCTGTCTCGAAATTTTTAATAGTCGTCCTACAGTTTGAGTTGGTGATCTTCACATGGGAAGGGTAGAAAAGGTAACTAAGAATATGACCTGTAGTGGCATTTCAAATGTATTTTAATAAATAAAGAGATGGCTTGAAGATCTGAGACTGAAACAGCCCCGCTGGTCAGCCTCACAGACCAGGTTATGGGAACACACACCTTTAATCTCAATAGCCGCACTAGTTGCCATAGAAACTGGGCAGTGCATGCCTTTAGCCCCAACCCTAGTGAGGAGTATAAAATGGGAGGAAACAGCTCTCAACACACAGTCTTATTCTGAGATTCCTACAGACAGGATGACCATTTCAGATTGAGGTTGAGGTAAGAACCAGTGGCTGACTGTTTTGCTTTTTGGATCTTCAGGTTGAACCCCAATTTCTTTCTCTGGGATTTTATTAATTGTACCTCAATGACCCATTTGAAAATTCTTCTCCATTGTGAATTCTCTGTTCAGATCAGTACCCCATTTTTTAATTGGGTTAATTAGAGTTTTAGTGTCTAGTTTCTTGAGTTCTTTGTATATTCTGGAGATCAGACCTTTGTCTGATAAGGGGTTGGTGAAGATCTTCTCCCAGTCAGAAGGCAGCCTTTTTGTCTTACTGACAGTGTCCTTTGCTTTACAGAAGCTTCTCAGTTTCAGCAGGTCCCATTTATTCATTGTTTCTCTTATTGTCTGTGCTACTGGGGTCCTACTTAGGAAGTGGCCTCCTGTGCCTATATCTTGTAGACTACTTCCCACCTTCTCTTCTATCAGGTTCAAAGAGGACAGATTGATGTTGATGTCTTTAATCCATTTGGACTTGAGTTTTGTGCATGGTGATAGATATGGATCTATTTTCATTCTTCTACAGGTTGACATCCAGTTATGCCAGCACCATTTGTTAAAGACGCTTTCCTTCTTCCATTGTATACCTTTAGCTCCCTTGTCAAAAATTAGGTGTTCATAGGTTTGAGGGTTAGTATCTGGGTCTTCTATTCGATTCCATAGGTCGACTTCTCTGTTCTTATGCCAATACCAAGCTGTTTTCAATACTGTAGCTCTGTAATAGAGTTTGAAGTCAGGGATAGTAATGCCTCCAGAAGTTCCTTTATTGTATAAGATTGTTTTGGCTATCCTGGGTTTTTTGTTTTGCCATATAAACTTGATTATTGCTCTCTCAAGGTCTGTGAAGAAGTTTGATGGGATTTTGATGGGGATTGCATTGAATCTATAGATTGCTTTTGGTAGAATTGCCATTTTTACTATGTTGATTCTCCCAATCCAAGAGCAGGGGAGGTCTTTCCATTTTCTGGTATCCTCCTCAATTTCTCTTTTCAAAGGCTTAAAGTTCTTGTCAAATAGGTCTTTCATATCCTTGGTTAGAGTAACCCCAAGATATTTTATGGTGTTTGTGGCTATCGTGAAAGGTGATGTTTCTCTGATTTCCCTCTCCATTTCTTTATCCTTTGTGTATAGGAGTGCCACTGATTTTTTGGAGTTGATCTTGTATCCTGCCACGTTACTAAAGGTGTTTATCAGCTGTAGGAGTTCTTTGGTAGAGTTTTTGGGGTCACTTATGTACACTATCATATCGTCAGCAAATAACAAAAGTTTAACTTCATCCTTTCCAATTCGAATCCCCTTGATCCCCTTATGTTGTCTTATTGCTATTGCTAGAACTTCAAGCACTATATTGAAGAGGTATGGAGAGAGTGGACAGCCTTGCCGTGTTCCTGATTCTCTGGACAGAGGAGGGGGTGCCTGAACCGGCCTTGGCCCGTGACCATACTGATGAATATTTTGCTTATCACCATAGATCCCTCATCTGGCGTTGGATGACGATACAGATGGAGGCCCGCGTTGGAGCACGGAACTGAGCCCCCCAAGATCCAAATGGAAGGAAGAAAATGACGAAGGACTGCGAGGGATACTATCACCCACTGATACAAGGGATCGGATCTAATGAGAGTTTACCAAGGCCAGATGGACCGTGACTGAACGAGCATGTGATCCAACCAGATTCTCTGAATGTGGCCGGATTTTCTGAATGTGGCTGGCCTGCAGTCTTACTGAGAAGCCATTGACAATGACACTGGGACTGGTTTCCTCTGCATATACTGGATTTTTGGGATCCAGTCTGTTTGGATGCTCACCTTCCTGGACCTGGAGGGAGGGGGGAGGAACTTGGACTTCCCATAGGGCAGGAGACCCTGACTGCCCTTGGGGACAAAGAGGGAGGAGAAGAGGGAGGGGGGGAGTGGGAGGGCGTTGGGAGGAGGGGCGTAAATGGAAACTCTTTATAATTTAATAAAATTACTTTCAAAAAAAAAATTCTTCTCCATTGAAACTAGCTGTGGAACTGCTTCAGGTGAATGACAATAAACAAATGATTCTTCTAATCCTCTTTGTCCTGAGCCTTCTCTGCTAGGCAACCTTTGGAGCACTATCTGACATCTTAGTAGTTGAACCAAGAACAGGTGAAAAATCTAAATAGACCTGTTAGTCGTGAAGAATTAGAAGCTGTTATCAGAAATCTCCCTGCCGAAAAAAGCCCAGGACCAGATGGTTTCAATGCAGAATTCTACCAGAACTTCCAGGATGAGCTAATTCCTAAACTCCTTAATGTATTCCATAATATAGAAACAGAAGAGTCATTGCCAAACTCCTTTTATGAAGCTACAGTTACCTTAATACCAAAACGACATAAAGACACAACCAAGAAAGAGAATTACAGGCCAATCTCACTCATGAACATCGACGCGAAAATTCTCAATAAAATCCTGGCAAACCAAATCCAGGAACACATTAGAAAAATTATCCATTATGATCAAGTAGGCTTCATCCCAGAGATGCAGGGCTGGTTCAACATACGCAAATCTATCAATGTAATCCATCATATAAATAAACTGAAAGAAAAAAAACATATGATCATTTCATTGGATGCTGAAAAAGCATTTGACAAAATTCAACACCCATTTATGACAAAGGTGTTGAAGAGACTGGGGATACAAGGATCATACCTAAATATAATAAAAGCAATATACAGCAAGCCGACAGCTAACATCAAATTGAATGGAGAGAAACTCAAAGCCTTTCCACTAAAATCAGGAACACGACAAGGCTGTCCACTCTCTCCATACCTCTTCAATATAGTGCTTGAAGTTCTAGCAATAGCAATAAGACAACATAAGGAGATCAAGGGGATTCGAATTGGAAAGGATGAAGTTAAACTTTTGTTATTTGCTGACGATATGATAGTGTACATAAGTGACCCCAAAAACTCTACCAAAGAACTCCTACAGCTGATAAACACCTTTAGTAACGTGGCAGGATACAAGATCAAATCCAAAAAATCAGTGGCCCTCCTATACACAAAGGATAAAGAAGCAGAGAGGGAAATCAGAGAAACATCACCTTTCACGATAGCCACAAATAGCATAAAATATCTTGGGGTAACTCTAACCAAGGATGTGAAAGATCTATTTGACAAGAACTTTAAGTCTTTGAAGAAAGAAATTGAGGAGGATACCAGAAAATGGAAAGACCTCCCCTGCTCTTGGATTGGGAGAATCAACATAGTAAAAATGGAAATTCTACCAAAAGCAATCTATAGATTCAATGCAATCCCCATCAAAATCCCATCAAACTTCTTCACAGACCTTGAGAGAACAATAATCAACTTTATATGGCAAAACAAAAAACCCAGGATAGCCAAAACAATCTTATACAATAAAGGAACTTCTGGAGGCATTACCATCCCTGACTTCAAACTCTATTACAGAGCTACAGTATTGAAAACAGCTTGGTATTGGCATAAGAACAGAGAAATCGACCTTTGGAATCGAATAGAAGACCTGGATATTAACCCACAAACCTATGAGCACCTAATTTTTGACAAGGGAGCTAAAGGTATACAATGGAAGAAGGAAAGCATCTTTAACAAATGGTGCTGGCATAACTGGATGTCAACCTGTAGAAGGATGAACGTAGATCCATACCTATCACCATGCACAAAACTCAGGTCCAAATGGATTAAAGACATCAACATTAATCCGTCCACATTGAACCTGATAGAAGAGAAAGTGGGAAGTAGTCTACAAGATATAGGCACAGGAGGCCTCTTCCTAAGCAGGACACCAGCAGCACAGACAATAAGAGAAACAATGAATAAATGGGATCTACTGAAACTGAGAAGCTTCTGTAAAACAAAGGACACTGTCAGTAAGACAAAAAGGCTGCCTTCTGACTGGGAGAAGATCTTCACCAACCCCTCATCAGACAAAGGTCTGATCTCCAAAATATACAAAGAACTCAAGAAACTAGGCACTAAAACTCTAATTAACCCAATTAAAAAATGGGGGTACTGAACTGAACAGAGAATTCACAACAGATGAACTTCGAATGGCCAGAAGACACTTAAGGTCATGCTCAACCTCCTTAGCGATCAGGGAAATGCAAATCAAAACCACTTTGAGATACCATCTTACACCTGTCAGAATAGCTAAAGTCAAAAACACCAATGATAGCCTATGCTGGAGAGGATGTGGGGTGAGGGGAACACTCATCCATTGTTGGTGGGAATGCAAACTTGTGCAGCCACTGTGGAAATCAGTATGGCGGTTTCTCAGGAAACTGGGAGTCAACCTCCCTCAGGACCCAGAAATTCCACTCTTGGGAATATACCCTAGAGATTCCCTAGCATACTACAAAAGCATTTGTTCAACTATGTTCATAGCAGCACTGTTTGTAATAGCCAGAACCTGGAAACAGCCTAGGTGCCCCTCAATAGAAGAATGGTTAAAAAAGGTGTGGAACATATACACATTAGAGTTTTACTCAGCGGTAAAAAATAATGACATCTTCAATTTTGCATGCAAATGGATGGACATAGAAAACGCTTTACTGAGTGAGGTAAGCCAGGCCCAAAAAGAGGAACACGGTATGTATTCACTCATAAGTGGATTCTAACCATAATTTAAAGGTCTTTGAGCCTATTATTCGTGATCCTAGAGAAGCTAAATAAGAAGACGAACCTGATGAAGATTATTTAGCTATCCGCCAGGAGGTAGGAAATAGTCAAGAGTCCCAGGTAACCTTGGGTGCATGGGGGGTGGGGTGGGAGGGTTGTTGGAAGGGGAGAGGGTTAGAGAGAAGAGAGTAGGGGAGGAATGGAGAAAGCTCGGTTGACCGGGATGGGGGCAAGGGAGGAAGGATGAATATGGGATCAGGGAAGAATTTCTTATTTCAACTAAGGGAGTCATTTTAGGGTTTATAGGAAACTTGATTATATATGGGATCCCAGGTCCAAGGAGAGATCCCCAGATTGTTCTCTGGACAGAGGAGAGGGTGCCTGAACCGGCCTTGGCCCATAACCATACTGATGAATATTTTGCTTATCACCATAGATCCTTCATCTGGCGATGGATGGCGATACAGATGGAGACCCACATTGGAGCACCGGACTGAGCCCCCCAAGGTCCAAATGAGGAGCAGAAGGACGAAGAAAATGACGAAGGACTGCGAGGGATGCTATCACCCACTGATACAAGGGGTCCGATCTAATGAGAGTTTACCAAGGGCAGTTGGACTGCGACTGAACGAGCACGTGATCCAACCAGATTCTCTGAATGTGGCCGGATTCTCTGAATGTGGCTGGCCCGGAGTCTTTCTGAGAAGCCATTGACAATGACACTGGGACTAGTTTCCTCTGCATATACTGGATTTTTGGGATCCAGTCTGTTTGGATACTCACCTTCCTGGACTTGGAGGGAGGGGGGACGAACTGGGCTGGAAACCCTGACTGCCCTTAGGGACAAAGAGGGAGGAGGAGAGGGAGGGGGGGAGTGGGAGGGTGTTGGGAAGAGGGGCGTAAATGGAAACTTTTATAATTTAATAAAATTACTTAAAAAAAAGAAAAAGAATGTGCTAGTTCAATCAATATAGACATAACTGATAAACTTGGCATTTATATTTCAGTTTTAGAAAAAAGAAAAGAAGGGAAGGATATACAAAGATTGTTGATTATTAAGAGGATATTCAGAAATTCAGGAACTTTCCATAATTCCTACCCTCCTATACACAAAGGATAAAGAAGCAGAGAGGGAAATCAGAGAATCATCACCTTTCACGATAGCCACAAATAGCATAAAATATCTTGGGGTAACTCTAACCAAGGATGTGAAAGATCTATTTGACAAGAACTTTAAGTCTTTGAAGAAAGAAATTGAGGAGGATACCAGAAAATGGAAGGATCTCCCTTGCTCTTGGATTGGGAAGATCAACATAGTAAAAATGGCAATTCTACCAAAAGCAATCTATAAATACAATGCAATCCCCATCAAAATCCCAACAAAATTCTTCACAGATCTTGAGAGAACAATAATCAACTTTATACGGAAAAAAACAAAAAACCCAGGATAGCAAAAACAATCCTATACAATAAAAGTACTTCTGGAGGCATTACCATCCCTGACTTCAAACTCTATTACAGAGCTACAGTAATGAAAACAGCCTGGTATTGGCATAAAAACAGTGATGTTGACCAATGGAATTGAATAGAAGACCCGGATATTAACCCATAAACCTATGAACACCCGATTTTCGATAAGGGAGCTAAGATTATACAATGGAAGAAAGAAAGCATCTTTAACAAATAGTGCTGGCATAACTGGATGTCAACATGTAGAATAATGAAAATAGGTCCATATCTATCACCATGCACAAAACTCAAGTCCAAATGGATTAAAGACCTCAACATTAATCTGACCACATTGAACCTGATAGAAGAGAAAGTAGGAAGTAGTCTGCAACACATGGGCACAGAAGACCAATTCCTACATATAACCCCAGTAGCACAGACAATAAGAGCAACAATAAATAAATGGGACTTCCTGAAACTGAAAAGCTTCTGTAATGCAAAGGAGACTGTCATTAAGACAAATAGGAAACCTACTGAATGGGAGAAGATCTTCACCAATCCCGCATCAGACAAAGGTCTGATCTCCAAAATATATAAAGAACTCAAGAAACTAGACATTAAACTTCTAATTAACCCAATTAAAAAATGGGGTACTGTGTAACATGAAGGGGCCGGCTTGTTTGTGTTTTCTGTCCTGCCTGGTTCCCACTGCTGTTTAGCCCCAAAGAAAAATCACACAGAGATCTCTATAGGTTATAAAACTGATTGGCCCATTAACTCAGGCTTCTTATTAGTTCTTGTAACTTATATTAACCCATTATTCTGATCTGTCTTAGCCATGTGGTTCAGTACCTTTTTCAGTGTGGCAGATCACATCTTGCTGCTTCGGTGATCTGGGTAGGAGTGGGAGAGATCAGCTTCCTCCTTCCCAGAATACTCCTGTTCTCATTGCATCACCTCTACTTTCTGTCTGGTTTTCCCGCCTATACTTCCTGCCTGGCCAATCAGCATTTATTTAAAACATGATTGACAGAATACAGACAATTCTCCCACACCAGTACTGAACTGAACAGAGAATTCTCAACAGAAGAAGTTCAGATGGCCAAAAGACACTTAAGGACATGCTCAACCTCCTTAGCGATCAGGGAAATACAAATCAAAACAACTTTGAGATGCCATCTTACCAGTCAGAATGGCTAAAATCAAAAACACCAATGATAGCCTATGCTGGAGAGGTTGTAGAGTAAGGGGAACACTCATCCATTGTTGGTGGGAATGCAAACTTGTGCAACCACGTTGGAAATCAGTGTGGAGGTTTCTCAGGAAACTGGCACACAACCTACCTCAGGATCCAGCAATTCCACTCTTGGGAATATACCCAAGAGATGCTCAATCATACTACAAAAGCATTTGTTCAACTGTGTTCATAGCAGCACTATTTGTAATAGCCAGAACCTGGAAACAACCTAGGTGCCCCTCAACAGAAGAATGGATAAAGAAGGTGTGGCAATACATACTTTAGAGTTCTACTCAGCAGTAAAAAACAATGATATCTTGAACTTTGCATGAAAGTGGATGGAAATAGAAAACACTATCCTGAGTGAGGTAACCCAGACCCAAAAAGAGGAATATGGTATGTACTCACTCACAAGTAGATTCTAGTCATAAACAAAGGACATTGAGCCTATAGTTCATGATCCTAGAGAAGCTAAACAAGAAGGTGAACCCAAAGAAAAACATATATTTATCCTCCTGGATATTGGAAGTTGACAAGATCGTTGGGCAAAAGTTGGGAGCAGGGGGGTGGCGGTGGATTGGGTGGAAGAGGAGATGGGGAGAGAGAAGGGAGAAGGGGAGGACTGGAACGAACTTGAGGGAATGGGATAATTGAGATGGAGGAAGGGTGGATATGGGAGCAGGGAAGAAGGTATCCTAACCAAGTGAGCCATTTCAGGATTGGCTAGAGTCTTGGCTCTAGAGGGGTTCCCAGGCGGCCAAGGCAATTTCCCCAACTAGTTCCGTGGGCAGCAGAGGAGAGGGTGCCAGTACCAAACTTATCCTATAGCCACACTGATGAATATTTTACATATCATCATAGAACCTTCATCTGGCAAGGGATAGCGATAGAGACAGAGACCCACATTGGAGCACTGGACTGAGTTCCCAAGGTTCAAATGAGGAGCAAAGGGACGAAAAACATGAGCAAGAAAGTCAGGACCGCGAGGGGTGCGTCTACCCACTGAGACAATGGGACTGATCTAATGGGAGATCACCAAGGCCAGCTGGACTGAGACTGATGGAGCATGTGATCAAAACAGACTCTGAATGTGGCTGACAATGAGGGCTGACTGAGAAGCAAAGGACAATGACACTGAGTTTTGATTCTACTGTATGGACTGGTCTTGTGGGAGACTAGTCTGTTTGGATGCTCACCTTCTTAGACCTGGATGGAGAGGGGAGGCCCTTGGACTTCCCACAGGGCAGGAAACCCTGACTGCTCTTAGGACTGGAGAGGAAGGGGGAGAGGAAGTGGGGAGAGTAGGAGGGAAATGGGAGGATTAATAAATAAATAAATAAAAATAAAAAAGAGATGAAAAAAAGGATCTGTCTTCTTCTCCACATTCAATTTCCCTCTCTAAGGATCCTCTTTCCCTTCACTCCCACACAAATACACATCTTACATCTGTCTTCTCATTTTATTGCATCTTTCCCATTTTCTTCTCTATCCAAATCCTACTTATCCTTCAGACACCTCAGAGCTCAAGCCTCCTCATTGTTCCAGAAAACCTGCTTCTCAGCTCACAACCCTTAACCCCATCTATTTATACTGTGCTGCTCATGTTATCACAACAGGAGATTTTCCTCCACTGACTGTGAACCCCTGGACACTAGGTAAGCTATGGATCATGGAATAAAAACCACGTGGGATGAAGTTCTGACAAATGAATCTGGCAATGTCCAAGCAGGTTTATCCTGCTTGTTTTGGCAGTCAGGAGGTGTGGGCTTTCTGGTTGGCTGCCACACAACAACCAGGCTAACTACTGCCAGGCAGAATTCTGAGTACTTGAAAATGAATTAGGTCATAAAAACCAGAGACTAGACTAAAAGATAGATATTATCATGTCTCCCATGTTCCATATGAGACAGCAAAGCTCAAGTGATTGGTGATATCACTGAGGTCTCAAGTGGCACAGCTGAATTCAAGTGTTATGTTCATTGTCCCCTGCTTATTAAAGCATCTTTATATTAACGATGTACGTCTCATAAAAAATGTAACCAAATGGGTAAAAGTTGTAACATTTCTCTCTAAAAGAATATAACATGAGGCATCTGCCTTCAGCCTATCAACCCATAGTATCCAGCAAACTTTTCCAGGAAGCAGGAAATTTCAAAGACAGTTCCACTTATATTGGCAGTTTGTTCATCACATTTTTCAGTGTCCTGCAGAATGTCTAGCGGACTCTTTCATGAAGCAGGAACCCTGAAGAATCGTCTCACCTGCAGGCAAGTTCAGCAGTCATTTCTCTGCAGGGCCTGCATGTTCAGCTTAGCAGTCCAGGCAAGAGCAGTTTCTTGCTCAAATGGCTAACCAACTCCATAAGGAGCCTCTTCAATACCCATATTCCTCTTGAAGTAATTGGTGCTGCCAGGAGTAGATGTGTCTCATGTCATGAAAACTCCTAAGTTATTAATGCATTTTAAATGCCATATTCTGAAGGTCTCTGGAAGATTTGAAGAATAACTATCCATCTGGAATACATCTCTGTACATCTAGAAAATCTAACATGACTACAATCTTGACTATTATAGATGACTATTAAGCTATATATCTTAATTATACATTACATTTTTAAATGAGCTATACAAACACAACACCTTAATCAAGAGCACAATTATACATGTAACAAAACTGATCTTAAATTTGTATCAATAAACCAAGATCCATATCAATGCAAATTATTCATATCTATATAACATCCCCCTTTAAATATAAAGAAACATTTAAAAACAATATTTGGGAATATGGGCATGGTGGGTGACTGTCCAGGCAGTGAGATGTCTCTGTCAATTCTAGAGTTTTGGATGTTGCTTACAATGCAATTCCTTTTTACTAAGGTATTATTATATCCTTCTGAAGTCTTTGATGGAGCTGAAGAATCTATAGTTATAGTTTTCCTTGGTTATGATAAAAGATAAAGTAGATATAAATATTGTAACTGTAGTTTTTATTTGATACCTGTTTTGTTATATGTAATTTTACTATGTTATAGTTAAAGCCTTCCTTTTTGATTAAACAGAAAAGGGGAAATGGTATGGGAGATCCTTCTGTCTATGTGTCGCTTTAATTTCTTAATGAATAAAGAAATGGCTTGGCCGATAGCATGGGAGGAGGAAGGTGAAGTCAGAGAGAAGCCATGGAGCTGACAGAGTCAGACATGCCAAACTTTGCCGGTAAGTCACTGCCACATGGCAACACACAAATCAATAGAAATGGGTTAAATTAATATGTAAGAGTTAGCCAATAAGAAGCTAGAGCTAATGAACCAAACAATGATTTAATTATAAAAAAAATATAGCATGAGACTTGAAAGTTTAGAATAGGGAATAAGAGCCTACAAAAGACATGCTTAAATACAGGCAGATACACACTGACCTGTCTACTGTGGAGGAGGTTACAGTGACAACAGTATTTGGCATCATGTAGGTCTCAAGTCAGAGTGGAACTGCTCTGACAACGGAGGAGAGATTGGACATCGCCACCTAACCGCCTTCTCTAGTCTTGCCCCAAAGAACAAGCCACCTTGCTTCTAACAATATAGGGGTCAGATAAGTAAAGAATATTTACTTACAGTCTTGGCTGGGGTGACCTGTCTGACCCTTAAAGATGGAAGCAAAGTAGAGACAGAGGAGTTCTGTATAACTTAGGGTTGATGTACTTATTTTAACACTTGTGCTTACTGTTTCTTCCTCTTTTATACACAAGGCAGAGAAGAGAGAGACAAAAATGACAGGAGATCTTTTTTCTCCTTGTAATTCAGAGATAATGACAGCAATTCCATTACATTGTACTGAGAGGTCTAAATAAGATTGTTGTCAAGCATGTACCAATTCCAGTGCAGGGTGATGCCCTGCGCATCTTTATGGCCCACCTGTATGAGTACAGGGCATTACATGCAGGCTCTAAATCCAGGGTTCTGATAGATAATAATAAGGTAAATCTTTCCACATGCAAATTTCTAACTTTGAGTCTTGCAGTTCCTCTGGGCAAAGCCATCACCATTAAGCTAGAGATCACACTACTGACTTGGTGCTGTCTGAGCTTTCACATACAAGATGAAACTTTCAGAGAACCTTGCTTACCTTCCTATAAAGAATAACTACTCATCATTCTACTTGAAAGACATTAGATTGATTCAAGGTCCTACCTACTAGTGGAGCCACAATTTGCAAGCTAAAAAGCACCGGCTCATCATACTTTAGTAAAGTATCCATATATTTATTTATTGCTCTTTTTAAAGTTGGAACACTCTAAGGGAAGATGATGTAGGAGAGTCAGGCAGACGCCATGATTCTCCAACCCAAGACGGTTGTAGGTTAGGATCTTTCCCGGTAAACCACCACCCCGTGGTGCTACACAGATTACTAGAAATGGGTTAATTAAGATGTGAGAATTAGCCAATAAGAGGCTAGAACTAATGGGCCAGGCAGTGTTTAAATGAATACAGTTTCCGTGTAATTATTTTGGGTAAAGCTAGCTAGGGGGCGGGACGCAGCCCGCCACTCCTTTTTGTAACAGGAAGATAATGTTATACCTGTCTTGTAATTTTCCTGATTCCAAGTGCTCCAGAAAGGGAAGCACTTCGGGTGTGGCTAGCAGTGCAGAGACACTGTCACAGAATGACTGTGAGCTCAGCCTGAGTTACAAGGGTTGACTGTTTCCCACAAACAAAGATGTGAGTGCTCTATAAAATCCAAACCACCCAGCTTTTTACTTTTTTTTTTCTTTTTCTTTTTGAAACATGAAGGTCATTTAAAAGAGTGGCTAATACTTGCCTTGGCTAGAACAGCCTACAGAAGATGACTTTCACAAGACTCAAGCCGTTCTAGAGTCTCTGAGGGACTAATAGCAGTGCCCCTCTGCTCAGGGCAGACTTCCCTTTCTTCCTATCTTAACCTTCCAGGTGGATACCAAGACACTCGAGTTGGCATTTATGTGTTATTTATTTAACACTCGTCAGACATTACTCTAGGTGGGGACAGGCACAGTGGCGAAATGCAAATGTGGTCCTGGAGCCCAGATTGTAATGAGGGAAGCAGGCAATAAGCAACTCAAGTAAGCGTACATGTTGTTCCAAGTGTTATAAAGAACATAAAACAAGATCACGGGACAGAGTACAATGGCTCAGGTGGCTGAGTTTCTTCTCTAAAATAGAGTTAAATCCAACATGTGAGTGTAATAAAATCATCATAGTAAATTACTTCTTTTAATTTTTTTTCAGATAGCAAGCATTTGTTTTTCATATGCTATTCACAGTGAGCAAAGTCATTTAAATGAAATGTTGACTTTAAAAGTGGTCCAAAATGGGAGCTGGGAGAACTCACCATAAGTACATGCCTCATTTAATAATTGCCAAGCTTCTGCCAAGAGCAGCCATTACTGGTTTGAGGTCACCCATTATAACTGCTCTGAATGTGATCATTTGCTATTCTCTTTACAATGATGTTTTAAGCTTTTAAGCCCAAACATGCACAATTTTTAAAAGTGAATAAAGGTAACCAGCTTCAAACACGTTTGCTGTAGTCCATACACAGATATTTCACGTATTTGTACATTATATGCAATTTTTTACACCCTCCAAAGCAGCCACGAAATGGAATTTAATAAAAGGTCACACTAGAGGACTAGGGTCAGACCATGCCATTTTCACCAACTAAGAAAGACTTTATTTTTTAAATCAACAAAACAGTATTTCCTGTTTCCTCTCTTGATAGTATGCTTTGTGCTTCTTTTTCACATGTAAATCCAAACCAATCACTCTCTTTTTACAAATTCCCAACTGCTTTTGTTCCCCTAAAATGAGTTAAATTAGGTAAAGTGAGACTGAGTAGAAAAATAAGTAAGACCTAAGGGATTATTTATTAATATTTATTAATAAATGATAATTTTCTTTTTTTTTTTGAAACACAAAAGTCATTTCATACTGTTTCCCAGCAGAGGCAGATACTTGCCTTGGCGGGAACAACCTACAGAAGAGGCCATCTTATGGCCTCTGAGAGCATCAGGCTTGCGTGTTCCCTTCACACTTTGATCTACATGTTTCATACAATTTCAAGTGCATTCCATAGAAAGGACCCTGAGGGAGCATGCTGGGGGACAAAGTTGTTGTGCAAAGTTGATGACCTGAGTTCAATCCCCACTACACATAAAAAAAGTCAGGCACATGTAGCATGTACTAATACTTCTGGTACTGGAGAGGTAGATAGGTGGTTCCCTGGCCTGCCAGCCTAGCCAACCGAGCTTCAAGACAAGCAAGACTCTCAACATCCAACTAAATGGAGACATCTGAGAAATAAGATGCAAGGTTCATAAGCGTACATACACACAAAGGGTGCTATCTCACATATGCTCCAGTGAGCTCCTGATACATACAGTCTATGGAAAGGTAGTTGTGACTTATATGACCTCCTATCTCTGCAGCCACTAGAGGCCTACACATTTTCTTAAGCGGCAACCCTAGCACCACTAATGCATAAGGAAATACGCTCACAGTCTTGCCCTTTATTCGGTCTGCTACTGATCAACATGAACTCATTTATGATCACAGTGAAATGCTTACATAGTCACCATACACTACATAGTAAGATGAACACATTCCCCTATAAAGAGTTATAAGAGATTACTAATTTTAGCATGCATGTGTGTGTGTGTGTGTGTTCATGACGGGAAATAAGGCAACAGAAAGGGCAAAAATGCTAGGTCATATGACTTTATACATTAAGAGAACTGGAAAAGAATATTAAAACAACCACCTGTGAGCAATAAGAATACTAATGTGTTTTTAGAATTCTAAAGGTTTTTCTAGAAGGACTGTTTAATACATTTAATAAGAAAATATTAAGGTAAATATTAGCATTGTATTCGGTGCAGCAGCTGTGCCTTTGAGCGTAAGCTCTTCTAAGACAGAAAATGCCACAGAGAACCCTTGGGAGATGGCATACAGAATGAGAAAAAAGGAAACAACGAGAGAAGAAAATGGAACATGAGAGAAATTTCCTGATACTGGGATAAAGTGAATTTGAGTAGCTAAAGAGATGGCTCAGCAGTTAAGAGCAGGCACTGCTCTTGCAGAGGGCCAGAGTTTGGTTCCCAGCACTTATGCCAGGAGGCTCACAGCTGCTTTTCAGTCCAGACCCAGAAGATTCTCCACTCTCTTCTGATTTTTGCAGACACCTGCATTCACATGCACATTACCTCCCTCGATATATACACACAACTAAAAATAATAAAAAATAAATTCTAAAAAATTGAGTTTAGAAACAAAGAGCTCTGATTAAAAAAAAAAGAAGGAGAAAAAAGAAGAAGAATCACAGCACAAAAGCCTAGACAGTAACACCTGGAAACAAAAGCCTAGACAGTAACACCTGGAAACAAAAGCCTAGACAGTAACACCTGGAAACAAAAGCCTAGACAGTAACACCTAGAAACAAAAGCCTAGACAGTAACACCTAGAAACAAAAGCCTAGACAGTAACACCTAGAAACAAAAGCCTAGACAGTAACACCTAGAAACAAAAGCCTAGACAGTAACACCTGGAAACAAAAGCCTAGACACTAACACCTAGAAACAAAAGCCTAGACAATAACACCTAGAAACCCACTGGTCAGCTGATGCAGAGGTCCTCCCAGAGCACAGGACCAAAGGATGTGTGATAACTCACATGTCTGGGGACAAGAGATTAAGCTGCAGGAAAGGCCAAGATAGAGACTGCGGAGGTGGCTAGGATTTCCGACAGCCCAAAAGTTAGACTCAGAAGAATCAGGCCCTCTGTTCTGCCTGATAAACAGTCAGAAGGTAACTTGGAGAAAGAATGGGCTCCACTTCTGTCCAAGTAAAATGTTTGATGCACAATATATGTAAAATTCCTCTTAGTTATACTGGAATTTGACTAAATATTTTATGAAACTTATTTTTATAAACCGGAAATTGAATTTGTTAGTAGTTGAATAAACCACTAACTCTATACCTTAATGCATATTTTAGAGGACTCTAGGGCAAAAGAAAAATTTCAAACCACACTAGAAATATTGTCAGCAGAGGCTATAGGACATGCTGACTGCAATCTTTCCATTATATACAACAGTTCCCTTGCTTTAAAGTAACACTCCACTTAAGTAAAACTATCAAAATGGACTACAAACTCATCTGGAGAAGACTCGAAAGCCCATTGGCCTAAGACACTTTCAGCGGAGACCCTTGTGTTACATTCACAGTAGTCCCTCTGTCCATAACTGCAGGGTAAGGAGTCCATTACTACAAGGTAACACATTTCTGAAACTCAACCTGAAGGAAGCCAGACTTGATGGCTTTGCATGTCTTTGCTTTCAACACAAACATTACTCATGATTATCATTTTATGCATACTGAAAAATTTTAAATTTTATATTTTGCTTTGTCAAAGCTTTTAAGATACTTTGAGATATTTTATAAGTTGCAGAGTAACAAGGATTAAATAATAGAAATATACTCTCTAATGCTTGTAAAAATTATTAAATTTTTATTAAAAAATAGAGATATTTCAAAATTATAAAATAGATAGCTATAGGCATTTGTGATAGTCCCATTCTAAAACAAGACATTAAGGGGTAATTAGTAATTAAGGGATAATATCTAATATACAGACAACTCAGATGTGTACTAGTAATGTGCACTAGAGACTAGTAATTCTCTCTACCAAAAAAAAGAAAGAAAGAAAGAGAAAGAAAGAAATAGATTAGAAAGTTCCGAAACAAACTTAGGCAGAAAACCCAGCTTTTTGTTGAATTGTGCTTAAATAACACAGGCACATTCAAAACATCCCTATTTGCATGTAACATACTATTCTGGATTATTAACCATCATATGACTAGATTTTGTGAGCTTCGGAAGACAACTCCTGATTGACAGCCAGGTGATATCAAGGCCAGAGAAGGGCTCAGTCTTTTGATTTTTACCCCAGGAATCACTGAATACACAGATGATCACCGTGGAATATGTGCCCTATCTTTGTCAATATTGAGAGTAAGACATTTAATTAACAGAGTAACTCTGTACTAAATGGTTGCCTAGACAAAAAACAAATCACACTTCTTCACCCAATGGCATTCAGTCATAGAGAATCACAGTGTTTACTTAACATGCTGACGCTCAACATAATGTTACAATTAAAAGACAGCTTTTCAGAAGTCTGCAAGTCAACCAACGGCTGCATGCACACTGTTCCTAATGAAGACAACTACTATAAGTAGGTCATTAATAGTAACGCTATGTAATTTAAAGTGCGATGACTAACAACACATTTAAAAATGGAAGCCAATTTATTATTATAATTTCAAACCTAGTTCAGAGACAGAGACTGATTTTTGAGGTTTTATTTTTTTAAAAAAATAAAACAGTATAAATTGTGTTTCAACTACCCTTTCTCCAGATACAGTATTGAGCTTAAGCGACTATGAGATCAGTGGGTGGAAGATCAAAGAACATTTTTAAAACCTTCACTCTACTACCCACAAGGGTGTGGGAGTAATATGTCAGTGGGACTAAAATGTATGTGACAGAGCCTTAGAGATCCCCAGCTCCACAGGAGCAGGGTGTTCCTGAGCAGCAACCCTCATCCTGCCTTTGCTTGGTCTGCACCTCGGGACTGATAAATATAAAAAGTGAATTACATCAGAACCTAGAAGTGCATGTGCTCTTGTATGTCCTCTTTCCAGCCAAATCAAAGCAACTCTAATCACAGCCGATACTCAGAAATTTTGCTTATCTGTATGGTCTGTGAAGGTTTCTTATTAATTGCTAGGAATAAACTTGGCTTTTCAAACAATGGATAAACATAAGTTCTCTCTCTCTCTCATATACCTAAACTTAATCTACAAAAATAGATGTCAATCTCATTTTCAAAGGTGTCAAATCAAGGGGGAGGAGGAAGCTGTTACAGACGAGTGAATGAAAAAGACAAGGTGGCTTCTCTCAGCTTCTGGGGCAGATTTCCACTGCCTCTGACCAATCACTTTATCTTTTCGGGAACAGACACAACTGTGCTGAACCCACTCGGTCATACTCACTGTCATTCTCCACTAAAGCCATGTTCCCAACCTACTCCCCACATCCTGCCGTCACCTAGCCCTTACAGGCACCTTCCCTCTGTCTGCGTTATGCATATCATCTACCTGTAAAGCCCATCCAAGTTCCGCCACTCTCTTGGGATTTTCTTGCATAGAACACATTTACCAAATGATCAGGATCTGAGGAGTATTTATTATACAAGTTCATAATAGCTACCAATCACAGAAGAAACTAGTCACAGAATGTCCATGTCTTTGCTAGTTGCTTCAAACATATTACCAGTACTGTTTTCCCATTTCAATAATGGGAGGACATTCACCCAAACTCATACTTTCAAAATATTTGCCGTCCTAGTAATATGCAAAAGACAAATAGTTAGCGGGAAAATATACTGCAGTGAATTAACACAGTGGCACTCATACATCTCAAGATTGACCTATAATATTTCTGTCTTGGTTACTCATCAGTCCAGAAGCAAGAGAAAGATACATGCCTATACATGGCATGAGTGCCACGCCCCTCTGAATGGACCAGATATAATATGGATATTGCCATTATTCGTATTCACCCTCATATAAAGCTAAGTGCCATAAGTAATACTTAGGCATGACTGTCATGAAGATTCACCAAATGCCTTTGTACATATATGGATGTAATCTTTCCTGCATTTTTGGATTTCATTATCTAGTGCACTTTCTCATTTTACAGCAAGTATTTAAAAGAGCCTCAGTAGCTATTTTAGTGCAATCTAAATTAGTTACATAGGCATTTCCCTACTGAAAATTGATTAAATGATCTGTACCAAGCAGCACTAAAATGCACACAGACTTAGGAGGGACACAGTTCTTCTGGTTTGAGAAGAACAAAATGCTGCCCTCTGTGCAATGCCATCTCTTCTACAGATGCAATATAGTAACCACTATAGAGTTCCTGGGGGCATTATATTTGTTGAGAGAATAATAAAAAATTTAAGTATAACTATAGCAAATATGGGAACCCGTTATAATCACATGAAATCTAGTCGCATAAGAACACATTGATATAGTTTAAGAACACGGTTTTGCTTCTGCTTGATTACCTAGAGAGAAGACTTTATTCCCACACAGAAACACACACACACACACACTGTCACACAAGAACCATTTTATTGATTTCAAACCTTCTCTCATGTTTCCTGAGGCAGTAGATAACTTTGATGAGCGAGTTTTGCATCTGTTCTGGAAAGAACACATATGGACGCTTCCTTTATAAATATGAGACCTGTAAACTTACACAGAAATACCATACTTAAAATACTAGAGGCACAGAAAGATTTTAAATACAGAATAGAAAAAAAACATATGAACCTAAAGTTTGGTATTATAGATGCAGTTGAGGGAGCAGAATGGTATGTGGTGGAGAATCTACAGAGAATGAATGTAAAGGGTTGTTTGTTACCAAGTCTAGAAACAGAAGGGAAATCAAGCCAAAGCATGGTGGGTAAATCTACAAATCAAACAACATATTTATGTCTAGTTTGGAAGTTAATTCATACAAGAAAGTGTTAATGTGAAAACTAAATATTGCTGAGCAAAATGATCCTATAAAATGAACTTAGGACTGGAGGAATGAACAAACAGATCCATGAACAAAACAGAAATAGTGAGAAAACTGACTTAACTAATTATTCACAAGGACAAAGAAAAACCCTCAAAACCCACCAGGACTACTGGGATGTTACAAGTTCAGAAAAAGGAGAAAGAAAATTCAAGCCTAACTCATGACATGCCTGTAATCTTAACACTGTTAACTGAAACAGAAAGATTATAAATTCAAAGCCAGTTTAGAGTGCATAATGAGTTCAAGGCTACTGTAAGCTTCACAGCAAAATGAGAAAGTTAGGACAAGGGAAGTAAGAAGGAAGGAAAAAAAGAAGGAAGTAAGGACGGACAGACAGAAAAAAAAGATGGAGTGCAGGAGCGTGAACTGGATTCTCCCATGTGGGATGGCATTGGACAAATATAATTTACTAATTCTTTTCTTCCAAATGAACCTGTTCGGTGCTGAGTGCAACAGTGGTGCTCTATGCACTAGTTCCGGGGCACAGCCTAACCTTTTGCAATCCATGATTACAAAGTGATAACACAGATATTTAATCCCAGCACTCTGGATGCAGAGGCCAGAGAATTTCTGTGAGTCAAGGCCAGCCTGGTCTACAGAGGGAGTTCCATGACAGCCAGGGCTGGTACACTGAGAAATCGTGTCTCTAAAACAAAACAAAACAACAGCAAAACAAAACACACACACACATGCAAAAAAAAAAAAAAATCAAGCCCAACCAATGCAATATTGCTCCCCACCCTGTCATATCTACCTTACTACAGTCCCCAGGAACTCCTCTCCTTCCTAGAAAGTTTAGAAATCAGTGACCTTCCTTTTCTTTTGTAGTCAGCTTTGAGAATAAGAGTTGTAAACAGAAAAGAGAAAAGAGTATAAAGGAGATGGATGTAGGATTATAGCCTGAAAGAAATTACTATTATGGGTTTCCTTCGTTGGAGTCAGGAAAAGAAAAAAAATCCTCATTCTGGAAAATGGGCTAATATCTGCTTCCTAGAATTACTGGAGGCAAGAAGCATAGGATTATTTACCACTTTCTTCCTTCATTATGATCCATTTTCCCCACTGTTGAGGTTTCCGCACCGGGGCATTTAGAGTGCATAATCCTTTATTTTTGCCCCGGAGTACAAGATAGCCAGGGAGAAGATGTAGGAGGAAAAACAAGCCCCTGAGAGGAAGTGAACATTAATCATGTGAGACAGAGTGAATAACACAGCCCAGGTGGGTCCATCACAAAGACAATCTGATACTGAAACACCGGACAGCTCCCTGGGAAGCAAGTTATGACAGTGTTGGCACCAATACCAGTGATGCAAAGAGAAAAGAAAGAAATGCCCAGCAGCAGCAGCAGCAGCAGCAGCAGCAGCAGCAGCAGCAGCAGCAGCAGCAGCAGCAGCAGCAGCAGCAGCAGCAGCAGCGAGGCGATGTAATATGAAACCATGGCTTCATGTCCCGCCCACTTCCGCACCCACTGAGAATGCTGTTCCTGGGACTGAAAAAAAATTAAAAAAAAAAAACCCAGCTTGAGGATCAACGCCAACCCACGCTTATCTCAAAGCCAAAATCCTAACCACACAGCTCAGGGCACTCCAGACAGGTAGACAACAACGAGGACAGAAAGGTCAGGGCTATGAAGAGCCCCTCACATCCACCACCTCCCAGAGCACAGGAGGGCACCCCCTGCCAAATCTGCTTAAAATCCTCTGAATCGCTGGCTCCGTTTCTTTCAGGCATTTGTTGGAGACCAGCCTACGCTGATATGGATGGACTAGTGAGATACTGCCAAGTAATAAACAATCAGACATTCAGTTATCGAACTTGCATAAAACAAAAAACAACAGCTTAGTATTTGAAGCCTAAGAAACGCCGAGTTTTTAACTTCCTCATATAGACAAGACCACAACCGATAAAAAGATCCACTAAAATTCTATGACTTTCTTTTATCTCAGTTTTGGTATTTACTACCATATAACTAACTATTCTCTTCACAACATTCTATCAAGATATAGACACAATATTTGAAATAAATATCACCTAGACCTAGGCCCAAACCTCTGCTCATTCTCATGTCTTCAATACACAAGTCAAAATATTCCCAAACACTGTTAGACTGTCCCCTTCTGTCACCAAGGTTTGGAGTTGGAACATAAAGAGCAGAGGCCACAGCAGAGGCCTCATCTGTTCTGTTGCACCATTCTGCCCTGAAAACTGGCGTAATGAGCATCCATCAAAGGAAAGCAAAGTCTCTCACTCACCTTGTGGGACTAATTTCAAACCAAGTAAATAAAACACCACCGCCTCTATGTTTCTCATTCTTCTGGGCTCTATCAAGTTATAGTCCTGAATAGCCTACCATCACCTCTCTAATGTTTAAATAAGATATGCTACAGATGCAAGAGGGCTAAGATGGCGCAGGGGTCAAACAGCTGCTCAGGAAGCTGATGATGACTGTTGTTCAGCTTCCCTGAAAGCAAGGAAGAAGACGTACATCATGGCTGTACAAGTTTCGGAAATCTCCGCATGAGTCTATCAAGAGATGGGTGGCAGAGATGGAGACCTGTTAGACAGAGGCTACCAGGCAGTATGCAGCACCTTGGGATGTTCTCTGACCTCTGCATATGTGTCCATGACACATTTGTAACTGTGTGCATATGTGTGTGAGTAAGAGAGAAGTGCACACACACACACACACACACACACACACACACACACAAGATGAAGAGGCAGAAGAAAGGAAAGGGATATGGGAATTGGCAAGGACAGAGAGAAGAGAGTGAAGGAGAGGGAAGAAAGAATATGTACATATTTTATAATTTTTTTTATCTTATTCATCTTTCTCCCTCTCCCACCAACATATACCAAGCTGGCTCTCATCACCCCTATTTTGACAGTCTTACCTACTGGCCTTTTACTTTTACTGTCCACATACTTAGTTCCAGCTAAAAGTCCGCTCTGCCTGTGAGTGCTTTGTCCTTCTAGATGTCCGGCCTCTTTCCACAGTAAAATTATGCTCCTAAGGGAACTGCTACAGCTGACTCTGCAGTGCATCCCACCCATGAATCTGGCCTCCCATTGCCCTTCCACCCACCAATCTAATTTCCATATTTATATTTAGCCCATTTTATCCAACTCCATCCATTATAAGATAAATTCTATGAAGACAGGGATTTTATAATGTTCCATCTTCAGCACCTACAAAGATACCAGGAGTGAAGCATTAATTTTTTTGTATGAACAAGCAATTCTAAGTAAACAAGAAAACTACAAGGAAGTTAGGATAGGGTTTGGTAAATATCTGTCATGAAGGCGCTTACCATTCAATATTAAAGGTTCAGAGTGTGAGCCCACTCACACTAATTACTTCTTGGATTTTTCTATGGCGTTTCTGAAGCATACATTTTAGCACTTACTCATTCCACAAATGCAAAAAATAGCTAAAAGCATTATGTGTGCCAAGATCTGCATTAGCCCCCAGTGATACACAAATGCACTCCCTGCCTCATTCTAAACTACTTCAAGATGCAGAGAGCTACGTCTGGCCTCCATGTGGTACTTTTGAGAGGATGATACCACATTAAAGAAGTGGACAGAAAAAAATCACAGAAAAATAAAAGGAGATAGAAAAAAAGAGATGTATGCTTCTAAACAAGTTTTAGATGTTCACAGCAGTTTTGAGCAACTGTACATTAAGAGCTACTATCATATACAGAAACTCCAAATATGTCCTTTTTCTAAATGCTTTGCACCTACTCTGGGCCATGAATGAAATGTCTCCATGAAACGCTGTAAGCGCCATTCTCAGGGAAAGCGCTCCACACTCCTGTGTCTACCCTACTACACAGAAGAGGGAAATAAACACCAAACTTGAACCTTCCTGTTGAGGAAGTTAATAATTCCATTTTTTCTTAGGAATGCTACTCCAGTACATTAAACAATGTTTCAACTCAGTAACACTTAGATTATTAATTGAATCTATTTTCTCCTTCACAAAAATAGTAGAGTTCAAAAGCAAGGACCACAGAGAAAAAGCCTCCCCATTGGTAAACAAGGCTGTCACATAGATTATTAGTATCTGATTTCTAAATGCAAAAAATTCATTAACTGAATTATTGTGTTCTCTTAGTTAAAATACTGTGTGTTTCCCAATGCAATACTTCTTTTCTACCAAGTATTATTATGGGAAAATCTATAAAGTTGTGCTCATTCTACAACCACTGAGCAAAAACGAAGAGTCATTTGGTAGATGAAGGAAGGTATCATGGCATGATCATCAACAAAGACATCAATGCTTATGGGTTAAATAAATGTCATTTTCTTCAGCTGCTAAGTTGCAAGTATTTTCTAGTATAAACAAAATATATAGCTTTGATCTCTGCTACTGCACAGAGTGTAAAAATTCTTTGTGTGTCAATACTTATAAGACAATAAAATGCTATATTTGAATACATAATATGATCTTTAACACAGCTGAATCTTTCCACCTATGTGAAAGAATGGCATTTGATATCATTGCTACATGACTACTGTTTCACACATCTATATAAGAAACCCTTGCTGGTCATCTTTCCGTGAGCCAGACACTATGCACACAGAGCAACCAGCAGTTCCGGCTTTTACTCATTAAAACACAAACAGTGGCTATCTGAACTGGTGTTATCAATCAAATACATTTCCAAACATTGAGACATGTCTCATGGAGACCAATGCCTTGGGTTGAATATTTAGCCATCAATCTTCAGAAACCTAAAATACTGAAGACATACAGGAAATATATTTGAAATTTTAACAAACCCATAAACAGCCTGAGTTCTATGGTTGTTAAAATAGCAACTGAAAAGCAACTCATATGTACCTAGGTAAAGATGAAAACATCTTTCCTCCCAAATACCATCATTCTCTGCTCACTTTAGAAAATCTGCCCCTGAAGAATAACCAACCACTATCTGATTGGAACTAAGGCCCACTCCACAAGATGGAACCCATGCCTAACCCTGCCCAGGTCAACAAGGACCTAAGACTACACAGGCCATGGACCTAGAGGAAAACCCAATACGACTGTTCTGCTAAAGGAACATAGCAACGAAACGACCCCTTAAGACACACTGCTCTACTCATAGGTCAATGCCTTGTTCAGCCACCATCACAGAAGCTCCCTGGAGCAGATGGGAACAGAGACAGGGATCCACAACTCAACAATGTGCAGAAAGACTTTGGAACGTTCATTCCTAAATGAGATGTCTCCAAATCCCTGCCCTCGAGGCTCAGGGAACTCTGTAGAAGAGAAAGTGGAAAGAGTGTAAGGTAAGCGGGGGTGGAAGACACCAAGAGAACGAGGCATGTAGAGCAGGACTAGCGCACATGGATTCGTAGACACTGTGGCAGCACTCACCGTGCCTGCACAGGGTAAGCAATGTGGTCCCAGTGATGAGAAGTAGACACACTCCTGTCTCTCACCCAGAACTGGCTGTAACCACTCACAAAGAAAGAATTAGTTTTCACCAATGCAATCTCCCTGGGGCTACAATCCACACCGAAGGGCGAGTAGCAGACAACCAACACAAATGCACACAGTGGTGTTTTGGGACTTTTCTTGAGCCTTGCAAATCCTTTGCTTACATAGAATGGTCTGATTTTGTTTTCATCACCTGCGAATGTGCGTGTCTGTGTCTATATGTGTTTCTTCACACACTTTCTTCAACTCTTTTTTTTTTGCTTGTTTGTTTTGTTCTATTCTGGTTTACTTATCTTATTTTGTATTATTCTATTATTAGATGTCTGTTTTCTAATGAGAGGAAGAAAGGACTGGATTTGGAGTGTGGGGAAGTCAGGCTCTGTAAGGAGTTAGGGGAATAGAAGCCACCATCATATTATACTGTATGAAAAAAAAACTTCTCAATAAAAAAAACACATAGTGAGTACCATACAAGTGTTGTAAAATAAAATATAGATGCTCCAAACACTGATCTAAAACAAAGTTTAATTTAGTCTTACTTAATGGGGCTGAGAGCCAGCCAGCATACATTGGTATTAAGAGAATGCACAGTAGATACTTCCTAAAAGCCAGAATGGGTCTATCAGAGGGCCTTGATTGACAATAGCAGCCTAGTTTGAAGAGCAATGACATGGACCTACGGACAGCGAACACATCACTTCAGCAGATGCCAGTTCAGCGAATCACCACCCCTGGGTAGGGTGGGGGTATATAAGGCTTAACCCTTCCTGAAATAAGCTGAGCTTGTTATTCCAACCTGTTCCCGATGCCTGCATCATTGGTTCAGCGCCTACATTCCCTTGCCCCCAAGGGATACCCGCAGGGACCCTGTTACACTTGTATAAGTCAGATTTTGGGGGAAAAAAATCTGGGGCCCAAAAAAAAGAAAGAAGAGGAGTTGATGATGATGACTTACCCTCAAATGCACCGTCCCTTCCATTGCCACCTCAGAGTCGTCTCTTTCTAACACAGCAGACCATTTATTCCAGCTACGGACTTAAGCTAATAGTCAGCCTTTGTCAAGAGTGACTGGAAGGTGCGAAACAGCCTTCAGGTGTGTGTGATAAGATCCCCTGTGTCAATCTGAAAAGCAACTGATTCTTTGAACTCTTCTGTCTTATCAGATACTGACGTTTTACTACTTTAGAGCAAACATAATAAAAAATACATTCTTTTTTTCTTTCTTAAAATTGTTTATACTGAGGTATACAATTTTCTCTACTCCCTTCTCCTCCTCCCCTCTCCATTCTACCCTCTCCTGTAACCACCTTTTAAATCAACTGTTCTGGACAATTTGAAGATAGGAGTTGCAAGGCAGAAATATATATATATATATATATGTATATATATATAGTTATTGATATATATATATATATATATCAATAAATCTTTAAGTATAAAGACAGTGACAACAAAAGGAGAAAAACACTGCCCTGAGCTTTCAAAGGAAGCTGCTTGTAGAAGCTGATGTAAGGACCTTAAAACAAGCATTCATTGTACTCAGGAAATTAAAAGTTGTACTTTTAAAATGTTCCAGATCCTTCCAGAAAGTTTAAAATAAAACTAAATAACTACCTTCTTAGTTGCCCTGGGAACACTTATAATTTGAACAGAGATATACATTGCAAACTCTCCCTGAAGTGTCTTAGCCTTTGCCTTAAAATTTTATTTTTACACACGCCCAATTTGTCCATTAAAAAAATAGAATGTAAATTTCCCCTTGGAGACGGAGAGGCGAGTGTGGATGTGACAGGAGGGACTCTTTATGGGTAAGTCTTCTTTTCTTCTTTCCTTCTTTCTTTCTCTTTCTCCTATTTTTGGTTTTTGGAGACATGGTTTTTCGCCTTAATTCTCCTAGAACTCACTCTGTAGACCAAGCTGGTCTCAAACTCAGAGATCTGCCTGCATCTGCGTCCAGAGAGCTGGGATTAAAGACGTGTGCTACCACTGACCTGTGCCTGTGAATAAGCCTTTTTCTGATCAGTGTGTTGTAGAGACAGAAGAATCGTTCTTCTCTCCCTCATACATGAGACAGGTGCTCTGTGTCCTCTAGAGCAGTGCTCACTGTGAGGTATCGCAGCAGACACGTCTACTCTGAGTGGTGACTCAGCAGGGTCAGCCCCTATCTATCTACCAAAGACTCACAGTTCTCAGAGAGCTCCACTAATTTGTGGGACCACAGCTCTTTATTTAAAAGGCAGTTTGACGCTATGTCCATTTAGCAAAGCAGTAGCAGTAGGCTTAATCTAGATCCCATTAGCTACCCTGTCATAAGTTTTGTTAGCCAGATTTACAGTACCAGGTATGAGTTTCCTCCTGTGAAGCAGAGGAAAATGGTGGGAAACTCCATAAACCTCATGCCATTCTCACTACTGGACAAAGCAAAGAAGTATCTTTAGAGTGTGCAGCCGTAACAACAGATTACACCCCCTCCCCAGAATGCTCACATAGCAGAGAGACTTAGGAACATGACAAGACCTTTGCACTCAGGAATTCATGGTAGCTGTAGCTGTGGTTGTCTGTTAAAATCAAACCAATCAATATTCCAGGATGGACTGGGAGGGCCTCACAAGCCCCCACTCCTACCTAAGGAGCTACTGATGATAGTTGACAGCTGCTAGGGGAAGAAGAGTCAGTTTTCTTTAGGAATGGGGTTGGTCCCTGGTAGACTGGTTATTAAGTGGATGGCCCCATGCATACGCTTATGAAAAGCACTAAAGGGAAGGACTCAGTAGGTTCTACAAAAAAAAAAAAGTACATAGGGTTGGTAGCTCTGTAAAGTGTTGGAATGGGGTGAATATGATAAAAAAAACAGTACTACAGATATGGATAAATTTCTCAAAGACAACAAAGATAGTCTTAAAAATAAGAGTATCACTAACTACAAAACAACTACCCAAAAGATACTCAGCAAATCTGCAGTACAATGAGCACAACACCTACCAGCTGGCAGACTGCACAGCAACATAGAATGGAATGACTTTTGAAAGAGTAAACAAATATGATAAGAGATATAATGGTTTACAAGATATAAATCCTGTTACAACAAGACACGACAATCTCTACAACGAGCCACCCTAATGTCAGTGGCTTAAAACGTTGAAAAGTTTACTTGTTCTGTGCATGTATAGTTGTGGGCAGAACTCAATAGGATCAAGACACCCAGTTTTATACCTAGGTGTAGTACAAGCTGCAAGCCCCTCCATATGGTTCTCTCTCCAGCAGTGTGGCTCAGACCTCATTCCATTCCTGGTGATGCCCTCTGAAGACCTCCAATCACGGCAGTGCCACCGCCCTTCCATTCTATCACACAAAGGAGCTCAGAGATCAGGGCAGGAGAAAGATCGCTCCCCTATGATGAGTGTGTACAGCACAATAAAGACAACTGCATCTCCATATAGAAAATTCACAACACACACAAAAGGAAACCGGAATAAAATATAAAAGAAATGAAAAGGAAAAACAGTAATGAGATAAAGCATGGAGGGTCAAGTGTCATTCCTTGATAATATACCACAACTCACGCCCACAGAAAATAAAGATGAAGGCATCGGACAAGCAGGTGCACCCAGGATCAGAATATCTAATCAGAATTCTTAGACCGGATGAGGAGAGAAGTGAAGAGGACTAACAGCCATCACTCACTCTCCTCCCATTTCTAAACACACAGTAAAAACATTCTAAGAATTTACTCCCAAGGAAATTCGTAGGGGAAAATGTCAAATTCTTAAAGTTGCAAAACTCTGCTTTTTAGTATTTTTAAGAAGTCAATGTTTCTATCATAACTTTTTAGAATAAAAACATATTAGACTCAGAACATCGACAGTTGGAAAATAAAGCAGATGACTGGTATATTACTTTAAACCCTAGGACAGGCAGTTTCCTCTCTCCTGCACCAAGGCACAGTGGTGGCTACTCAGTCTTCAAATCCCTATGCTCTGGAAAAAGAAAATAGTGGTATTACTCATGCTTGACTTTTGCCAAGGAACGGTTAACAGATGGATGCAAGCCGTGGACATGTGATGAGATGGTTCTAAGTTGCTACAAAATCAACTTTGTTGAGCCTGAACAAAACTTTCTCTGGAAAAGGCACAGCCTAACCCACAAAATGTAGGTGACTGGCCTTATGTCACAGTCGTCTTCCACACAGTTCTTGTTTGCTGCTTTGCCCCACAATCTAACATCAAAGAGGCAGTCGTCATTTATCCTCAGTTCATCTGTAGTACCTCTGTATCTCAGCAGGAATTCTAACACAGTGGACAAGCTTTAGAGTCTGCAAGTCATTTAGGACAAAACAAGGAGCTCCAAGTTCAATAATAGAGATTGAGAGACAAAAAGAAAAGAAAAAAAGAAAAAGATTTCTAATAAAGCAAGAGGCCAAAGAGAAACTGCACAGGATCCAAAACAAAAAATGATAGAAAAAAGGAACTGGGAAATACCCCCACCCCAACCACACCACATGCACACACATACGTACTGCCTTTAAATACAGATTACTCAGGTTAAAGTTAACTTTTAACATACCTATAGGTATGAGGGTAGGTAATATATGAAAGTTCTGGAAAAAATAATTACTGTTATTTAATTTTTCTACTGGCAAAAGTGGAAAGAACACTCACTAATCCTGAAGGCAAAGAATCCAGAGAGAATATTAGTTCTGATCTCTGTAGCCCTTGATAAATTACCGAGTCCTTTAAAGTTGAAAATTTTCTCTATAAAAATATGGATAGTTTATTTTTGAACACTTGTATTAACAAACCACATATGATTTTAATATTTATACACATTAAGACCACAAGTGTACGTTTTCATCCTAGAAAAGGCATATTTCTGTAGTCAGAAGATAGTGTTTTTAGGTCATATTCCACACAGACTGACAAGACAGTCACAGCTAAGTGTTGTCCTTTTGATATTAAGTTTCATTCATTTATTCAGCAAACCTAATTTGGGTGCATCGGGAGTACTAACAGTTAACACAATAAACTGATCAGTCCCTCATCTCCTGGAGCTTACTATGCTATGGGAAAACATAAAAAGAGCAATTGCATAGTTTCGGGTGGCTGCTTTATAAAAATGAAGTAATTGAGTTAGAATGTCTTCAAGGTTCTCCCTAGATTTTAGTCTCTGCCTGTGGTTATAAATGTCAACAAAAAAGAGGCTCATGATTTCTCATTCTGATGCTTTTGAGGGTGCTAAATCATTCTAAAATTGAAATCAAAAGCTTCCAAAACTAGCAACAAAGCTACAAAGGCTTTCAATATCACAAAAGCAAAAGTCCTCACCAAAGAGGAAAACTTAAAAATTACTGTTAAAGGGAAAGTTGTGCTGTTAGAGGGAAAATTGGCCTCACAGAGACTGTTTTCTATTCTCCTGAATCCAGTTATTTAGAAGGTGATACAGACGCAACACAGGACCACAAAAACTCAGCATACAGTCAGAAATGACGATTGAGATGCTCACAGGACATATTCAAAATCATACACCAAGTCATGAATGGTCACAACGGAACACTAGCAAAGACAATGTGAACAGAAACATCTTATTCTTCACCTTTCTATATCAGTCCTACACACATCAGAAGCTAAGGAAACCATACAAAGGGTCTACAACTCATTTCATCACGGTTCTGTTTCTGCTGGTAACTTTACCTGTGTAAGCCTTCCTCAAAGTGTCTGAGCTTTCAGAATGAATAAGAGAGACTAAGAAATACAGACATGAAGAGATCTAATCAAGACAAATCACTCAGGCGGCTCTGTGAGTACATGACAATAAGTGGATACCAAGAAGCCTTCTTTAAAGGGTTTGTCCCATGACGGACAGCCAGAAAAATCATATTTGGGTCAATCAAGAAACATTCATCTGAATAATGAAAATATGATTTAGAAATTCATTTGGTAAATTTAACAAACGTTATTTAACAAAACCCATTTAAAATATAATCTAAATAACAGATGATTTATAATTAACAACAATTGTATGATGAAAAACAGCTTTAGAAATTTGTTAAGAAGGAAATCCAGTCTAACAATATTAAGACTATTGAAAAGACACACTTAATACTCTTTTTAACTTTCAGGTATCTGCAGCATCTGTAGACCTACTTAAATCATAAGTTTCAGGAAGATAAAGCTTTTAAAACCCTATGAAATTCTATAAGACTCAATTCATATTATTTCTCAAAGTTTTAAGATGTATAATCTAAATTTCTCTATTATTGATTTTTAACTTAGATTAAAAAATAACAAAATTAACAAAAATTAGTTTTATGTGCAAATTCAGGCAATGTTATTTGTATCTAGGATATGATAAATGAAAACCTTTTAGTTCCATTTCTTTAGAAACAGATAAGAGAAATCAAGGGTTTTGGCTATATGTTGCTAAATGTATTGGTATGAACAAAACTTTATTAATGTACTCACAAACCTAAGAATTTAGGGCAGACAAAGAACTTAGAAATCAATATTCTTATTTTACACATGAGAAAATCTCTATGAAAATGTTAAATGGCACCAGGCTCTGTAATAAAATGCTCCTTGTGCTACCTAATCTTTGCCAACTTGAGGAGTTTTGCAATCACACAGGAGACTCTCTTCTGGAGGTGGGAAGAGTCACCCTGAATGAGGCCCATTCCATGTCATAGGCTGGGGTCACAACTGGAGTCCCTGCCTAGCGCTCCTGCTGCCAGGCCCACAAACCTGGCCGTCTGTCACGTCCGTGTCACTGCTACAGGCATCTAGTGCACCCTGTATCACCAACCAATACCCTACCCGAGCCGGTCACAACTCAGAGACACCTGCTCTGCTCCTCTGGGTTTTCTTTTAAACCTAAAAACTTGAAGGTTAAATAATATGAATCAAACACGTTAAGATATTTGAAAGTTAAGCTACTTAGTAAAAACTAAAGAATAATGAGAATGGTGCTACTCACTGACTATGTTTATCAGTAGATTAAGTGGACCCCTCTGGCAATATCTGAAAAATGGGCATGCATCAAACTCTGTTGCTCCCTCCTCTATTATTAAAGGGCTCTGCCCATCTCTTGTGAACAACTTCACAAAAGCAGGCAGTGTTCCTAAACACAGCAAACAAGATGTTGAGATTTGGAAATAAAGTCACATGAGCAAAAGATACCGCCCTAAGAGAAGGAGGCATTGGGGTAAAAAAAAACATGATCAAAATGTATTGTTCCTATAAAATCTTTTCAATAAAGAAGGTAGGAAAAAGAAATAGGCAGAGTCAGCAATGTGGCCCGGGTCTGGAATTTCAGCACTTCAGAGCCCAAGGCAGAAAGGTCACCAGTTGCAGTCCAGTTTTCTCTGATAGCTGATACAGTCCGATAGTTTATTCTACGTATCAAGACACTGTCACAAAAAAAAAGTCAGAAAAGGTAACTTGGTGGAGTCCTGCAAGTAATCTCAATCTTTAAATGCCATCAGATAAGTAAAAATTGAAGTTTTAGGTTTCTGCAAGGGCAAATCTGGCTATCGTGAAAACAGACTGTTTCCTCAAGGTAACGGGTGAACATTCAACACGGATGATAATGGAGATACTAGACACTCCCTTTAAAACACACAGCACCAAGCTGGATTACTATGACACAAGAAAACACAGAGTAGATGATTATGAGACCTTGAAAAGATCTGAAAATCTTCTGTAGATGCTGTTTGCTCATTAGAATCATGGTGAGTCTTAAAAACTACCTCCATGGATTCCTTAAAATGAGGATTTTTCCGGGGATGGAGGAACTGTTTTGTTCCATTTGTCTGTTTAATTCTGTCGCATGGGTCTAGCACACAGCTACAGCTGAGAAGCACTTCATTAGCTCACAAATGAGGTAATTAGAAAAGAGTTGAACTGTAATTTGAACCCAGGTATTTTATTCTGCTTTCCTTTTTCAGTGCTGGGGATGGAACTCAGGGTCTTACACACGATTAGCAAATATTCAATCAATTATATCTCTTGCTTGCCTGTTATTTTCAATCCAGTAACTCACATACAAAGTATACAATTTCATGATATGCATGACTCTCCAAATCTTACAGGTACAAATTTAGGGGAGAAAAGTATGTACTTTATTCTTTTCCCCCATATTACAGATTCTCTTTGATTTATTTCTTATTTCCTAATTTTATAGAACTTTCAAAGAAAAGATACACAAAGTTAATCACTTGGGCTTTGCTTTTGATGGTGGTAAATGATTCCCTGTTGTTTCAGCAACTGTTCTTCTGCAGAGATCCTTGTCAAGCAGGTACAGGATCCTGCTCTTCCATCTGTGACCAAGAAGAACTGCCCGTAGATGTCTCTTTCACTTACAGATGGGGATGGCTACAAGCTACTTTTTGCTTGATTTAAAAAATGTTCATCAATGTGAGACCGAGAAAAGGGTAATGGATTGAGAATAAGGAAATGCAAATTCCTGAAATGGAATCACAGGAGAAAAAAAACAACAAAACCATAAGCAAAGGTTAATTGTAAGGCTCAGCATCATATGACAAATACTTTCTAATAACTAGCAGTGGACGTCATTGCAGGGTTAGGTATTCTGAAGAGGGATTCCCAAGGAATAAGAATGAGACACAGCACTTCTTTTCATGGTGCTGGGAATTAAATTGAGAGCCCTTCATATGCTAGGAAGCTCTCTACCACTAAGCTATAGCTTAGCCCACTAAGTGGGATTTAAACAAGACACTTCTTGTTTAAACCCATTTTTCCCTACTTACCAAATTATATAGTTCAATATGATCATAACTTTCATAAGTTTCCTAAGTATAAGTTTCAACTCTTGTTGGTTAACATCCTAGTTGAGAGACGAACTTCTGTTTTTTTTTATTTTTTAAATATATTTTACTGTATATAGTGCTTTATAGAGATCATTACTACTATATGATATAAGTTCAAAACCACAAAGTAACTATAAGAAAGGTCTGCCTTATAATCACTCTTTTAAAATGATCTGAAATGTGAAGGTCATCATAGGATAAACCACACAATGAAAAGTAATAAGGGCCCAAAGTAGCATCTTACTCCCCGAATCATCATCTGTACTCATGTGCTGCCCAATGAAACAACAGTGCCCCTGAGAGATGTAAGCGTCAGACAGGTCAAGGGGCTGGTAAACTCTTAGCACATCCGTCATGCTCCATCAGCACTATTTTTTGCTTTCTTGTATTATGAAAGAATTCCAAGCAGAAGTAAGCTACACTGAAAACAGAAAGTGCCCCACTCTCCCCACCCCAAATAAATCACATTCCATACAAAAATCTAATATTTTTTTATCAAAAATTTCATTTTGTAATATTTTTCAAAGATAGATCTACTTAAAGAAGAGGTTTTTGGATTTTTCTACTTTAAGACAGGCATTAAGCACTGATGTATCATGAAGTGTTTGGATCTTGGACCACGGGTTGATTTCTCCGAGTGATTTAATTCATATTTGTGTTTATTCATATTTGTGTGTTCATATTATATTTATTTATATTTGTGACTCATTAACCATTTCAAATGGTATACTTGGAAAACTGGAAAAATTCAGTTGGATGAAAATTTAATGATAAATATCTTTGAGAAAGAAGATTAAGTAATTAAAGAATTAATTCAAATTAGAAACCATGCTTAACTAAAATTGGATGCAAAACCACATGATTCTCTCAGAAGATTTAAAAACTTTAGATAAATAAATCTTTGTAAAATAAAGAAGAATAGATATACAAGGAAAATGGGTGTTGCTATGCTTAATTATTAGTTCTAGTTGACTAGTTGAAATACCATGAGTATTTAAAGAAACACAGCGCTGGGCAAACCTGGAAAAGTTCAAATGTAAATACAGTGCAGTCTTTATGCTACAATGGACCAGAAATTGTCCTTAAAACATCTGCATCTTATTATAGGTCTGGAAATGAGAGAATGGATTATATGCTTTGAAATCTATTTCTTAATTTCCATCTTTGTGTGTCTACTAGCCTACAGATTAAAAGGCCCATGTGTATCTTTTATTACTAATAAGCAGAACTCTAGCCTGCTTTGAGTATACTTTGAGTGGTAAACTAAAAGCAATTTTAATTTATAAATCAATTTAAATTATGCAAGTATAGTTATGTGGAAATAAAGCCATGTCACAGCATAGAATAATGAAATTGAGCTAATTAAACATAGTTTCATGGTAAGAACAGTTTAAAATTTATTCAACCTTTTGGTTAAAGGCAAGTTTCGTATCTGTTGTTCACTTAAAGAAAGTAGGTTTAAAGAATAAAAGAAATTAAGTGAAAATGGTACTACAAGTTGTCTTTAGGAAATTAGTAGTTCTTTCCAAAAGAAAAGTAAGGAAATCACAAGGAATGTGAAATAAACTTGGAATACTGATGCTTAGCAATGCCTGTGTTTGTGAACAAGCTCAGGGACAAGAGCGTGCAGACCTACTGCAAGATATAGTTTTCAAGCAAACTAGAGAGAGGTTCTCAGCCCACAGCAGGTGCATGTATCCTTGGGCCAGCGCATTCTCCACAGAACATGACTTCTCCCACCTCCTGTTGCCAACTTTCATTTCTAAAAGCCTACAGAACTGGCATTGAATTGGTACCATACTGACATCCCTACTGTGTCAACCCAGCCTGCATAGCCACCACAATGCTTACACTAGCACAGATCTGTGATGATTCCCTCCCTCTCTCCTCAGACTTCAGCTCTACCCCCCACTTGTTTTCCACTTCAGTTCTTGTCAATCTGACAGCCTGCAGTGACCTTCTCTAGCCACAGAGATGAAAACATCTTGGTGTTGAATTTGTAAAGTTCTCAGGTGGACTGTCTCATACCCTCAGTCTTCATCTCCCTGGGCCTTTCAGTCACCTCCTTCTCATGATGACAAAGACGTGTGAGTGGTCTGATAACGTCTCAACTCCTTTTTGAGCCTATCCCTGATAATTCCTCCATTCTTATCTAAAAATGTAAGGGACACAGTCTACCCAGATAACCTTTCAAAATTCTTCACACTTCTAACAGAATGGATCTTACATTCCTACCATCAACAAAATGGCCCCAGGAAGGCAACTCCCCCAAGAAACATCCAGAAATCTTTCATCACCATCACACCCAGTTGCCCTCTCTTAAAATTACAACCTATTCATCTGAGCTTCACTGAAAATCTCTTCTAAGAAGCAAACTTAACCCTCCCATACCTCCCAAATAATCCAGGTTCAACGTGGCATGAAGGCTCTTCTGAGATCTCCTGGAGGACCTCCAAGTGTTCATTTACTTAGAGACCTCCTGAAAATGGAATGTTTCAACTCCAGAACGATGCCTAGAGCTAAGAAGAAATGAAGCAAGGAAGGAAATGTAAAATTTCCACATCCATATAAAGAATTCTATAATGCTTTCTGTTGTTTATTAAATCTTAGAAAATAAAACATAAATAAAACTCAATAGCATGAGTAGGGTCAGGGGAAATAGGACACTAATTGTGAGTGGACACTAATTATGAGATGTATTAATTGTGAGTCTAAAGAATTTGTTAACATTTGACATAAGTAAACCTCACTTAGAACATGCAACAATATTTATTATTATTGTATCGAGTCAAAATGAGAAATACTTTTCAAAAAGAAATCAAGTAGAGCCCAAATAAAAAAGCTGCTGAGTCTTAGGCTTGACTCATAGATTTGTATAACCTTGTAGCAGTGATCAGAGTGGTCAGGGAAGGTGTCCTAGCACTTTAAGATATCAGAACAAGATAGATACTGACAACATAGAGAAAGAATGATCAAACTTACAAAGCCATTAAAAAGCACATTTGACTTATCTACAAATATAGTTCTATCTACAGTTTCTCTGTAGTATATAGAAATAAAGAGGCCCCTGTGATGATCCTACTAAATTCTGGCTCTTGTTGTCAAATACTTGTCATCATTTAGGGGGCTTTGTTATAAGCTGTCATTGATAATGGTCAGGAAAAAAGTCAAACAGAGGAGATTAGATTGATGAATCTCTCTTTTTCTGAACTATAATAATCAAACTTATAGTCATGTTAGGTATCCTTTCAAGATCAAAGAGACATACATTTTGAATAGATAGATGTTCTCCAAACACTTCAAAGACCTACAATATATGGTATTGAAAATATTTTAATAACATAAGGCTTTTTATGACAGTGAGACATGTCAGTCCATAAGCCAAAGATAGATGCCTCAAGGTGACAGAGGAACCCTGGGTGACAGTCCAGGCAGACACCTGTTTCTGACATTTCTCACATTTTTTGGAAATTACTTGCTCATATTTCCTCCTTACTCAATTAATATTATTTCCTTCTTGGGTCTCTGAAGGAGCTGAAGACAAGATAGTTATAGTTTACCAGACACAGAAGGCAAATTATGATAGTAAGTAAATTAGGTACAAGACTTTGGATTCACCAAAATAGGATAGATATGAAGTGTTTTCTCTGAATTTTTCAATTGCAAATGATTGGATATTGTTGATGTACTCATTGTCTATATATAAGGTATATTGTTAATATACTTACTGTATATAGCTTTTCTTATATTGGTTATAGCCTTCTTTTTATTTTAGAAAAAAGGGATATATAGTAATATTTAATTTATGTTTAATAAATAAAGCTTGTGTGACTATCAGAAGGTCAAAGCTAGGCCACTAGAGGTCAGGCAGTGGTGATGCACGCCTTTAATCCAGTACTAGAGGGAATATAAAATGGGAGGAGAGAGAAGCTCTGGTTGTTTGTTCTGCTTAGTCTGTAGTCACCCAACCTTGGGAGACGTAAGACTTCTCTAGTGGCTTAGCTGCTTTGTTTTTTGGGGATTTCAGTATGAACTCTAATATCAGTCTCTGGTTTTATTACTCATATTACAATTATTATTTGTTAAGTATACTCTGAGTGTTTCACATAGATTTTGACATTTAATCTTCATGATTAGCTCTTAAATATTATCAATTCCTCATCAGCAAAGGAGTGAATGAATGAACAGAGAAATCATTTGCCCGAGGCCACAGAACTAGTTTTAAGTATGAGTGATGTGGTTAGAATACAGGCTCTTGAATAGCAGGTAAACAAAATTAACCCTGCATCTTTACTATGGCATGTGCGTGTGAGGGCATGTAAGTTCATGTACATCAGTACAAATGACACTATGTGAACTTTTTGACAGCTGTATTATTTATTTGGCTATCTGAATAAAATATAACATGCTCAAAATTTCATCAGTGGGCATTTCTGCTACTCTTATTTTGTTTTGCTATACTAGCTAATGCTCCAATTAATGTCCTTGTATACAATCTTTGCACATTTCACCATCAAGCATATTTTAGTATAAAACGCTGTTTACAAAGAGTTTTTATACATCTTTCACCCAATCTTCCCCTACTGCTAACGTTTTACATAACCAGCCATAATTAATTATCAAACATTGACACTGGAGTATTAATTAAACCATAAGCTTTATTTAAATCACACCAGCCTTTCTACCATTGCCCTTTCCTTCTCTAGGCTGATGACGTTTCTGGAAAGGAAGAGTGATTTTTCAGGAATGTATTGCTCATTCATGATTAGCTAATGGCTTCTCATGTGCACAAAGAATTCCAACATTTGGGGAAGAGTACTGGGACATGATGTCTTTCCTATTGATTCAGAGATGTCATGGTGACCATAAGTCTTATAGTAGTAACGTAAACTTTGAATGACCCACTAAGATGGTACCCACTAAGTGTTTATACCATAAACCTAGTATTTTCTCTTTGAAGTTTTATTAATATCCTGAGAGAAATACTTTGACTATGTAAATATTGCTTCTCCAACTTCTACCTATTACTTTTGGGACCCTTCAGTCGGTCTATGTACAATTGTGATGTCGATGTCTAGTGGTATGTCTTCATACATTTATTAGCAATTCTTTCTGTAATAAATTATATCACTTATTTCTTCAAGAATATTTACTTTATTCTATGGATATAGATCTATACTAAAATATCTTTAAATTGTTTCAGAATGAGTATTTAGGAGCTCATCTGGGTTGGACTGATCTGGCAGTCCTTGCTCTGTTTTGCATACTTTCTTACTTTCTGGCAATACAAGAGATCTTCAAATTGTGTTTCCTCTGTTTCAGAACAAGATCTATCGACTACTCAAGATGCCCCAGTTCCTTTCTAATGAATGGTATTTAAAGCTGAGGACTGGATTTTACCTTGTTCACTGCTACCAAGGGTAAGTGATTGATTCTCAGTGTTCTTAGAAGGTAGAGCAAAGAAACATGTAATACAAAGAAGCCCATGCCTATAGAACCATCTACACACATGCATCTATGCATCAAAAATTACAAATTTACAGATAATAACCCAACTGCAATATGGTACCACAGGGTTCACTTTACTCTTCCATTAGGACAGAAAGCTAGATCTTATCACAATTTGCTTATTGTTCAATCCCTATGTATCCATACCATAATAGTTTCTGAATGCTAGTTCTCACCTGTTAGAAAAACAAACTTACACCTAATGTTTGGTGATTTTATGTTGACATCTGTTTTCACCTGAATAGCATTCATTAAAACATTGTCTTTTTCAAAATAGCAAATGATTCTTCACTTAAACATTTTCTTCAGTGTAATTAGAAATAATCTTATCTAAATATAAGATAGACCTATAGTTACTGTTCCTATTTTCATTTGACTAATCTGTATAGTATAAGCTGATTGGATTAATTTACAAATCTCTAACATAGTGGGACCAGTCAAAGAGATACCAATTTATTGTCTAGAAAGTAAGTTCAATGTGGGCACAAATACTAATCACTGCTTGTGTCTATCTAGGCACGTGTATCATCATGGTTTTTGTTTAGTGTGTATGTTTGTGTGTGTGTGTGTGTGTGTGTGTGTGTATGTGTGTGTGTATGTGTGTGTGTGTGTGTGTATGTGTGTGTGTATGTGTGTGTGTGTGTATGGCACACAGGCACATGCCTTAGTTTTTTTAAAAGTGGTATCTACTCTTTCAAAGAAAATGACATGATTACAAAAATAAAATATTCTCTAAAATTGATTTTCAAGACTGAATGGTTTCTCAAATATAAATACCACCCCAAATTTGTTTTTTGATCCTCCCCCGCCTCTCTCTATTTGGGCACCCACAGAGCATTATCAACATGTACTAGACTATAGCAAGGAGGATCCTTAAAGCTTAAAGTGTTATCAACAACGGAGGAGAAGAATAAAATAACATGAAGAAATTCTTAAAATAACCTCTATTCTTTGGTTTCATTTTTTAAAACCAATTTTTCAAGAAAATATAACTAACAGTGGATAAACAAGGATATATATTCTGAAAATAAGAACAGCTGTAGAAATGAAAGCATACAATAGATGAAGGGCATATTAAGAACGTCCATAAAATATATCTTAACTCTATAAGCAGGAAGTCAGCACAAAAAGAGTTATAAACAGCTCCCAGATAACTGAATTGCAATGCTTATAAGCCTCAAATGCAAGGGCACCTACATTTGTACAAGAAACATTACTAAAGCTTAGAAATCATAAATCAAACTCCACACATTAACAGTGTGAGACTTCAACACCCCACTCTTACCAACGGACATCATCCAGACAGAAACAACACAGAGAAATAATTTGACAGATGTTTTGACTCAAATGGACCTAAGAGCTATGTATAAAACATTCCATCCAAACACAAAAGAATATACCTTTTTCTCAGCACCTCATGGAGCCTTCTCTGTAACTTATTACATACTCAGTAATAAGCAAGTCTCACTAGATACAAGAAAATTGAAATAACCCTCTGTATTCTAACATACTACTATGGATTAAAATTGGATTTCAATAACAATAACAGAAACAATAGAAACCCTATAAACTCATGAAAACTAAACAACTCTCTACTGAATTACTGGATAAAGCGAAAAATAAAGACTTCCTGGAATCCAATGAACATGAATGCACAACATACCCAAACTTATGGGACACAATGAGAGCAGTGCTAAAAGGGAAGTTCAGAGCACTAAGGACCTGCATAAAGAAATTAGAGAATTCTCATACCTGAAAACTCTAAAACAAAAAGGAGCAGAAACACCCAAAAGGAATAAAGGGCAAGAAATAATCTAACTCAGGGCTGAAACGGAAAACTAGAAACAAACAAGACAAAGAATTAATGAAACAAAGAGTTGGTTCTTTGAAAAAAATCAATAAGACAGGTAAGCCCTTATCCAAATTAAGTGGCAGTGAGAGAATATCCAAATTAATAAAATCAGAATTGAAAGGAGGCATAACAACAGATACTCAGGAGAATCAAAGAATGGTTAGATCATACTTCAAAAATGTACTCAATAAAATTGGAAAATCTAAAAGAAATGGACAATTTCTCAATAGATACCACTTATCAAACTGAAATCGAGATCTGACAGTTTAAGAAGACATATAACTCCCAAGGAAATAAAAGCAGTCATTAAAAGTCTCCCAACAAAAAACAAAAATATGGAGTACAGATATAAGTAGGAATTCTCAATAGAGGACTCTCAAATGGCCTAAAGGCACTTAAGGAACTGCTCAACATTCTTAGCCATCAGGAAAATGCAAATCAAAACAACTCTTAGGTAACATTTTACAACTGTCAGAATAGCTAAGATCAAAAACACTGATGAAAACTTATGCTGGAGAGGATATAGAGTAAGGGAAACACTCCTTTATTGCTAGTAGGAGTGCAAACATGTAGAGCTACTTGAAAAATCAATATGGTAGTTTCTTAGAAAATTGGCAATCAATCTACCTCAAGACCCAACTACAGCACTCTTGGGCATTTACCCAAAGGATGTTCAATTATACCCCAAGGACATTTGCTCATTTGTTCATAACATAATTTATTCATAATTTATTTATTCATAACAGCCAGAACCTGTAATTAAGCTAATGTCCATCAACTGAAGAATGGATAAAGAAAACATGGTAAATCTACAATGGAGTATTACTCAGCTGTTAATAACAATGGCATCATGAACTTTGAAAGCAAATGGATAGAACTAGAAAAATAATCCTCAGTGAGGTATCACAGATCCAGAAAGACAAGCATGGTATATATTCACTTTTAAGTGGATATAAGCTGCAAAGTAAAGGATAATGATACTATAATCCACAGACCCAGAGAGAATACATAACAAGAAAACCTCAAAGGGGACACTTGAATCTCTCTGGGAATGGGAAATAGAAGAGATTTCATGGATGGTCTGGGGGCTGGTGGGGATGGGAACATGAGGAATCAGGTGGAGGTTGAGTGAAGGGGAGATTACTGAAAGAGCCAATTGGAAATGGGGTCATTTGAGGGTCAGCTAGAAATCTGGTGCAAGGGAAACTCCTGAGAATCTACAAGGATGATCCCAGCTAAGACTCCAAGCACCGGGCAATGTGTAGAGCTGTCTGTCTCCTGTGACCAGGCAAGACTACCAGTGGAGAGATCGGGACACCAACCCAGCCACACAACCTTCGACCTAAAGTCTGTCCTGACTATGGAATGTGTTGAGGTAAGGGTGGTACAGAGATTGTGGGAATCGATGACTGGTCCAACCCCAAGACACATGCCAGGAGACAGACACTGCCTGGAGTGCCTGTATCCAGAGGCTGGATGGCCCAGAGACCTAGAATAGAACCAAACACAACTGGAGAAAAAAATGTCAGTGTAATGATGCCTAATGATATTCTTCTATACTCATAGGTTGGTGCCTAGCCAAACAGTCATGAGAGATCCTTCATCGAGCAACTGGTGGAAACAGACCAAAAGCCAAATTTTATGCTGAGTTCAGGAAACACTGCTGAAGAGAAGGAGGAAGGGTTGTAGAAACTAGAGTCAAGGACATCCCAAGAAAACTCACAGAGTCAACTAATTTGGGCTCTAGGAGCTCACAGGGACTGAACCAAAAAGCAGGGAGCATCCATGGGACTGACCTAGGCTCTTTGCATATATGCAACAGTTGTATACCTTGGCCTTTTTATGGGACTTCTTACAGTGGTAGAAGAGTTGTCTCTGCTGTCTCTGACTCTTTTGCTGGCTTTTGGAACCATAATCCTCATACTGGGTTGCCTTGCCCAGCCTTCATTCAAGGGAAGGAGCTTAATCTTACAACAACTTTATATGCCATGTTTTGTTGACATCCATGGGAAGCCTGCCCGTTTCTGCACAGAAAAGGAGGGGAGTTGAGGAAGGAAGGGAAACTATAATCAGGATATAAAATAAATAATATATTTTTAAATGCAATGCTTAAATCAAGATGTTCGTAGAGATGAAGACAGGATGGTTACCAGAGATGTCACACACAATGAAGAATGGAGCTTCTTTTGTAGGAGTTGAAGATCTGAATTAAATCAGGTTGGAGAGATTTAGCACTAACACTGACTCAGAAAGCAACACCATAAACTATTCCTCTTTTCAAAGTTATGAAAAACCAGAGAGGCAGTGAGTTTCCCTCATGGGCCTGTGATCACATGGCCAACATCATTCCAGATTTGAGTGGAAGGTGGGAAGAGAAGGAAGGAAAACAAACACTGGTGAGAGGCAAAAACAAAACCCTGGAAAGACTATGAATAAAATGTCCACCATCAAAGAAAAGAGAAATGTACGCCCAGTGAAAGACCCCTTGGCTTCCTGCCACAAAGTCTCCCTTTTCTCTCTAGGTCTCATATCCAGCTTCTGAAATGTGTCAGTTAGTTATGCTGGTTTCAGTCTTTTAGATCTTACATAGACACATTTAGAAGGCTTAATAAAAACACCTGCCCAAAAATCATGCTATATTTTTAAAAGGTGGGCAGAAGTATTCTACAACTTTTTATGCAGATGTATATATATATACACACACACACACACATTTTAAAAATGACTGGATAAAAAGTAAGATTAAACCCAAAGCAGGACCCACAGAAGAATTCTTCTTTTATAGAGGGTCTATGAAACACTCAGTTATGCACAGCTATGACATTTAAACAAAGGAAGATGTCACGGCATCATTCCTCAGTTTGTGAGTGCAGCTGAGCTCCCGAGATCCATTCGCTGTGGTCAAAGAGAGATGTCTTGCAGGACAATACTGTGAGAGTTTCAGAGTTTCATGAAATGTCATATTTCTTGGATTATAGATGTGGAATTTTCAGAAATATAAAAATATGGAAATAGATTTTTATACTTTCATGTGTAATTCTACAAAGTTCTAACAGTCAGTGTGAAGGTGGCCCAAAAAATCATCTCTGCATATAGCCACCCTAGTCTTTTATAAAATAGTATATCTCTGCCCAATAAATGTTCACAAACTTTTTGATATTTCTGTTTTTCTACTTTGATCTAAAATAAAAACCTGACTTCATGCTACACTGACCTGAATAAACACATTGTAAATAATAATTAACAGAGAAAGCATTCATGTGGAGGGGCTGTTTGAATGTATCACACACTGCTACCCACTGGTATTTTGAGTCTTGCTCCCAATCAAAAATATCTTGTGTTCTAGCTCCACAGAATCCATCATTATTTTCTTTCAAAAGACAACTCAATTCTGCACATAGAACGTGGTTTCCCAGATTGTTTCTCTTTGTTCCAAAAGCCCTCAGCACTTTATATGTAACACACACACACACACACACACACACACACACACACACTCATACACACACACTATATTATATATTATACTGTCTATAACATATTACAGATACTGTATATACACATGCACACACTTCTTGTGCTTAGTTAATCCAATCCTTCTCTAGATGCTGTTGATAAAGGTCTTGGTAGATAGAATTCAGGTTGCTAAGAAGCTGATCTCTCTTAGTACAGGAAATTTACCCTGAATTATCCAAGTTGAGCCACTGTAATCATGTAAGTCCTTCACAATATAACTGACAACAGTCACTCAATATGAGCCAAAAGTGGAAACCAGAGGTAGGATGAGGCAGAAAGTGGTGGGTAGGGAGGTCACCAGACAGGTATGAAAAGTGGGATGACATGGCTCATCACTGTTGGCTTTCAAGATAGAGGGGGAAAGAATGGTCAACTCTGCAAACTGAGAAGACTCCTGACAAAACACCAGAAAGGCCTACAACCACATGAGGCCCAATTGTGTAAACTGTTTGGATGGATTTGGAAATGAATCAGCTTTAGTGCTTCTACAAAGAAATATTGTCCTGCTTAAAACTTGGTTTGTGGCAGCTGTTGTTTGTTTTTCGCCATCATAAACTGATTTCGTCCACTCACGAACTTCAAATAACAAAGTCAGCATGCAGAGCCCTGATCTCTGCATCAGTAGGTAGTCCATTCTTTTTCACTTCTGTCTCCTGGAGGAACTACCATACTTCATCTGCAGACGGCATCTGAATGGTTTATATGGGAACTACTGTTAACAAACTTGCTTCAAGGAGTCTTTGTACTCTCTTTTGAAGCAAAGCAACTGTACAGGCTATGTTTACATTGGGATCCAACTGCCAGGCTTTCTCCAGTGTTCACTGCTTTATACATTGCCATTTGAATAAGAATATTTTTTGCTGCTCTCTTTTCTTCCCTTATCTCCAGGGATTTTAACGGATGGTCAGACATTGGTATCCAACGGGATAACATGTTTCATTCTTCTTGGAAAGCCTTGAAGATGTGGAAATCCTTGTGACTAAGGGATAGTGGAGAGCAACAGAATGAATGTGTCAGTTTGACAAATGGGACACTGGAGAGGAAGGCTGGCCTTAAGAGACTTCCTTCACAGTTTTTCCCTGAGAACTAGCTTTCATGGTACTAAGAGCTATCAAGAAAGGGTATGCAAACAATATTCCTACCCAACTACGACACCTATGAACTCAGAGACCAAGAGTGCAATAGTGGCACACACACCTGGGTAGTAACCAACAATTCTAACTGAATCCAAGGCCTGCTCAACAAGAGGGAGTCCATGCCTGACACTGGAAACCTAGCCAACTATCCAGATCTAGTGAAGTCATGGAATTTGGAGGCAAATCTACAACTGCCATTTTACTAACCCAGCATAATCCCTAAGTACATTCTAAATATTTATTTTAAATCCACAGATAAGTGTAGCTCTCACCCCTCATCAAGTAAACATCTCATTCCAACAGAATGAGCCCACTACAGAAAATTACAACCAACTGAAAAGCATAGAACAGGATGCAAAATGGTGCCCATTCTCAACTGCCTTATCTCCAACACAGTTCCCACACCTAAGACTCAGGATATTATTGCAGAAGAGTATGTAGAAGGATTGTAAGTCAGAAAACCAAGAAATCTGCTGTCAGATTGTGTCTCCTAGAAATGTCAGAAAGGCTACAGAAATCTCATCAACACAGCTGCCTAAATAAGATGAGCAATGGTGACACCAATGGTGTGGGAGAATTGTCTGTTATCTGTCAATCATGTTTTAAATGAACGCTGATTGGCCAGGAAGGAAGTATAAGCGGGAAAACCAGACAGGATGTAGAAATGATGCAATGAGAACAGGAGAATTCTGGTAAGGAGGAAGCTGATTCCTCCCACTCCTGCCCAGATCATCGAAGCAGCAGGATGTGATCTGCCCCACTAAAAAAGGTACTGAGCCACATGGCAAACATAGATCAGAATAATGGGTTAATATAAGCTACAAGAGTTAACAAGAAACCTGACCTAATGGGCCAATCAGTTTTATAACTTATAGAGTCCTCTGTGTGATTTTCTTTTGGAGTTAAATGGCTGTGGCGACCTGGGCAGGACAGAGAAACCCCAAAAAACAAGCCAGCCCTTCATGTTACACATCAATAAAAATATTAAGATGTTAAGGGAAAAAGCTATAAGGACCTCTAACTACAGACAAATGAGTAATGCTGAGGAGGAATATTCTTCCCAGAGAAGGGCCCTCCACTTGGCTAGCCAATGCCAAGTAGTCAGCCCTGTCATATGCATACATGGAACAATATGAACTCTCTGAGAAGGCTGTATTTATAATTTAGCAATACACACACACACACGCACTACCACCACCACCACCAACAACAACACAAAAAAAACAAGTAAAGAAAAAACATGAATAAGAGAGAAAAGGAGCATATAAGGGAAGGTTTAGAGGGGTGAAAGAGGAGATAAGAACTGTAATTTCATCATTATTAAAAATGACTTCCTTGAAAGGTATGCACTAATATGGCTTTTTATGTTTCTGAGAAAGCAACAGTTTAGGGAAAGGGGGGATGGGAAGAAAGAAAATAATCTACCTATGCAAAGTTTGACGGAAGAATGAAAACTTAAAATCAGCAGATAACAGTCAATCCTTGTCATCTGTATGGTGTGGGTTCCAAGAGCCACTGTGACAATCAAGCACTATATGTGCAATATTGCAGCACTTCTCCATGACCACCACATATTCTCTTGCATATTTCAAAATCTCTGATTCCTAATAATAATGAATGTAATACAAATGATATAGAAATAATTGTTATACTACGGAGAGACGAGTAAGAGTAAAGTCTGTATATGTTCAGGGCAAATTCAAGTTCCTACCAAATACTGTTAGTCTAATGCTGGTTTAATGTGCAAAGCTGGCTATAATTACCTACAGGAATCCAGCACGGACAGAGAATGAACGCTGCAGGATGATCTCAGGTAAAGAAATGATTTATTCTGTGTTAGCTTATTTTCTGATTGAAGCTGATTTCTTTAAATGCTATAAATCTTTATAAACTAGTTGGACAGTTTTTCCAAATCCATTTCACACTCCAATCTCCTAATGAAACTAAACAAACATGGCATAACATTTCTGATGATTCATTAAGTACACCCATTACTTTGGAATGCTAGAATATACCCACTCTCTGATAGGCTACTCAAAACCCAAAGGTTCTATTTAGAGACCTACTACGTTCAAAGGTTCTACTTTCATTTTACATAGTTATCAAATTACTTCTTGCTAGCAACACATAACTGACACACATGCTTATTTTAACTTAATTTTTCTAATTCATTTCTAATATTCTCTAAAAGTAATTGATCTTCATAGCTTGGTGTATAACTGTAATCTCAGCCCTTGAGTTACACAGTATTTCTAAATTTGAGTTTTACCCAGGCTACACAGAGCTGAAGGCCAGAGTGACCTGTTTAAAAGTGAGACCCTGCCTCAGAAAAATCTATTTCTAAAAAATAATTTCAACTTAAAAGTTAAGAACCTAAATAATGTCATTTGGCTTGTCTTTAAAGATGTGATTGGAGTGGCTAATATTTTGTCAATGAGACTCTGGCTCCACGATGTGCTTAGGCCAGTCTCCAGTGTCAAGTACCTGCATTTAAACAGTGTTTATGAAACCAATGAAAAGGTAACAGGGCCAGGGCTGGAGATGCAGCTCAGGGAGTAGAGTGATTGCCTGGTATCAAGGGGAGGAATGGAGAGGGGAGTGGAGAAAAAGAGGGAGAGAGAGGGAGAAAGGGAGAGGGAGAGAGGGAGAGAAGAGGAGGGAAAAAGGGAAGCAAGACAGAAGAAATGAGGGAGGAGGGAGGAAGCAAGGCAGGAAAGACAGAGGGAGGAAGAGATGATTAAAAGGATTAACTTTGTTGCTTGTTCTCATATTTTTGAGTCGATTTCATACAACTGATCTGTACACAGTAAAGTTATTACTAAAGCCATTAAACAAAGTGTTTTCCTTTGTGAGCTATTTTTATTGTAGCTACAAATTCCTCTAAATGAAAATGTGTTCCACTGTTCCTTAGTGAGTAAGCATGATGTCACATTATTTTGCTGTGTAGCTCTATAATCGTGGATAAGAAGCCTGCAGACAGAGCCATGCCCATGTTACAGGCCTCCCAGGCTCCTCTGGGGAAATCATAAGCAAAAAGGTTGAAAGCTGCAGTGAGACTGACTTTGAGTCAAGTCTCCATGATAAGTTAGAGGGCAATGCTGCAAAATTTTAAGAATGCTCAAACACCACCATTCAAAATTTTGTGGAGTCAATGGAGTATGAAGTCAGGTAATGTTTCTTTGTGGTCAAATAAAATATTGAATATGCCTGGGAATTGTTAATATTCCATTACAATACCCTTAATGATTACTACTACCCCCACTGAAACTTTTCTTTTTGGTTACCTCTGTGTGCCCTTTAAACTGCACCTGTCTTTCCTACCCTTCTAATGAACTTCTTTTGGGGAGGGTTTTGCTGTTGTTTCCATTTAATACAAACACTATGTGTAATTCCAGTCACTTTAAAGGATCACCTTCATCAGCACCGTTCTTCATTCGCGACATGAACCGTACAAAAGGCACCACCATTATCTTGACTTCCAGACTTCCATGGAGAAGGTAGGAACAGAAACACACTTTTCATCTCACAACTCAGCTTGATTTGCCATACTGGGAAAAAGGCAGCAAGAGCCTGTATTTTGAGCCACGGCCTTTAATGCTTTTCTCTTTGGAAGCTCACTAACATAGCTTTTCTTTTCAAAGGCTCTCCTTATACGAGGATAAGCATCTAAGCCTTTTCCTCCATAGATACTGTTGCTACCAGGTTTACATGACCTTCTCTTTGAGAGCTCACCTACTCCAGGCAACAGTGGATGCTCTTTTTATAGCTGCACTTAAATACCACCCATAAGTTCCTATTTCCAACTACATACTCCGAATATAACTCAGATCAAGTCTTTTTGAGAATTCGCTTCTGGCTTTTCATTTATAAAAAGTTTAGACCTGTTTCAGACTGAGGCCCCTTCTTCCTCTCCTCCAGTCTTCAGGGCACAATCTTTTGAGAATGCTGCTATAAAAAGAACATCTTTCTTAGGTTTAGATCTGAACATTTGCTGGCTCTGTTATTTGTGCATGCTTCTTTCTCTAAACCAGCAGTCCAAGAGGAAAACAAACAGTAAGAGATATGATTTGAGTTTACAAAGACAACAAGAGTGTAAAGAACACCCCAGCACTGCACTGAATGGATCCTTAAAGGACACCTACTATGTTCCAATTCCTTTTGAGCCAAGCCATATCCTGCTTCAAACACATCACATGGTAAAGTTTGCACACATCAGAAACTGAGAACACACTTGGGGTGCAGGAGGGGAAGGACAAGGAAGAGGCTGGGCAGTAGGTATTGCATGGTTCATGAGTCCACAGGAAAAAATATAGCAACTGCAGGCACAGGGCATATGTTTTATTTTACAACTATAGAGATTAAGATGAAAAGAAGTAAAATGAGCATTAGCCCCCCACCCCAAGATGCTATTACTAGTGACATCACCTGCAATACTCAGACACACTTGCACAGCTGCACCAGGAAGCTTTAAGCATGACAAATGGTCCACATGGCTTCTTAACCCCTCTGTTCACTCTAAGAGGCAGATGCCATTGGAAGCTGAGCAGTTATATGACCCGCACCATCTTGCTCTCCGGATTCTTCTAAACTGTTTATCTCAAACTCTGCCAAGAAGCCTTCTGGTGCATTCAGTTTTGTAAATCAGATTATTGAGAAGACAGATTTTTGTTTGCTTGTTTGTGTGTGTGTTTTGTTCTGTTTTTCAAGATAGGGTTTCTCTGTGTAGCCCTGGCTGCCCTGAACTCCTAGAGATTCACCTATCTCTGCCTGCCAAGTGCTAGGATTAAAGGTGTGCTCCACCACACCCAGCGAGAATTTCATTTTTACTACTTGTTTCTCTTCAACACCATTTGGTTAGAACACAGTAAGAAAGGCTTGGGGGATCTGAGAAAACAATCCAGCAACAGAATGCAACAAGAGGCCCCAAGTAATATCACATAGGTGTCCCTCATCACTGTTGACCCTGGCATCTAGGCCAGCACTCTTCACTGGACAGCAGGTTTGTGCCACCTCCTCACTCTGTGCTCCCTCCCAGCAATATCCTCTAAAAGAATAAAAGGTCCATCTTGCTGTTCAGCTTTCAATTCTCAAATAATCCCCAATGTATTTTTGTTCTAAAGACTGAATTTATGTCTATATAACTCACAAATATATAAAGGAACATTTAAACCCATTTAAATATACACTTAAATCCATTTAAGAAGGAAAATCAGAAAAGTAGGGTATACTAAACCTCTATTGTGTTTCTGTTAAGTTAATATAGTTTGTTATAAGTCCATGACTTTCTATTTTTTAATATTGCTAGTTATATCTGAGCTATGTTACATGATATTCAATACTCTGAAAGAAGGGTAAAGAACAGTAAATTTTCATTAAAGCCAATTTTAATATGATGCCTAACCTGATTGAATATAGAGAACTGTCTCCCTCTTTTCTTTTAGTAAACCTGCTCATTATTTTTGATTAAAACTTCAGTTTTTGAGATAGTTGTAGAAAAGCTTGGAGTCATAAGAAATAATGGATTCCTTGTACCTATATATGATCCCATTCAATGTAAAATTTATAAGTGAATAATATAACATCACAAGTAACAAGATTAACAAAATCTGGTCTCACCCTTTCTTGATATGTTACACAGAACTGGTGATGTGGCTTGGCAGTACAGCCCTAGCTAAGTATGCACATTATAAACAGACTAAAGGTTACATAAACTATAATGAAGGACACCTGTCTACAAGGACACTTCCATCCTAGGGCATGAATCAAATGCGTCACCATTCTTAGACAATTTTCCTAAAGAAAGCTATGTGCACCAAGTCTGAAAGACCAGGAACAAACAGGGATCTGTAAAACTCGCATTCTCAACATACACATCTTATACCCTACTTCTAAAATATTCATGCTCCACAGCAATTATAATTTCATATTTAATCAAATACTTTTTATTAATAATTCTGAGAAATCTATGAATGCCAAAGCTGATTTTGTCTCTTCGAAAACAATTTGATGAAAACATGATGAATGTAACAATAAAAATGCCAACTGCAAATAATTCACTCACTTCACAGCCACTTGGGATTTAATCTATTTCAAGAGGCAGATGAGTGGACCTGTGGCTGAGAATGAACACTGTTATACGTGTCTACAGAACTCTGCAAATGCTTGTTTCTGAAATAACTATACCCTTGAAGCACAAAACCCACTAACTAGTGGTGTCGGCACTAGTCCACATCCCCTTGTTCTCTCTGCACTACTTACTGTGGGACACAGTCTTAGGAAGTACTCCCTAAGAAACTTGGTAATCTGAGCAGCAAACTCAAAGCTCAATAGAAATACCACTAAGAAAGACCTAAATAAAAAGCTTAAACACTCAAGCAATCACTAGCCTAAGTTCACAGTAACATAAACACAAGCCTGTTTGAAAACCAACAGTCCTAGGCTTACTTTCAGAAGATCCTTGGAGAAATCCACACCTTCATTCACTCCTTGGAGATTTGTGATGAACTCTTGGCAGGTCATCTTCTTTCCAATATTCTAGAACAAAGGAAAATATAATTTATAATTATAATAATAAAGAATTAAGACTAATTCTTTAAAATGTGGGTAAGTAGAGTTAGTAAGTGACCTTGTTTTGAACACATGTATGTGTGCGCGTGTATGTATTTGTGTGTGATAATAAAACTTTAACATAAAAAGACAAATGGCTCATTATGTTTTTAAAATTGTTGTACTGTATAAATCATAAATTTATGTTAAATCTTAATTTTAACCCAAACAAAATTCTGCAAAATGATGCAGCTCAGAAAATGCCATTTCTGAGCTGAATTAAAAGGTTTCTATTTCTTTACATTTAAGTACACTGAAGGTCCTCAGATTTATTCACTTTGAAGCTAACAGATTATCTTATCAGCAGAGGAAATGACTCTCAAGTAAGATAAGCAGGAATTCATGCTTACGATAATAGGAGGAGCCAGAATGTTAACACTATTTGAATTGCTGGAGCTGCAGCTCACACAAACTGAACAGGGGCAAATGACACTTGTGCATTGTAGTAGGCTGCTTTTTATAGTGAACCTCTAAGCCTAAGGAAAGGGGGTCTCTGATAATGTACACAGAGTATCTTCCCCTTCCATCCAGAGAGAGGCATAACATCCATCTTCCAATGCACTAAGCAAAACCTCAGTACGGCTCCAAAGTCACTGTCTTCCAAAGATGCTCACTTGAGAAATAAATGGTGAAGAGACAGAAGAACCAAAAGTGCTCTGGCACATGCAGGGGAAGGATGCAGACCACAGAGAGGCAAGCAGCGTCTCTGGCAGTATGCAAGGCAGGCGAACAAAAGGTGCAGAAACATTCATGTCTGTATACAACAGCTTTACAGGGATGCTTCCCAAAGCTATCTCATTGCCTCATAAATAGCAGCAGTGTGATCCGAACCACAGCAGTCAAAATGACTCAGCACATGCTCCAGAGACAAAGAGTACAGGTACTCACTGATAGTCTGACAGCAGCATGAAAGTACACAGAACCCCAGCTTCCAGGACACACCCTTTTCTTCACAGTAACTGCCTCACCTTGCCTGCATTCACTCTAGAAGCTCGCCCACCCAGGCTATCTAAATATTTAGAGTGGAAGAGCTAAAACTGTTTTGTCAAAACCCTTGCCTCTTCCATCAGCAAGAAGGTATGAATTTCATAGGAATGACTGGATGAACAGCTTGACACTAAGAACAAGCCTTGCCAATCAACTTATTCAGTAGTTATTGCCAATGAATTAAGTCTTCATTTCTTAAGTTTTGATGATTTCTTATTTAAAGCACAGGAAGGAATTTTAATTTTAAAATGTGCTTTGAAATGGTGCACGAAAAATGACAAATTTCAATTTCATGCTCCTTTCTTAGGTCAACCAAGGTATCTCTAGGTATGATGAAATCATTTCAACAAGTTGGCAAGACCGTTTTACGTTTCAAGAACATAAGAAACAGCAATGAATAATCATGAAGCAATTACCTCTTTTAAAAGGCTTTGCTTTTAATAAAAAAATTCTAAAGACTCAGTATACTCACTCATCACACAAATATTTTAATGACTAAGAAATTCAAAATTTTTTGAATCTGAACATTATTTTGCTTATAATAAACTGTTAATTACCAAGTATAAATTATTGTAAAATATACCTAACATGTGATAACATATTTCATTTCAATTTGTAGTTTTTATTGCAAATAAAAATTATGATCCAAGAAAATTCTAAGTATAATAACCTAACACAAGTAAACTTCTATAGAAAATTAGAATTAAACTATAAATTCAAGGAGAAATATAAAATAAAACAGTGTTTCATCGGTGGATTTGGGCAAAGTAAGGTGGGAACTTTCTAGAAAGCATTCAACTAAGATGATTGATATTCATAAAGTTTTTAAGGAAATCTCAAAGTTACCAAGACTTTGGAAGAAGTTTGTTGACGCTTTCATGAAGATGCTGAGGAGTTTAAGATTTCAATGAAGTGCTAAGAATAATAACAGAAGTAAAATTAGAATGACCCCAAAAGACAGGGCTGATTTGTTATAATCAGGACAAAATCACTGGAACAAGTGCTGTGGGAACTCCTTCAGTCAATAGTCTTTAAGATACTGGCCCACGTTGGGTGCCACTCTGTTGTTGATTATAATAAGATAGTCTCACACTAGCCCAGAATTCTTTATTTAGGGATAGACTCATAGATCAGCAGTACTCTGCATGAGTAGGGAACAGGAACTAAATCCAGCAGCCAAGGGACCACACATGCTTTTACATCTGTATATGTAATACATGTGACCATGCTTGTTTCCTTCTTGGCAAAACTGGTTTTTGGGCAAAGAGCTGCTCACGCCCCAACCACTGACAAACTGCACGGAGTCTAGACTAAATAAGCAGGATACAACAAAAAAGACTGCCAAACCTTGCCAAGACCGGGTAAGACAGTTTTGAAAATTTTCCTGCCTCTGAAAATGGTTGGTCAGTTACTCTAGGTCTTTGGCAAAGTTGGTTGCTCCAATGTTACAAATGAGACTTTGGGTGATTGCCCAGGTATCCAGTTGTCTCTGTTATTTGTTGCACATTTTGGAAATTGCTTGACTGTGCTTCCTGTTTACACAAGTAATATTATTTCCCTTCTCAGGTCTTTGGTGAGGTTGAAGACTAGATAGTCATGGTCACTTTCCTCTCATGACTTAGCCAAGCCATTTCTAATACAAGACAGATTCCTCAGGATAATTTAACTATTGAAACATTTAGTATATGTTTTTTGCTTGATATTGTTTATGCTGACTATAATTATAACTTTTATACTTATAATAATACATATACAATAAGTTTTGTATTAGGTTAGAACTCTTTTATTTTGACAAAATGGAGAGGTTATTTGCTTTGGTTGTATTAACATATACTATTCATAAAGAATATTAATTTTCTTGTGATCTCTCCATATTTGGCTTTGTCTGTACTCTGTTCATCATATTTTAATAAAACACTGATTGGACAGGCAGGCAGTATAGGCGGGAAAGCCAGACAGGAAGTAGGGTGGAGCAAAGAGGCTGGGAGTATTCTGGAAAGCAGGAAGCTCCCTCTGTCATTCCTGTCCAGACCACTGAAGACGCAACATGTAAGCTGACAGCTGAAAAAGGTACAAAGCCATAAGGCTAACATAGATGAAAATAATGGGTTAATATAAGCTATAAGAGTTAACAAGAAACCTAAGCTAATGGGTCAATCAGTTTATAATATTATGGAGTCCTGTGTGGGATTTTTCCTTGGGAGTTGCCGGCTGTGGGGTACCGGGCTGGACAGAAACCCCAGCAAGTCGGCCCTCATGTTACATATGGCACCCAGACGTGGATAACTGGATCCACAGAAAGCCTGAGAAAACTTGGGAAAGAATAGAGTAAAGCATGTTTTCTTGGTGGCAGCAATTTCTTGGGTCTGCTCTGCTTGCTAGAGGGAAGCAAGTGCTCTCATCTAAGAGAGGCTTCCTGACTCAGCTTTAGCTGCAAAACCCTGCAGCTCTTTTAAGAGGTCCTGCCATGAACACTTAAACGGTGTCGATGAAAAGCTGAACGCATGGTTTTCGGTTTTCAGCAGTAGCAGGAAAAAAGTCACGCTGTTTTAAAATGCTGGCTTTCTGGGCCGCCCTGCCAGGGCAAACTCTGACTCTTTTAGGCAGGCAGTCCGACTGAGTGTGGTTTGTGAGCAGAATGCTACAGCTTGCTTGCTGGCAGGGACCTTGAAGCGCCACAGAGTTGTGGCAAGAAAAATGGCTCCAGCGGTACCTCTGCCATGAGGCTGGAAAGCTAAGGAATGGGCTGGATTCAGCTATCAAAGCCATGGCTCTAATATTCTCTTTAACAACTCATGTAGTCAGAAAAAGAGAGATATACAGTAAAGAGAGATTCAAAGAAGAAGAAAACCTCTAAATGGTTTACAGTGTGTTAAAAATATATGCAGGCTAAAAGTTAAAGTTCTTAAAGTAAAAAAGGAAGAAAGTAGTTGGGTGTGGTGGTACACACCTTTAATCCCAACCCTTGGGAGGCAGAGGTAAATTGACCTCTGTGAATTCAAGGTGTGGTAATACACACCTTTAATCCCAATGCCTGGGAGGCAGAGGTAGGTTGACCTCTTGTGACTTCAAGGGACAGAGGTAGATTGACCCCTGTGACTTCAAGGTGTGATAGCACACACCTTTAATCCCAATGCCTGGGAGGCAGAGACAGACAGATTTCTGTGAGTTCAAGATGTGGTAGCACACGCCTTTAATCCCAGCACTGGGGAGGCAGAGACAGATGGATCTCTGTGAGTTCAAGGACAGCCTGGTCTACAGAGTTATTCCAGGACAAAGATAGACACAGAGCCTGTCTCAAAAAGTAAAAGTAAAAATAGAAGAAATAGAGGTTAAAATAAAGATGGAAAATATACAGAGAATCTTGATACTGTATGTTATTATGCTCTCTTTGAATTGTTTGAATGCTGAGGAAAGAGCAACAACTGCTAAAAGATATTTGCTTATAAATGCTGCTGAATTAATCCAAGATAGATATTTTGAAAATACCTTGACTTCAAAATTAAAGTCAAAAGGTATGCTACTTTGGAGAAGAGATTTTGCTTTTGTTTCCACAGAAAATGAGAAGCTGTGGATTCATTCTGAGTTAAGAAAAATCAGGTTCGAAAAAGGAAGACCACCTGAGAAATCTCTGATAGGAACAGATGGCCCAGATGACAGAGTTCTACATCCAGAACAGATTCAAGACTGCTGCCTGAGATGATCAAGACTCACAGGATACTCTAGTCAGGACTTGATTATAACTCTAAATTTTCTTTAGGTCCCTATAAGATCATCAGCGCCCCCAACCAGCAGGAAGTAGCCTGAAATACTACGCCCATATTACCAACAAATGGACTATGGGTATTTTCCTTTGTTTAAAAAAAAAAAAGAGGGAAATGGTGTGGGAGAATTGTCTGTATTCTGTCCATCATATTTTAATAAAATGCTGATTGGCCAAGCAGGCAGTATAGGCGGGAAAGCCAGACAGGTAGTAGGGGTGGAACAAAAAGACTGGGAGTATTCTGGAAAGCAGGAAGTTTCCTCTGTCACTCCTGCGCAGACCACCGAAGAGGCAGGATGTAATCTGCCCAGCTAAGAAAGGTACTGAGCCTTGTGGCTAACATAAATAAGGATAATGGGGTAACATAAGTTATAAGAGCTAATAAGTAGCCTGACCTAATGGGCCAATCAGCTTATAACTTATAGAGATCTCTGTGTGGTTGATTTTTTTCTGGGACTTGCCGGCTGTAGGGTACCAGGTAGGACATAAACCCCAACAAGCCGGCCCTCATGTTACAGTATTAACATACACTATTCATAAAGAATATTAATTTTCTTGTGATATCTCTCCATATTTGGTTCATCCTGTTTCCACAGGGAGTCTGAGACGTACCACTCTCCCATTTTCTTTATGTCTGTGATATGCTTCACAACTTCAGCCATGCAATGAGCTTTCCAGCACAGAGAGAGCTTTGTTTACTAACAACTTACTAGAAGTCTACTCAGAGTTTATACTTCGGAGTTTCAGTAGCTTATGGCTTTGTTGTTCATTTCACCTAAATTACCTATTGACATACACCTATTGATAGTATTTCTACAAAGTCCATCAATACTCCTTCTTACTGCATTTTGTAATGCGAGTCTTCTCTCTTTTATGGATTGAAATGTCACTGATAGCGGGCTGGAGAAATGGCTCAGCAGTAAATAACAGTGACTATTCTCCCAAAGGACCTTGATCCAATTCCCAGCGTCCACATGGCAGCACACAACTGTCTGTAAATCCAGTCCCATGGGATGTGATACCCTCACACAGACACATATGAAGGCCAAATGCCAATGCACATAAAATAAAAACAAATCATTTCTTTTAAAGAGGGAAAAAGTCACTGATATTATAGAATAAACCTATGAGTCCACTATATTTTATTGTTCTTCTACTCTGTAACTCTGCTGTATATTTCCTTAGTCTCACTGATTTACAAGTGTTTTTAATAGGTTAGATGGCTGATTTGCACTCATTCTTCCTTGCCAAATGATCCTTATAACAAATTCACCATATAGCACTGCTAACGCTGTGTTCTAAAAGATGTTTAAATTTCTTTTTATCCAAAATTACTTCTCTGTTTCCTTTTTGAGTATCTTCTTTGACCTATTGTTTACTTAGGAGTATATTATTTAATGTCTACAAATTTCCTTCAGTCCTTCCTAATTTCATTCCATTATATAGAGAATATAATTAGTATAGTTTCAATCTTTTTGCATTTATTGGCTTGGTTTTTGCCCTGCTATTTATAAAATTCAATAACATATCAACATTTGCCCCTTATTTTAAAAGCATGGCATGTAGAAACATTCTGGTAAGAATATATAAGGCTGGTCTAGAAGGCTATCAAGCACAGAGGCTTGTCTTTTGTGGGACTTAGATATTCATCTGCTTGGTGTGTGTGTGTGTGTGTGTGTGTGTGTGTGTGTGTGTGTGTGTGTGTGTGTAAAGTAGATTCATTAAGTGAGGAAGCAGTCCAGGAATGGGAAAGGAGGAATATCCCTTTGTGACTTCTATAGCAGTTGTATTACAGTTTGACTATTAAAACGCTGCCGCTAGAGGCAACTCAATCTTCAGCCTTATTCTCGCCTACACGCAAGGTAGGTATATATAGGATAGAGGATGAAAATCCTAGCCTCCTAATCCAAATCAAAGGCCTGTTCTCTCAGAAGCCACCCCACCTCCATTCTGTGACTACCCAGTAAACCACTAAGAGTTGCCTCTGAATAAAAATCATTATCACTCAGAAAATCCCAACGGATTAAGGACTCCCTATAAGAATCTCCTCTCACTTAGAAAATCACAAAAGTTTGGAAGATCTGAATTAAGTGCTTAAAAGTTAAAGACCAAAAGAACAAAAATTTCTCCTAGATCTTTTCTAACACAATGACTACAAAGGTTCTATTCACTTGCCAGGGGCAAAAATAAAAAATAAAAAACCAAATATTATTTATTTTATTACAACATCCCAGGTGCCTATATTGATTCAAAATGTTACAACTTCCTACTGGATTCTTCTATGGCTATATAAAAGTGCCATACTTTGTCTCTGGTAAAAGAATACTATCTTCAAGTCTACTTTGCTGTCAGAAGTAGATGGCTCAATCTCTTACTGATTGGGAGGTGGGGAGGAAAACAGGGAATACTCTCTCATTGTGTATGAGACATACTATTTCTTTGTTGGTCCAATATTATTTCCTCAAAGCTAAAGATTTAAAACTGTTTGGCAGGAACTGCAAGTCCTTCCATTTCTCTTGTACTTCCTACCATTGAGGTGTTTAGTAGTTTTTCCTGAACAAGTCTCTGATATTCAGTGATATCTCAGTCCAGTCATTAGTTGGCCACTGAGCCAAATGAGCAGTGACTCAGAAGCCACATGAACAAGGACAGAGTTGCAATGGCTCCAGGACATGCTGAGACATGCTTTTAATGCTCCACCAGCATCCCATGTTCCCCTGAACTTCCTACCTATGAAGCATCTTAAGGTCAGGCACAAGTTGCAAACCTATATACTTCTCAGGTCTTTCTTTCTTGGGTATTCATGTATGATTTACCTAAATGACCAAAAACAGGTCAGAACTCACCAAAGCTCTATTTGTGTACCACATTCCCTAAGTTTCCCTTCTACATATTTTGAGATGGTGTTTGTCATCACTTGTCACCATCTGAGGCAACAATATTCAACAGCTGCCACAGGCAATTTGTACCGAGTAAGTGCAGAGCCAGGGCAAAGCAAGACAAATCCCAGGAGTGAGCAGCTAGACAATTCATTGACAATGCTCTGGAAATGAGGCTCCGGATCACTGCACATTCGGGCACCAGTAGATATTCATCTTCCGGTTTCTCAAGCACTGGGATTTGCAAGGCAGCTGGTACTGAAGGCTGGTTCTCACAGAGCTAAGCACGGGGATGGAACACCACACAACGCTTGTTTGCACAGCAGTGCTTTCCTTTGTCTTCCCCTGAATCCACTGCAGACGGCTACCAGCCGGGGTTAATTTCCAAAATCCTAAAAATGGTGACTCTCTCTCAGTGTTACGTAAGTTATAGTGAAGAAGAGATCCTGGGGTCCTCACTCTCCCATTCTGGAGGTATTGGAATGTTTTAAGCATTCTCTTAGGGGACTCATGAATAAAATCTTTAAAGACTGCTGGTAAACATGGCAACGCAAGCTTGTAATCCCAGCATGTGGGATAAAAAGTAGACAAGAGGTCATCCTCAGCCATATTGCTAGTTCTTGGCTACCCTGAACCACAGGATACCCTGCCTCAAGTAACAACAAAGGAAATGACTACATCAAGAATGCTTTCTCAGTACACTGTATTTCTACTCTAGTGGAACTGCCACCATTTTAGGAAACTCTGGTATAATACTTCAAAACAGCAGTAAAGTCTGTGGAGTCTTTTTGGTTTAAAAAATGCTTCATTCTAAATCCATATTTATTTAGATTGTTCATTTGGTAGCACCTCTGGTATACTTTAGTGATGGCTACATCATTTCCACCATGATAATAAAGATACCCCTTTACATGCCTATGGACTTTGAAACACGCAGTTGGGAATGACTGGCACACACCTTCAAGTTCAGATATCTTCCTCATCAGAATCAAGTAAACTGCAATGGAAAAAGTATTTTGGGGAAAGTATATTAAATATTATAATCCATCAAAAGGCAATTTGAGTCATATGGGAATATATGCTTAGAAAAATGAAAATGTTACTATTTCTATAAGGGACTAGAGCACCAAGATGTTGGCATATTCAGGGAGTAGAGGACTACAACCAATTCTCTACTACAGTGGAGGGCTGGCTATGCCTTGGATCACACAGTACAGAAGCACAGTGTAATCACAAGTACATTGTGTGTCAATTTCTCTCACCAACAGAGAAAAAAGATAAGTAAGACACATGGCTTTCTCTGTGTAAAGATGCCCAACCACCTCTTGAATATCTGATTAGTTGAAGTTTGTTATCACTGCCCTTTCTTGTCTTTCTCTGGCTTACTGGTAATTCTTCTAAGGGAAAGGCTCAAGTCAGTCCATTATAATTCTGACTGGCACATATTTAGACATTCTCCCTTCAACCAAGTTTCATAAATTTTTTAATGGAAAGTAAAGAGAAAGTACCCTTCATCAAGAAACCTTCCTTCTGGTTCCCATATTTTCTTCACCTTGTTATATAAAGTCACATGAATTTTTAAGTATCATTCAAGCAAATACTGTCCACTGGTTAAAACTACCTTTAGTTACTGATTTTGTAACTTAAGAATTCTTTGTATGGCAAAGATGCTCATACATTATGATATTCCATTCATTCTTTTCCCGAATTGATTAAGGAAGGATAGGACTCTCTAAAACAAGGGTTGATCAACTACCAGAGTTCCTTTTCATGAGGTCAGTAAAGAAAAAAAAATTGAAAAGGCATCCTGACTCATCATAGAGATGGATTTCTTCTCAGATCTCTAATGCTAATACATAAGACTCCCTTGGAGACAAGAAAGACTTTAATCTAAACCTAGAAAGTTAAAGTACGCAAGCAGGAAATACCACAGAATTTTGCTTGAAACTTTCAAATATTATACAGGTCAAAATCCTAAATGTTTATGTGATCAAGGTGCTAGCTTTAAGAAAAAGAGCATTAAAGAAGAAAAATCAGACTTCCTTACTAAAGGCTTACCAAACAAATCGAAGATTATTCTCTATACTGATTATATGCTGCTTAAAATATTTTTAAAGATTTTATCTGTTTGTTTGTTTATTTTGGGTTTTTTGTTTTTGTTTTGTTTGTTTTTGAGACACAGTTTCTCTGTGTAACAGTCCTAGCTGTCCTGGAACTAGCTCTGTAGACCAGGCTGACCTCGAACTCACACAGATTCCCCTACCTCTGCCTCTCAAATTCTGGGATTAAAGGCACATGCCACCATCACTCAGAAAAAGATTGTGTGTGTGTGTGTGTGTGTGTGTGTGTGTGTGTGTGTGTGTCTGTGTGTCTGTGTGTCTGTGTATCTGTGTCTCTGTGTGATTTTGTCATGGGTGTCCAGGCATCAGGGAGACCAGAAGATGGCATTGTATCCCTGGAGCTAGAGTGTCTTAGGGTTTCAGCTGTTGTGATGAAACACAATGACCAAGGGCAAGTTTGGGAGAAAAAAGGTTTGTTTGGCTTACACTTTCACATCATTGTTAATCATGGAAACAAGGTGGAGTCGCTTACTGGTTAGCTCTTCATGGTTTGCTCAGCCTGCTTTCTTACAGACAGCAGGTCATGAGGATGGTACCACCCACCACGGGCTGGACCCTCCCCCATCAATCACTAATTAGGAAAATGCCCTACTGCCTTGGCTACTGCCTAGTCTTATGGAGGCATTTTCTTTATTGAGGTTCCCTCCTCTCAGATGATTTTAGTGTGACAGCTGATAGCAAACTAGTCCGCACATGAAGCTGTAGGTGGTTATGAGCTGGCTCGTGTGGACCTGGAGTCTGAACTCAGGCCCTCTGGAAGCACAGGAAGGAAGCCCTCTTATCAGCTGAGTCATTGCTCCTGTCCCTAAAATAGATTTCTTTTAATAGAAAAGAGTCTTTTTCTAGGTATCTTTTAAAGACACAGTGAATGTCTTTTTGAGGGGAATTCTTTCTTTTCCAAATAAATAATTTTAAATATTTTAGAACAGTACTAGTTCAAACTTTAAGAGAACATTCTAAACCTCACCTAATTGTGTGGAGGGAACAGAAATCCAAACTGAAGCAGTTTGAATGTAAACTTTTAATAAGGATTTATTCATGTGTGTGTGTGAAAAAGAAAGAAGTTTTGTGGGGGGGGCACTAGATGCCATGGACATAGAGTTACAGATGGCTGTAAGCTGCCATATAGGAACTGGGACTTTGAACTCAAGTTTTCTGTAAGAATAACATGTGTTCTTAAACACAGAGCCATCTCTTCAGTCCTTAAAGAAATCTTAAACAGACAAATTCTGTAAATTTCTATAAAGGATCAGATAGTTAATATTCAGGCTTTGCAGACCATAAGTTCTCTGTAACAACTGCTCAACACTCACCACTCTGTAAAGATTTTTACAAGTAGGCACAGATATATTCCAATAAAACTTTATTCAAACATGTTTGCGCACGCGCGCACACACACACACACACACACACACACACACACACACACACACACACACACACACATACACACAGAGAGAGAGAGCAAAGAAACAAAACAAAACAGAACCCAGATAGTTTTCTGCCTGTGTTTGATATTTTGTCCATCTGTACGGGCTGGTTTTCTGTCAACTTGACACAAGCCAGAGTTATCAGAGGCAGGAACCTCAGTTGAGGAAATGCTTCCATGAGATCCAGCTGTAAGGCATTTTCTCATGCTTTGGGAGAAACTAACAGTTCTCATTGTCTATGAGTAAAATCCAGCTTCAGAAGGCTTGAGACATCAGAGCTCCGCCGGTATTTCCCGAGCCAAGACAAATCCACCAGTTACAGAAGGTGATCAAACAGTATACCACTGATTTGGTACAACCTCAGACCTCAGTTATGCAGCACTGCTAACCTTGGGTTTGCTTTTGTTTTGTTCGCCTCGACAGAGGAAGTCTAATTGTGTTATGCTGCCCTCAGGTGTCCATCTTTTGAAATGCACCATTTGTAAATTTTCAAAGCAGTCTCTTCAACAACCATGGCCAACAACTCAAGAGAGGGCTTCTTGGGTCTGGTGTTGGGGTTTTGTTAGCGGGTTTCTGACTTTTAAGAGCAAATTCTGTCAGCCCAGGTAAGAAAACTTCCTTAAAACTATATATATACATTTAGATATTAAATTAGGAGCACTTTTTAAAAGATAAAGTAAGACTCCTTGTGCCTTTTTCAGCCATTCATATTGTTATTTTACCCCTCCATCCTCCTGTATCTATCCTTCTCTCCCTTCCCTAAGGGGTTAGATCACTTGTATCCTGCTGTTCTCCTTTACCCTCTTCTCACCTCCTTCTGTATTTACCTCCCCCACCTCGAAAGAGCCCCCCCTTTCCATTTCCCCTATCAGATCAGTAGTAGGCAAGTAATATTACATTGCCTCAACAGGTTATATTTATATATACAAATATATATGCATACAATAACAATTAACTTAAAAAGAGGCTACAGATTTGAAAGAGAGTGGGAGGATTTGAAGGAAGGAAAGTGGGGGGGGCATAATTTCAACCTTAAAAGCAAACAAGAAGAATGTTTAAGAGCAGGAGTCACAATATGAGAAAGTAGCTTCCTCCATAAATTCCAGTCACAGATTTAAGAGGTTGACAATCCAACATTAAGGATAGCTAAAATCTTGGGGAGTTTTAAACATGGTAAGAAGACATTATGCACTGTGTGAAAGAGTTTTCAGTTCTAGGGTCCTGCTCCAGGTTTCAATTAGCGCAAATCTGTTCTGTACTAATACTGAAAGCATTTACTTTGCCAGGAATGTGTAGTGGCACGCACCTTTAACGCCAGCACTCCAGCACTCTGGAGGCAGAGGCAGGCAAATCTCTGTAAATTCAAGGGCAGCGTGGTTTACAGAGTGCATTCCAGATCCCAGGACTGTGATACAAGAAGCCCCTGTCTTAGAATACCGAGAGAGAGAGAGAGAGAGAGAGAGAGAGAGAGAGAGAGAGAGAGAGAGAAAGAGAACAGCCACTTTTTCACTTGCATTCTTTCACAAGTATTCACTGAAGAATTCTACGACTTGTCCTCCATTAGTTCAAACAGTAAAATGACTCAAAAAATCTAAATGCTACTCTAGCCACTGATTTTTCTTACATCATAAAGTATAATTCATAATTATAAAAAAGAACGCAAAAAATCACCTCTGTTTGAGTCTTCAAGCATTTTTAGAGTATAAATGTATTCTAGGACAAAGTTGGAGAAATGTCCTAAGAATAGATTCTGCCAGTACTTGATTAGATCACTTTTTTTTAATTTTGAGAAAATACAACACATTGAACTCTGTCCAAACATGAAGATTTAATTTTACTTCTACCTCGGCTGTTGTAGAGGAAATGAGTTAAGTCACAGAGGTCTAGTGAGCTTTCAATCACTTTCTTCATTCTTGTTCTTCCTCTCTCCAAGGGAGGGAGGGAAGGGGGGAGGACAAAACTGAGTTAAAGCTCATTTCATATGCCTTATTATACACGAGTGAAAACTCACGGGAAAAGCAATGGATAAGGAACCTGTTGGCTCCATCCAAGGCCACTGACTCAGGAGGTGAGCACTCTGATAGTTTTTCTCCGTGGGAATCTGTTCTCAAACAGGTCGAATTAAAAATGAATAAAACAGAAGTGAAGGAGCAGATAGAGAAATGGAAAAGTTTTCCTTTTCAGAGGTCACAGGATTGGATGAAATTCACTAGTGCATAATTAAACTTTTACATACTTAAATACAGACTCATTCTTATTAAAATCTACACCATTGCCAACATGATTGTGAGTGGTGCTGCATTCTAAAGGTCATTTTAAAATTTAAAAAAATCAAACCATGACATTTTTCTGCAAAAACATTCCACAGCTGAAGGCTAGATTCTCAGTCTAGTCGATATACACTCCTTTTGGTAACAGATCAGATTTTAAAAACATAATAATTGTTAAGCAACTCAGGTAGAAGCCCTGCTCATTTCTAGACCCAAGCCTACTTGTGCTTCCGTGGACTTTCAATGATGAAAGTCTAGTAGGGAACTTGGACCAAGAGAAAAGACATAATACCATAAGGCAGCAGTGGGGGTCACATATCAGATATTACATTACAATTCCTAACAGTAGCAGAATAATAGTTACAAAGCACAATAAATGGTTGGGCGTCACCACAACATGCAGGACTGTATTTAAGAGTCAGAGAACTACTGCCATGAGGGAAAAGAGATCACATCAAAAGGGCTGAAGTTACATTCACAGCTCCAATCCTTTATTAGACTTCTAACTCGGGATCGGCTCCACAGCAGAGGACACCAAGGATACAGGGCGGCACAGACAGGAAGACGATGGGAAGCCAGGAGAAAGGAGGGAAGCAGAAGACTAGTTACAATAATAATTACAGATACCGAAACTCCCAAGGACATTAACTACAAACGGTTCATCAATTTCCTGGAGGGTTTTTAAGCCTTTACATACAGAACTGCTGGGGAGAAGGGAATCATTGCTTTCTGAAGGTTTTCCCATGCTCTGGTGCGTGATCCACACCCATGGACATATGGACAGCAATAACTGAACTTGGTGGGTTTCCAACAACAACAAACAACGACAACACAAGGTTGGGAGGAAAACATGCTGATGGGGATACAGGAGAAGTTGGAGGTGGGAAATTGGGTATGGATATGATCATATTTCATTATATACATATATTACTTTTCAAGAATGAAGGAAAAACAACAAAAGAAGATAAAAAAGTATTGTCTTAAAGAAAAACTTTAGCGTTATCTTTCAGGACTCCAAGTAAACCAAATACTTATCTACCATTTAACTTCCCACAGAGCCAACCCAAGAACTCATTTTTCTAGCTTCAGAAGAATTCACTGCTGTGAAGGCACTCTCACTATATTTTAAGATTAATCTGTTACAAATGCACACTTAATTCTCTTTTCCCTACAAATCTGGCATATTTGCCAAGTTCTGACCTGTGTTTAATTCTTTAATCTTAACATCAAACACAAGTAAGGCCATGCCTCCTGTTAGACTCAGACCACAAGGATGACACTCTGCCCGCAAAACAAGGAATCTGTATGGGAACCAATGAAGACAGTAGAAACTCCCCTTAGGAACCATACTCTGTCTTCTACCCGCAGCACCTGGTGTGTGGATCCTCTCAGTGCTCAAGAGCACAGAGCAATATTGGGAAAGTTGCTAATGAAAATCTAAAAAAAACAATGTTAAACAGTAAATTCTATCACAAATTAGTCTAACAGTAACTTCCAAGCCACAGACTCTTAATCATGCTTTGAGTTTAAACAGATATCTGAGGTGCAAACTTCTTGAGATTTCCTAGCTATGGATTTGTGGATTTGGTCAATAGTGTTCATATCAGCTCACTCTTCATTGGAAGCCAGCTCCTGTCCCCCCCCAACCCCCACCATTACCACGAGAATACCAGTCCTACCAATTCTCCTGTACCCCACCTTTCTTTAGATCAGGCAATAATATTGCTTGGGGAGGGGAGATGAATCCTTAGTATGTACCAAATATATGAGAACTAGTTAGTTTTAGCCAGTAGATTTCGTTTGAAGCTTAGTCCAAACAGACATGATCAAATTTACTGTCATATGTTACATCTTTATAGTATTTACCATAAAACAAAAATGCCAATCGTACTTCCAAATTCCAAGCAATTTTAGCATGCTTATTACTTAATACTGTAATCTAAAAGTTTATATTTATAGGCATTTAATTACATATACATTTTGTAGATAAGGAAACACTGGATAAAAATAAAAGGGATTACTGAGCAAGTCACTGATGTGCTCAAAACTACAAAGTATTTAATCTACAAGAGTACTCAGAGACAAGTATAAATAAGATGCTGGGATTAAGATAAAGATGAACCGTTCCTCTATATTTTACAGTAGGCAGTAAAGAGTGACAATGAATTTATCTGGAAAGAACCAATATATACTTTTCCCCCCACTGGCCTATTTAATGGGACTTCACTATAATTCAATGTAAATTTTCAAAGCCTTTGTATTTTCCACAACAACTTCTCAGGTACCTGGTCAATATGCCTTCAGCTAAATCTGATTAATGGTAACCAGCCAGGTCATCAGCAAAATAGGAGCTTTGACTGCTTAAACACATGCATGCCCAAGTGGCAAGACCTTGAAACAGTACAGGGACACTACTGGTATAGGACCCAGTCATGATAAGCTCAACAGAGGCCTGAGTCTCAATAGTTTACCCTGAGACTACTCAGGCACCACCCAGGAACAGACCATCCAAAGGAAATTCCTAATGTTCTAACCATTGTAGATAGGATCCTCTGCCAGCACACTCACCAGGACACCCCTAGACAAATGTCAGCTAATCAGGGGTCCTGAACCTTGGAAATCCCTCACCCCCACCTTTGATACTATAAAAACCCACCTCCATCTAAGTTCAAGGCTCTCCAAACAATCCAGTATGATGGACACACAGAGGGACTGAGTTTGCAAGTTTGTCTAAGAATAAAGGCTCTTTGTTTTTACAAACAGGACTTGGTCTCCTAGTTAGTTCGTTTTGTGACTTTGTGTTTGGATATCCTTCTGTAAATGGGCCCAGAGTCTGTGAGAGCCTGTAGATGGTCTACGCGAAAGTGTGGAAAGATCACAGGAGGGGTACCTGGGGAGACGTCCCCAGGGCCCTTCTGTATTTGGGTCCCAGGACCCTTCTGTATGAGAGTGGATCTCTCTGGTTTCTGTAGATAAACACAAAAGATGCTCGTGCGAAACAGCTTGAGGCTCTCTTCGGTTCGATTTTGCTTCCAGGCACCAGGAGGACTCTGTATTGTTTTGTGTGTTGTTTTGTCTTTTGTATGTCCTCTTTCTGACTTAAGAGACTAAGGTAATGGGACAGACTCAAATCACAACTTCTCTGACTTTGGTATTGGATCACTTACAGGATTTAGAGATAGGGCCATAAGCACAGGGGTATATTTTCCTAACAGAGACGAGACAAACCACCTCTACCCACTTTAAACATTTCGTGGAAAGGAGTCAGCCTCGGCCTGTAGTGCGGGGACAACACCGGCAGGTTTGCTATACAAGCACAGAGCTGCGGGCAGGCAGCATGAGTGTATGGATGGGTGGCTGAGCTACACAGCTTTGTGGTTACAATGTAGCAAGGCTGCCTGCCCGCCACAGCTGTAGGGTGCGGATGTGCCCCAATAAGATTTCAAACACTGAACAGAAAATCTGGGGTTAATTGCTATGGCTGGAGACATTAACAGTCTTTCTCCCCCAAGCTGCATGCCACCCTGACCCTTCCCATGCTGGTGAATGGGTTCCCTATGCCTGCCCTGGGAGCTGTGTGCCTCCACTTCTGGTCAAACCTGACCAAGGTTTGACTCTGTGGGCCACAGGCACTGGCTATAGGTGTGAAGCTCAGTGGCAGTGACCGTGTTGTAACACTATAGCCAGACTTCCCTCTACCAGAGCAGCTTTGGACATTCAGATCCAATGGGTTATAAATATCTGTCATCATTTAGAGGGGCTGGTTACAAGCTACTATTGGATACCGTATGGGAAAAAAAAAACTACTGTTTGTCTCAGATGTTTCACACTGGTACAGGACTTTATGTGATGTGAATTTAAAGAATGTATGTTACAGTATATGCATGTTTCTGTTTCTGTTTAAAATATTGTAGCCATACAATATATTATATACTACTGAGGGAAATTATAAGGACGACTTTGGAAGAGCTTTAATGTTGTCTGAGAAGTCAGAAAGACTCTGGTATGTTGTCTGAAAAGTAAGGGAGGAAGCAGGAGATTGAAAAAATAAAGAAAGAAAATGGATTAAAGGTTTATAAAAAGTTATAGAAGGTGAGAAGGGGATGTGAACTATGTTTGCTGTGGTTTCGCATACCTGCAAATACTGAATGTGCTTGTTTTACTGAAAAGTTTCTCTATGTAAGTTTTCTTGCAAGCATGGAGCTGAGACAGAAATGGTTTGGATATTTTTGCTGTCTCTGTCACCCACCTGAGTTCTGGTTACTGGATTTGGGTTAGCAGAAATTCAGGTGACTTTTTGGTGTAGATAATTTTAAACTGTTTTATGCTGTTCTTTATTGAAAAGCTGGCTCTAGAGCTGGATTATGACTCTTCCTTCACTAGACCCATGCTTATTTAAAAGTGTCTCCTGTCACTCTGCCGGTCTGAGCCCCTGACACAATGACAAGGGGAAGAAAACAAAGCAGAAGAGTCAAAAAATTTCAGAGTCTGGTTTGATCACATGCTCCGTCAGATGCTACTGCTTGGACTGGCTTTGTGGGAGCCTGGTTTGTTTGGATGCTCACTTTCATAGTCCTGGATGGAGGGGGGGAGGACCTTGGACTTCCCACGGGGCAGGGAACCCTGACTGCTCTTAGGACTTCATAGGAAGGGGGAGTGGGGGAGGTGGAGGGAAAAGTGAGGTGGGGAGAAGCTGGAAATTTTTAATAAATAAAGAGTCAAAAAATTTGAACTTGGTTTATGTGAACATTCTTTAGCTTCAGATTTAAGTTTATTTTGTTAGCTATGGTCAAAAATCTGTTAAAATGAAAATAACACTAATTAAAAGTTAATTAGTAACACTGGGAATTGATAACTTAAAATTTATGCATAGGTAATTTTAAAAAAACCATAAGGCACGATTTCATTTTAGATTCTGGGTTGCCATTTTGCTAGAAAAAAATAATAATGGATGCCACATGATTTTACCACCATCTTGATTAAAGGTAACCATGTAAAGTGGGCCTAATTAGGAGGTTCAGAATAACAGATCTCCAAGATAGTTTGGATTGGGACAAGTTTTGTATGAGTCATGTACCATTCTAAAAGCAAGGTTTAAAACTATACATACATATATATATATATATATATCAGATTTAAAGCATTAAAGCTGCACCTCAATGTTTTTATACTAAAGAATGTACCTTGCTTTGCAAGCTAAACTTTGTTAATTTAACAGTCACCCAGGTGATAATGGTTATAAAGACATAAAGGGATCATAGGAAACAGCTGAGGTTTACAATATATGCCAGGACTAGAGTCCCAAAAAATGTGCAATTGCAAGAATAGACCTTAAAACAGTTTTAGAAATGCCAGGTGATAGTCACAAGTACCACCAGCTACAGTGAAATAGAGCAAACTGAAATCTAAAAGACAGGTTATGCATATGCCATCGAAGGAGAGGCCGAAGAGGACCTTTATTTTTGATATAGCAGGAAGACATTTAAGAGATTTTCATTTAAAAAAATTAACACTATGGGACATTTGTGCTTATCAAATGTTTCATATTGTTAATGTTTGGACGTAAAATAAAAAGCTAAAAATTAGGGTCACAGTCATAAGCACAGAATGCTAACCAGAAACTGGATGTCCATTTCTTGTGATGCAGAAGAAAACAACCTAGGCAGTTTGATAGAGGGCTTGGAACAGCATCCAAGTTTATGGGTCTCCATCCTTTGTACAGAAGTAGCCTAGGACTACCTGTACGTCAGATGCTTGAATTGAGATTCACAACACAGGCCAAACTGCAATTGTAAAATAACAGTGGGAAAAATTTTGTAATGTGGGGATCACCACAACATGGGAAACTATATTTAAAAGTGAAAGCATTAAACTATTAACTAACGGTTTTAATATGTATTTCCTTGTTCAAGGTCTATTCAGGCTTAAAAATGTATGTTTAGCTTCCTTGTCTTTGCTAACTTTGTTGGATTTAAGTTATTTGGATAAACTGAGTCATAAATTTTTGTACTGATACTAAGAGGAATTTCAACTGAAAAATTGTTTTCTAAGGCTCATACTTAACAGAGATAAAACTACAAAGTCCTTTTCCCAAGGTCAGGCATTCCCTCAAGTTGCTTAGAGAAAGTTCTTCCTTACTAAAAAGGGTGTCTCCCTCCTGATCTCTGGCAAAGTGAACTTGTAGTCCTTCCCTAAGGCGGGGCTGCAGTGTCTTAGAACTTGTCAAGGGTACTGCTAGCTCCTAGGCTCCCTCCTGATCCCATTTCACCCTGGGACCTTTTCCTTGCTTTCACAGGAGACAGCATTAACAGCTAGACACAAACTCCTTCTATTTTTACCCTCACAATGACTTTATTTGCTTCAATTCAAAATCATTATCTTTTTAAAGGCTAACCCTGACAGAATGTAAAGTTTTGGTTTTATGAATGCTGCTAACTTATGATAGACTGTTAGGGGAAACAAGTTAATCAGTTATCCTTAAAGTACTGATATAATTAATTACAGGGATAAATCTTTAGTCCCCTGTTTATGTTTTCAAAGTCAAACTTAAAACAAGTAACTAGAAACCAAGTTTGTCTAATCAGATAAATCTAGGCAGCCCGCATACTTCAGAGATCTGCAGAATATAGCATTTAAAATAATGATTAAAAGGCTTTATATTAAACAGAGACTCTGAGATCCTAGCAGTGACCCACAGTCCCCGAAAAAGATCATGGGACACCATGATGTCTCCACCTGGATTACAATGACGTTGACCACTGGGTGAGATGCCCCAGTGCAACACCTGCTGCCAGGACCTGGTCCAGACTGTGGATAGAGAGGAGGACCTTGGAGAATTGACTGCACCACTTATGCCTAGACAAAATAAGGTCAGACTTTTCCATGTCCCTCTTCCATAGGAAACAAAAATCACCTTATGGGACTGGCTAAGACTCTAAGACTGCTGTTCTGGATACTTCTATCTCCAATGCTATGGAGAGCTGGGTATGGCTAGCTGTATATGACTCTGTAATTTTTAATGGATTTGGAAACTACTTGCTGTGTACTCAGGTACACGTTGTCTATCCTTCTGGGATCTCTGATACTGACGGCTAAGCCAGCTGTAATGCTGCCAGTTTAGCAGCAACAGGTATCCAGACCCTTGCACAAAGCTACATCCAGCCTGTTAGCTCATTTTATAGATATAGAAATCAACCCTTGCTTTTTCTAAAGCTACAAGGTCTCTTGATTAAAAAAATGTTCCAAGATATAAAAAGGTCTGAGGATATAAAAAGTCATAATCTTTGAGGGTCTAAAATGATTTAAAATGTAAATTCAGGTTAAGATATGGAAAATATTTCTGATGTCTTTCCCCTTCTATGGTATAGTCTGGTAAGCTAATAGAGCAATGACTACTAACTGTTTGGGTCACAAGCTCAAGATTTTAGATTTAGTCTGGTTGTCATCTAAATATGAACTTAAGTGTGTTTCTCATCAGGCCGAAGGCATCTCTGTCCAATTCATACTTGGATCTCTGGACAGCAGAAAAAATATACATGTGTCTAACCAAAATCTGTAGTTTTTTCTGGGACTCAAAGGTATGAGAGTCTACCTGTTGTATACAGACACCCATTATCTGCCTTTATCAATGATATGGATTTCTATACAGGCTTGTGCAATGATTGTTCTGTCTCTAAGAGACAATCCACACTCACTCCCTCCTCCATCTGCTGAGACAGGCTGATCTTCAGCTTCCAGACTGAGTGCTCTTTTTCTTCTCCCTCTCAGAGAGGCAGCTTCGCCACCCCATGCCCCCCCTCCCCCGCTTTTCCTTCTTCCCCTTCCCTCCCACACTTCCATAACCCACTAAAAATATCCAACCTCACTCTGCATGCTGTGCCTATCCATGTCTCTGTCTCTTGCCTGCCACTGCGTTTCTCCCTGCCCTGGACCAGCCACTGCTCAGGGACCTGCAGCAATCCCAATCTGGGAATGGCTGCTCTCAGGGCCTGCTGCGTGACATCACATGGTCCACTACCACCCATTGGGGCGGTGTTTCTGCTGCCTGCCACTGCCGGGGATCCTATAGAATTTTTAATAATCCATTTCGTTGGTGCCAAAAGACTCGGAAGACTCTCCCACCCCAAGTCCCTCTCCTAGGGTCAGGATCCTGAACCAGATTATTTTTTTTCACAACAACCACATGTTCCATATGCCTGAGCGTGATTTCTACTCACACCACCGTTTTCAATTGGTGAGCTTCCCCCATTCTGGTCACCTTAACGGTTTCTCTGAACCTGAGGAATTGACAGTTGAGCTCCGGCAATTCTCTGGTCTTCCTAGAAACGGGGGAGGGGAGGGTCACACGACCAGCCCCAACCATGATCTTCAAGGCTACCATTGTGCCCTTCACTGGCATTCATCTCTGGATTGCTTCCCTTAGCTGAAATTGTGATTGGAACAGCCCGGGGTCAATTCACCCGCAACTGGGGTACCAGAGTCCCTCAGATTCTTCTTTCTCTTTTTTTTCCATTTCTTTTCTTTTCTTTTTTTTCTTTTTCTTTTTCCCTTGCTGTAAAAGACCACTCGGAGCGGCCTCTGGCCTCTCTGGCTTCCGAGTCACTCTGACTGGATCCAGTCAGGCTGTAGCACCCTACCCGGAGATCACGGGATACCCGGCTCATGGGTCCTGCAGTGTTCGTGCCAATTTGCACCCCGCCTATAGGGGAAGATGTCCTGTTATAGGCCTGTGGTGTCATGGGTTTTCACAATTTCAGCTGTGAATAGCAAACCATTCATGTCTGTCCCCCCTGGGATGGAAGCCTTTTAGAGGCCCAAATACCCCAGGCCTTAATGCCCTACTTCTTCAGCCCTTACCCTCTGCCGGTGTCCCGCCAGCTCCACTTTTATGGGAGCTTTCTGACTACTGTAAGCGCACAGGCAAATGGACCCTGCCATGGCTATTGCTGCCAACAAGACTGGTCGGATCCACGAGGCGGCTTTTTTCAATTCTAGCCTTTTGCTCCCGTCTGCAGCTTGTGGCACTGCGGCTCAGCCATTGGGCAGATCACGCCTCTAGGTCTCCCTTATTAAGCTTAAAAACCCTGCAGCTCAAAAATTGTGGCTTCTCCATACAACATGTGACTGCTGCCATTCTGACTAGGGTCAGGTCACTTCGCCACCATCTTGGCTGAGAGCCAGGTCAGGTGACCAAGTTCTGCCATCTTTACTGAGGTAGTCCCTGCCTGGCTCCCCACTGTGATTTGGCCGCCATCTTGGCTGAGAGCCACGTCAGGTAACCAAGCTCTCCCATTTTATTGAAGTATATCCTGCCTTGTCTCCCAGTTTACTTAAGTTTTTGTCTCTAAATTCCTCTTGCTGACTCTGTTACATGTGTGTTTTATGCAGTGGCATGCCTTTGGTAGGGCCCACTAAGAGTATCCACTTTGCCCAATTCCTATTCACTCTCTCTGTGTTCATACATGTAACTTAAACGCACCTATGCTTAATGTTATAATTATTCATTGCATCTCATTACAGACTACAAAAACACTAAGTCTCGTGTTTTAAATTGGTATGTACTTTTAAGTCTCTTATAAGAATGCTTTATATTTAATCCAACCCTCATTTAAAATATAAATATTTTATATTTTTCTGGAGATCTGGAGAATATGGCATTTAAATATTTGATTATTAAAAAAATTTATTACAAAAAGAGACAGTTGGGCTCCTAGCAGCACTCTACTTCCTCCAAAGAAGACAAAAGACAGATGAAAATTTCAAATGTATTATTTTCCTTTAAGTACATAAATTTTAATGTCTGTTCCTAGTTTAAACTTATCTCAATAGGTTTCCACTTGGCTGGCAGATACATCTCAGCATCAGTTGCTCACTACAACCTGCTCTGAATGACTGCGAGCCCTGGACTTGCTGAAAGCTGATGTGGATCAGTCCAGCTGATGTGAATGTTCCCTGTCTCTTCAACAGAGTCTGTGAACCAGATGCTTCTGATCAGTGTCCCATTGCCCAAATTCCTTCATTATCTTTGGCTTGACTTTCTTGGGCCCTGACAACAACACCTCAATGTCAGCTCAAAGTAGTCACAGAAAAGAACACATCGTCCCATGCTCCCTGCCCAGAATAGGTTGAAGTGCTGAGACAAGGGGGAACTCTCTTGTCTACCTATAGTACCCGTTGATATACCAGAAAAGTAGGCCCAGAGTTGTCTATTAATGGATCCATTAACTAAAATGATCCTACAGTAAAAAGACACTTTGGTTCTTTATGCAGAACCACAGAGCAAAAGAAGATATTCAGGATTATAATTACAATTTGGTTGTACTCAAAAGGCCAGAGCTACAGGACCTGATAACAGAGGATAGCCACTGTCCTAAAACATAATCTGTTAGCTAATGGTTCTAAGGTCCCAATACTATCTCCTTAAACCAATGGGCAAGCTGGACCCATGATTGGGTCCTGTCTTTGGGGCCTGTGAAGAGGGAAATGTAGGTCTCTACCACGATAAGCTCAAGGGAGGTCTGAGTCTCAGTAGTTTACCCTGAGGCAATCAAAAAAGACCACAAACTGAGACCACCCAGAAACAGACCATCCAAAGAAAATTCCTAATGTTCCAACCATTGTAGACAGGATCATCTGCCAGCACACATTTACCAAAACACCCCTAGATAAATGTCAGACCATCAGGGGTCATAACCTTAGAAATCCCTCACCCTCACCATTACTACTATACAAACCCAACTCAACTGAACTCGGGGCTCCCAACCAGTCCAATACGTTGAACACATAGAGAGTCCAAGTTTGCAAACTTGTATAAGAATAAAGGCTCTCTGCTTTTACATACAGGACTCAGTCTCCTAATTGGTTTTGGGGAGATTCCGTGATCTGGGTATAACACTGGTGAGTGAGCGGATACATCAAAGATAGAATGCAGAACAACATGTGGAGCTGCCGACTAGAGGTTATTGTGTTAGTGTTCATTCCGTCATCGTATTAGTGAGAATGGCAGGATAAAAATGGACCATACCAATGCATTTCCAGAGCATCATTACATAAAGGAGAACCATAGAACAAAACAAAACAAACAGGCCAAATCAATTAATCCCCCAAGTTAGCCCTTCCCCATAGAAAGCATGAGGACAAGCCGGCTTAGCACTTCTTAGAAAGTCATGCTGCTGTGCTGCGGTCATGGCCCAATGGCACAGAGAAGGGGGATGGCGGATTAGTTTCCCACAACGTGTTTTTCAGGTACTGGGTCAGGTAGTAGATGGTGATGGCCTATGCAGTAGGAAAGAAGGCAAAGGGAAGAAGCAAACACTAGAAAGAATTCACTCATCTTCTGAATGATTTCAGCCTCAGGACGGTCATGCTACCAGTCGCACAGAGACTAGACTGTATCAGGCAATTACGATGCAAGAGAACCTACATTCAGAATTATGGATAAGCACTTACCACCTAGATGGAAAGTTTATTTTTAAAATGAATCCAGAGGGAAAGATAAGAAAAACACATTTTCATATGGTTAGCGCTTATCGTGGCAACTATACATCCCACAGATTTATAATAGTATGCATTGTATAACAAAGAAAATTATTATACAAAACCTAAACACTAGACAACCCTAGGCATGCAGTATATATTTTATACACTCAACCAAGGCTGAGAACTAATTACCACCAAAAATACAACCCAGATGATCCAGAGAGATTTACTGTCATTACAATTTCCCCTTTTCTATCAGTAACCTGCTACTTTGGGCAACTGCTAATTATCTACCTTCAGCACAACTAAAGGCAACATTAGAATACCCTCATCCTGGTGTCAAAGGAAACGCACATTTGTTTGCTCATTCTTTGTTGTTTAGCAGGGCACCTCTATGGAGCCCTGGGCTGCCTCAAACACTTCTGGAATTCCAATAGTGTGCCACATGCCCAATGCGTGATGCTTTATTGGATCCCTCAGGAGATCTGCGGCTGGGGTCAGGACAGATGCCCTGCCTTGTGATTCTGCAGCTGTGGCTCCAGGCACCAGCAGGTCCAGAGTGCATCTACATTCAACCCCAGCAGGTCATCGGAATAAAAACCAGTCGGCATATCCAGAATTGCTGCTTTATTTCAAATTATGATGAGCAATAAGATTTATGCTAACTTCAAAGTATTATTAAAGCATTGAGTGCTTTTAAAAAAAAGCAATCCAAATGTAAAAGAAATGTTTCCCAAATCTAACAATTTTTATAGACATTATATGAGAAGCTCAACATCTTTCAACAAGATGAAATATTAGCACATTTTTTCTATTATAAGACATTTCTTATCAAAATGATAAGTACACAATTATTTAAGGCTAAAGGGACTTCAAAAACATCCAATGTGACGAGGCTTCTTTATACTGAATAGGTTCAACTTAAAGGTCCTACAGAGCCCCACACTAACTCTTTAGAAAGGAGCTCTATAGTATCAAGATAATGGAATATTTGGAATAATGGAACAGCTGCTAAATAGTAATTTTCAAATAGTTTCTAAAATTACTAAGTAAAATATATTAAGTCAAGTGCTAATATATTCAATTACGTAGATACTTGAAATTTTCCTTCAAAATACATGAACCTAGAACTTTGTCCTAAATAAATTATAGATTACTTTATATTTACTTAAAATACTCTCATTTCCCAAATGTGAAGTAGATAACTAAAATGAAATGAAATGTTTCATTTCTATTACAGGTTCATAAATGTATGATGTACATCTTTTATTTTAAACAGAAGATGAGATAGTTTGGTTTTATGTTAGGTTTTATTTTGATATTTTAGCTAGATAAGAAAAAAGGTGATTTGAAGAATTCAGAAAAGACTGAATTGTTATACCTATTAAAACTTAAAAATGGCAATTTCAGTTCTAACTTGTATTATCTTCCCAACATTGTACTTCAGCCACTAACCAGTCTAACCAGAAGACAACAAAACAAAATCTAAAACAAGTAGTCTCTGCCTGCCATCTGGTGGAGGAAGGTGAATACACACACTGAAACCATATCAGGCACCTACAGAATAATCTTGTTTTTAAAATTACTCTCTGTGCTAGCATGTGGAATGAAAAGAATATTTCTTTCTTGAAAAAGTTATGTTTGTCTACATGTTACTGGAATGCTCTAGAGAAAAAGGCAAGGAGGGGCAGAGAAAAATCTGTGTGAACACAAGACAAGCTTGCAACGTTGCAGCTCCTACGAGAAAACATCACAAACCTACACTTACATGGCCATGCAGATCTGTGTTGAGCAGCATCATAGCACAGGTGAGGCAATGGACTCCATCTGCAAAAACAGGGACTATTGTTAACATCACATATGCACCGCTGCAGCAGACACAACTTTGGAGGGGAAGAAAGAGGATGAGATGAGTTGCAAGAATTTCCAAAGACAGTTGAGCCCTTCTAATGACAAGAGATTGGCACCTCCTCTCTGAAGGGCAAAGTCATGAAGCAGTGTCATTTAACACAGCAACTCTTCTGTGGCTTTACACTAAGGAAAAACTAAGGATCTACATAAATACAAGAATGCAGAGGCAGAAATTGTGCACAATGGGAGACAAATATAACTCTGCAGAAACAAAAGTTTGTAATGTTAAGGACATTAGGATTGTTGTATAGGAA